>NC_139956.1:41201849-41885473 GCF_963454915.1 Gymnoscopelus microlampas | reverse complement strand
ATCTAAAATACACTGCAAAAATTGGATTTTAAGAAAGTAAAAAAATCCTCGATCCTAGCATATTAGTCTTATATTTTGTCCAAAAAGAAAAAATGTGCTTGTCAAAGAACATTTTTGCTTGTCAAACATGTTTCAAACAAGATTTTATTTTCTCATTTTAGGGAAATGTAACTTGCATTTTCTTAATAGGGAATTTAATCCATTTTTGAGCAATACTTAACCAGTAACAAGCTACAACAGTGGTTTGCATCATATCCCAGCGGAGGCACAAGATTATTTTTCCTTATTTTAAGAGTAAGACCAGTTGGAACAGCTTCTCAATTTAAGAATTGTTTTATTTAATTCAACTGTCAATCTAATGCGACTTCATCACATAGAAATAACATGTTTCAGATCAAACAAACATGTTTCAGATCAAACCAACCATTTAACAAAGTGCACATTGGCTTTGGTAAAAGTGCAAGCTACACTTTAAAATCTGGGAACTATAAAACATTTCATTATCACATCTTAACAAAACTCGGCAACGCTGTGCATGCATGTTACTTTCAGATGAGATAAAAATAAAAAGTGATATAAAACAAAAAATAGAAGTTTGGGTGTTAGGGTTCAACTGGTCACATGCACACTACAGTTTCATTCCCACCCCCAGTACATTAATTTAATTCAACAATCTGACAAATAATCACAGATAAAGACCATGTTTCAGATCGCTCAAACCATTTAACAAACAGTGCACATTGGTAAAAGTGCACGCTACACTTTACAATCTGGGAACTATTAAACCAGTCTTAAACTCTGCAGTAACGCTGTGTAGTTTTATGCATAATGTTATAGGTACTTATTGGACAAAAGAAAAAAGAATATAAAACAAAAAAATGTAAGTGATATCAAGCACGCTCTGTAGGCTTCAACTTGACACACTACAGCCCAACAAATCCACGGTGAGGCCTTTAGGAGGGCCATTCAAGCAATCGCTAAGGGAGGCTGCAGTACCACCACGGGCCAAGACACCATCACACCAGAATTAAATGTTTGGAGCGGGGTAGTCTGGTGCAACGCACAGGTCCTGGACCTGGTGAGACGGAGGAGGAGCCCGGCCAAGAGGCCATCCACAGAGCCTAGTCCCTCCACGTGCCAGAGTATCTCCTCTCCCCCATTCCTGGCAGAGTAGTTTCGGACAAGTGTATTAAGTGGCCCTGTCTTTCCCTATTTAGGACTGACCGTGGGTAGCTACCTGGGACGTAAGTCGGGGCTTCATCAACCCTGGCTGGATCACCTGGGCGAGGGTGTATGTTGCGAGACCCGAAACATCCTATGACCCCACACTGTAAAATCTGATTTCATGTAATGGTAGACCTTACTTAAAAGAAAGAGTACTCTTTACTCATTTCGGCTTAATTTGTTGACTCTACTAGATGAAATCTAGTAGAGTCAACTTTCTGGTGAGGAAAGTAATTAAACTTCGTCTTTTCAGTAACCCTTACTTAACATTATAAAGTGAGGAGGATTTGTAAGTAAACTAATGTCTTTTCAGTAATCTTTACTTAACATTATAAGTGAGGATGACTTTTAGTGTTTTATTAAACTTATGTCTTTTCAGTAATCCTCACTAAACATTATAAGTGAGGAGGATTTGTATTAAACTAATGTTTTTTCAGTAATCCTTACTTAACATTATAAGTGAGGATAATTTTGGTGTTTGTATTTATCTATTTATATGCATAATATAACATATACGTATATGTATATGTACATGTGACACTGATAAAGCTCAAAGGTCAGCAAAAAGACTGCAAAGGTCAACCCTGGTTATGTCGAATGGTGGGTTACATCAATAGTCTACAACTTTTCAATAAGAAGTTATAGATTTTTGAAATAGTTCAAAGTTAAGCTTTTCTCACAATTAAAAAAAAAAAAAAATTAAATTAAAAAACACGTTTTCAGACTCAGAAGAGGACGCTGAATCGAATGGGCTAGGTCTCGATTTTGTATGACCCTTAGAAAGTGGTTTAAACAAGCGTTAAAGTTTAGTAAACTTGAAGCTTTTTTCACAAACATATTATTATTTTATTTTGACCCTTCCACCCTCTTATTTATATGATATTGAGTCGAATGGTAGGTTACATCAATAGTCTAGAATTGTTTAATAAGAAGTTATAGATTTTTGAAATAGTTCAAAGTTTAGCTTTTCTCACATTTTTTTAAAATATTTTATTTTTAAATTAAAAAACACCTTTTCAGACTCAAAAAAAGACGCTGAATTGAATGGGATAGGTCTCGATTTTCTAGGACCTTGGGAAATACAAACGGTCACCAAAAAGATTGGACGTTGACTTTTGTATAAAAAACTGATTTTGTTGAGCACAAAATCTGTAACTAATCGCTCCAGATATTTTTTTAAAATCCGAAACTTCTCTCAATCCATATTGAGAGTAAGCCGGATTTTTTGGCACCGGCCCTGATTTTTTCTGACACTGATAAAGCTCAAAGGTCAGCGAAAAGACTGCAAAGGTCAACCCTCGTTAAATTTTTAGAAATTGTATTTTTCTTCGAGACTCTGGCTTTAGACTAATGTGATGGCGCTGATTCCAAATATGCAAGTTTCTTTTTTCTCGGACAACAGGAAGTGCCTCAAAAGGCCACTTTCTGGTTGGTTTTAGGGTGTTCCAAGCCTGTGATTTCTCCGAAATATTTTTTTTCCAAATCTACACGTAAAATAATGCTAAAATTTGAAATAATCAAACCCTAATATCAAATCATGATTTAATTATCCCTTAATTGGCTATGGTTACGGCTTCGCTATCTCGCTCAATATCTCGAATACGATAAGGACTTAGGGTCCACTTTTTGGATATGTTGTAGAGCTGGCTGAGACGCACACTTGGATGTCTTGTTTGTCCCGTCACGACACATTTCTATTTCTGACTTTGTCCTTTGATATGGTCTTAAGATATAAGACTCTATGTGCCTTCTGAAAGTGTAGGAGGTCAACTTAGGAGTGTCGTACCGGGACAAACAAGACATCCACACGTGCGCCTTGGCGAGCTGTACAACATATCCGAAAGGTGGATTCTAAAAATGCATCGATTTCGAGATATATCGCTTTATTGCGCGTAATAACTTGACATTTGACCCTAGCCAATTAAGGAGAATGGTAAGGCCGTGTCCGAGGAGAGTTATATGGGCGCGTTCGGGGCGACGCGCTGACCCAGAAACAGGTGTCCAATTTTGTTTTTACTCCTTTCAAACAGGTTTTCACTATTATCTCGGCCCCTAGGGGGCGCTGAAACAAACGGACAACGTATTATTGATCAGCTCTTCACCCCGGACGCGTCCATATAACTTTCCTCACACACAAACATGTGGTTCTGAAAATTAGGGTTATTGGGCTTCTTGAATAATTTGGCCACTAGGGGGCGCTGACACAATCGGACAACAGATTATTTATCAGCTCTTCAGCCCGGACGCGCCCATATAACTTTCCTCACACAGGGACATACGGTATGTATTTTTAATATTTTTTTTGAAAATTAAAAAAATAAAATACAATAAAAAATTTAAATAAAATAAATGAAAAAAGTAATCGGAAAAACACGGCCCCCTCACGCATTAAGAGGGCAGGATGAGTCACCAGAACCAAGGACGGGTGTTTTTGATTAATCTAACATGGTTAAAATGGAGTTTGAAGTTACAATGGGTTTGTATAGGAAAGGGGCGTGTCTGATAAAATGAATATCAAATATCTAAATAATGAATCAAGCAACTTAAAAACTGTCTGGGTGGTTCACAAAGGCCTGAGTAGATGATAAAATGACAGAAAGTTTTTTTGAAAGTGAAATATCCCTTTTAAGTGTATTTATTTTTGGACATCACTTTACACAAGTGTATTCTAACATCACGTTTTGTGTGTGTGCTTTTGGTCCTGCTAAGTAAGGCTGTATTGTCTGAATTTTCATTATAATCAATGGGGAAAGCCTCGCTCCTGTTCAGTCCAATCAGATGTAGGGTCTGTCTACTGCATCCTCCTAACTCTATGACTGTATCCTGTATACAATTCAAAGGGCTTTCAATGGTATACGGGGCGTATACCATGCACCGTTTCCGTATCCGCCCAAACCTAGAACCGCACTACCAGTGTTGCCAGATTTTGTGAGAGAAACAAGCAACCAGGTCTAGGAAAACCAGCCCAAAACCAGCCCAAAAGAAGCGACTATGGGCAACATGAGCACTTTAACATATATATCAGCTATTTGAAAATAGCAGATCTACAAGCTCACAACGCGTCGCGATGCGACGCGTTGTGAGCTTGTAGATCGGCTATTTTCAAATAAAATCTTGCAGGGAAATTAAAATAAGCAGATCTGGCAACCCTGCGCACTACACATGCGCAGTTGATCACTGAAGAAGCGCGCGTAAGAAACAGGAAGAGAAGAACGGTGTTGTTGTTTTTCTGCAGCTCTAGTCTGCTCCGTTCATTCATTCAGAGTTGTTATGCTAAGGTAAGTTAACGTTCACTGTATATACTATATATTTAGCAAACGTTGTCTTTTGTCATATTCCTCATACTTTTGTTGCTTAAGTTTATGTCATCGATTTATTTAGCGAAGTTAGCGAGGGACTCTCGTCCTTCTTTGTTTACCCCAGAGACGGTCCTCTGAACTCCGCCAACAAAGTGAGTTTCAGGGCCATGTTTTAAAGCACTATTAAAACGGAGAAGCAGCCTGAAAGATGAATTGAGCACTTGAACCCTAGCATCCCTTTTCTGAGGGTAACCAAAAATAGCAGATCTAGAAAAATAGCAGATCTACAAGCTCACAGTGAGCTTGTAGATCGGCTATTTTTGGCAAAAAGGTTTGGTCTAGAGGGGGTAAAAAGAGCAGACCAAGTTGAAAAAAAAGTTTAATCTGAAATACAATTTTATACAATATAGAGGGGGTCCCTGCTCCATCTCTCTCTCAGCTAGGGGTCTTTGGAAAACGTTGAAGACCTCTGGTTTAAAGCATCTATTTACTACTTTACTTTAGCCATATTTTATGTTTGTCATACAACTGTGTTGTTTAAAAAATGTTCATCTACAAGCTGACAACATGCTTTGTGATCTTGTAGATGTTCAGAAAATCGCTTTTATAAGAATATTATTTATAATAAATGTATTCAATTAAATGTTGCACCCCTGTGGGTTAGAAAAGCTAAACTGGCCTAGGGCAGTGGTTACCAAACTGGGGGTCGGGACCCCCAGGGGGGTCCCAAGAAGATTATCTTAATGTTTTTCTCACTCAACAGTAAACAAACCAACATACAGTGTAAGTGCATACACTATACAGGGTATCTGCACATTTATAAAGAGACAACTTAAGGACTTATAAGACCTTTTTAATGCCTCTAAAACAGGGGCTTTCAACCAGTGGTCCGGGGACCACCAGTGGTCCTTGAGGGGGTTCCAGGGGGTCCCCAGGCAAATGAATAGTTAGCAACCAAATTGACCCTTATATGTCTGTAACTCTGAGTGTACAAATGGAACCAAATGGACCCTCAGAGTTAAATGAACACTGATGATGGTGATACAGTGTAGATTGGGACCCCCTAAAAAATCTAAATGGTTGAGTCCCTGGCATATATTTTCAAATGGGGGTCCCAGGGCTAATATTTGTCAATTTGGGGGTCCTTGATGCGAAAAAGGTTGAAAACCACTGCTCTAAAATATAAATGGACACACAACAAACAATACTACAAAACATGGTCAAACATTGGCCACATTGTCAAATATTACCTAAGAAATAGGCGCACATTGTGAAAATAGAAGATCTACAAGCTCACATCACAACGCCTCGCGATTGTGAGCTTGTAGATCTGCTATTTTCACAAGCCCGCGGACCCCCATTTGAAAAGATATGCCAGCTAGGGAGTCCCATAAGAGAAGATTTTTACGTCTCTAGCAGTGATTCTTTTAATTTCAAGGACCCCCAGTTTGACATGCATTAGGCTACGGACCCCTATTTAATGGCATTTCTATCTCCGGGACCCCAATTTATATTGTAAAATCTATGTTAATTTAACCATAAGCCATAAGGGTCAATTTGGTTCCTAACTATCCATCATTTAGCTCGGTACCCCCTGGATCTCCCTCGAGGACCCCACTTTGAGAACCAATGGCCTAGGTTACCAAGTTAAAACATATTTAGCTTTTACATATTCATCTTGACTATGAGTTATTTATGTTTTCACTAACTATCAACGTGTCTTCTTTCTTTTTTAGGTGTGGATCTTTTGAGACAGCATAGAAATGCACTGGAAGTGTAAGTACTGCTTTTTTTCTTCAGAAAAGAGGGCTCAATTATTTAAGCACTATCGCTTGAAACATGGAAGCTATGCCAGAACCACGCCAATTCCCTGCCTTCACACAGATTGTCTGTGCACATTTAAGTCATTTAATGCCCTGAAAGTACATTTATCAAGACATCACCATGAAGAGAGACAGATGAGTGGAGCTGATGAAATCCGTGTGATATTCCATTGCCCTCATTGCAATTTTGAAGAACCCTGCACAGAGCACATTTTTTTTAATGCGGTAGGGTTAGACAGTGTCACGTTGTGAGGGTGTAGGCTGGCCATTATTGAGAATGTTGTCCAAAATAGGGACACCAGGTTGAAAACCGACTATTATTATTAGTAGTAGTAGTAATTTGTATTATTATTATTAGATTGTGGCTTATGTTGTTTGTATATTTGGCTGTTTGTCTTGACTGCAAGGCCCTTTGCTACTGTCTTGTCTAGCCTCATTTATGCCAGTGGTTGCCAGTGGTTATTTGTTTAATTCCTTTTTTTTTTACTATTACTTAGTTATTTCTAATTGGCGTCTAGACATTACCAAACATTGTTTCTAATGTATATTATCATTTTATCCCTTACCTCATAGAGCACTACAATGTTGCAGGACAGATATGCAGCCAGTGGAGCTAAGTGAGTAAGCTACTACTCATGTTAACACACCACTGATACCTGGCAGACAAATGACAAACATCTGACACACTTCAGTTTCTGCTATTAGAAACGTAATGCCAGGTTACACTTTTAAATTGTAATTGTTTATTTTTGTTATGTTTTCTGGCAGTCTGGCAGAGTCAACTGAGAGCCTAAGACCAGACCCAACAAGAAGGATGTTTCCCAGGTCTTGGACCTTGAATAACAACCCAGATGGGCCTTCATTGACTCATTGACCCCTGCTTCAGAGAACTGGAACATGTAAGCAAATGTATTCCTTTGAAGTAGGCCTGCATGTGCTTCCTTCAGTCAGTTGAATATTAAGAACACTAAGTATATTTTATTGTAGGACTAGTGCTCATGATGCACACCAGCAAATAGTTATTGATGGGGATGGGGTGGCGACTGTTGACGAATACAAGTATTTGGGTACAACGATTGATTCCAAGCTGACATGGAATTCCTACACTGATGCCATCTATAAGAAAGGTCAGCAGAGGCTGCATTTTATGCACAGACTGAGACAGTATAATGTGCAAAAAAGTGTAATGGTGCTCTTCCATCGATCCTTCGTGGAGAGTGCACTGACTTTCTGTTTTGTTTCCTGGTATGGCTCACTATCATTGGTTAATAAGAACAAACTCCATAAAATCATCAATGTATCCAGCAAGATAGCTGGGGTACGACATGAGAGTATAGCAGCAATGTATGAGACCCGGGTGCTTAGGAAGGGGAGAGCTATTGCTTGGGATAGAACGCACCCGTTATACAGTCAATACCACCTTTTACCATCAGGACGACGGTACACAGTGCCAATGTTGCAGGCTAGGGCTTCAAGATCATTTGTCCCTATAGGACTCCTGAACAAACAGGCCCCATCTCAGTTCTGTGCATACATATGTAATGTGATGCCTCTTGAATCATGACTGGTGGCCTTTTCCAGTTTGTATGTATTTTGTATTTATGTTATGTGTTTGTGATTTTTTTTGTATCCTGATGGCACAAAAATGTTGTCTCTCTGTGATCTCTCTCTAGTTATGGATGAACACCGGTAGATCCTCGTTGGAGGAATGTGAACTGACCTGCTCTCTCTCTTTATCTGTCTGTGTCATAGGATGAACTCTGACGAATCCTCGATTGACGGAACTCCTACTTTGTACCCAAAGTGATCCGCTGTGGGACCTTAAGCAGCTGGACAAAGGTACAGTAATTACTGTTTCTGACGGAGTATCTCATGAAAGTATACGCTTGTTTAAATAACTGGCTGCTGTAAATTAATGTTTTTAACTTTGCAGCCCGCCTGACATGTCTCCACCACATGAAGTTAGGACATACATGCTCTGCTCACATCCTTGAGGTAAGAAATGTGCATATATGGCAATTTTCATATTTGACTATAAGATTCAGAATGCAACGCATACATTTTTTGTGATATTTTTTTGTTTGTGTTTGTGTCAGTCTGCAGAAGACCCCAACACCTTTCTTCAGGCAAGACCACTCCACTCAGCCCTGCCGTCTGTGAAACCATCTGCACATGCCATTGGAGCCATGCCTGTATTGACCTTCCCAAAAGAGGACACCTTTTTTATCCAGGGGGAGGCAGTATTGTGACCAGGATTACTACATGTTTTTGTGAGGGTACCTACCCTAGGAGACACGGGGAGAACATGCAAACTCCACACAGAAAGGCCCCTTCGCCAACCCCACCTAGGGGGTGGTGGGCACTGATGACTCGGAGGAGAGGACACGCCCACAGCATCAACTGCGGGAATCGAACCCAGGACCTTCTAGCTGTGAGGCGACAGCACTACCAACTGCGCCACCGTGCTCCCCCCAAAAGAGGACACCTATGCCAGCATGATGTATCTCATGGCGAGTGATTACACCGTTCACCTCACATACCCCAAGTGGAACATGACTCATAGAAAAAGACCAAACGCCACCAGTTCAGTTCCTTGATGTTGCTGTAATACGGTTAGTTGATTACTCAGGTTAGTCACCAACAGAGCTTGGTACTGCTTTATTACCGCCAAGACGTCTTGGTAACAATTATTCTTCAACTGATGGACCCTGTGAAGTAAGGATCCGTTATGCCTCTCCTTCAAAGCACTTTATATATACGTTGTATTGTCACGCTGAATTCCAGTTTGAGGTCTTTTGTTTAAAATGGATTCTTTTTTGGGGTCTTAATTGAAAATGGACATACACGGATCATTCAAAGTGCACTTATATACATGACATTTTGTCAAATATTTGTATTTTGTTTCAAATGTTTTTAGAATTGAATGTTTCCAGTTGAGTGTCCAGACTTGAGTGTCTGCTGTGTAAAGTGTGAAGTCCTCCCCCTGCCCAACTTTGCAGTGGTTCTCAAACTTATTCCAGTCCAGGATCCCCAAATTAATATTTGGCTTTGGACCCCCATCTGAAAATAATCTGTGCCGCTGGGCCTCCCCATACACAATTTGGGTTGTTAAAATTATATCATGGGTTAAAGTAGTAAAACTGACATTGAGGCTATGTCAACAAATGTTCAGCAGGACCTCCTCAAATCCTTTCATGGACTCCTGGGGGTCCCTGCGTGGACCCCACTTTGAGAACCACTATTTTATAGCATGTGGGCCTGAGCTGCTTTATAAAAGAAAATAAATGCTGAAAATAAGAATGCTTCTGGTGTCTTAATTTAAGACTTTTCATTCTATTATTTGAAGGAATTGCTTCTTATTGTAAGAGTTTTGGGGCTTATTATTATTCTCAGATTTAAGGATCTGCGTTCTTTCAAAAAAAAATGTTTTTCAAAATATATATATATATATATATATATATTTTTTTTTTTTAAACCCAAAGACCAAGGAGATATGATTTTCCGAAGAGTTTTGCTCCCAGACACTTCCTTATAACTGAAAACTTAAAAATTCTGTATCTCGGCTCCTAAGTGCTTTTTTTTTCTCATTGAAAAAGTCTGGCAGCCAGCTGTAGGTAAAAATTCAAAAAGCTGGCAGCCAATGAGTTAATAAAAAGAACAAAAATACCACATTTAAGCATATCTTTCTTAAATAACAAAGTATTCATTGCTTGTATTAAGCAGAACTTGCTTTAGATGTAGGCATTTTTGTCTAGTTTTAAGCACCAGTATGCTCTTTCAGTGGCTAGACTTTGTTTCTAATTTTAAGAATTCTAGTATAGAAAAAAATGCTTACACCATTGGCAGTTTTTTTTGCTTGATATAAAGAAATATGTCTCAATTTAAACATATTTTGCTTGTTTTAATTTGGCCATTTTTTGCAGTGTAGCTATTATAAAATGTTGTTCAAAGTTTATTTGTATTATTCTAGTATCAATTTTGCCTGCTTTTTTCTTTCATCATTTCCAATTTAACATATTCTTATATCCGTATACCCCATATTAATTCTTTCTCCTGATTGAATGAAATTGGAATCCCAACCTGAACATTTGTTTTCTGTTTACTAAAGAGCTGGAGAGGTGGGGAGACCCCGGTTACTGAACAAACACTATAACAATGATTACAGTATGATATTTAACACTTCAACGCATCTGTGTCATTTTAGATTTGAGCTATTTTCAATCATTTTAACCACTTTAACCATTATTATATACTTTGGCTATTCATAAGTAGCAGATCTACAAGCTCATAGCGCATCGCTTCGTGCCGCGCTATGAGCTTGTAGATCTGCTATTTTTGCAAATCTTTGAATATGTATACTGTATATTCTTTAAGCGAACATTTTTAACTAAAGTCTTTGCTTCTGGGGGTCCCTGGAACAAAGTCGGCAGCGAAATACATATCATTTTGGGGGTCCTTGACATGAAACAGGTTTGAACACCACTGATATAGCAACATAAGTTTTTCATAAAACGGTTAGAATTTAGAAAAAAAAAAGTCTAATGGGCCTCAGGTATTAATGGGTTAAAGAAAGTCCTGCCAATCTCAATAATAACTAGAAAAAGTGCTCCTCGGAGCACAACTCTCCGCCGGCAGACTTGTGTTGGGAATGTTGGGAGTGTTCTACTTCTAGGAATATTCTACTTCTTATTTCGTCCTGTATCCGTCCTGTCTGTATAAGTCCGTCCTGTCTGTAGGACAGGACGGGGACGGGGAGAGTGGTCGAGGATACACTTGATGCACACTCGCTCAATGCGGAAGTGGAGAGCCTCCTCGCCTCCTCCAACAACTGTCCTATCCATCCTGTCTATATAAGTGTCCGATCAAACACTTGCACAGGTCCGTGTCCGCCATATTCGTCTTGTCTGTATAAGTGCCCTATCCGTCCTGTCTATGTAAGTGTCCTATCCCTCCTGTCTGTGTAAGTGTCCTATCCGTCCTGTCTGTATACTGTAAGTGTCCTATCCGTCCTGTCTGTGTAAGTGTCATATCCCTCCTGTCTGTGTAAGTGTCATATCCCTCCTGTCTGTGTAAGTGTCCTATCCGTCCTGTCTGTATAAGTGTCCTATCCGTCCTGTCTGTGTACTATAAGTGTCCTATCCGTCTGTGTAAGTGTCATATCCCTCCTGTCTATATAAGTGTCCTATCTGTCCTATTTGCCAATTATGTATCAGCCATGCAGCCATTTCGTGATGGTTCCTGTCTTACCTCACTTTGGCAGTGGCAAAGACAGTGCCAAAGTGACGCCATGTATTTATACAATATTTCACCGTATTGTCACGTGTCACGTGAGGCTTGACCAATCGGTGTGTCATATTTAGAAAGTGAAAACAAAACTCTCCTGCGGAGAGTAATAATAATATTATTTTCTCTCTCTCTTACCGTCACTGTGCGCCCCCTGCAGTTCAGGGGTGGAGGTTCGGCTCTTCTTTTTAACAGCCGCTCCATCAGAAGAGGCCTGTTGCTGCTTCTTGTCATCTGCTGCAAAAACACACAAATAAATAAATACAATACAATGATAAAACAATAAAAAGACATAGAATCCCAATGAGACACACACAAGTAGCAGAAATAGCCAATCTACAACGCATCGAGATGTGACGTGTTGTGAGCTTGCAGATCAAGTATTTTAGCAGTTTTTTTGAGATTTTTACATTTTGGGATTTTTTTTTCTACGTCATTCTCAGAATAGTGATGCCAGGTTGAATGCGTTTATGTGTGGGTTTTATAAATATTGAACCAAAATATTAACAAGAGCTTGAGACTAAATAACAATATTGGATCCATTGGAACACAGGGATTTTTTGGACATGCAAGGTGTCCACAATTGTTTCTTAAAACGTATTTTTCCCATAAAATAAATATTTATTCTTTTTTTCACACAGAACCAGGAGATAATGTGATCCAAAGATTGACTGCTCCATTCACTCCCTGGTTGGGCTCCTGTATTTTTGGCGAGACATGCTATTTTCAACGGCCTATAACAAGTGAACGGGAGCTCGCAATGTTTTTTTTTTTTTGCGGTAGCACAATGAAACTTTCCGTGATTAGCAACCATCAGGGGATCGATCATACTGGAGATTGGAAAGGTACGAAAATCGTTTAAAATGTTGGCAGAGGCTGCATCCTGTTTTATAAAACCGCTGTCAGTGAATGAGTTAAGAGTTGCGTTTCCAAAGTATTTGCCACACACTACAACTAGTGGTGTATGTATTACCTGTATGAATCCTCATGTGCCTCTTCAGATGACCCATTCGAGTAAAGTCTTTGGCACAAACTGTACAAGTGGAGGACTTTTCCCCTGTATGAATCATCATGTGTCGTTTAAGACCAAACATATGATTAAAGCCTTTGGCACAAACTGTACAAGTGAATGGCTTTTCCCCTGTATGAGTCATCATGTGTTGTTTCAGATTGCCAATATCACCAAAGCCTTTGGCACAAACTGTACAAGCAAAGGGTTTTTCCCCTGTGTGGATCCTCATGTGTCGGTTAAGTTGACACATTTGAGAAAAGCCTTTGGCACAAACTGCACAAGTAAAGGGTTTTTCCCTTGTATGAATCATCATGTGTTCTTTTAGATGATTCGCTTTACCAAAGCCTTTGCCACATTCTGTACAAGTGAAGGGCTTTTCCCCTGTATGAGTCATCATGTGTTGTTTAAGATTGCCAGTATCACCAAAGCCTTTGGCACAAACTGTACAAGCAAAGGGCTTTTCCCCTGTGTGGATCCTCATGTGTCGGTTAAGATCACACATTTGAGTAAAGCATTTGGCACAAACTGTACAAGCAAAGGGCTTTTCCCCTGTATGAGATCTGACGTGACTCTTCAGATGACTCATTTGAGTAAAGCCTTTGGCACAAACTGCACAAGTAAAGGGTTTTTCCCTTGTATGAATCCTCATGTGTCGTTTTAGATGACTCGTTTTACCAAAGCCTTTGCCACATTCTGTACAATTAACGCTTTTCTTTCCTGTGTTACTCATCGTGGATGGAGTTTGTTTTGATGATGCCAGGCCCTGGGACAGCTTGTCGCTGAAAGACAATCTTTGTTCTTCCACATTTTGTCTCTTGCGGGATTTCAGTGTATTTAAAGCTGACTGATCTCCCTTGGTCTCCTTCCAGTCATTCCTGTCTTCAGTGATGTCAGATTCAGAACAGTGTGAAGAGAGAGGCAGGTCATCACTAATTGGATGTGATGTTCCACAGTCCTCTGCATCAGCTTGCGCTTTCATGTGTTCAGTTGAAGTGTTGGTTAGAGGCTCTGTCTCTCCGTTTGCATCATCATCTTCATGTTTCACTGCTAGTAATGTCAACGTTGACTCAGGAGTCTCCTCTGGTATTTGAAGTAGCTTCTCCGGTTCCTCTTTAATCTGTGGAGGTTGTGGTTCCTCTCTGACTAGACTGGAGTTCCTCTCCTGCTGTTCAGGGGGAACCTCCTCTTCACACACAGGGAGGTGCAGGAACTCTAGACAAAAGTGAGAAAATGAGAGTTAAAGGGCAAGACCACTTTGGTAGAGGTTTGGGTTGTGTAGTTACCTTGCCATTGGGTTGTGTAGTTACCTTGCCATGGTGTAACTCCAAAGGTGGACAAGAAATCAAAAGTAATTGCTCCATTGATTAGGAATGTATAATTGAAAATATGCTCCTCATTGACTTACATTGTCGGTGAAACAGCTTTCAAAGTCTTTTAGCACATAAACAAACACGAACAAAGCTTCAGACAATATAGAACATCACAAAAAAACAGTAATGTTTTTTTTTTTTATTAAAAATGTCAACTTCCTGCTGATTTGCTATTTGAAGATCCGGATCCGCAGATCCAGTCCGGGTTTTCTTCTTAACAAAAATAGCAAAATCAACAGGAAGTTGACATTAAAAAATAAAAATAAAACAGTACTGGGTTTGGTGATTATATATTGTCTGAATCAACTTTGTTTGTGTTTGTTTACATGCTAAAAGAGTGACTTTGAGAACTGTTTTACCATACAATGTAAGTCAATGAGGAGCACATTTTGAATTATCAATTTCTAATCAATGGAGCAATTATTTTTGATTTCTTGTCCACCTTTGGAGTTACATCATGGCAAGGTAACTACACAACCCAAACCTCTACCAAAGTGGTCTTTCCCTTTAACTACTAGTTAACTCAGTTACTGTAATACCATTAAATATAATGGCATAGCAGAATCTACTAATTAGACAGGGTGCATGCATACTTTGGGGAAAAGAAGAGACTGCACAAACAGCTGTGTGCTCCTAATATTCAGAGCATGCAGCTGTTTGTGCAGACTCTTCTATTCCCTTCACATATATTGAAAGAAAAAAACACATTGTGTCCACACAGAAGATAATGATAATCGAATCGACTCATTGTGTTGATTAAATTTGGTCATGTTGACATCATCAGATTATGTAATTCCTTTGCTAAGACTTTTTACAGTAATATATAGTAATATATATAATAATTATAATGAATGATAATAAGTTTGTTGTGTCTGTCAGCACAAAAATATGTGCTCCCCTGCATACAGTACATCTTGTGTCTTTAGAGTTGCATTTAAAAAAAAAAAGCATTTTAAACAGATTAGGAAAAGCTTTTTTTCTCACCTGCGTGAGTCGCCACATGCCTCCTCAGAAAATGCTTTCGACTGAAGCTGTCTTTGCAAACTGTACAAGTAAAGGGGTTTTCCCCTGTATGAGTCCTCATGTGTGCCCTCAGATTACCAACCCGTTCTTCACAGACTGTACATGTATGAGTCATCATGTGTTTCTTCAGAGTGGATTTTGTATTGAATCTTTGTTCACAAATTGCACAAGTAAATGGCCTTTCCCCCGTATGAATCCTCATGTGTGTCTTCAGATGACCCATGTGACTACATCTTCTACCACAACCTGCACAAATCAAGCTTTCCTTCTCTGTGTGACTGCTCGTGGTTGGAGTTTGTTTTGTTGATGTCAAGTCCTGGGACAGCTGGTTGCTCAAAGACAATCTTTGTTCTTCCACATGTTGTGTCTTGTGTGATTGCAGTGTGTTTAAAGCTGACTGATCTGCCCCGGTCTCCTCCCAGTCATCACTGTCTTCAGTGATGTCAGAATCAGAACAGTGTGAAGCGAGAGGCTGGTCATCACTGGTTGGTTGTGATGTTCCAAAGTCCTCTACAACAGCTTGTGCTTTCATGTGTTGATGTGAGGTGCTGGCTAGTGGCTCTGTCTCTCCGTTTTCATCATCATCTTCACTTTTCACTGCTAGTAATGTAAACGTTGACCCAGCAGCCTCCTCTGGTCTTTGAAGTAGCTCCTGCTGTTCCTCTTTGATCTGTGGAGGCTCTGGTTCCTCCTGCACCAGACTGGAGCTCCTCTCCTGCTGTCCAATGGAAACCTCTTCACACACAAGGAGGTCCAAGAAGTCTAGACAAAAATGTATAAAATGAGACAAAATGAGAGTAAACAACTGAAAGTTTGATTTTAGTTGCAATACAAATGTTATATTGTATAGACCAGCATTTCCCAACCGCCGTTCCGCTGCCCTTTAGTGTGCTGTCTGAGATGCCTTGGTGTTCCGTTCAAAACTACTACTTGGCCTCATCCCTACAACTCATCTAACCCCTGCTCATTTTGCTAGGGTGGGATGGCTCAGCTCAGGGCAGAGGGCAGGGTACAGTAACTGGCAATGGGCCTGGTCTACAAGATACACTACACCACAAAGACACCTATGTACCTGTCAAACTACTTCCAAAACGTTAACTCGCCACATATCACATTCAACACAGATTTGGCTCAAGCAAGGGGTTAAATGTATTCTACTGCTATGACACCAAAGAGTGGAAGGCCCTACCAAGAGTCATTGTTTTTAAAACAAAATAAATAAATAATACTAATAATAATAATAATAATAACAACAACAGGTCATGATGCGACACGTTGTGAGCCTGCGGATCTGCTTTTTGTATTATTTTTTAATTATTTAAAAACAAAAAAGAGAAACACATCAATCATTTTCCGAAATAAAAACAAATTCAAACATTTTTCAAAGTGACTATTACTAATAAATACGTTAATCACAGCAATTCCATAAATAAGAAGTGAAAATAGTAGATCTGCAAGTTCACAACATGTCACACCGCGACGTGTTGATCTGCTATTTTCACTATAGTCTCGGGGAGACAACACATTTCTCTCTTGGGTCCCGAGCTAAAACGTGGAACCATTGGTTTAAAACAGGGGTCTTCAACGTTTTTCAGGCCAATGACCCCTTAGCTGAGAGAGAGATGAAGCAGGGACCCCCACTACATGTAAAAAATGGTGTTGTAGATTCAACTTTTCATAGATTTCATAGATACAGAAGCTTCATAGACTTGTTTGACAGCACTGTCATCAGTGGTAGTAGCATCAGCACAACAAATCAAAGTGTAGACAGGTCCAGAATCTCCACGAATGGGGTTTTTGAATGCGGGTTAAGTGATCACTATATCATCTTCTGTAGCCGTAAAATTCAAAAACCTAAGGCTATCACAAAACAGTCATATCTAGATCCCTAAAAACCTACTCTAGTAAGGCCTTTAATCAAAAACTGGAGAAGCTGGACTGGTCCAATGAACTCAGGAGTACACAGGTTGAAGAGGCATGGCTCAGCTTCAAAACCAAATTCCTAGCAATATTAAATAGCCGATAGCGTAAAGGTCAAAGCCCGCTCTGAGCCATGGATGAATTCGGACATACTGATTGCTATGAAAGTCAGAAACAAAAGTGTTTTGGAAACTCGCAAATGTAAGTCTAAGCTCGCCAAATGCTTCAACAAGGATCTCACAACCCACCAATAAGGTACTTGCCATGACCAGATCTGCCAAAATAAACTACCTCAATGACAAAGTGGACAAAAACATAAAACAAACCATGTGAGCTCTGGAAGTTATTTAACAACCAACTAGGCTGCCGTCAGAAACTGAAAACCAGATTTACAAACATCAACATTAATTCAGACGACTCTTACAGCCAAGCTGTCTGTATGATGTGGCTAATCACTTAAACATCTTCTTTACAACCATAGCCACAACACTGGTTAACAAACTGCCCTCTCACTCTGGGCTTTATGGTGTAAAGCACATCCAAGCATTCTACAAAAATCTAGGTGTACCCAAAGATGATTTTAAGCTCACCATGGTGACAACAGTGATGTGTTTAAAAAAGTGACTGCCCTGCAACAAAACAAGGCCACTGGCCATGGCAATATCCCATCCAAATGTCTCAGAGACTCAGGTGGTGGAGGTGAACGGTCCTACCTGCACTGAGAAGTGCAGGTACCCTTTCGTCTTTTTCCACCCGGACAAAATAACAGCAGCAGCAGAGCTATCCAGTACCCTACATAAATGTCCATTAGTCTGCTCTTCTCTTCCCCTCTCTCTCTCTCTCTGTTTTATTCTTTCAGATATGCCAGTGTGGATTATATTTAAATTGGGACAATTTAACTCAGGAACAATTCATTCAACAAAAACCTAAGAAAAATACAATCTAAACATGAAAATAAAAAGATTATAAAATCTAAATAAAGGGGGTCCCCAGCTAAATGAGTTAATAGAGCATCAATTTAAACCTCTTTGACACTATATAAAAAATCACACCCTGTGTGAAGTGAGTGGTGCCTTTGATGAGCCCCGTATTGACCCCCGTATTGATGTTGTCATCAATGTTTGTGGACAGACATAGAAAACAGACCAGAAAATGTGCTCCTCTTGCACAAGTCTCCGCCAGCAGACCCGTGCTATTTTAACCAAAGGAAATCACTTACCCTATCTTTAACCATAGTTTTCTAGAAATGTTCTCATTCTTAGATTAGAACATATAAGGATTAGAACATGTTAGCTTGGCTAACATGTTCAATCAGCCAAGCTAACATGTCCAATGTTAGCTTGGCTGATGGCACTGATGTCACTTCGAAACATTTAAACAATGTTTCGAAGTGACACACCTATTTATAGGACTCTATTTCGTCATGCATCTCGCTAGCCAATCAAAGCACACCCTTTCAACATATTGTCACGTGTCACGTGATGCTTGACCAATGTTAGCTTCGTGGACACACGGACATACATACACACATACATACGGACACACGGACAAAGCCAGATATAGGAGTGGTTGCCTTCGGCACCACTCAAAAAATAGTTCCAAGTTCAAGAAAAGAGCGGCAAATGATGTGGGAATGTAATATGGGCTGCCCACACTAAAAACGCATGGGGCCCAAAGGTACAAATCTGCTCTTGGCCCTGAACGGACAGACCCACACTGGCCCAGTGGCCCACTATGGGCTAGCCCCAGCTCAACCCCAAGTGTGGGCTGCCCACAGCAAGCCCACGGTGAGACCACAGCTGTGGGCATCACCTGGGCAAACCCGCGATGGGCCTCTGCAGGCTTGGTGCAGGCTTGGCATAGCCCTCACTGCCCACACATAGCCTGCATGGGCCCCACAGGGGCTCGCTTGCAGGGATACATTTGGGGGTCCTTGCTGTACCCTTTGCTGGGCACAGCGCGCCCCACAAAAGTGTTCTCCTTTCTGAGGTCTTGCAGGTGACCGCCCTACCCCCCCCCGGCCGCCCCAACTATTTACTGTACATATTTTTCTTTTTGATTACAACTCAATGATGTTTTTGCATAGTGTTGTATTTTTGTCAGTCACTAAATGTTTCAATGAATTGAATACACATGACCCCAATGGAAACAAGCCATAGTGCTTTTTTGGGTTTAATCCTTTTAGCATCCCTTTGTAGTGAACTGTTCTTTCTGTGATTTTCTATTGCAAACTGTTAATAAAGTAGTCAGTCAATCAATCAATCAATCAATCAATCAATCAATCAATTGTTCAAGCCAGCAGGTAAGACCTTAGCTACTTTTGTGGCTACGCTCGAATGGAATGTAAACATGTGTTTGACATGAAGCATGGACCAACCTGCTCTGTGTAGTTTGATGTGTGGCTGTAGCATAGCGTCCAGCAGTTTGTTTCGTTTCTTTTGAGCCTCCATCTCTCTCTGGAAGAGGTTGCACATGAACTCTGCAGCCGCACTGAGGCGCTCCAACACAAACACTCTGACATTAAGCTTCACACAACAAACACCACTTTGCTGTGTTTCCAAAACACGCAATATCTCCTCTCCCACCGACGTCATGTGTTCATTTATCGACAGCCCTACAGACTCCATTTGACTCGCTTTACCTCCATTATGAGACATTTTTTCACCAGCTCTCAATGTTCCTACATTAAGGATCCTTGTCCAGATGTATCATAACTCTATGATCCTTGCTACTGAATGATCGAATGAACGTAAATGTACACGCGCTTCCGGCTCAACGTGTTGGTTGGTTTCAAGCATGCACCGCCAAGGATCCAGTCCATAGAGTTGATCCAGGTACTGTTGCGTTTCGCCGCCTGGTGGAGGAGGTGTGTAACTGAATAAAGGATGACTGCCTGGCTGGTTAGATGAGAGGGGTTTGTCAGCAGACTGCAGAGACAGAGAGACAGACAATACACAAATATGTGTATATTTTGCAATAAATCTGCACTTTATTTCTAAAGCTGTACTTTGGACTTACTTCTACCAAAGATATCTGTAAAAAAAAATAGCAGTCAAGCAAAGTTTAGCTTTTTGCAAATTCAAGCAGATATTGAAATGATGACAATATTGCATGCAAACTCATCAGCCATACATAGAAGGCAATTTATTTGTATTTGTGTGTGTGTGTGTGTGTGTGTGTGTGTGTGTGTGTGTGTGTGTGTGTGTGTGTGTGTGTGTGTGTGTGTGTGTGTGTGTGTGTGTGTGTGTGTGTGTGTACACACTGCTGAACTACTGTACTTACTACTTGGTCATTCTCAATAAGACACTGACCTCTTTGTGTTAACTAATTAAATGATATTTGAAAGATACATAACACACACTTGGTAAGACTTTGGGTTCTGAGAGATGTTCTGGTCGGGAATCGAACTGGTGACCTTTCAATCCACCCCCCACCCTGAAAAGCAATTGAAATTGTACCATTACATTTCGCTTGACTCAATTATTATTATTATTTTTTTAATGTTAGCCTCTTTCTTACGTAATATTTGACAATTTGGTATTAAAAAAGGTCTAACCAGTCTACTGTATGTTGGTTTGTTTACTGTTGAGTGAGAAAACATTGTTGCACATTGAGCTAATCACCCAAAAAAATATTTGCCCAGTTTGGGAACGATTCTTCCTATTCTGGGCATGTCGCAAACAATGCGATGCCTTGTGAGCAATTATTTGTTGTGGTGTAGAGCAGGGGTCTTCAACAGGGGGTCCGGGACCCCTAGGGGGTCCTCAGAGTTACTACAAGGGGGTCCACAAAGTCTTTGTGATATGATTTTTTTTTTTTACATTAACCACTTTTCTGAGGAGAACTTTAATCAAAAATAGCAGATCTACAAGCTCACAACGCCTCACGCTGCGAGGCGTTGTGAGCTTGTAGATCGGCTATTTTTGGCAAAGAGTTATAGGTGTAGAGGGAAAAAAGCAGCAAACGTTTATCTGAAACACAATTTTATATAATATAGAGGGGGTCCCTGCTTCATCTCTCTCTCAGCTAGGGGGTCCTTGGCCTGAAAACGTTGAAGACCCCTGGTGTAGAGGGAACACGTAGGGGGACAAGCATGAACCCCTGGGGGATCCCTGTCAGTGAAGTGGTTACTTTACTTAAAGCACTTTGTAACCCAGTTTTGAAAGGTGCTATATGAATAAAGTTGTAGTATTATTTATTATACCTTGCATTCAGGAGTGTCCAGAGTCCAGACGCATCTAGACTATACCAAGGTGGGTGCAAATTAAACGTCAGCTGAGCAAGCAAAGGCAGGTGTGTGTTTCCCACTGATGATATCTGGCCCAGGGGTGATGAAATAGTGGCGCAACAGGTGCAATGTTAAAACTATTAATTTGCTTGTACAATGAGACAAATTACTGGAGATTTGAGACCTGCTGCCATTAATTAACAAGGACACAGCGGTGCTACTGTAGTCTATTGTACAGTGTCATAATACAGGGAGGGAAGAGCAAATTACCCAAAATGTAAATACATAAAAATAAATAAAAGTATTGTAATGACCGGTGGGTTTCAGATGGAAAGGATTGGCCTTGGGAAAGAGCACTTTTATTTTTGCGACGCAGCAAACCAAACGCCACCTTGACAGACAGGATTATATTTTTCCGGCCAAAGAATAAATGAATCGCCCATATTTAACGTCACACGAGTGTTTAGATATGCACACCCAACTAATAATTAGCCCACCTTGTCACGTTAGCTGTGCGCTTCTTTCCACTTTATCACAGATGCATTCTGTTCCTGTTTGTATAGACAGTTTAGAGTTTTTTATACTAAATAATATCTATGAACTCCATCATGCAAAGGTGTCGCTAGCCAAAAAAATAACTTAATAAAGTGGGTGTGAGTGAACTGATTGTGCGGCTCCATCGCACAGTATAAGCAAATATGTTTTGGGCTTTACATCTCATTCAACCTTAATATGCAAAACGTACTGTTTTGTTTTTGTTTTCTTAATGTTATGTCATGATGACACAAGGAAGGTTGATTACTTTGCCTGCAATGTATGTGCCATCAACTTTAACCACTATCCATCGCAGTCAGTTACTCTGCTTACTTGTATATCCTCGACCCATACGAGTTTGGGTCCCTTTTTTATTATGGTCAATTATTAGTTCTGTTTACCATAACACCCAGGCAAACCAGACCCGCACTCAGCGCTGTGTAAAGCTTGATTTGTGCTTCACCGTATGACGGTGTTGTTGTGTATCGAAAATAGCAGACATAGAAGCTCACAACGTGGCGCGTTGTGACGTGTTGTGAGCTTGTACATCTGATATTTTCAACGCGCGACACCATCGTATGACGAATAGGCTGATCTATCAGATAACTGCAGCGCACAGCAGTAGCAGGCTGTCGGGAATTAAATCTTTATGATGGTGAGGTGTTAATGGTTGTAAACTACGTATTGAAAATGTTCTGAAATCACTCATCGAATTAAACAATTGAAAAGAGACTATGAGCACGTGATTGTTTTGGGTGACAGTTTGAGTAAAATGTTAAGTGTAAAATACCTTGAACAGAGAAGTCATGGAAGAATGGTAACAATCAACTGTCTTTTCTCAGACTTTATGGAAGTATTATTGTATTATTGTATGTAATTATTCTTTTAAGAGGCCCCAGGGCTCTATATTAGGAGTCCCCTCTTGTTTTCGCTCTATACTAAATGGAGTGCGATGCATTGTGAGCTTGTAGATCTGCTATTTTCACAGAATGCTTCATGTGGCAAAAACAAAGAATGTTTACAGTCTTAGTGTATATCATACCGTAAACCATTGTCTATCAGTGTGAGAGCAGGGCAAACTAAAGCAAGAGTCTTCACCACAGAGCTGAACTCATGATCCACATCCTTTTATTCACATTACTTCAAACACAGTAAGATCATTGTCAGAAGTGGGCTGAAATACACAAAAAATGAATTTCACCCACTTTCTACACCTATAAACCAGTGATGTGACATTTAGGTTGACTGGATTTCTGGAGTTCAATTTAAGGCATAAACTGTTTAGAACTGATCAGTGGTGGAAAAAGTACTCAAATGTTTTACTTAAGTAAAAAAAACTCTGTTACAACTACAAGTCCGGGATTCCATACCAAAAGTAAAAGTACTCATTATGCAGAATGTCCCATTAGTTTTCAAATGTATAAACATCTTTTGAAAATAGCAGATCTACAAGCTCACAATGCATTGTGAGCTTGAAGATCGGCTATTTTCAAATGTCCGAAATGTACAGGGCTGAAGTGGTTAATGTATGTTTTGTAATAATAATAATCTAAATCTACAAAGTAACTAGAACGTTTTCAAGTAAATGTACTTAGTTACTTTCCACCACTGGAACTGATACTTCAAATACAACATCCTGTGCATGTTCCTCTTCATGAGAGCCTTATTGCGATACAATGGGTCATCTCATTAGCCATGTCCCATCAGAGTGTCCAGGCTGTCTGATCAAATGTGAGACTGAGGCACAACTTGAATTAGATAGTGGACACTAGAGGGAGACAGAGACAGACAGGCAGGCAGGCAGGCAGACAGACAGACAGACAGACAGGCAGGCAGGCAGACAGACAGACAGACAGACAGACAGACAGACAGACAGACAGACAGACAGACGATAAATAAACAGATGAAATGAACCCAGTGGTAATTAATGTGGCATAAGTATTGTATTTTCCTGGTGTTAATCCCCTCACCACTTAAAACTATATACTGTACTTATCCAATCTATATCATTCTCTAGAATCTCTTCACTGAAATAGCTGATCGACGTTATCACAACGCATTGCGACACGTTGAGATTTGCCAAATTTTGCCAAACGTTCACCTACTTTCACAGATTGTTCAACTATTATGACATGCCCAGAATAGAGAAGCTATAGGTTTCATGTGGTTAAACCCTGTTTTAAACTGTAAAGGTTTTTGGGGGAAATGTTCACAAATAGCAAGAATGGCTGATCTCTACAAGCTCACAATGCAACAATATTAGTGTCACAACATGACATTGTCTTAATAACAGCCCTAGTATATAAGCAGTAGGGCTGTCACGATTATGACATTTTACGTGACGATTAATTGTCGGACAAAAAAAATTGCGTTTAGCGATTTAATTGCGTTTTTGTTTCGTTGAACACTGGGAACATAATGATAAAAAATATTATTAATCTGTTCTCGCTTTTAGGCTTTAAAGTTGCACATGGCAGATGTGATAAAATAACCTATATGTACAAATAAATGACATATTTAAAATAAATAACTCATTGACTGCCACTAGTTGGCCCACACTGCCAATGATGAGTTGACGAGTGTGTGGTGTTTTACATTTTTCAAATGTTAGTAAAAACGCTCGGAATCGCTGGCAAGGGCAGTTATAGAGGAACTCTGGCAGTCAATAAGTTAATAGTGGAAATAGCCGATCTACAGATGCGATGTGATGTGAGCTTGTAGATCTGCTATATCCCAAATATTTTTTTATTTTATTTTTTTTTTCAAAATGGAAACGATTATGATTATGATTATTATTGTGATTAGACGATTATGTAATAACTGTGACAGGCCTAATATAGCAGGAGGACACACTGACAGCCATGAGTCACAATAGGCTGGGAGGCAATCAGTGCTAGATTAGAAAGACCAGAGGGAGGGGAGCACTCCTTTTGTTTCACTCTCAACTTAAAGGGAAATTTCACTTTCAAACATGTTTGGGATCATATTAACGTCTCTGGCTTCTGTTTCACCCCAGACAGTTTTTAATTTGCTGAGTAGATGTTAAAATGACCCCAAACATGTTTGAAAGTGAAATATCCCTTTAACACCTCCTAGATACCTTGTCGTCTCTTTTTTGATTCCTTCTTTTTTTAGTGACTTAGTTTTAGTCACCATAGCTTAGTTTTTATTTAGTTTTCGTCAGTGGAAAAAGGTAGTCGACGGACATAGTTTTGGCCGACGAAATCAACACCGGGCAGCAGATTAGTGTGTTGTAGCTGTTTTGTGGTGACTTATTTGTGTTGTTCTTACCCATCACTGCTCAACACTTCATCTGTGCTGCTCTTGTCTCAGTGTTGTCCACGGTCTCTAAAGGGTTGGAGGACCTGTTCCCCTGGTAAGGTTTTTCTTTAATTTTGGAGCCTTTGGGCCGGCCTGCCCCCTTCTTCTTGGACTTGTTGACAGCCTTCACTCCCAGCAATGAATGAACCTCTGTATACAGAACATTATACACAATCCAATGCAATTATGATCCAAACATTTAGCTTTTTCTTCAATAGTGGTACATTTATGAACGATAACTATGAATAAGTATATACTGTACAAATATTACAAAGCTTCAAGTTTTACTCAAAATAAAGAGCAAGAAGTACAATTCATTATTTGTAACATAAGACTTGTTGCTACGAGTGTTGATGGTGTCTTGTATATTATTGTATGTCTATAAAAGTCTTGATGAATTGAATACACAGGATCACAATGGAAACAAGCCCCAGGGCTTTTTGTGTTATCCTTCTAGCATCATTGTAAAATATTTGAAAAATGCTAATAAAGTCAACCTTATCTAAAATAGCTATTATAAAATGTTGTTCAAAGTTTCTTTGTATTATTCTAGTTCCAATTTTGCCTGCATTTTTACTTTTTCTTTCATCTTATATCCGTATACCCCATATGAATTCTTTCTCCTGATTGAACGACATTGGAATCCCAACCTGAAAATTTGTTTTCTGTTTACTAAAGAGCTGGAGAGACCCCGGTTACTGAACAAACACTATAACAATGATTACAGTATGAATATATAGCTATTTAACACATTAAAGCATCTGTGTCATTTTAGATTTGAGCTATTTTCAATAATTTTATCCACTTTAACCATTATTATATACTTTGGCTATTCAAAAGCAGCAGATCTACAAGCTCATAGCGCATCGCTTCGTGCCGCGATATGAGCTTGTAGATCTGCTATTTTAGAAAATCTTTGAATATGTATACTGTATATTCTTTAAGCGAACATTTTTAACTAAAGTCTTTGCTTCTGGGGGTCCCTGGAACAAAGTCGGCAGCCAAATACATATCATTTTGGGGGTCCTTGACATGAAACAAGTTTGAACACCACTGATATAGCAACATAAGTTTTTCATAAAACGGTTAGGATTTAGAAAACATTTTGTCTAATGGGCCTCAGGTATTAATGGGTTAAAGTTTAAGTCCTGCCAATCTCAATAATAATACTAATAATACTGTTTTCTCTCTCTCTTACCGTCACTGGGCGCCCCCTGCAGTTCAGGGGTGGAGGTTCGGCTCTTCTTTTTAACAGCCGCTCCATCAGTTGCTGCTCCTGTTGCTGCTTCTTGTCATCTGCTGCAGAAACACACAAATAAATAAATACAATACAATGATAAAACAAGACAACGCCATAGAATCCCAATGAGACACACACAAGTAGCAGAAATAGCCAATCTACAACCCATCGAGATGTGACGTGTTGTGAGCTTGCAGATCAGGTATTTTAGCAGTTTTTTGAGATTTCTACAATTTTGGATATTTTTTCTACGTCATTCCCAGAATAGTGATGCCAGGTTGAATGTGTTTATGTGTGGGTTTTATAAATATTGAACCAAAGTATTAACAAGAGCTTGAGACTAAATAACAATATTGGATCCATTGGAACACAGGGATTTTTTGGACATGCAAGGTGTCCACAATTGTTTCTTAAAATGTCTTTTTCCCAAAAAAAAAATATATATTTTTTTTCACACAGAACCAGGAGATAATGTGATCCAAAGATGTACTGCTACATTCACTCCCTGGTTGGGCTCCTGTATTTTTGGCGAGACATGCTATTTTCAACCGCCTATAACAAGTGAACGGGAGTTCGCAATGATTTTTTTTTTCTTTCGCGGTAGCACAGTGAAACCCTCCGTGATTAGCAACCATCAGGGGATCGATCATACTGGAGATTGGAAAGGTACGAAAATCGTTAAAAATGTTGGCAGAGGCTGCAGCCTGTTTTAGAAAACCGCTGTCAGTGAATGAGATAGGAGTTGCGTTTCCAAAGTATTTGCCACAAACTACAACTAGTGGTGTATGTATTACCTGTATGAATCCTCATGTGCCTCTTCAGATAACACATTCGAGTAAAGCCTTTGACACAAACTGTACAAGTGAAGGGCTTTTCCCTTGTATGAGTCATCATGTGTCGTTTAAGAGTGCCCATAACACCAAAGCCTTTGGCACAAACTGTACAAGTGAAGGGCTTTTCCCCTGTATGAATCGTCTTGTGTCGTTTAAGATTGCCCGTATCACCAAAGCCTTTGGCACAAACTGTACAAGTGAAGGGCTTTTCCCCTGTATGAATCATCATGTGTCGTTTCAAAGAGCCCATATGACCAAAGCCTTTGGCACAAACTGTACAAGCAAAGGCCTTTTCCTCTGTGTGGGTCCTCATGTGTTGGTTAAGATTGCCCGTATGAGCAAAGCCTTTGGCACAAACTGCACAAGCCTTTGCCACATTCTGTACAATTCACGCTTTTCTTTCCTGTGTTACTCATCGTGGATGGAGTTTGTTTTGATGATGCCAGGTCCTGGGACAGCTTGTCGCTCAAAGACAATCTTTGTTCTTTCACATTTTGTCTCTTGTGGGATTTCAGTGTGTTTAAAGCTGACTGATCTCCCTTGGTCTCCTTCCAGTCATTCCTGTCTTCAGTGATGTCAGATTCAGAACAGTGTGAAGAGAGAGGCAGGTCATCACTAATTGGATGTGATGTTCCACAGTCCTCTGCATCAGCTTGCACTTTCATGTGTTCAGTTGAAGTGTTGGTTAGAGGCTCTGTCTCTCCGTTTGCATCATCATCTTCATGTTTCACTGCTAGTAATGTCAACGTTGACCCAGGAGTCTCCTCTGGTATTTGAAGTAGCTTCTCCGGTTCCTCTTTACTCTGTGAAGGTTGTGGTTCCTCTCTGACTAGACTGGAGTTCCTCTCCTGCTGTTCAGGGGGAACCTCCTCTTCACACACAGGGAGGTGCAGGAAGTCTAGACAAAAGTGAGAAAATGAGAGTTAAAGGGCAAGACCACTTTGGTAGAGGTTTGGGTTGTGTAGTTACCTTGCCATGGTGTAACTCCAAAGGTGGACAAGAAATCAAAAGTAATTGCTTCATTGATTAGAAATGTATAATTCAAAATATGCTCCTCATTGACTTACATTGTCGGTGAAACAGCTTTCAAAGTCATTCTTTTAGCACATAAACATTGTTTATACATGGTATAAAAGATGTCAACTTCCTGCTGATTTACTATTTGAAGATCCGGATCCGCAGATCCAGTCCGGGTTTTCTTCTTAACAAAAATATCAACAGGAAGTTGACATTAAAAAATAAATAAAAAACAGTACTGGGTTTGGTGATTATATATTGTCTGAATCAACTTTGTTTGTGTTTGTTTACATGCTAAAAGAGTGACTTTGAGAACTGTTTTACCATACATTGTAAGTCAATGAGGAGCATATTTTGAATTATCAATTTCTAATCAATGGAGCAATTATTTTTGATTTCTTGTCCACCTTTGGAGTTACATCATAGCAAGGTAACTACACAACCCAAACCTCTACCAAAGTGGTCTTGCCCTTTAACTACTAGTTAACTCGGTTACTATAATACCATTAAGTATAATGGCTGACATAGCAGAATCTACTAATTAGACAGGGTGCATGTATACTTTGGGGAAAAGAAGAGACTGCACGAACAGCTGTGTGCTCCAAATATTCAGAGCATGCAGCTGTTTGTGCAGACTCTTCTATTTCCCTTCAAATATATTGAAAGAAAAACACACATTGTGTCCACACAGAAGATAATGATAAATGGATCGACTCATTGTGTTGATTACTTTTGGTCATGTTGACATCATCAGATTATGTAATTCCTTTGCTAAGACTTTTTACAGTAATACTAAATTATAATGAATGATAATAAGTTTGTTGTGACTGTGAGCACAGAAATACGTGCTCCCCGCATAAATCTTGTGTCTTTAGAGTTGCATTTTGGGGAAAAAAGCATTTAAAACAGATTAGGAAAAGCTTTTTTTCTCACCTGCATGAATCGCCACATGCCTCCTCAGAAAATGCTTTCGACTGAAGCTGTCTTTGCAAACTGTACAAGTAAAGGGGTTTTCCCCTGTATGAGTCCTCATGTGTGCCCTCAGATTACCAAACCGTTCTTCACAGACTGTACATGTATGAGTCATCATGTGTTTCTTCAGAGTGGATTTTGTATTAAATCTTTGTTCACAAATTGCACAAGTAAATGGCCTTTCCCCCGTATGAATCCTCATGTGTGTCTTCAGATGACCCATGTGACTACATCTTCTACCACAAACTGTACAAATCAAGCTTTTCTTCTCTGTGTGACCGCTCGTGGTTGGAGTTTGTTTTGATGATGTCAGGTCCTGGGACAGCTGGTTGCTCAAAGACAATCTGTGTTCTTCCACATGTTGTGTCTTGTGTGATTGCAGTGTGTTTAAAGCTGACTGATCTGCCCCGGTCTCTTCCCAGTCATCACTGTCTTCAGTGATGTCAGAATCAGAACAGTGTGAAGCGAGAGGCTGGTCATCACTGGTTGGTTGTGATGTTCCACAGTCCTCTACAACAGCTTGTGCTTTCATGTGTTGAGGTGAGGTGCTGGCTAGAGGCTCTGTCTCTCCGTTTTCATCATCATCTTCACTTTTCACTACTAGTAATGTAAACGTTGACCCAGCAGCCTCCTCTGGTCTTTGAAGTAGCTCCTGCTGTTCCTCTTTGATCTGTGGAGGCTCTGGTTCCTCCTGCACCAGACTGGAGCTCCTCTCCTGCTGTCCAATGGAAACCTCTTCACACACAGGGAGGTCCAAGAAGTCTAGACAAAAATGTATATAATGAGACAAAATGAGAGTAAACCAGTGAAAGTTTGATTTTAGTTGCAATACCATTATTATATTGTATAAGACCAGCGTTTCCCAACCGCCGTTCCACGGCCCTTTAGTGTGCCGTCTGAGATGCCTTGGTGTTCCATAATAATAATGAAAAGAATGACCCCTAAACATACATTTCTACAGCCCCTAGCGGCCTAACAGTGAGGCCAACGGAAATGGCAGTGGATGTATTGGATGCAGCTCAGAGTGAACTTATACTCAGGTATTTAGTTTGTCGCCGTCTGACCTTCCAATCCCATGTTATCGAAGAAAAATGAGCGACAATGGGCAAAACTCAATCAAAAATTGGCGATTGAAAATCGGCAAAAGTTGCCGTTATCTCTGGAACAGAAGTTCCAATCTGCTCAGTTTAAAGCTTGTTGGTTGTTGGATGCGTGACTTTGAGGATTATATATATATATATATATATATATATATATATATATATATATATATATATATATATATATATATATATATATATATTAACAAACCAACGAAAAAACATTCTAATTGATTTGTGTCGACAATTTTTTTTTTTTTTAACCATTGTGTTTATTTGGCATTTTCAGCATGTTAGACAGGGGATCAACATCAGCTCATCATATCATATCATTTCTTCACATCGTCCTTTTGGTATACTCCCCTGGGGAGAAAACATCCTTTTAACGTGTCATTTTTTTTACATTTTCTCCCTCCCCCCACCACCCCCCACCCCTACTACTGGTTAATGTCAGTACAACACTTAACAAAATACAAGACAAAAAACAAAAGCAAAGGAAAACGAACAAGAAAAAGCAGACATATATATATATACACCTACGTACATGTACACCCATACATATATCCATATACATATACACATATATATCCAACCAACAAAAATAGAAATAAAGTGAAAATTGAACACACATCAGAAAATAATGTTTGAAAGGTAATGGATGGGTAGTGATATTTAAATAATAATGAAAATGGTCAAAGTACAGGAAAAGTATGAAATAAAAATAAAACGTAAAAAAAAAAAAAAAAAAAGTCCCCCCCCCCCCTCTCTCTCTTCTTAAATCTCAGCTTCAAGGCCTAAGTGCAGCCGGGCTGTAAACATCCTCCATAATAGACTCAATCTTCCACATCATTTGCCTCAGTGAAGTCAGTTAGTTTACGCCAGATTCCCTCAAAGTCCTCTGGTTTTTGCCTAAGATTATACATAATTCTTTCACTCGGGATGCATGAAGTTAGATCTCTAAGCCACAAGGAGGTCGCTGGTGGGAATTCGTCCTTCCACCTGAGAGCTATACATTTATTGGCTGTTGCTAAGGCTATTTTTATAAGTCTTATGTTATTGTTTGTGCAGCCTGGCAGCAGTGAAGTGTCACCTAAAAGAATAAGCCTGGGTTCATGTGGAACGTTTGTTTGTACTATCCTGGACAGAGTCCCCAGAACTCCCAGTATCTTGACAAATGAGTACAGGACCAGAACATGTGGACCAAAGAGCCCACTTCAACTTTACACCTTGGGCAATGTTGAGATCTGGCCTGATCTATTCTATGCATTCTCTCCGGGGTGAAGTAAACTCTATGAAGAAGGTTAAATTGCGTTAAAATATGCTTATTACTGAAAGAGACGTGCTGAACTTTCTCACATAGTTCAGCCCATTCCCTTCGATCGAAATAATAATCTAGGTCCGTTTCCCATTTATTCTTTACCATTAGCTCCTCCTTTTCTAAGAGGAGATTAACCCCAGTGTATATATGTGATACTAACCCTGTAATGGTATTCTTGTTGCACAATAGATTGTCTAAAGGTAAAGTTTGAATGGTTTGAAGGTTTCCCCCTTGTTCTATTGAAATATAGTGTCTAACTTGTATACATTTTAAAAAGTGTCTATTATCAAGGTCATATTTAGTTTTAAGGTCCTCAAAGGAAGCCAAGAAAAATGGACGACAATGGGCAAAACTCAATCAAAAATTGGCGATTGAAAATCGGCAAAAGTTGCCGTTATCTCTGGAACAGAAGGTCCAATCTGCTCAGTTTAAAGCTTGTTGGTTGTTGGATGACTTTGAGGATTATATATATATATATATATATATATATATATATATATATATATATATATATATATATATATATATATATATATATATATATATATATATTAACAAACTAACGAAAAAACATTCTAATTGATTTGTGTCGACAAAATTGATTAAAGATTACAGTTTATAGATAGTCTCGCGTGGCCAAAGGCAGATTCGTCTGGAACCAGGCTAGAAAATAGTAGATCTGCAAGCTCACAACATGTCACATCGCGACGTGTTGTGAACTTGTAGATCTGCTATTTTCACTAGTTTGGGTCTCGGGGAGACAACACATTTCTCTTTTGGGTCCCGAGCTAAAAAGTGGAACCATTGGTTTAGAACAGGGGTCTTCAACGTTTTTCAGGCCAAGGACCCCTTAGCTGAGAGAGAGATGAAGCAGGGACCCCCACTACATGTATAAAATTGTGTTGTAAATTCAACTTTTCATAGATTTCATAGATACAGAACAGAAGCTTCATAGACTTGTTTGACAGCACTGTCATCAGTGGTAGTAGCATCAGCACAACAAATCAAAGTGTAGTCAGGTCCAGAATCTCCACGAATGGGGTTTTGAATGCAAGTGATCACTATATCATCTTCTGTAGCCGTAAAATTCAAAAACCTAAGGCCGGCTGTCACAAAACAGTCATATCCAGATCCCTAAAAACCTACTCTCGTAAGGCCTTTAATCACAAACTGGAGAAGCTGGACTGGTCCAATGAACTCAGGAGTACACAGGTTGAAGAGGCATGGCTCAGCTTCAAAACCAAATTCCTAGCAATATTAAATAGCGTCAAGGTCAAAGCCCGCTCGGAGCCATGGATGAATTTGGACATACTGATTGCTATGAAAGTCAGAGACAAAAGGTGTTTTTAAGCTCGCAAATGTAAGTCTAAGCTGACCAAATGCTTCAACAAGGATCCCACAACCCACCAATAAGGTACTTGCCATGACCAGATCTGCCAAAATAAACTACCTCGATGGACGAAAGTGGATGAAGTGGACGAAAACATACAACTGTAAGATGTAGCTAGTCGCTTAAACATCTTCTTTACAACCATAGCCACAACACTGGTTAACAAACTGCCCTCTCACTCTGGGCTTTATGGTGTAAAGCACATCCAAGCATTCTACAAAAATCTAGGTGTATGCAAAGATGATTTTAAGCTCACCATGGTGACAACTGATGATGTGTTTAAAAAAGTGACTGCCCTGCAACAAAACAAGGCCACTGGCCATGACAATATCCCATCCAGATTTCTCAGAGACTCAGGTGGTGGAGGTGAGCGGACCCCCCCCCCCCCCCCCCCCTTACTCTCCGCTCTAAAAGAGCATTTAAAACGTGGCTGCAATTCGGAACAGGTAGGACTACCCTTTCGTCTTTTTCCACCTGGACAAAATAACAGCAGCAGAGCTATCCAATACCGTACTAAATTTGAACAAATAAAATCAAAGTCCATGAGTCTCCTCTTCTCTTCCCCTCTCTCTCTGTTTTATTCTTTCAGATATGCCAGTGTGGATTATATTTAAATTGGGACAATTTAACTCAGGAACAATTCATTCAACAAAAACCTAAGAAAAAGACAATCTAAACATGAAGTAAAGGAAAAGATAATAAAATCTAAATAAAGGGTTCCCAGCTAAATGACTTAATAGAGCATCAATTTAAATCTCGTTGACACTATATAAAAAAATAGCCGATCTACTAACAAGTTCATAACATTTTGAAAAATCTGGAATAATCTTGAATATCTCAAAATATTTTGAGAAGGGGGTCCACGGCTAAATAAATATACATTTGGGGGTCCTTGCAGTGCCTTTTACTGGGCACAGCGCGCCCCACAAAAGTGTCCTCCTTTCTGAGGTCTTGCAGGTGACCGCCCTACCCCCCCCGGCCCCCCCAACTATTTACTGTACATATTTTTCTTTTTGATTACAACTCAATGATGTTTTTGCATAGTGTTGTATATTTGTCAGTCACTAAATGTTTCAATGAATTGAATACACATGACCCCAATGGAAACAAGCCATAGTGCTTTCTTGGGTTTAATCCTTTTAGCATCCCTTTGTAGTGAACTGTTCTTTCTGTGATTTTCTTTTGCAAACTGTTAATAAAGTAGTCAGTCAATCAATCAATCAATCAATCAATCAATCAATCAATTGTTCAAGCCAGCAGGTAGGACCTTAGCTACTTTTGTGGCTACGCTCGAATGGAATGTAAACATGTGTTTGACATGAAGCATGGACCAACCTGCTCTGTGTAGTTTGATGTGTGGCTGTAGCATCGCGTCCTGCAGTTTGTTTCGTTTCTTTTGAGCCTCCATCTCTCTCTGGAAGAAGTTCCACATGAACTCTGCAGCCGCACTGAGGCGCAACACAAACACTCTGACATTAAGCTTCACACAATAAACACCACTTTGCTGTGTTTCCAAAACACGCAATATCTCCTCTCCCACTGACGTCATGTGTTCATTTATCGACAGCCCTACAGACTCCATTTGACTCGTTTTACCTCCATTATGAGACATTTTCACCAGCTCTCAATGTTCCTACATTAAGGATCCTTGTCCAGATGTATCATAACTCTATGATCCTTGCTACTGAATGATCGAATGAACATAAATGTACACACGCTTCCGGCTCAATGTGTTTGTTGGTTTCAAGCATGCACAGCCAAGGATCCAGTCCATAGAGTTGATCCAGGTACTGTTGCCTTTCGCCGCCTGGTGGAGGAGGTGTGTAACTGAATAAAGGATGACATGACTGTCTGGCTGGTTAGATAGCCAGAGAGACAGAATACACAAATATGTGTATATTTTGCAATAAATCTGCACTTTATTTCTAAAGCTGTACTTTGGACTTGTTTCTACCAATAAATAATAACATATAAAAAAAATAGCAGTCAAGCAAAGTTTAGCTTTTTGCAAATTCAAGCAGATATTGAAATGATGACATATTGCATGCAAACTCATCAGCCATGCATAGAAGGCAATTTATTTGTGTATGTGTGTGTGTGTGTGTGTGTGTGTGTGTGTGTGTGTGTGTGTGTGTGTGTGTGTGTGTGTGTGTGTGTGTGTGTGTGTGTGTGTGTGTGTGTGTACACACTGCTGAACTGCTGACTACTTGGTCATTCTCAATAAGACACTGACCTCTTTGTGTTAACTAATTAAATGATATTTTAAAGATACATAACACACACTTGGTAAGACTTTGGGTTCTGAGATGTTCTGGTCGGGAATCGAACTGGTGACCTTTCAATCCACTTCGTTTGACTCAATTAATATTATTTTTGTTTTAATGTTTGCCTCTTTCTTACGTAATATTTGACAATTTGGTATTAAAAAAGTTCTAACCAGTTTACTGTATGTTGGTTTGTTTACTGTTGAGTGAGAAAACATTGTTGCACATTGAGCTAATCATCTGGGGACCCCCAAAAAAATGTTTGCCCAGTTTGGGAACGATTCTTCCTATTCTGGGCATGTCGTAATAGGCAAACAATGCGATGCCTTGTGAGCAATTCTTTGTTGTGGTGTAGAGCAGGGGTCTTCAACAGGGGGTCCGGGACCCCTAGGGGTCCTCAGAGTTACTACAGGGGGTCCACAAAGTTTGTGATATGATTTTTTTTTTACATTAACCACTTTTCTGAGGAGCACTTTAACCAAAAATAGCAGTCACAGTAGAATGTTTAAACTTTTGTCACTATTATTACTTTAACTAGCACTGACTTGTCCTTTTAATTCAGCAAGTGCTACTTGTTGGGGTAGTTGTAATTGACCAGTGCACATGATAAGTCATGTTTGATGGAAATAAACTCAATTTAACTCATTTAGTTTTAGCATAGAAGAGTAGTTTTGTATTGACTCGTGCACATACAAAGAACACATGCTCAATGGAAGCAAACAAGCTCAGACTACCTCAAATGGAGGCAGTGATGATGTTTAAATTCATAAGTGCATCTCTTTGGGGTTGTCTTGGCTCTGTATTGTCATCTTCCATCCCTTGTCACTATTATTACTTTGGCACTGACTTGTCCTTTTAATTCAGTAAGTGGTACTTGTTGGGGTAGTTTTAATTGACTAGTGCACCTACCAAGAACTCAGCCATGAAGGGTAGAATCTCATTCAGATTGCATTCTGTCACTATTATTACTTTAACTTTAGCACTGACTTGTCCTTTAAATTCAGTAAGTGCTACTTGTTGGGGTAGTTTTAATTGACTAGTGCACCTACCAAGAACTCAGCCATGAAGGGTAGAATCTCATTCAGATTGTATTCGGTCACTATTATTACTTTAACTTTAGCACTGACTTGTCCTTTAAATTCAGTAAATGCTACTTGTTGGGGTAGTTTTAACTGACACATAACAAGAAGGCTTGATGTAAACAAACTCAGATTACCTCTAATGGGGGCATTGATGATGTTTTAATTCATAAGTGCTTCCCTTTGGGGTTGTCTTGGTTCTGTTAGGTCATCTTTTACACTTTGTCACTGTTATTTAATTGATTAGTGTAAAAACAATAACTCAATCTTGATGGAAATATACTTTAGTATCTTCGTTTGTGGTAAAAAAAATAAAGAAAGAAAGAAAAGCACCAGCCAACTAATCAATTGCAAATGGCTTGAATTTAATGTGATGGTGAGCAATGTGTGAAGTACCAATGAAACTACCATAATGGCCCAGGACAGAACTACAACGACCCAGGACAGAGTTGTTTTGTTCACATTCCCTATATACTGTGTTCACAATTCTTGGCAGTCATAGCATGGCTACTAGCTGAAGGAGGACACCAGTCAGAGCAGTAGGTAAGAGATCATGCTGGGGAAAGTAGAATGTTTAAACTTTTGTCACTATTATTACTTTATTAGCATTATTACTTTAGCACTGACATGTCATTTTAATTCAGTAAGTGCTACTTGTTGGGGTAGTTGTAATTGACCAGTGCACATGATAAGTCATGTTTGATGGAAAAACTCAATGTAACTCATTTAGTTTTAGCATAGAAGAGTTAGTTTTGTTTTGACTTGTGCACATATACAAAGAAGAACACATGCTCAATGAAAGCAAACAAGCTCAGACTACCTCAAATGGAGAATGTGATGATGTTTACAATTAAAAAAAACGTAGTTACTCATTACTTTGTAGGTTTTTATTATTATTACAAAACATACACTAACCACTAATTTGAAAATAGCCAATCTACAAGCTCACAATGCGTCACGATGCGACGCATTGTGAGCTTGTAGATCTGCTATTTTCAAGCGATTTAAAAAAAAACTTGTGAAATGGGACATTCTGCACAATGACTGTGCAGAATGGATTACTTTTGGTACTTTGGTACATTTTAATACCAATAATGTTGTACTTTTACTCAAGTATATTTTGAATGATGGCCTTTTACTTGCAGAATATTTATTCATTGCAATATTGATACTACTTACTTGAGTCAAAAAAATGTGTTGCTTTTTCCACCACTGCTCTCATCAGCTGCCATCACCACCGTGTGAATGTGTGTGTGTGTGTGTGTGTGTGTGTGTGTGTGTGTGTGTGTGTGTGTGTGTGTGTGTGTGTGTATGGCGCTCGTTCCGTGCCACGTCAAACCTTGACGCGTCACATGAACGTGTGATTTTTTTTTAATGCGTGCGTGCGTGCGTGTGTGCGTGCGTTCTGCGCATACACTACACGAAAGCAAGCGTGCCGTGTTGCATCAGCGTGTGAACGTGTCGTGTAATGTGACTTGTTTTTTTTTTATGCGTGCGTGCGTGTGTGTGTGCGTGCGTTCAGCGCAGAAAGCAGGCGTGATTAATGTGGCCTGCTGCATCACCGCATCGTGTGAACGCCTGGCTTGCCTTGCTGCATCGCGTTGTGTGATCGTGTAGCCTAAAAAATATAAAATTATTATCAATCACATGCATGTATCCAGGTTAGTGGCATTGATACAGTTTAGATATTAATATTTGTTTCTAAATACCCCACATTAAATTAACTAAATAATAATAAGCTATATCTTTTTTTCCTGGTCTATCAGCTGCAGCTCCGCCAGAGCAATATTACTAAACTTTGTTCGGTATCGTTTGTTCCCATTATTTGGCTCTCATAGGGTGGAGTTATGGCCTCATTAATTCCTACAAGACGACAGACTACAGCATTATCTTTTAATATTTGCATTGTAGCCTATACTGTCTGTCAATGGCATTGTGCGTTCTCACTTACATTTTCATCTTGGGCCATCCAGCCTATCAGTTGGCACGCAGTGCGCATTTGGGTCTGCGTTATATGAGCCACTTTCATTCAAAAATGGTCAGATGATTAATTTTAGATAAGTGCTGAATTAAACTGTTTCTGACATGTGTTTATGTATTAATTCATAACATATTCAAAGTAGTCTTAATAAATGTCCTCCTCTTCTCTGCTGTGGTCAACATGCTTCAATGCTGGAGACTGAGCGACAGCAGAGTTTGCACTCAGGGGCATGATGCAGCTAATTAATTATTTGGGCGCGCCTCTATAAAATTCCAATAGCATATAGCCTACTCTGTATTTCATTTTATGCTATACAAAAATATAATACATGGGCTGGCTGGCATATAGGCTGCAAGTCCTCAAGCTGTCCAGAAGCTTTCAATAAGGCTGTCTGGTAATAGTAGCCAATTAAGCCTAATTATGAACGAAATTAAGTTGCAGTCGCAGACATGTTTGAATTGGATCGGACTTGGTAGGCTAATCACCGGTCAGTTATGCCATATTTTGCACCCATGTTTATATGTGGGGGGATAATGTGGACACCGTTGGTCGCAAGTTTTCCCGCATTTGGGTTATCAATAGAGCATCCATGATCGATCCATCTGCAGGCTTACAGACGGCTGTAACTTAACTTGCACTCAGGGGTTGTGGAGATGAAAGCTCCCTTGTCCTGTAGCTTTTCATTATAGGCTATACTTGTTTATAATTGTGTCAACCTGAGGTGCTGGGGAGGCCGCTGTGCACAATGATAGTTATATGCCCACAGCATGTGGTCCTTGTCTCTTTGACTGACCATTAAACCCCAAATGATGGACTTCTGATCAAAGTTTCACACGAGTTTTAAAGATGAATACAGTTATTAGCTTCTATATGGGGACAAAAAGCATCATAGACTAAATGCAAGCCTTTAATGGAGCCTGGATCTGTGCACAAACTCATTCATGAGGTAGGCCTATGATGACAGATGATCTTTATTAATATCGTATTAAAGTGTACTTTATATAGAACGTGTCATTACAGCATTCATTACCCTAAGTTTACCATCTAAAATTAGTCTGGTAGGCTAGTTGAAATGCAGGCTTTGCACTTGGAAATGCGTTTGGTTTTATTAAACAAACCCCACGTCACAACGTCTCTTCTTCTAATTATGAATCATAACTATAGGTATAATAGCCCACTAGCTGGCTTGGCTAATTATATTACAAAATGTGGATCTATAAACTGTGCAAAAGCGATTTAATGCGAGTTCAATGCTTTCTAATTCAAACTGCAACTAATTCATGGCAAGTGTTTCCATCCCCCATTTACGCATTTCATATTTTCGATATAGGCCCAAAAATCACCCCCTTCAAGCGCAAATATAGGCTAGATAAGAATCCAAATAGTATAAATAAGCTACATAATTAACATTTCTGCTCTCATGAAACAGTTATATATATATATATATATATATATATATATATATATATATATATATATATATATATATATATATATATATATATATATATATATATATATATATATATATATTCTTTTTTTTTTAAATATGATTTCGAACTGATTTCAATAATTCAAATAACAGACAAAAGCCATGATTTTCTATCCATTTGGGTAGCTTGATTGTAAAACATTAGACTTGTAATACTGACGTTAAAGGTTCGAATCCTATTTCATCCACTATTTCCTCATCATTTTGGCATTTAGTGATGCAGATCTAAGCATTTAAATCATTCACTCTGAGTAGGGCAGAAGGCCCCCCTGAGGTCAAACCCCCCCCCCCCCTGAATTTGTCTCCAGAACAGTGACCTATTTGATGTCAGCACATTCCTGGCATCCTTGGATACATTTCATTGTCTCACCTAATTTGTTTTCTTTTTGTACTATAACATGAAATGTATCTAATGTTTCAACATTGTGCCCATTTAAGTGTTCTGGGTAAAGCATTGCTAACATGTACATACTGAATTAATATCAAAATGTTTTTTAAGTGGTCCAAAAATAGACATTATCCTTAAGGGGGGCATTTTTCCCCCACTGTACTCAAAATTATCGGCACACTGATTATTGATTACACACACACACACACACACAGCAATCAGTGGATGTACTCGGATGAATCTACATTGTGATATTGTCAGGTTTAAGATTGCAATCAACGTTGATGTCAGACATAGAAAATAACATTGAAAGTGCGTACTAAAGAATATTTAAAAAGAATCAGGCATATGTTTGAGCATATGCTTGAGAAGACAAATCCCTCTGTACACGTTATTCTGTAAATTTACCCACACATTAATTGGCAAATAAGTTTGTGAGAACAGCACCATTAGCTCCATTTTAATGAGTTGTAAAGAAAAGTCTGTTACTTTTATTTATAATCTGTACAACCTCACTAACTCTTACATTTAAAAAAAATATGACACTACTAGTCAAGATTCGTATATCTTTATTCTCCTGATACATGTCCAAGCAGTGTTATGGTGGTGGGACATGGTTATAACCGCGGCGTATATCATGCATAATTTTAATTTCCGGTCCTTGACATGACAAAGTTTAAGAAATAATACATTAGAACGCATTTGTATAATCGGCCTCAGGTCTTAGAGTAAATGCTCTGTGTGTGTTCGCACTAAAGAAAAGGTCCAATAACTGACATGACTTCTTGTTTTGCCTTCACATACAAGTCGCATCCAAAACATGTGCTTGGCTGATTCGGATCAACAGTCTCCTGCAGTCTTGCCTCTATTGCAGCCTTCATTGTCAATTCTGACTCAGGGACAGTGACTGCATCCAACGTATCAGGTGAACCAACTGGTCCGTTATAATCGATCCCGTAGTGTTCATCTTCCGCTTCCTGTAATGACATCAGTTATTAAATGTCAGCTTTTGTTTTGTCTGGTCTTCATACCACACACACACACACACACACACACACACACACACACACACACACACACACACACACACACACACACACACACACACACACCCCACCCAATATGTAACAAAGCAAATAGATTACTCAAAATAGCCTTCTCTTCTAAAGTAGGTATGTTGTATGTATGTTGTTCAGAAGAAAAAAAAGAAAAAGAAAAAAAGGTAATACTTGGAAATTGCATTCATGTGAAAGTTCCAAAAACATGCTCCATATAGTTACACAACAGGATTTTAGAGATGACAATTTACCTCATCAGGAAGGGATCCTCGATTCACCATAAGACCGGAAATCCACAGCTGCTCTGGAGACTTGTTCCCCTCCGATGACAAAGGATGGTTGTCCCATGTGCGCCGAAAAAGGTCAAGGTGCAAGTTGATCCTGGAAAGCATAATGTAGTGAAGGCAGATCAGATCCACTTCATTATCTGGATCCAGAGCACCAATGGCCTCCAGGTGGCGTAAGGCTGTGTAGTAATTCCCGCAGACAATGCACCATAAATCTCTCCACAGACGTTCGATTCTCTGATTATGTACACTTTTCCCTGTGATGTGGCTTCTTAGTTCTGTGTATGAAGACAGAAAGAATCAGGTCATCCACTAAACATTAAAGTAATTCTGTCAGACTTGGATCATTGTTGTCTCACATTGTTTGTGTAATTCAATTAGATTCGTTATTCATTATTTTCATAGGCTCTTCACATACATTAATTGTAGTCCCAGGTTTACAGAGATTTTCATGTTAAAATGTTCCTCTGAAGCCAATCAAGACTACACACATAACCTATTCCTGGGATCAATAAACTCTGCTATTGTAAGGGGAGCATTCCCCTTATTTTGTGTAACAAAAATAGCCAATCTACAACATTGTGAGCCTGTAAATGTGGCATTTAACATAAGTATGGCATTTATTTAGAACAACAAAAGAATTAAAGGAGTAGTTCACCCCAAAATGACTTTTTCTATGGATTACTCACCCCATGGAGGCTTGAATTCATGTATATTTTTTGTTTTTTGTCACATTCCTTCCTTTATTATTTGATTATAATACATTTAGCCCCATTGATTCCGGTAGGAGACACAAATGCATTTGTGTCTCCTACCGGAATGAATGGGGACAAATTTATTATAATCAAATATTTGGCTTAGGAATGTGACAAACAAAAAAAATATCTATGAATTCAAGGCTCCATGGGGTGAGTAATCAATAGGAAAAAAAGTGATTTTGGGGGTGAACTACCCCTTTAAAGTTGAAATATGGAGAAGGTTTCTGCCTGACACCAACAACATAAATAATAGCCCTACCTGGTCCTCTGTCTGGGTGTTCCAACATGTACCGTGCTACATCCACGTTTTCTCCACCTTGTCATAAAATTGAATACTTTATTTTCAGATGTCTCAGATATCACATTCAAGGTTATGCTAATAGAATGAGACAAAAAGCCTGGATGGCCATGTTTGCATTGTGTACTCAATTCATAGTATACCTTTGTCAGTCCGTGTACGAATTGGCAAACCATATTCCTGGACAGCTGCCAAAAAGACACTGAAAACCGTAGAAGCCTTGTTGTTCGTGCTCGCTTTAAGAAACATAATCTTTCGACTGTAGCCATCAATGCCTCCATGGATCACAATTCTCCACCTATGTGTTTTAAGAGTCAAAGGCTATGATCATTATCAATCGAAATCTTTACTGTATGGAGGGTGAAATTCTCAATTATGCAGGCTCATCAATGCAGTTAAAACACAGAATTATATAATAAAGGAGAAGAGGTGGGGATGACATTAAGTGCATTGCATGTCACTAATTAGCACAAGGGGGAGATGTCTGCAAAGCAGAAAAACCCGCAACACTCCTGATCAAAATAAAGTCTTTAAGGTGCACGCCCGGCTCAATAATATCATGAAAACAAAATAGCCAGCACTCTGAATGTCCTTTTCACATGGTTTATTTACCTCTCATGGACAGATACAACAGACATGTTTCAAACAGTGACTCGTGAACTTTAACAATGCATATACAAGAAATAGATAATAGAAAAATAGAAGAAATGTAAGGGGGAGTCCTTTGGAAACACCATTGTTAACCAACGCCCCTATATGGACGTATTGGGGTTGTGTCGGTTCTCCAATTCTAGAAATCCCTTTTTTCTCATCTGTTTTTAGAGGAAAAAAACAATTTGAAGACGCCAATTTGGCTGGCTGAATATCTGACATTTCACAGAAAACGGCTCAATGAAAGCTCCTCATTGAGACCCTTAGGGTGCTCTGTCTGTAGCGTGTGGATACAATAGGCCTCCCTCTTGAGTAAAACTTTGTCCCCATCGCCCCCTCTCTAGGGGGTTAACCACCTTTATCCCCTGAAACCTAAGAGTGCAGACATCATGACCAACAGCATTATAATGTCTCTCGTGTTCTGAAACCATTAGGGAAATTAAAACTAGGTTTTCAGAACACGAGAGACATTTCAATGCTGTTGGTCATGATGTCTGCACTCTTAGGTTTCAGGGGATAGAGGTGGTATTATCTAGCCTGGTAAACCCTCCCTCCGGAAATCTCATTTCAATTCGATTTCAAGAAGGAGTCTGGTCTGAAACGCCTTCCTCCAATAATCGCTCTGCTCAGCGAACCGACGAGCCTATCAGCGTCGTCGCTCATTGTTCTGTGATTGACAGCTTACGTTGGCCAATCAGGGACCGACTGGTACAGTCTATGACGTGACTAATGCGCGACGCTTAACCCTTTACCCACCACAACAACAAACATGGAGATGATGGCGGAGCAAACTAGCGTTAAAATCGATCGCATAAAAACAGCCATAGGTGAAGTTATAGCAGACATTGAGTCAATTAAAGCAATGAAACAAGAGCAAGAGTATGCACTTGTGGAGTTTATCGGCGGAAAAGACGTTCTTGCTATTCTCCCAACTGGATTTGGCAAGAGTCTTATTTATCAACTGGCACCGTTGGTGTCTAAGAAACTTTCCCCCGACATCGATCCTATTTTCATCGTAGTTTCGCCACTCATTACGCTGATGGAGGACCAGATAAAAGAGGCATCAAAGCTAGGAATCACTGCTATGCAGCTTGGTGTTAACAGCGTCAGCGATTCGGAAATAGAAGAGGGACGCTACCAGCTCGTTTTCGGCAGTCCAGAGAAGTGGTTGCTGAATGAGAAGTGGCTAAATATGCTGGAAAATCCCGTATATCGTGAGAACCTCAAGGGGATAGTCGTCGACGAGGTACATGTCGCGTACAAATGGTAAATATAAACACATTGTATTTGTAGATCTCCTGTTACTGTGTAAAGTTATGATTATTTGTGTTGTAGTAGACTACCAGGGAGTGGTTGAAAGTAACCAAGTACATTTGCTTTAGTACAAGTTTGAGTTACATATACTGGAGTATTTCTGTACTTCTACTCCACTAAATCTCAACGCAAATATGATACGTTTTACTCCACTACAATCATTTAAAAACGGGTCTTCTACTTAACAAAGTATATCTACATTGCAGTATTGATACTTTTACTTATGTAGAACATGTGAGTACTTTTCCCACCACTGCTACCAGGGCTAGTCATAATGTAGGCCTGATGTTATCTGTGAACACAAGTGGAACGTTAGGCTATCAGCTTCAATGTGCACATGCTAATTAAAACACTGTCTGCCTTATTATTATCATCAGGGGCCTGGGTACAAAAGGAAAGCCTGCCTTCAGAAAGAGCTTTGCAAAGCTTGGAGAACTTCGATCCATTGTGAAAAGAGGTGAGTAAAATTGCCCCCCCCCCCCCAAATAATCATATTTTAACTGAGGACCCCTCACAATCACTTGAGTTGAGGCATTACATTTTGTATGCGAGGCGTTGTGAGCTTGTAGATAGGCTATTTTAAAAATGTTTGCCTTCTTATCATATTTGACAATTTGGCTTTTTTTTTATTTCAACTTTTTTATATTACAGTAGAGTATTTTATTAAAAAGATATTAAAAGGCCTTAACATTTCAATGTACACATCTGTCATCTGGGGACCCTCAGGTTGAGAACCACTGGGTACCAGGCAAATCACCTGGTAGTTTTTAGCTTCAAATATATATATATATGTTGCTATTGACAATTGTGCAATACATAGCACTGTTGATTTGTGACATACCTTATGATCAATAAAATAAACATGGCATGTATTATATTCTTATGTCTTGTTCAGGCACACCAGTGTTGGCTGTGACAGCATCAGCAGATCTGGAGTCCAGAGACAGAGTCACCAAACTTCTACACATGGAGAATGCAAAACGGGTGACTGTGAGCCCCAACAGAACCAACATCCGACTAGGACTGGCCCCAACAGAACGACGAGATAAACTGCAATGCCTGGACTGGATAGTGGATGATGTTCGAGCCAAGGGAACATCGATGGCACCGATCATTATCTACTGCCGTGCATGGAAGGCAGTAGGAGAGGTGTTCTGCTATCTGAAAGCAGAACTTGGTGAGGATGCCTGGTTAGACAAGGACCCAGAGCAGAAGGCAGACACTCAACTGATTGGCATTGTCCATGCAAAGACTTTTCAAGACAACAAGGACAGAGTGATTAGTTCACTTAATGGACAGGGGGGGAATTGCAGAGTCGTAGTTGCCACAACAGCACTTGGGATGGGCCTCAACTTTCCCAATATCTCTCATGTGGTGATGTTTGGTCCACCAGACGACACAGAAGCGATAGTCCAACAGGTTGGCAGAGCTGGGAGAAATGGACTGCAATCACACGCTGTTCTATACGACACGAAACAGTCAATTCGTGTGGATAAGGAAGTACGACAAATTCTTAAGACAGGCAAAACCAGCTGCTTCAGAAAAGCCCTGTATAGTCAATTTGAAGAGAATACCCAAAGTCTTGAGCCAGGTCATCTATGCTGTACATTTTGCCATAAATTGTGTTCATGTGATGCACCAGGTGTTTGTGTGGAGCCTATGCCAAGTTATGAGCTGCCGAAAAAGATTTTTGTACCTGTGAAGTCAAGGGAGGTGGGGAGTGTTCAGAAAACATTACTCAAGGAAAAGTTAGAGAAGTATAAAAATGATTTGGTTGCCCACAAGCCATACCTCTTCACTAGCCAGGCAGCTTGTACAGGATTTAGCAGTCAGTTGATAGTTGGCGTTTTGGCAAAATGTGCACACATCTTTGACTTGGATTACATTGTTAACCACCTTCCTGTCTTCGGCCGCAAACATGCAAGGGCCATATTACGAATGATCAATGACGTTTTTCATGACATTGAAGATATGCCGCCTGACTCGCCCCCACTGCAGGCAAGATCTAGTAAGACAGATATGTATTTCCGTGGACATTTTGACAAGGAAGATGAAGATGCATACTGTCTATCCAATGAGGATTCAAATTCCAGCTCAAATGATGACATTTGAAGTTGGCCTGGGCACGTAATTTAGTTTTCTTTTGTTTGGATTCACACTTTTGTACTTTTCTGAATGCAACTGAATAAATATTTCATTGTTGGACACTTGATTTTATTGTATTGTCAATTTTGATTACATTAATAGTGCTAGACCAGTTGTTCTTAACCAGTGGTCCCTGAGGTAGTTCCAGGTTGTGCCCAGCTAAATGGAGTTTGTAACCAAATGGACCCTTATAGAGCTTTAACTCCTGAGTGTAAAATTAAACAAGAGTTACATTGTTAAGCATCAGCATTACTTAATTTACAAGAAGTCTACACAATTATGGAATGTAGAAGTTATTTCGGTAAACGTTTGCCTGCCATCTCTATTGAACCACATCGATACAGCATGGAATTGTGGACAACATCTTAACGATATCAAAATATTTTGGGTCCGAGAGGTTAAATAATATCTAGCTTGGGGGTTAGGTATTAAAATGTTTTCCCTTAGACCAGGGGTCTTCAACTTTTTCAGGCCAAGGACCCCCTAACTGAGATGAAGCAGGGACCCCCGCATATATTACATAAAATTGTGTTGCAGATTAAAAATTTTCATATACGTTGGATTCATGTCAATGTGTATTTTCAGACATAATGACGTATACTGTCAATACTTAGTAAACTTTCACTCTGTTTTTGGTCAGCTCTTTCTCCCTCTTCGCCGAAAATTGCAGATCTACAAGCTGACAACGCCTCGCAGTGCGAGGCGTTGTGAGCTTGTAGATCGGATATTTTTGGCTAAAGTTGTCCTTATTATAGGGATGCTAGGGTTCAAGTGGTTAATATAAAACACAATGATCCTATCACACAGATTTGGCGGACCCCCTGTAGCAACTCGGAGGACCCCCTGTTGAAGACCCCTGCCTTAGACAGTCGCAATGAGTCACAATGTCTGTTTCACTGATCAACCACTATGATGATAAATGTAAATGACTTCAACATCAGAAAGGAGCCTATGCACATGCGTTCTCTCCCAATAAATTGATTTGTGGATGACCAATGACTGCCTGGAACTCTGACTTAATTTCAGCAAGGGCTAAGAGTTTTTCACAGCTTCTGTACAGTTACAGCAATAGCTGGTGATATTTTACATTCCTAAGAAAGTACACATACTACTACGTGTCCTTTGAGACTGTCAATTGCTGTATTAACACAATAGTGCTTTTTAAGAAATGCCAAGTTGGTGTTGCAAGCATTTTTATTTTCAAATCAAACACTAATGTAATTATACATTCTAAATTCTAAAAAAAGCAACATTTACATCGATACAAATAAAATAATGAATGGAAAGGACAAATGGTAAGCCTACATTCAATTCTTATACTGTTGCTCACATTAGAATAACAGGCGGGTGCATTTGTGTGTGTGATCAGATCAAGTCCTTCAATCAGGTCCTGAATGTTAATGTCTCTCTGGCTGCTTCCTGAGCGAGTGTCCCACCCTGCTGTTGAGGTGTGACCAGGAGGAGGCCAGTGTGACCAATCCAACTATCTTCAACTTAACAATAGAGATTTTAATCTCACTTCACACCAAGCAGACAACTCTCTTCAAACAGTGGGTTAAGATTGGCATCAGGCCTGTGCCTATGCAAACATCTGTATGCAAACGCAGACTTCAGTGAATTATATGGTTTTAGATTTAGCTTGTAATGTCCATAAAATATAAGCAATACTGTCCATTATACAACACAGGAAAATGAACCTGTGAAATGGGTGAAACCAAAAACATCTGGGCCGTTTCACATGGGAACTTTTCTCCACTCTTTCAATTTACCCGTCAGCCACAGATAATATTCAAAGGGATCTGATTTGGCCAAGAGATTCTTGTCAAAACCAGGGAAGGCCTTAAATTCTCTGCCAGGATGATTTGCAAAGAGCTCTCCCTCCAGAGCAACCTCCACAAGTGCTCGGATGTCCTTTGTCTTGTCAGGGGTGCGATGCATGCCACTTTGCTGTGACACTCCGAGCTCAGTGTCTGTTGCATCTAATAAGTGCTTGAGGCATAGACGGATTAAAGTGGAAATGGGCCCTGTGCACAAAATCGCAACGGACCCCTCCCCCCCGCGCGCGCAGCGCGCGCAGATTTTTTTGCGGTTATTGCGGTTATATTGGCCGTTTTGGGGCGTTTTTTGGTTACTTTATTTCGGTTTTAGGGTTAGGGTTAGGGTATATATATATATATTATATATATTTTTTTAAAAGCCTATTAAATCCAAGGCCCCCCATTGGCTCAGGGCCCTGTGCATGTGCACACTTTGCCCAAGCCGTAATCCGTCCCTGGCTTGAGGACACAGAGGGACCTACTAATTCTGCTAGCAGATCTCTCGTTCAGGTTTCTTCCAAGGCCCTTTAAGAAAGACTTACAGAAATTGTTCAAATGTTCCAGGTGTAAGTCCAGGCTGATGTTGTTTCCTGTCCCCCCCTTGCTGTTCCAGAATCTGTTCCATGTGACGCTGTGGGCCAACTTGGGTGGTAGAGTGGCATTCAGTTGGACTGATAGCAGGAAGGTGCTGTAGGCATACTGAGTGTGACCATAGGTGTGATAAATCATAATGGCCACTTTGTACATACTCAGTAGCCTCTCGCCATCTCCTTCCCTCACAGCATCCCGGAGGTTCAGCAAAAAAAAGCCAAAGCTTAATCGTGCCACCGAATGGTCTTGTGTGTGGTCCCTGGTGGAGGTGGGTAGGGAGGTGGGAACATCTGGTTGTACCTTGAGGTTGTGGGTTTTGAGCTCATGTGTATCACGGGCCTTGCTGTACTTGTACACTTTTGGGCAGCCTTCCATGCGGCACCTAAGACGTTTCTGTGGAGACAACAGAGGGAGACTTAAAAGAGAGACCGTGGAATACAGTGTGCGATGCCTAAGGCAGTTGGTACGACAAACGTGGTACAGTCAAACTGCGAGTTTGTATTTAATCGTGTCATTTAAAAATAAGGAAGGATGCTTAAATATGTTAACAATAATATCTCACAATATGGTTCACATATTTTTCTTGCTAGCTCACATACATATGTACATATTGACCCATTTAGTGTAGACGGCACGGCCTCATCTACAAAGGTGTATAAACAAAATACTATTATGCAAATATGTTTAAAAACCTTATGTTGTTGTTCTTCTGCCATAACCCCTGTTGCAATGGCAGATGTGGTGTCCGTGATGTTTATGTAGGTGTCCACAACTACAGCCACTTTCTCATGCAGCCAGGTCCTCTTGTCCTCTGATGAAGCATCCCTTACGTGGTCTGGAAGGAATCCCTCTGGGATTTCTGTTAACGGAAGTGGCACAAGAAAAAACAGCATCTTGAAGGAAATACTTACTACCTGTTAATCCAATTAGGGAAGGAAATGTTCATAAATGTATTATACCAGTGACATCCTTCAGCCCAAAATGGGTCATTGCTGCTGCCAGGAACAGTGCTGCTGTGTCTTTGTCCACAAACTCTTTGTAGGCATTGTATGCAGCATGTGGGCCTTTCTTTGCATTGCTGCACCTAAGACGTATTAAGAGTTTGAGATGATTGTGATTGCACTATTTTGTGCCTCTCTCTCCGTCACAGACACACACAAAAACACAGACAGTTAGAAAATGAAAGAAGAATAAAGTAACCATTTGAAACTTTGATACCGAGCCATAGTGGCTGGTGTTCAATGGAGAAAGGACAACAGACAGCGCTCGCTCGCTCACACACACACACACACACACACACACACACACACACACACACACACACACACACACACACACACACACACACACACACACACACACACAATGAAAGAAGAATACACTAACCGTGGAAACTTTTCATACCAAGCCTAAATTCATGGCGGCTGGTGTTCACTGGTTACGGGACATCATAGAAAACATATCTCTCTCACTCACTCACACAAACACATACACACGGACGCTTGATACCAGGCCAAAATTCATGGGGCCGGTGTTCACTGAAGAATAAAAAGAACATAGAGTTAAACAGGTAAAAAACAGAGACTAAATTATGAGCATTCAAGTAATGTGAACTTAAAGTAATTTGGAATATGAACAGTTACATTTTCAGTTAAATGGTTTTACAAACCTGAGCTTGTTCATGTTTGACAGCAAGGTACCGTGGTCTTTGGCAGATGCGTGTTTGAAGAAGAGTTTATGATATATCTGAATGACCACAGAAACAAATGTTTGAATATTACATCTATGCCATTGTTAATTGATTTCCAAATCATTAGTAGAATGCTTTTTTTTTTCTTTAATGGTAATCAAACATGGTTAAATTTGCATCAAAACCTTTTTTTATTACTTCTTCTCTTAGACAAGGGCATTGTGCTTTTCAATAAAAAGATATCCTCAAAGTCAGATTATTCTCATAGTTACACGGTGCTACAAACTCATGTTGAAGCTTCGAATCCCCAACATGCTATTTGATTTTAGACAAATAAATAATTTCCTGAACCATCTGTTGACTTTTTCGATTCACTCACTTCAAAAAGATTTCTAATAGCGTGCCAATCTTCAAACTTGAAATGCAGTCCTTCAAGTCTCTGTTCGGCTGATCGTCCGTCTGCAAAGCACCACTGTATGTTGCGACTGTTACCTTCAGTCAGCCTGTCGCCTCCAACCAGGAGCGTTGCCATGCCATCCTTGCCCTGTGGAACATAGCTACAAAATACACAAAACTCTTATCACACCATCGTGCCACACCCTCTCTCTGAAACACTCACAGAATTCACATTTTAAAGCACTTACTTGCTCTGGATATGCAGAAGAATGTCTGCCAGGTCACTAGACTGGCTCTCATTTTTAAAGATGAGACCAAGGGGATGCTATGAGGAGACAATATATTGATTATAATTAGACAGGCTTATGTCTATAGCCGTACACAGTGACAGATGGTTAATTACATTGTTTAACTAAACAGCACTTACATGGGTGGAGGCCTTAGACATGTTCTCCAAATATTCATGTGGAATGTGACGGACCACACTGTCACTCAAGGGCTTGAAGGCGTCAAGATGTTGGGTGAGGATTCTGGCTCCGAGGACAATGAATGCACTTCGCATGTTTTTTTGATCTTCCTCTGACGGAAGAGAGTCCTGAATGTCATACTCTGCGACAGACTGTGGTGGTTTCTCGTTGCTGAGGTGGTGGGTGGATACTCGGTCTTCCACAGCCATATGGTGAGTCCAGTGTATGGATTGGTTGGTTTGATCTATTGACTGGTGGTGTGTGGGCATGTAGAAGTCCAGATTGTCCAGTATTACTGAGTAGCTCGGTGGTGGCTTGGTTGACTCTAGGCTTACTGGTGGTGATGCAGCTTTTGGTGATGGCAAGACATGGTCATCTTCAGCAGGCATCAATAAACCGTAATCCAGTAATTCACTGGTCTGCGGTGAAGTGCTTGGTAGGACATCCATGTCCTGGATGTCCTCTGTGACACTTGAATCTTTTGCGGCTTCACTGCCCTGCTGTGAAGTGCTTGGTTCCTCCTCCATGTCCTGGATCTCCTCTGTGACACTTAACTGTTTTGCGGCTGAAGTGCTCGGTGTTGCTCCTTCTATTGGAAAAACAAATTAAAAAAAAAAAAAAACAATTTTCAGAGTGTAAAAATCATGTCCCTCTTACCAGACAAGTCAAGCTTTTCCAGACATCTCCTTAGGTCCCCATCTGAGTCTTGCTGGGGGTTGAGGAACAATTCGTTTGCAGCTTTGAGCTGCTGAAGTGCATCACCACACGTGTCCGCCAGTGCACGTTGTTTCCTGAGTGCTGTTTCAAGGTTGGTTGAAATCCCTAACTTGCAGAGTCTTTGAAACACAGCCTTTTTTGCACCACCATACTGTAGAACACTGTTTATGTAATATGCAAAAGCAGATGGGAGTTTCTCATGTCTTCCTCTCAAGAGTACAGATGCAGCAGCACAGGTTTTGAATGGAGACTGGTGTCGTGTGATGGTGGACAACAGTGAGAACAGAAATGGAGCCAGACGCTGGAGATCTGACTCCATCTTGGCAAATGAGAAGGACTTCAAGTCGTTGGGAGAACAACGAAAGAGCATGAAATCTTGTTTAGGATGGCAAAGTCTCTTGCATTCATCGTCTAGGGGACCAAGCACAGATTCTTTGATTTCGTTCAACAGCATGTCATGTTTCATGATGAGGTTAGCAGCAGTTGACCATCTCTCCCTTGCAATATTTTCCACAATTCCTGCTGTAGATGTAGGGCATTTCAGTGTGGTTGGTTTAGATGAAGGGTATTGAATCATTACCTGAAAGATTAAACAGAGAGTGCATTACTATTTACAGTATTGTTGACTGAATAATATTAGGTTTATAAAGGTTACAGCTTCTGTTATCAATAAACAGGTAATGATAATAGGCTTTTGAGCTTTACATTTCCAATCTTTTATCATAAAAAGACAATTCAACAAAACACATTTTTCTTACACCATATTTTCAACACAAAGTGGTATGCAGAGCATTGCAGACCAAAGAGAACGTGGAATGGCCAGGTGAAACTTAATCTGTTGTAAATTTTAACGTGAAAATAGCTGCAAAATGCTTGATCTAAGTGAAAACCTTCTCTCTCTTTGTTAACTTGCTTGACTGACGGAATGTTGGTGCTGTTCAGTGGTGGAAAGTAACTAAGTACATGTACTCAACTACTGTACTTAAGTGGAGTATTTTTTACTTTACTGGGGTATTTCCATTTTCTATACTTTTACTCCACTACATCTCAGAGACAAATATCGAATTTGTAATCCACTGCAATAATTTGAACACTTTAGTTATTGGTTACTTTGTAGATTTTGATTATTATTAAAAAACATACATTAACCACTTCAGCCCAAACTTTGGCTATTTGAAAATAGCCGATCTACAAGCTCACGTGTCCAATGGCGACGTGTTGTGATCTTGTAGATCTGCTATTTTCAAAAGCTTTTTCTACATTTTAAACGGGACATTCTGCATAACTACCTTTACTTTTGGTACTTTGTACATTTTGATGACAATAGTTTTTTAATTTTACTCAAGTACATTTTGAATTCCAGACGTTTACTTGTAACAGAATATTTCTACATTAGAGTAATGATACTGTTACTTAAGTAAACAATTTGAGTACTTTTTCCACCACTGGTGCTGTTATTAATATGTGATTTTGATGTAGCCACAGAAGTGCAGTGATGGAAACTAACTAAAGTAGATTTACACAAGAATTGTACTTACAATACAATTACAGTACCATTTTGAAGTCATTTTACTTTACTGGGGTAGTTCCAATGTACAGTACTTTTACTTCTACTCCACTACATCTCAATCTGAGGCAAATATTATACTTTTACTCCACTACAATAATTTGAAAACAGTTACTAGTTACTTTGTAAGTTTTGTTTATGATCAAATTTTACATCAACCACTTCAGCCCTAAATACATTATGGCTATTTGAAAATTGCAGATCTACAAGCTCAGATGCAATGCAACCTGAGCTTGTACATCTGCTATTTTCAAAGGGGTTAGACTAGAAATGGAACATTCTGCATAATGAGTACGTTTACTTTTGTAGGCTACTTAGTTAAAGTGTATTTTGATGCCAATACGTTTGTACTTTTACTCAAGTAATTTTGAATTCCGGACTTTTACTATTAACAGAGTGTTTGTAGATTGCAATATTGATACTTTTACTTATAACATTTGGGAACTTTTTCCACCACTGCAGAATGACCTCTGATACTGACGAATACGCTAATAAATAGCATTACATTAGTACATCGTTGTTAACTTCTTACCTCTAACACACTTTGTCTTGTCCCAGGGGTTTTTAGTGGCGTTGTTTTGCGATTCGGTGTTGGGGGATGGCGCCTTTGTTTTTTCGCTGCCCGTGGTGTTTTAGAAGGCGACTCTCTGGTCCGTTTCTCTGTTTGAGGTGGTGTAGTTTTGGGTGTAGTTGGGGGTTGGCTCGTAGCGGTCGGTTCGGGACCACCAGTCTCTTCGGAAAGTTTCCACTCCTTGAGTGTTAATATCGACTCCTCTACTGTTTTAACCAGTCTGGAGCACTTCATGCAAACACGAAAGGATTTGCCCTCCTGTGCCTGCAGCTTTAGACCAACTGAGGCCAGACGCAGAAATATGCTTTTGCTGTCAGGTCCTTCACGTTCGAAAACTTTCTTGGTATGCGTTAAACGACCGCTTTTACGACAATTCTCTTTACAGAGCCGGCAAAAATCGTGCACATCTGATTCAGCCATAATAACTAATAATGGATACGGTAGATTAATACTATGCTTCCAGTTGCTAACGTTGCTTCTCTCAGCCTGAGCCTGCTACTACTGAACAGACGCGCGTTGAGATGACGTCACATGTTTTGGTACGCTGATTGGCTGAAGGGGTTGTCAGTCAACGGTATTACTCCCGCCCAACTCCAGCCCACAGCGAATACTGCAGAAAGGCGTTTCAGACCAGACTCCTTCTTGAAATCGAATTGAAATGAGATTTCCGGAGGGAGGGTTTACCAGGCTAGGTATTATCTATTTCTTGTATATATGCATTGTTAAAGTTCACAAGTCACTGTTTGTCAGGTTAACTAACGTTTCAGGCACCTTAGGCCCTAAAGTGTGGCCTGTATCATATGTATACAGAGTTGACTCTGTGTGATCTTAAAGGTTGTATTGTTGTTGCTTTTAATTGCATTAGTATTTTCACCTAGCATGTCTTTTCTTGGTACCTTAAAATGTCAGTCTTCAATGTTAGCTTTCAAGGTGTTGACAGTTTGAACCTGAATTCAATGATACTTTATTGTAACGGAGACTATACCCATGTACCTCGTAAAGAAAGAAAATAACAGACATCGACGCTGCTTACCGGATTAATTTGTGGTTCCCATCTATATGCCACAGTGAGAGAGGACCAGGAACGCTGTATTGTCGTCTTGGGATGATTCTTTCCTTCAGTCCACGCGCAATTGCCCCCAAAGGATTTACAGCTTTGAGGCCATCCATAATTCTGGACCGTTGGACCCTGTAATGCAATTACAATGTCATTTAGCAGTCAGATGCCATATTTTCGGTTCTTTACTGCCCTACAGTGTTTTCTTTATGTTCCACTTGATGTGGAGACTGACTGTATATTATTATTTATAACTTGGAATCAAGATTATTATATTACATTGACTTTTGCCCCCCCCACTGACCTGCCCCCCAAAAACATATATAAATATAATGGAAGTACAACACCGTAATGTGTTTAGTAGTCTCCTTTTAGGCATGAATCACAAATGTCTTTTTTTAACCCGTTTAGGCCTGAACGTAAAAAAAATAGCAGATCTACAAGCTCACAGCGCAGCACCGAGTGCCGCGCTGCAAGCTTGTAGGTCTGCTATTTTTAAAAAATCTTGAAATTCTTTGCAAATCTTTGAATGTATATATATTTTAAAAGCGAACATTTGTAACTCAAATATTTGCTTCTGGGGGTCCCTGGAACAACATATTTTGAGATCGGGCTCCGTGGCCAAGTTCATGTAATTTTGGGGGTCCCTGACATGGAAAAGTTTGAGAACCACTGATTTAAAAGAAGGATTTAGAAGACATTTACAGAATCGGGTCAAAATATTCAAAGACTTGCACACATTTTTCATGATTTTTCAAAAATAGCAGATCTACAAGCTCGCAACGCTGTACTCGGTGCCACGCTGTGAGCTTGTAGATCTGTTACTGTAATAATGTGTTCCCGCCCTAAATGGGTTAAATGCAGCCAACAAAATCTAAAAAAATGGAATATGTAATAGGTAAATGTTTTCACATTGTAATATGGTATAAAAATTCTGTTTTGGCAGAGTAATAACCTACTCCACTCGTTAGTGTGTAAACTAATAATATAACATTAATATATTACCAAGTATTAAGTTAATGCCCAACACTGAAGTATGAGTAGCAATAACAATCACCTTATGCCTTTGGACATTAAATATCCTTGCGTGATCCTGTATCCTGTAGTTGGGAAATGGACATGAAAGTCTGCTATTTCCCTTCTTAAATCATTGTCCGTAATGTCTGTGTAATTGTCGCTGATTTTTAATCCATACTGTGTCATACGTCGTCTGATGGTTCTGACACTCACGCCTAACAGGCTGGCAATTTGTGGAACACTTAAATGACACTCTATGAGGTATTGGAGTTGTTCTTCTGGGATGTGGAATGCCTGTCTGCCGTGTTCATTTGTGTGAAATGTCAGACATCTGAAAGCATTTGCCTTGTGTTTCAATAGATCTAAGGCTTCATCAAATTTTCTAAATATCTGTTCAGCGTTTTCTAGGTCTGGAAGGCCTGACAACAACTTCATTATGTTTTCCACAATGTCCATGGCTTGTTCGTTGCTTTCCATTTCCAGTGGAGCTGGTTGTTCACTCAATTGTCGGCCAACTGAGTCAAGTACATCGGCCACTATATCCAAGATGTTTTGGCCAGCAGGAATATGTGGTCTGAAATGATGGAGGGGACAAATAGAAGGGGGGAAAAAATGATTAATTACATGCTTCTCTATGGTCCTTAATACATAACTTCCCTATTCCGGTCTTCATTATTCGATTAGATGTTAATGATATTGTTAAAATATATACTAGTAAAACACAGGGGGGGGGGGGGGGGGGTCTCCACTCACCACTTATTTGTTTGTTGTTTATTTGTTTTGTTTTTTAAATAGCCGATCTACAAGCTCACAACGCCTTGCTTGAAGATCGGCTATTCAAAAAAAATGTGTGCCTCTTTCTTATATTATTTGACAATTTGGCCAATGTTTGACCCATATTTATTTTTAGGGTGGCATTTTACACCACTAACAACTTTAATCAGAGTTTATTTTTAATTCACGTTTGTTATACTGAAATCAAATGTTACCCATACAATCAGGTCTGCTCATGTCACTGCACAGAGACGTCACGTTTCAACTCCGCAGACGACCCTTGTTGTGTTTGTTATACGCAAAAATGTTACCAAAGAATTCGGTGACTTCGGTCTGAGCATGCGCAAAATGGCGGCGTCCGTGGACATTATATCATAGAGTTAAAAATAAGCATTATAGAGACATGTTATGTAATTACAAGAAGATTTCTAAGTGGATTTTATTGTTTATAAAGTAGGATAAAGTAGGATGCGGCCATGCAAAATGGTGGTGTCCTGCGGATTTGTAAAATACTCGCGGAAAAAACAGCAGGGCTACGTTCTAACGTGGTTCTGGGGCCTTGATTATTTGAGAACTAGCTAACAAAACAGCACCAAAAAGTAATTTCGCATAGGATTGTATTTGACAATTCCATTCCATATCAATAAAGTTCATAGCACCATTACATTGACCAAATTCCCCAAACAAATAACATTAAACACGAAAATACCACCGACTATCAGCCACTTAATGACCTAATATTAAAACTTAACATTATTAAGTCACGGAATTAATTTGTCTTTGTATTACAAATAAATCAATCTTACCTGCTTGCCATTGTTGGATGATGGCCACGTTTCTCTGGCTGTTTCAGCTCAGCTTCTCCGAAGCACATTAGCACAATGATTCAATGGATGCATATTTTTAAAAGCTCTTTTCACTTCCTGCCTGCTGACCAGCGTTTACGACTTGGGTGCATAGCGCCACTTACTGTTCGGGAGTATGTATTTTTTTGATCACAACACCAGTCGCCAGTGTTGTAAAAAGCACTCAAAATCTTTCCTTATAGGGATCTTTCCTGACAGGGATTGATACACATCAGTATTGATACACATTTCAATGTAGGCCTATTTAATTTTAGACAGTATCTATCATGTCATACCACTGGATCATGTGAAAGTAGCAGATATACAAGTCCAGACCAGTTAATTTTTTTTGTATTGGTACCAGACACGTAAAACTTACCGTGACAAGCCTATACTACTTGTCACATTTCTCATGTAGGTACGATGACGTCATCGCGCATTCGCACATGGCCATTGTAATAGTAAATAATAATACATAAATGCCGGACCGCTCACGGTCATTATAATAATAAATGGAGAGAGAGACAGCAACACTAGTCTATGAAACAAGGCAAGCTCATTTATGGCAAAAGTACAAAAGTATTGGCATCAAAATATAGGCTACTTAAAGTATAGGCTAGCCTACTCATTATGCCGAATGTCACGTTTTTGTTGTATTATTATGATAAGCTTTGAAACATGCTGTAACTCATTCACTGTGACAAAAACCCTCTTTCTGCGCCGAGGAGCGCACGGTGCGCACATGGGTTTAATGTGGAGTCTGTCGTCCCAAAACACAATCGCCCCGGGTCAAAATCCAGCGACCATGGAGAGGCCGCGGATGGCCCGCTCAAAAGGTGCGTGGGGTGGGGTGTTTCTGGACGACCGTTCCGGCTACCCATGGAATGAATTGATGAAGTAAAACTCATCTGTTTGCGCAGCAGTTGCGCCCTAATAATGTTGTTTTCGTTTATTTTTGTTCACGTATGCTAGTAAGATAATGCAGCTATTTCAGTAGTGGGCCTTAACATGTGATTAAAAATGTATTTGGCCCCTCATATATAAAATAAATGTAAAATCTGATTTAAAAGTGAAACTTGCAGTTGATCAATGCGTGTCTGCGTTTATGTGTGGACAGGGATTGATATATACACATCAGTATTGATACACAATTGAATGTAGGCCTATTTAATTGTAGACAGTATCTATCATGTCATACCACTGGATCAATATTCTAAAGAAAAACTGATTTCTGAGTCCTATATTTGCAGTGCAGTTTCTGATTTCTCTAGTCTACCTCCTATCCACAAATTAGAGTTCCCTTGTCACAGAGAAAAAGTTGTCAATTGCAATGTGGGAGTGTAAAGAGCTATCAACCAAAAATGCACCTTTTAACTGCATCACTGCTTCCTATTAGTGTACTTTGACAAGTAGCCTACACAGTAGCTGTATACTTGTCTCACTGCTCACTGTTCCTAGGGAAGAGACAATGCATATTCATTTATAAATAGCTTTCTACTCCAGGCACTTAGTGGTAATGGCTAACATATTCATATTTATTTGCTGTTGTGCTGAATGTACAGTACAAATGTAATTGTAATTTTTCGTATTTAGATTAGAAGCACACAACTTCAATATGCAGACTTTATAAGGCCAAAACCTGAATATATTTCATATCATGCATACTTTATAGCACAGCATAGGAAACATACAATGGTTTTATTTTATGTTTATGCACGCTTAACAACATTGTCACACTGTAGGGCTGTCAGAACTAATGTAATTATATGAATGAAATTCGATATGTAAAAAAAAGTAAAATGTATTTATTTAAGTTTTATTTGTTATAATTAATATTTGTTTTTATTATTATTATTATTATTTTTGCTCCATGTGTGCGTGTGTACAGAATTCAAACTGCAACATTGGTTACTGACTGTCAAGGACATATATGATTATTTCCTTTTCAAACTGTTTTTTTATCCCTTCTCACAGTCTCAGGTCTCAGCCATTAATTAACAAAGAGCCCAGCCCTCTGATGTGTCTGCTCACAGCTGTCCCAATCCCACTGATTGACAGGCTGAACTCTGTGTCAGAAGTCATAAAAGAAGCTGCAAACCATCCATCATAATGTATAATATTATTTTATATCATTATATATTATATAAAATATATTTTATATATATTTTTTATAATTATATATTATCTATAATATTCCAATATATTTGAATATTATAAATAATAAAGCAATGAAATTCGAATATGATTATATAACTAACTGACAGCCTATATGTTTATTGTTTTGGAGAGAGAGGCTTATATCAAAAATGTGCAAAAAAACAAAACAAACTCTCACATCTATATGCTAATTATACCTTGCATATAATTCACATTCCGATGTGGTGTCATTAAGCTACATTAAAAAGCTTGACAAGCCAAACTGACCTTGGGTCAGTGCTTGTTTCTCTAACGGCTGAAATGGGTTTGAAATTGTTCAATTGGACAAACCGCGCCTAAATTCAAGCCGGTATGTTACTGCGCAAGCGTGTCAATTGACTCCGAACCAATCAGCGCGCAGAATCTCAGCTTTGTATCATATGAACACGCCCACACACCGCATTGCAGATTGCAGACAGGTTCGCGTTCCAGTGCTCTATCATACAGGGGAAGACAAACATATCAAGAAACTAAGAAGAAACACTTTAAAAGTAAAAATACACACGTCGGAGCCGAAGAGAAACTTCAGCAGGTATGTATGGTTCGATGCAATAATGTTTATTTACTACACCGTATGCAAAAAATGCATTTTGTTTCCATTCCTGAATGCCACTTGAATCTCTTTTCCATTTGCCATCACTAGTCATCGACTGAGTGACTAAACTTGGTAGGCCTATAAATAATTGGCCGTATTGGAAGACTACCTTTTTTTAAAAACTTAATAATGAATTCACGAAGTTATACTTATTGTGTCAACAATAAGAACGGATAACAGTTGTTTACAGTCGATTACCGTTGTGCTGTGCGGTTTTCTAACTTGCATTGCATTAAACGACGAATAACAAATAAAAATGGCTCTTTGAAAAAGCTAGTGCAGATTATAACAATCGAGGGTAAAAATGATATCTGCATGCTCAGACTTTTGTGGACCTCCCAGACAGCTGCTTGCTTCCATTTTTTGATTCATTCTATCACACATGCTCTGTTCGTATCAACCCATTGTAACAACACGTTTGCTGTAGTCCAAGCACAAACATATCCTTTAGTCGGGGAATATTATCAGAATAATATGAAATCTGGGAATAAATTCCATACAATTACATCTCCGTACCATTTGTTTGTAAAGGAGAAACGCATCTCACAAAGATTGAAAGTCTGTTTCCCTAAGGCAGTGGTTCTCAACCATTTCAGGCCCAACCCTCCAAAATAATCATATTTGAACTGGGGACCCCCATCCTGACAAGCACCTGGAATTGTAGGCATTACATTTAGTTTGACTCGCTTCCACAGATATAAATACTGTGATAATAGCAGATCTACAAGCTCACAACACCTCGCACCGTGAGGCGTCGTGAGCTTGTAGATCGGCTATTTTCACAATCTTTACCTCTTTCTTATATTATTTGGCCAATGTTTGACCAGGTTTTAGTAGTTTGTTGATTACTTTGGATGTGCTTTTTTTCATTTGCTTTTTATTATTTTATTTTAAAAGTCCTTAAATTGTCACTAAACTGTCATCTGGGGACCCCCTCCCCAAAAATAAATCGTGTGGGGACCCCCCTGGAGTCAGACAGGGGTTTTGCATGGATTTTGGCTAAAAACGGCCATAGCCACTTTTTCAAGTCATCATAAACCATTTCTTCTCTTGGGCCATTTTTAGCCAGAGGTCTGTTTATGGTGACAGACAAATGCTTGCAATGGATTCAGAATCTGGTATAACTCCTAGTTTGACCCATGACATTTTAGTCAAAGCAAATGTATTTATTATCCTGCATAGTAAAGTCAATGGTACCCCAACTTTCAGCAGCTGTGGCAGATTCCACTAGGGAATTTCAAAACTTTGTGAGATGTGTTTCTTGACACATTTACACACACAGTTCGGTTCAAGTTCAATGTAAATAAAATAAAAACAGCACACCCACTTGGCAGGAACGTAATTCAAATCGAATTTAAGTTGCAATCTGACCATAAAAGAAGGTATTGGTTATGATTAAATGCATGTCAAATTACTGAAAAAGCGTTAACTCATTACCTGGCAGGAGTGAAAATTGACTTTCTGGTTTCTCTGCCAGGCTATTTACTTTGTTACATTCCTTTTCACGATCTGTTGAGGTCGAGTTTATTTTTATTGCTCCAATTTTGGATTGACCAGACAGACACTAGTCACGGAGAAAATAAAATAAACCGGTTTGTCCAGCCAATCCAGAGAAATCACGGTTTATTTATTTATTTTAGTACAGCCCCCTAATATGTCTCTCTCTCTTCCAGAAATGCAGGCAGCCAACGTACTTGGAGAAATTGCTGGGTTGTTAAGGAAGCAGCCAAGCTCGAGTACAACCCAAGTCAGTCTGTCCAGACTGTTCGAGCCCGCCCGCAAGAACCGAAGGCTGCAAGCCCTTGCAGCTCGCAGCCCAATAGCAGTTACATGGGAACACGACTTATGTTGCCTCAGTCAGCCAGGACAGAAGACCAAGCCGACACCAGTGGAATCTGAATGGCTGAAAGGACGAGGTCTTGGGAAAAAACGAGTCCGGTTCACAAGAGACTGTTCACACCTGGAGCTCGTTCAGGGTCTTTATTCAGCTTTCCCCGCACTACAGTTTGGGGGAGGGTTCAAGTTATACAAAAGCAACAGAGCTGGTGAATTGGTGGACATTCCAATGCCACCGGGAGGTTATAGTGTCTCTTTCCTGCGTAGCGATTGTGAGCTAAATCGGCCTGTCGCATACATAGTCCCAATTCAACAGAGGCTTGAGCCTGAGGTGATACAGGGGCCTGTGGTTGCTGAGGAACAGGTAATTGCTTATGTTTACATGTGGTCGAACGCATACAACTCTTAACAAACTGGATATGAAATCATAATGACTTCATATAAGAAATGTCAATGATGAACAATAATTTAAATTCTGGTCACAATTGGGCTAAAATTGTAGTATACACTCAATTCTTAATGTTGTCTCCCAAAGTTTCTTTCTAGTGCACTGAGTCTCATACAAACACACACCGAAAAGGAATGATTACTTACTGTATTGACCCTAAATCATTTAATCATTTGACTTTAATTGACTGTTTTATAAAACTTCTGTTCCACTTAGGTTGTCAAGGAGTTGTGCCTCAAGTGCCAGCAGCAAATCCCGCTGCAGTTTTTGGATGTGCATGTGGTGTCCTGCGGAACTGGGTACTTTAATTTTTTTATTTGTGTGCTTTAGTCAGTGCCATAATTGGAAAGTCCTTAAAATGTTTAATTATATTTCTGTCTGTTTTCGTACAGCTCACCTGCGCACACAGAGGAGATGTGGGAGACACCACCTGCTGCACTATCTCTGTACGTACACAAAGTAGTCAGTGGGCATGGTAGAAAATTTTAAAAATTTCTTTAGAGCTTTTTAATTCCAATAGATTAGTGAACATTATGTTGTTGCATTGGCATGAACATGGGACCTTGATCCCTTTAGCATTCAATATTTGCTGTGGCCAAGTCAGCTGGTAACTAACATATGAAAAGCAGACAAAATGACCCTATTGATTTCTGACTCAAACATGCTGCTGTGTTGTAGAAGTCTTTGTTTTTGATCACTGCTTGGTCTGCATTTGTTGATCCGAACAGTCTTGTATGCGGTTGACAAAGGAGTCAAATAGCTGTTTAACACGGTAATTGTGTATGTTTTAACAGCAACACAGTCCAACTTCGAGTGGGAGTGCTGCTGGACCCGGGTCTGAAAGTCTACTCTCATAAGCACGGTATTGTAATCTTTCCACACACACACACACACACACACACACACACACACACACACACACACACACACACACACACACACACACACACACACACACACACACACACACACACACACACACACACACACACACACACACACATTACCTCTACAACTAAAGGATGAACTGAAACTAACCCTTTGACTGTGGTTTCACTTTCCAGCCTTAAAAGTCCAGAAGATCACAGTCTTACTGAGTCTAGACCAGTCTGATTTTATGACAGCTTTAAGAAGCAACTTCCCCATGGTCGGGGATGGGCGGTTCGACCTCTGCACCGTGGACGGCCGCAAGAATGTTAACGTCATCAGGAGGGATCTGTGGACGCCAATGGGACTGCGGACGTTGACAAAAAACAAGCGATCCGCCATATACATTCTACCCAAGGTACAGTATGTTACATGCCATGTCCATCCATCAGATTATGGAATACTGAAAAATAATTGCCAGAATAATTTAACTTGAATATCAATTGAAGCTGAGGTTGTTGTCTTTGTGCTCCCTCCACAGGATAAACTAACTCATCCAGATCATCCTGAAAATGCGACTGATGTTGAAAATGCGACTGATGTGGTCTCTGATTCTGTAAGACATCACAAACTACTGCTGATGGTGTTGGTGCACAAAACGATGTCTGCCCATCAATCTGCATGTCACTTAAGCACAATTCTTTAAACGTAGCTTTCATACTGTCTTTTGATTTATGCCCTAATCTCTATTTGTGTGCATACAGGAAAGCATGGAAACGGATGTGGACCTAGGTGGTTCTGGCTGTGATTCTTCAGCTGAGACGATAGTGAGTTTGATCTGTGGGATAGTGATTCCGGTGCAGCTGCTGTGTTTCACAGATGACTGAGATTACAGTTTAATGTCAAGATCTGTAGTTCATGTCAGCCTCATGTAGTAAAATCATTGGCTTTTATTCTCTTGATTTATGCTCTAATCTCTATGTTCATACAGGAAAGCACAGAGACGGATGTGGACCAAGATGATTCTGTCTGTGATTCGTCAGCTGATACGGTAGTGAGTTTGATTGAATATTTTATTAGACAGGAATGTAAAACTGTACAAGTACAACACTTAGTCTAAAAGGATGGCGCCAAAAAAGTAATTGCGGTCTTGTTTCCATTGGGGTCCTAGGTATTCAATTCATCAACATAATAATCACCCAAAAACATTCATTATCGATCACTACATTATGTACAAAAGAAACAGTGAGGTGCAGCTCCTGTGTTTCAAAGATGACATCCTCATTTATTAAAATCATTGGCTTTTCATTTGGTTGATAATGTCCCTACAGAGATGCAGAACTGGGGGGACAATGAAAGGGGGCCTGATGTGAGTAATAAGGACTGCAGCACAATTTGTTTGTTACTCTGAACATGTTATTGCAAATTCCTTTTGGTTGAGTCTTTTTAGGTCATGGTGGCACTGTTTAGATAATATGTTCTGTTTATACAAAAGCATAGTTGAATCATGTCCTATGTATCGCTGCAAATCACTCTAAGATAAAATTATTGTTACTTTGGTGCAGCCATTGTGTTTCACAGATGACTGATTACAGTCGGTGTTAACTGCACGTCAAGTTATGCATATCATTCTATCTGCATGTCAGAGCTGCTGCACATGAAATAAATGTACTTTCCTGTTCAATGACACTATCTGTGTGGGTCTTGTAGGATGACCTCATTGACCTGCGTGATGAGGAAAGCCACAGCCCACTTTCAGTTGACCACTTGGTAAGACTATAATCCATACAACTAGAATCCATACATCAATGTGTAGTTGCTGAAAATCGACTTATGTTACTGGACAGCCGATCATGATAATTACATCTGCTTGTTAATGTTACAGTAGGACTTCTTCGGATTGATTTACTAACACCCAATCTGTCTGTGTTATTTTATAGGTCACCATGGAGAGCCCGACCGGTGGGGGGGGACGATAACCAAAGCCATGAGGATGATCGCATAATGGTAAGCGCAGGACAATCTGTTTGAATATCAACATGTTGAAAAATACTTTTGGCAAACGTTTTTGGAGGTACATGCTAGGTGTTGGCTGATCATCTGTATCCTTAAATAATTTATGCTCTTGGTGGCACTGTTTAGATGTATATGCTATGACTATACAAAAGCATAGTTGAATCGTGTCAATCGATGAAAATCACCTACATTTTCTTTCTTTGTAATCTAGAAATGACCTACATTAAAGATTGTGCTTGCTGGGTGTAAATTAAACATATCTATTCTAGTGTGGTCGGTTTAATAATGTTTATTGAATTATGATTTCAGGACGATCTACAACAGCGGCGTATGCTCATCTCAGAGCAAGACTCTGAGTATAGCCGAAGCTTGGCAATTGACAGAGAGAGGGTATTGAACCTCAAACATTCAGTGTTTTTAATATAAACACACACACAGTTTTTCATTCACTTTTTTTTATATATTATGCTTATAGACACATGTTCAGGAAGAAGCTGCCAGACTGTCAGCAGCCACAGAGAGAAGGCGTGAGGCAGAATCTCTCCAGGCAGCAAGAATCGCAGAGGAGGCTGAGACTAGGCGTCTGACTGTAAGTGCTTGTGTAATTGAAGAGCCACAAAGCATTTATGTTCACACATGTTAATGCATTTATTCCAAAACCTTGAATTCTAACTTGATACACATTAATTAATCATACCCTTAATCAACATTTCATAATGGGATGACATTATTCACAAATTGACTTATCTGCCTCTGCAATGATCTATTGAAATCCGTGTCAAACTTTATAGGTTGTCAGGAGGAGAATGGCAGAAATGGCTAACCAAAACAATGATGGCAGTGGCACACCATTCCAGTTCCGCTATGCAAATGGGAGCGTTCGTAGAACCACATTTGGCCTCGATAGCCCTATACAGGTATCTAAAATATGCTGTAATCAATATCACCATACTCTTTGTAATGATGTTGGCCCCAAAATGACAGAAAACCTCATGATGTTATTTTAATCGAAACTTTCATGTCACATTGCACAGGACAGTTGTATGCTATAATAATTGGCCAACATATTGTTAGTGACGCATGTCATTACTATTTAAATGTAATAAATTAAGGCAAACTTTATGATAAGCCAAATATTGAGTGTTACATACAAGCATTCTGAGCTCATACTGTCGGAGATGCAGAAAAGAAATGTATCCCCTTTTGGAGCAATGTAGTTTCAGTAAATGGCTTTCAAATGGACAGCCTCACATGGTGTCAAAGCATATTATGCTAACTCCTTTCAACAATATGACCTCTATGAATCGCGATGTGTTATTATGTACTTTATATCCAGGTGCTAAAAGCTAGTTCAGCATAGGAAGAATCACTAACAAGACATGATTTAAAAAATATATCAGACGTTGAGGGTCTGGTATTTGATCTGCTAACTAACATAACGTAGCTGTTTCATCAGTGTACTCTTGTTCTTCATTTACAGAGTCTGATGTCCTACGCGGGAGGAGTTTTGGATGGAACGGAGTCATTCCTCCTGACTTCCCCATCACCAGTCTTGCGTCTCCACAGTGCCCAAGTTGGAAGCTTACAGGACTGTGGCTTAATCCTGCCGACAACGTTGTTTGTGCAGTGGATTAACAACAACGTATGTTTACTTTAATTAATTAATGACAATTTGTGTATTTGGAGTTAAGGTTTCAGTGAATTACATTATTAAACGCAGTACTATTAGACATCAGTATTCTGGAAAATCAAGAAAATGAAAACGTGGCACTTCATGTCAAAAAGGTTGCCGACCCCTGCTGTAGAGTCCCGTTTGATCAATTCCCCAAAACTATCTATCCCGTTTCAGAATTCACCCGATGTGTCAGCCAGCTCGGATCCTCCATCTTCTCCGCAAGCATCTATTGAGTCTCCTCCACTGGCAGCATCTTCACCACCAGCATCGCCTCCTCCTTCTCTCCCTGCTCCAGCTCCTCCCACAGAGCCCCAAGAACTTGCAGACACCCTGAGGACACTGAAATCACAGGTTGATGTGATCTCGCCGGCACCACCTGCAAACAATATCAATGTCATCATAGCTGACGTCTTGGGGAGTGCTTTCAGAGCCTTTAAGAGGGGGAAATTCAACCCCAAGATGCAGCTAAGTGTAGTGTTTGTGGACACCTGTGATCAGGGGGAAGGCGCGATTGACACTGGTGGACCAACAAGAGAGTTCATCAACTTAATAATGAAGGCACTGATCAACTCTCGGTTCTTCGTGGGTTCTTCATCAGGGAGCAAGAGTCTTAACCTGGACGCAGTTGGTATGTACACATGGACACACCTTGAAACAAATAAGAAATACATTTATATATGTCAGTAGGCTGAACTTGGCAGCAGATACACTGTCAATTGAGAAATGTGTGCATTGACAGAAGTAAACGTTTTAGAAATTAGACTGTATACTTAACCTATAGCAAATATTTCGGCAAGGTACTAAGATATACTAAAAGGTTAAGACAACAAGCACTGGGGGCTTCTGTCCATTGCGGTCCTATGATAACAAAGGAAATAATTGGGGTGTGTATATATATATATATATATATATATATATATATATATATATATATATATATATATATATATATATATATATATATATATATATAAAAAAATAGTGTACCTTCACTTTTATCCTGCCAAAACTAAAAATCTCTATTCCCGTTTCAGCACTAGCAAGGGGAAACTACAGAGCCATAGGCTCCATGTTATCGGTGTGCCTGGTCCATGGGGAAGTGGGGCCCTATGTGTTCTCCCGGCGACTACTTTGCCAGCTAACTGGACGGCCAACTCCACCTGTTCACTTGTCTGAGTTGGATGATGCTGACCTGAAAGCTGGCTTGGAGAAGGCAAGTTTCATAATGCATTTTCTACCACCATTTCTACTAAAACATTTTTTTATAGAAGATAGAGGGAAGTATACTACACATTTCATAAAACTAGGGAAGATGTCATGTGGCAATTTATTTAGTTCATTTGCTCAATAAGAAACGCATGGATTGGCCTACCTGCTGACAGGTCAGTCTTTGTGAGACAGGCAAAGGCTGTTGTCGGTCAGGGATCAACAATGCTCGCTTGACGTCAAAAGCCTGATTCACGTTGGTATGGTACCTGATGAAAAGCGTATTTAGGTTGTCTATGCAGTCTTGAGGAACCTCTGGAGAGGAACACCAAGTTGATTGCATCGTACATTAAGAGCTGTATAATGTCAAAGTTGTTTATAACCCTGCTTTTACTTTGTGGTCAGAGGACATTAAGTGTCACAAGGCTATGGCTAACTTTGTTTATGGGATTACAATATTTCTCTTCCATTGCAAGGAGCCATCATAATATTGAAATGTTACATTAGTTCTCAAAATACCTTGTTGGATTTCTTACAGATAGAGCAAGCAGAAACATTGGAGGAGGTCCATGCTGCCGTGGAGGAGGCAAAACTGTCCCATATTGGAGGTACGGGAATAGTCATCCGAAAACTGGCTGATCGTCATGAGCTGGTCCAATCGGCACTGGAGTTCTACCTCAATGGCAGACTACATTTGCCTCTACAACAGTAAGTGTATGCACTGGTGCCTGTGTAACATGAATTGACACATTGATTCTGTTAAGATTTTTGTAGCTATTTGTTAATGTTCAGTGTTCACCTGCAATAGAGAAATCCAGTAGCACAAAGCCATACATAACATTTCCATAGACTGTAGTTAGGTTGCAATTTAATACTTTTACAACTAAGTAGACACTTGGGTTGTATGCCCATGTATTCATGAGACCAAATGACTGATATTACCTTATCTAATGCTTTAAGGGTGCGTGACGGCATGGAGGACCTGGGTGTGCTCCAGGCACTGGCAAATAGTGCTGCCATAGAGAGACTCTTCGTTGGAGGCCCCCCGGCACCGCTTGATGCGGCATCCGTTAAGAACCTCTTCCGAGTAAAGTATTCAGTGGCAGGGAGCTCCCGAAGACATGCAGAGGAGCTAGCAGTGGCTTTTTTCTGGGACTGGCTCTCTGATGTTGAGGGTATGCGTCACACTTTGGTTACTGCAGTTGAAAAAGGGCTACTGATAAACATAATTCACAATCAATGATGCAGTAATGCTTCTTGAAATGTCTATGTGCCACTTTGTATGACCTTTACTATAATCTTGGGCACTTCAGTTCACTAATACATCACATCTTACATCACATCTTTATCTTACAGCTGAGGAAGCAGTCCTACATCAGGTCGACATGGAGGAGCCAGTAACAGTGTCTCTGGAGGATGTTCTCCGTTTCGCAACTGGCGCAGAAAATATACCACCTCTTGGGTTCACCCCACGACCAGCACTGCACTTCCTGCATGACCCACTGGATGGGAAGAAAAGGATCTTTCCAGAGGCAAACACGTGTGGCCTAGTTCTTAGATTGCCTCTACATCCCGTTTATGAAGACTTTAGTGATTACATGATTTCTGGCATCGTCCAAGCACCATATTTTGGCCAAGCTTGAGACTGAATCAGTCAGCTTATTATTTGTTTTAATTTTATTTTAAGTTGTGAAGAGGTTATAGAGAGGTCTACTGTTAGAGCTGGGAAACTCCTGTGCTGGTTCCTCCATGGGAAAGGCTCTCGGGTCTCTTGTCAGACAGGTGGGACGGCCTACTAACTAATAATGTTATGCTTTGTATATTCGTGCCTGCGTTGTGTGTGTCAAGATGTCACATTGTTTGTGATGCCACTTTTTTGTTGTCTTTGCTGTTTTTCTTTTTAGTTCTTAAACTGACTCCCGATGTTAACCGTTTTAATGTTTTATTTTATTGTCGGTGTTCTGTAGGTTTTAGCCCAGTTTTGACATGATGTTGCAAGGGGATCCCTCTAAAAAAAAAAAAAAAAACCTTGACATCATATAATAACGTAGAAGGTCAGTGACACTAATAATTAGGAGCTGTGTCAGGCCCACAAACAGTTCATGCAATCTGCCGTTTATCAGTGTTCAAAAAAATGTAAGGCTGATCAGACACTGTTTGACAAGGTACAGACACATATATGACAGACAAGAAACTTTTTGCCATTTCTGAGAGCACTTTGAGATAGAAGATATCATCGTCAATGTTTCTATGTGTTTTCCAAGACAAGCCGTCCGCAGTTAGACACCTTTTCTAGAAGAAAAGAGGGAAGCTCCTATAGAAAAGAAAGATGCTCCAGGAAACTTTGTATCTTGGCTCGTTCCAAGACAGCCGGTGTACGTTCAGGAGATCTGGGGCCGTTTCGATGTCTGTAACCTGGAGTTCTGGATGTTGAATCTGACCTGTACTTATGTCACCTCATACATGGTGTAGAATATCTATACCATGTGTCTGATATTGAAATAAAATGACATTAAGGATATGCAAAATGTGTGTTAATTTCATTTTGGGCACAGTCTAGATTAAATGGTATGGTACAGTTCTAACCTTAAGTAAACCATGGAAAAGAAATGTTATCATGGGTGTCGATGCAGATATTTTATTTTAAATCATTGAAAATTGGTAAAAAAAAGTGGTCTAAAACCTTTGAACGATAGAACAAGTTAAAGGATTTGATCCACATGAACTTTGCAACAGTGACACCTGCTGGACATTTCCTATCCAACATGTTCGTTTGGATTTCAAAGGCTCATTCCTATGACTCAAATACATTTTTTTAAGAGATCTATTTACTGGAGAAGCCCTATATGGCAGTGGTTTTCAACCCTTTTCATGTCAAGGACCCCCAAATTGACACTTACTAGCCTGCAGACCACCCATTTGAAAAGATATACCATGGGGCCCCCATAAGAGAAGATCTTTTATGGCTCTAGCAGTGATTCTCAACCATTTGCATTTCAAGGACCCCCGGTCCCAAATGGACCCTGACGGATCCATTTGGTTCCATTTGTACACTCTCTGAGCTACAGGCACATAAGACCCTTATGATAAGGGTAAAGGGTCCATTTGGTTCTTAAATATCATTTAGCTGGGGACCACCTGGAACCCCCTCAAGGACCACTGGTGGTCCCCGGACCACTGGTTGAGAACCCCTGCTATATGGCATTCATTGTTATCGTACCACCGTACTAATAGAGGATATCAAACTAGTAGAAAGTGATATTTATTCACGTAATTAAAATACACACGGGGAACAGTGACACCTGTCAAATCTCATTTATAAAGTCTAGTCGGTAAGCTATCTAAACATTCATTTAATAAACCATTAGATCTGCATCCATGTTTCGGAATGTGTACAAACGAAAGTTGCTGATAATGTAAATATGTGGAATTCGGTCTATATTAATTGAACAATTAAATAAATATAAAAAAATATCCATAGATATCTATATTATATGTATATATATATGGCATTTCAAAAGCTTATTCCATAATGAATCCAATTACAGATTTTTTTTACATAGCTTAGAGGGGAAAATACAGTCTCCTTCTGAGATATATCACATATTATTATGGACACACACACACACGCACGTACGTACGGTGCTGTGAAACAACAACAATCACGTGTGACGGTCTATTTTGATAACACTGCACACACACACACGCCATAATCACCAGGATGGTCTATTTGACAGTCATCTGTCATGCACACACACGCACGCACGGTGCTGTGATTCAACAATATTCACGTGTGATTTTATGCAGCCCTCATTGCCCGCCTACTGTAGTCGCGTGACCCAAAAAATAATGCATGCGTTGATGCGTGCGTTCGCAAAAAACGCATAAACTACATGTTAACGTGTAACCCGCGTAGGGCACGGGGGAAGGGTACGCGTGCACGTATGCACGCCCCGTCGCGTCGCGTACCCATTGTAAGTCAATGGGAAAAAAATAACACGTTCAGACGGTACAGTGCAGAGCAATAAAAAAATCACGCGTTCATGTGACGCGTCAAGGTTTGACGTGGCACGGAACGAGCGCCATAGTGTGTGTGTGTGTGTGTGTGTGTGTGTGTGTGTGTGTGTGTGTGTGTGTGTGTGTGTGTGTTTGTTGCATGTTCTGCCCTGGCAATTGCGTTCTTAGCAAGGCTTAGACAGACAGATAACAAAATGAAGGTCCATTCCATAATTTCCTCAGAATGTGATCTTTACTGGGAGATTCTTCATTATTTTTGTAAAACTGTAAACATAGACAGAAAAAAATGCATTTTACCAAACAACATAAGGCATGACATTGTTTACACTTTGACATTGTAACAATGAAATATAGCTTTAGTTACAAGTTGCTTTTTAGCCATTTTAAGTATTTTAACCATTAGTGTGTTTTTAACATTTTACAGTAGGCAGGGTAAGTATGAATTGTATTTTTCTAACAGCTCACCAAGTATGTATATAAGCCCAATACTGTTCTACACCATAAAGTTGCATGTATTCAGAAACAAATAACATTACAGGGGATATACAGCACGTAGTATTTAGAAGATTAACTAAATAGCATGTGGCAACATGCAAATATCAAACAAATGTTCTACACTCTAAAATAATCCACATTTGCCACTTATGGCACTGTTAACACTCACGGATAAATCTACTCCAAGGTTTGGACGTGGAAAAACAACTGGAATAGCACTGCTTGCATTCATGTAGCTCAAGACGTAATGGCAGATAAACAGGAAGTAAAACGTAATAAAGACGTCTCTAGTGCAGTACCAAACCCCGTCAATAGATGGCGGTCACTAATCACTCACTGTAGTTAGAAGTCAATGTAAAGGCATGTATTCAACAAGGCTTGTCATAACAATGCACGCAGAAAGATTATTACAACAAAACACCAGAATAATTCAAAACATAAGAATATACACATTTTGGCTTTTTCCTTTTTTTGAAGACAGAACACTCCCCGTTTGGTATATTCAATATTATACCACTATTCCAGTTATTCTGTTCATATAACAAGGTTGGAGTGTAGACGAACGGAGGCAACCGCCTGATGCTGCAGAGTCCGTAGGCCAAACCGTGTGCTCTGCAGGGAAAGATGTTGCTGCTCTGGCTACATGTGTCTGTGAGATGTGAGGGGGTCGTGGAGGGGGTCGGCTGTTCTGATGGCGATGACCTGGAGGGCTGGATGGAGTAGATGGAATCCATTGCTGGCCCAGGGTCTGGTCCGTTAAAGACCTGGAACGTGGATGGCGTCGCCGGCGAGATGATGAAACTTGTGCAGTCTTGGGTTGGAGAGGAGCTGAGTTGGGTTGTGGGTAGTCTTGTGCATTGGCATTCAGGACCATGGGGCCAGTGGACGAGTGAGGGGTCTCCAGGAGAGTAGGGGGAGAGGTGGTCTGGATAAGATGAGCTTGTTGCTGACTGAAATGTTCTGAAGGTGTATTAAAGTGTTTGTCTGCCTCAGACTTTTTCGGGAGTGTTTGCTGCAGGGTAACTCCCAGGCTGTCTGTATCAGTGCTGAAGACTCTTGAGCTCTCTGTATGACTGGAGACGGGCACATACTGCTGAGATGGTGCACTGAGTCGCTCTTTAACGGGAACACTGTTAGTGCATGGAGTGAGGAATGGATCCCGGTCACTGGGAAGCACGCTGGTCTTGCATTAATGCCAGTTTGTGGGTGGGCTCTGTTGAGGCAAATCTCTCCTACGATTACCCAGCCCAAGTCTAGGCGCTGGGCATATGGTGTATTGTCAGGCCCATTGTATTGATCTCGCACCTTGTGCACACTAAGAATATCCCTACCAAGCAGGAGCAGAATTGGAGCGCTGGGATCTGCGGGCGGAATCTTGTTGGTCACTGGAGCAAGATGAGGATAATACTGTGTAATATCTGGTGTGGGGATCTCGGATCGATCATCTGGCATGGTGTTATACTCTATTAGAGTGGGGAGTGCTACCCTTACTTTCCTATCAAGCGATTCAATGGTAAAGTTGCTTGCCTTTCTCCCCGCCGTCTCTACTATGCCGGAGCATGTCCTCAGAGTGTAGGGAGATTGGTTGCCACTGATGCCAAACAGATCAAAGAACTGTGACTTTGCTAGTGACCTGTTGCTTTGTTCATCAAGCACTGCATAAACTCTCTGTGCCTTATCTGGATGGCTTGAAGGATAAACCCTCACAAGGCAGATCTTAGCACATGATCTGGGCTTGGGAGCATCACCACATATTTCCGTGCATCTGGATGTGATGACAGGAGGGGATAGGCTTTCCGTCTCCCCGCTGTGATTTTGCTCGGTCACCAAAGTTTCAGCTGACAATGGCGCAGGTCCTGGGTGCAATGCAGCAGGATGAGTATTACTATCACACTCCCTGCATTTAACAGTGACCTCACAGTCCCTTGCGATGTGACTGTGTGATGCACAGCAGCGGAAGCAGATGTTGTTTTCTCTTAGGTAGGTCTTCCTATCATCTATGTGTTTGTCTCTGAAAGCACGACACTTTGACAAGGGGTGCGGCAAGTTGTGAATGGGGCATTGTTTGTCTGGTTCTGGCATGTCAGGCTGTGCTGGTGTGGAGGCTTCCACCTCCGTTCTTCTTACAGCGATGGTTTCCCTGTTGCGTAAATGGACGGTCCTTTCTGTTTTCGCATAATTCATGCTGCTGGAGGAGCTGAATGCAAAGCTGGGGTCGTTTCTCATCTTTGCTTGTGTGCAGACAAACGTCACAAAGAAGCTGAAGGGTGGGAAGGACACATGGTTGACTGCCTTGTGTGATCCACCTTTCCTGCAGGCTGTATGGGAGCTTTTCAACTATGGGTTTAATCCCACGTGCTGTGTCCAGGTATGTCAAACCACTTAAAAACCCACCTGATTTTGCTGATTCCAACTCCATGAGTAAATCTCCTAACTCTCTTAGCTTATGAGCATCTTTGTTGGAGATGTGGGGGAAGTCCTCCAGACCTCTTAAAAGAGCATCCTCGATGACTTCAGGGCTTCCGTAGGAATCTTCTAGGCGCTGCCATATCATGTTCACACCTGCTGCTTGGTTGTGGATGTGAACTGACCTGATGCGTTTTGCCTGTGCGGATGATTCTGGGCCAAGCCATTTTGTGAGTAGGTCGAGTTCTTCGCTGGCTGTCAGGTCAAGGTCCCTGGTGATATTTCTGAACAACGTTTTCCATGACCAGTAATTCTCTGGGCGGTCGTCGAATTCTGACAGCCCAGAACTCACCATCTCTTTACGGGCCAAGTATCTGGCTAAGTCAGATGTTTGCGATGCCACAGGAGCATGATAGCTCACGTGTGGATTTCCTGGGTTACTCAGGTGGTCTGATGTCTCATCCTTGATGTAAAGCTTTCCCATTGTATTCATTTTATTGTGAAGAGGGGCGTGGCTTGAGCTTTGATGGGTGTTTCCTGGATCTGTAGGTCGCAGCTCGTGCGTGCGAAGTTATGTGAATTGCTGCTGTTGGCTTGTGCTTTGATGGGTGTGGCATGGAACGTTAGATGGTGGCTCCTGTGTGTGAGGTTCTGCAAATTGATGCTGATCATGTTGATAGTGAGAATGTTTCTCCACATAATCACTGGTGCGTTGAGCTCTATTTTCAGTGAGCCTCACTGTCTGTGCCAACTCATCGTGATATTCTTCTCCCTGTGCAGCTGCTGCTTCATATATTGCTGCCTCTGTAGATGCCGCTGCAGCCTCCTGCTGTAGATTTAACAAATAGAGGTCAGCCGATATCCGGGCTTGCTCTTTCATCATGAAGGCTGCTTCTGTTGCATAGGCGACCTTTACTCTGGCTGACTCTGCTTTGGCCCTGGCTCTTACAGCAGCGCTACTAGCAGAGGAGGAGCTTGATTTTGCAGAGGACCTGCCTGATTTGGCTGAGGACCTAATACTGCCAGTCTCCATTTGGTCCTTTTGATCCCCATTATGATTTTCCAGCATCTTAGTTGGAGGTACAGTATGATGCAGTGTGCCAATGCCAGTACTGTCTTTCACTGTCTTCACCCGTTGTGTAAATATCCTTTTACTGTTCTGCCCTGGCAATTGCGTTCTTAGCAAGGCTTAGACAGACAGATAACAAAATGAAGGTCCATTCCATAATTTCCTCAGAATGTGATCTTTACTGGGAGATTCTTCATTATTTTTGTAAAAGGATAAATCTACTCCAAGGTTTGGACGTGGAAAAACAACTGGAATAGCACTGCTTGCATTCATGTAGCTCAAGACGTAATGGCAGATAAACAGGAAGTAAAACGTAATAAAGACGTCTCTAGTGCAGTACCAAACCCCGTCAATAGATGGCGGTCACTAATCACTCACTGTAGTTAGAAGTCAATGTAAAGGCATGTATTCAACAAGGCTTGTCATAACAATGCACGCAGAAAGATTATTACAACAAAACACCAGAATAATTCAAAACCTAAGAATATACACATTTTGGCTTTTTCCTTTTTTTGAAGACAGAACATTGCAGGTCCCAGGTGGCCAGGACAAACATACAAACATACAGATAATAATGTCCTTGATTTTGCAGAGGACCTGCCTGATTTGGCTGAGGACCTAATACTGCCAGTCTCCATTTGGTCCTTTTGATCCCCATTATGATTTTCCAGCATCTTAGTTGGAGGTACAGTATGATGCAGTGTGCCAATGCCAGTACTGTCTTTCACTGTCTTCACCCGTTGTGTAAATATCCTTTTACTGTTCTGCCCTGGCAATTGCGTTCTTAGCAAGGCTTAGAAAGACAGATAACAAAATGAAGGTCCATTCCATAATTTCCTCAGAATGTGATCTTTACTGGGAGATTCTTCATTATTTTTGTAAAAGGATAAATCTACTCCAAGGTTTGGACGTGGAAAAACTGGAATAGCACTGCTTGCATTCATGTAGCTCAAGACGTAATGGCAGATAAACAGGAAGTAAAACGTAATAAAGACGTCTCTAGTGCAGTACCAAACCCCGTCAATAGATGGCGGTCACTAATCACTCACTGTAGTTAGAAGTCAATGTAAATCAGTGTGTAAACAACATCTGAAGAGAATTGAGCTCCTGACCCCTGGGTAGTTGAGTATAGTATCATTTTTTGTTATTTAGCAAGCTGCTAGTAGTTGTACACTAAGTGCTTTTCTATTAGTACTGTATTATTAGCTTGTGTGGTAGTCTGTAGTTTCTAGTAGTTTTTGTGTTTTTTGTGCTAAAAGCAGTTGGCTATTGGCACCCTGGAGTAGAAGTAGTTTCAATAGGCCACTTGGATTGCCCTGTGAAGTGTCTGGTTTGACCAGCACAACTCAAGGGTTAAATAGCCAGGTTGAGAGTGTTCTTGTTCAGTGTGTAAACAACATCTGAAGAGAATTGAGCTCCTGACCCCTGGGTAGTTGAGTATAGTATCATTTTTTGTTATTTAGCAAGCTGCTAGTAGTTGTACACTAAGTGCTTTTCTATTAGTACTGTATTATTAGCTTGTGTGGTAGGCTGTAGTTTCTAGTAGTTTTTGTGTTTTTTGTGCTAAAAGCAGTTGGCTATTGGCACCCTGGAGTAGAAGTAGTTTCAATAGGCCACTTGGATTGCCCTGTGAAGTGTCTGGTTTGACCAGCACAACTCAAGGGTTAAATAGCCAGGTTGAGAGTGTTCTTGTTCAGTGTGTAAACAACATCTGAAGAGAATTGAGCTCCTGACCCCTGGGTAGTTGAGTATAGTATCATTTTTTGTTATTTAGCAAGCTGCTAGTAGTTGTACACTAAGTGCTTTTCTATTAGTACTGTATTATTAGCTTGTGTGGTAGTCTGTAGTTTCTAGTAGTTTTTGTGTTTTTTGTGCTAAAAGCAGTTGGCTATTGGCACCCTGGAGTAGAAGTAGTTTCAATAGGCCACTTGGATTGCCCTGTGAAGTGTCTGGTTTGACCAGCACAACTCAAGGGTTAAATAGCCAGGTTGAGAGTGTTCTTGTTCAGTGTGTAAACAACATCTGAAGAGAATTGAGCTCCTGACCCCTGGGTAGTTGAGTATAGTATCATTTTTTGTTATTTAGCAAGCTGCTAGTAGTTGTACACTAAGTGCTTTTCTATTAGTACTGTATTATTAGCTTGTGTGGTAGTCTGTAGTTTCTAGTAGTTTTTGTGTTTTTTGTGCTAAAAGCAGTTGGCTATTGGCACCCTGGAGTAGAAGTAGTTTCAATAGGCCACTTGGATTGCCCTGTGAAGTGTCTGGTTTGACCAGCACAACTCAAGGGTTAAATAGCCAGGTTGAGAGTGTTCTTGTTCAGTGTGTAAACAACATCTGAAGAGAATTGAGCTCCTGACCCCTGGGTAGTTGAGTATAGTATCATTTTTTGTTATTTAGCAAGCTGCTAGTAGTTGTACACTAAGTGCTTTTCTATTAGTACTGTATTATTAGCTTGTGTGGTAGTCTGTAGTTTCTAGTAGTTTTTGTGTTTTTTGTGCTAAAAGCAGTTGGCTATTGGCACCCTGGAGTAGAAGTAGTTTCAATAGGCCACTTGGATTGCCCTGTGAAGTGTCTGGTTTGACCAGCACAACTCAAGGGTTAAATAGCGAGGTTGAGAGTGTTCTTGTTCAGTGTGTAAACAACATCTGAAGAGAATTGAGCTCCTGACCCCTGGGTAGTTGAGTATAGTATCATTTTTTGTTATTTAGCAAGCTGCTAGTAGTTGTACACTAAGTGCTTTTCTATTAGTACTGTATTATTAGCTTGTGTGGTAGTCTGTAGTTTCTAGTAGTTTTTGTGTTTTTTGTGCTAAAAGCAGTTGGCTATTGGCACCCTGGAGTAGAAGTAGTTTCAATAGGCCACTTGGATTGCCCTGTGAAGTGTCTGGTTTGACCAGCACAACTCAAGGGTTAAATAGCCAGGTTGAGAGTGTTCTTGTTCAGTGTGTAAACAACATCTGAAGAGAATTGAGCTCCTGACCCCTGGGTAGTTGAGTATAGTATCATTTTTTGTTATTTAGCAAGCTGCTAGTAGTTGTACACTAAGTGCTTTTCTATTAGTACTGTATTATTAGCTTGTGTGGTAGTCTGTAGTTTCTAGTAGTTTTTGTGTTTTTTGTGCTAAAAGCAGTTGGCTATTGGCACCCTGGAGTAGAAGTAGTTTCAATAGGCCACTTGGATTGCCCTGTGAAGTGTCTGGTTTGACCAGCACAACTCAAGGGTTAAATAGCCAGGTTGAGAGTGTTCTTGTTCAGTGTGTAAACAACATCTGAAGAGAATTGAGCTCCTGACCCCTGGGTAGTTGAGTATAGTATCATTTTTTGTTATTTAGCAAGCTGCTAGTAGTTGTACACTAAGTGCTTTTCTATTAGTACTGTATTATTAGCTTGTGTGGTAGTCTGTAGTTTCTAGTAGTTTTTGTGTTTTTTGTGCTAAAAGTAGTTGGCTATTGGCACCCTGGAGTAGAAGTAGTTTCAATAGGCCACTTGGATTGCCCTGTGAAGTGTCTGGTTTGACCAGCACTCCTGGCAGACGATTAGCAATCAGTTGAAGTTGTTTTAAACCACCTGCTCTGAAAGCGGTAGCTTTCAAAGCGGCTGGCAAACGAAGGCTAGTCGAACAAAGGCAAGAGAGGCGACTTTGTCAAAGCGCGACTTAGTCAAAGAACGGTAGGCAGTATCATTGACTAGTGACATAGATAGTAGTGTGATAGATATAGCAGTGTATAGTGTGTATAGGTTTAGTGGTCTACAATGTGTTTTCTTCCTATTCCTGTCCTCTCCTCTTCCTGGTGGTCGCACAAACACTGGGTTACACCCAGATGTCGTGATACCACTAATCTAATATATCCTACTCTGTCAACTCACGTCGAGCAAGTGGTAACGGGAGGGCTTTGGAATTGCCACTCGGCTGTGGTGGAAGGCAAAGCTGCTTTCATCTCAGCCTACGCATCCTTGCTCTCCCTCAACTTCCTTGCTCTGACTGAGACCTGGATCCCACCAGAAAACACTGCTACGCCCGCGGCTCTGTCAGATGTGTACTCTTTCTCTCACACTCCCAGAGCCGTGCGGATAGGTGGTGGTGCTGGTCTACTAATTTCCAGAAAATGGAAATACTCTCCTGTCTCACTGTCACAATTCTCTCCTACCTCCTTCGAATTTCATGTGGTCACTGTCTCTCATCCAGTCAAGCTCACCATTGCAGTTGTTTATCGCCCACCGGGCCCTGCTGGTGGCTTCCTGGAAGAGCTGGACACTCTAGTCTCTCACTTCCCTGTCGATGGCTCTGGATTCATCCTTCTGGGTGACTTCAACCTCCCGACTGAGAAGCAGCGAGACCCACTCCTTTCGTTTCTCGCCGCCTTCGACCTAGTTCTCTCCCCATCTCCCCCTACCCACGAGGCTGGCAACCAACTGGACCTGATCTTCACCAGATGCTGCTCTACAGCTAACCTGTCCGTCACTCCTCTTTCCAGTGAAAAGGTTAGAAAAGGTAAGAAATTATCTGATCACTACTTCATGTCCTACTCTCTCTCTCTCTCCTCTCCCCCCTCACAGCCCCTCCCTACCCACATGATTTCCTCACGTCGCAACCTTCGCACACTATCCTCCACTGATCTCTCCTCCTCTGTTCTCTCTGCTCTCCCTGCCCCTGAATCCTTTGCTCTTCTATCCCCTGACACCGCCACTGATCTTCTTTTCTCTACCCTATCCTCTTCTCTAGACCATCTCTGTCCCCTCACCACCAGGCCTGCACGCCAAACTCCACCTGCTCCCTGGTTGTCGGACTCAGTGCGTACTGAGAGACGGAGCCTGAGAGCGGCTGAGCGCAAATGGAGAAATGGCAACCTCCCGGAGGACCTTCTTACCTTCCAAACTCTCCTTTCTACTTTTTCCTCCTCTCTATCTGCTGCTAAAGCTGCTTTCTTCTGCACTAAAATTCAGGCTTCTGCTTCCAACCCTAAAAAACTATTTGAAACTTTCTCCTCTCTCCTGCAACCACCACCCCCTCCGCCCTCCTCCTCCCTCCTCCCTGACGACTTCGCCAACTTCTTTGACAAGAAGGTGAACGATATCCGATCCTCCTTCACTCCTCCCCCGGCTGATGCCCTGCGCACTACCCACACCTGTCTGCCTTCCACCCCTCCCTCCCTATCTTCATCTACTCCTCCTCCCTCTCCCCCACCCTCTCTATCCCACTTCTCTCCCCTCTCCTCTAAAGAGGTCCTTCTCCTTGTTACCTCTAGTCGCCCCACCTCATGCTCCCTGGACCCGGTCCCATCCCCTCTGCTGCAGTCCTCTGCACCTGAACTCCTTCCCTTCTTAACCCACCTTATTAACACCTCTCTGACGTCTGGCTACTTTCCCTCTGCTTTCAAGACTGCCAGAGTCACCCCCCTCCTGAAGAAACCCACACTTGACCCCTCTGAGATCAAGAACTACAGACCGGTTTCCCTTCTATCCTTCCTATCTAAAACTCTCGAACGTGCTGTCTTTAAACAACTGTCTTCCTACCTCCACCAGAACAACCTCCTGGACTCCAACCAGTCGGGCTTCAAAGTGGGTCACTCGACAGACACTGCCCTCCTGGCAGTGACGGAGTCGCTCCATGCCGCTAGAGCGAACTTTCTCTCCTCAGTCCTGATACTCCTGGACCTGTCTGCAGCGTTTGACACAGTGAACCACCAGATCCTCCTCTCCACCCTCGAGGGGATGGGTGTCTCAGGCTCTGCACTCTCCCTGTTTGCATCCTACCTGACGGGTCGCTCCTACCAGGTGATGCTGAGAGGGTCTGTGTCAGAACCACACAGGCTCACTACTGGGGTTCCCCAAGGCTCGGTTCTGGGTCCTCTTCTTTTCTCCCTCTACACTACATCTCTTGGTGCTGTCATCCACTCCCATGGCTTTTCCTACCACTGCTATGCCGATGACACCCAGCTGATCCTCTCATTCCCCCCCTCTGACACACAAGTGGAGGCACGCATTGCTGCTTGTCTGGCTGACATCTCGGAGTGGATGTCGACGAACCACCTGAAGCTCAACCTGGACAAGACCGAGCTGATGTTCATCCCGGGGAAGGGCTGTCCTCACCGAGACATGGCCATCACCATTGAGAATGCTGTGGTGACGTCAACTCGGACTGCGAAGAATCTGGGTGTGACCCTGGACGATCAACTGTCGTTCTCGGCTAACATCGCATCAGTGACACGGTCCTGCAGATTCCTCCTCTACAACATCAGGAGGATTCGCCCCTTCCTCACGGAGAAAACAGCCCAGGTGCTCATCCAGGCTCTTGTCATCTCCCGCCTGGACTACTGCAACTCCCTCCTTGCTGGTGCTCCGGCATCAGCCATCAGACCTCTGGAGCTTGTTCAGAAAGCTGCGGCTCGTCTGGTGTTCAACCGCCCCAAGTTCTCCCACACAACTATCCTTCTCCGTTCTCTGCACTGGCTCCCCGTAGCAGCTCGCATTCAGTTTAAAACCCTGGTGCTAGCCTATAGAGCAGTGAAAGGAACAGCTCCTTCTTACCTCCGAGTTTTGGTCAATGCCCACACCCCTGCCCGAACACTCCGGTCTGCCACCTCGGGGCGACTGACTCCCTCGCCACTCAACGGTCCTTCTGGTCGATCGACACGGTCACGACTTTTTTCTGTTCTGGCCCCACAGTGGTGGAATGAACTTCCCACTGAAGTCAGGACAGCAGAGTCACTGCCCATCTTTCGCCGCAGGCTGAAAACCCACCTCTTCAGGAAACACTATCCTTCCTCTTTGCCTGGCCTACTTGTTGTTAACTAGTTGTACGAACTCTTGTTTTATTTTTGTATTGTTTTATTGGATCTTGTTTAGTCGATACACTTATTTGTTTTAGCTCGTGCTCATTTGATTTTGCCATTTTTGTCTCATCTGTTTAAGAAAGTAGGTAGCTGATATATTGCACTTTTACCTTAGCGCTAGGTATACTCTTGGTTGCTTGTTTTAGCAGGAAATGTACTTAAAACTTCTGGTGATTAGTAGTTTTCGTTCCCTACCTATGTTGAATACACTTATTGTAAGTCGCTTTGGATAAAAGCGTCTGCTAAATGACTGTAATGTAATGTAATGTAATGTCCTATTTAACAGGAGAAAGACGCACACTGAATGTTTTAGTTGTTTTCAGACTGGTTGCTCTCATTGGAATTTAATCACAGAATTCACCATTCACTTTGTTTCCCATTTCTTTTGTTCCTTTGTATTATCATTTCAATGTCTTTTGCTTTATCTTCAACTCAGTTTTCACCAAAACACTCAATTAAACCATAACTGTATCACTGGAGTTAATCACCATTACAATACTAAATGTTTTTCCCATATTCTTTTCCATATAGCAAACCTGTTACACAACATCATCACTTCAAAACATACAATAATACCCAATCAGACCTTCATTAATTGTCTTGTCTTTCTCAAGAACATTCACCCTTAACTTCATGCACTTTAAGCATTTTCATTTGAGCAATTATACTTTTCTTCTTCTTACTAATAGCAGCTTTAAGTTACTGTACTTGAAATGTTCATTGACCAAATCCTGAGAGTTCAACTTATATAACCATGTCCAAACTGTCAAATGTCTTACAGAACACAAAAAATATACCAAAAATACATCCTTAATACTTATACAAAAACGGGAGCTCTTAATGGGAGTCTGAATTAGGATCAGAAGGTCCTATGTAAACATTGCGCACTCACGTCGCCATTTTTTCAACTAGATCTATTTGTTGAACCTAACTGGAGTTGTGGCCCCAACGTGGCTGAATGTAGTCTTCAGTATCAAGTCAGTTTACATGAGTGATGTCACCTGGGTAGAATGTGATGTGAGCTCCAGGGAAATCCTTCTTCTGTGTCCTGGATTCCCTTTGGCTTAGCGGTTAAGATGTTGGCTTTCCACGTGGGAGACCCGGGTTAGAATCCCGGGCATTACAATGGTGACGTGACACGGATCGGGTTTCCCCGTGGGAGGAGGTCGACATGGGGGGATGAGTGTAACGTAGTGGTTCACAACCTCAGCCTGATGGCCTGAAAGTCTAATATCTCCCCAGAGCTATAGGGAATTCCCTTTAGCTTAGCGGTTAAGATGTTGGCTTTACACTTTAGACATCCACCTCTTCATACTGGTGGTATTCTGTCTCTTCACTGGGTCCAGCTTCAGAACCTCCTTGGATATCTATCTCTGTGGGCTGGTGGTATTCTGTCTCTTCGCTAGGTCCAGCTTCAGAAACACCTTGGAGATCTATCTCTTCATACTGGTGGTATTCTTCTTCTTCTTCAGCTTCAGCAGCGGAACCAGCCACGTTATAGTAAACTATCTCAACGTTCTCCCGTCTGACATTATAATAAACCAACTCGACGTTCTCCGCTCCTGCCCTCTGTCTTCTGGTGGCCTGGAGAAACACAGCAGCATCCAACTTTATCTTACTGGATCAGATCAGGTTCTCTTACAGTGAGTACAAACAGTGTAATGAAAAATACCTTCCAGAGGACACTGATTATCACCAGCAGAAAGAGCATCATGGCTGTAACTCTGAAGATGTTAGATGTCAGATGAGAAGCTGTGAGAGAAATACGAGCGTTAGAACATCACCACACACCACACGTCATGTAAGGAACAGCTGTAATGACAAAAAAGCATTTATTTTGTAATTTGATATACATCATACAGTTGGTGAAATTATCTTTCTAAATTCATGTCATTTCTGAGTGTGCTTCTTTGAGATTCATGTTGTGACTAGAAAAGTCAATTTCATTCAGGTTACCTGTGACTGTGAGAGAGAGGAGCTTGCTCTCAGAGGAGAAGTTATGAGAAGAAACATCGGTGTGATTTAGAACAACATTGACGTGATAAACACAGCAGTAATTTCCTTGGTGGGTGTGGTTTGCTGCAGGAAACAGGAAGTTGGCAAACAGGAAGTTGGCAGAATGATTGATAACTCGCTGGGTGTGGATGTGTGTTGTGTTGGATCCAGTGAAGGTGAGGTGGAAGGAGCCTCGTTGGTACTGTGGCTGGATGGAGCAGCTGATCGAGAAGTCAGAACCCTCTAACACCTGCTGCCCCTGCTGCTGTCCTTCAGAAACCCCATGTATGGATGGGAAGAGGGTGATGGTTGGCTTAAACAGCAGATCTGTAACAAGACAGAGGTGATTGGCTTAAGCAGCAGATCTAGAACAAGACAGAGGTGATTGGCTGAAGCAGCAGATCTGGAACAAGACAGAGGTGATTGGCTCAAGCACAGATATGTAAACAGAAAGACCACATGTATCATATATAAATATATATTTGTTTTCTTCTTTTTTTTCGATATCTGTTTTCATTTATTTTACATATTTTTTCGGGAAAATGAAAATAAATAAATACAATAAAAAAAATCTATTAAATAAATGAAAAGTAATAAAAAAAACACGGCCCCCTCGCGTATTAGGAGGGCAGGGTGAGTCAGCAGAACCAAGGACGAGTGTTTTTGATTAATATAACATGTTAAAAATGGAGTTTGAAGTTATAATGGGTTTTTATAGGAAGGGGGCGTGTCTGATAAAATGATTATCAAATATCTATCTATCTCAAGCAACTTAAAAACGGTCTGGGGCGGGTCACATAAGCCTGAGTAGATGATAAAATGACCAAACGTTTTTTTGAAAGTGAAATATCCCTTTAAGTTCTCTATTTTGGAGTCTGCTTTGTTAATTGTTTGATTGATTATTACTCTTATGTTACTATATTACGTTAACTTTCTAAATAAATGATTTATCTTAAAGTTAAACTTGTCAAAGTTGTTGTCATTAGGTGGATTTCCATTGGCATGGTACCACACCACACCACACCACACTGACCAACACAGCATCGGTTTCCACTACAATGAAGTGGGTAGAGTGGGGTGTAAGTGGTACTAAACTGGTGCCGAAAAAGGACCTACTACTGGGTAGTAGACCTGCTCGAGACCTGGGGAAGATGGACACTTGATGTTCTGTGTTTTCACAAAACATTTACAATCAGTAATCTGTGTCCATGCAATATGGAATGAAATTAAAGGTATAATTATGCCTTCTATCAGTGATAAGCAATGGGATTACTGGTTGATTGTAGGATTATACTCACTCCACTGTAAAACCATGTATGTATATACGTACGTACCTACCTACCTACCTACCTACCTACCTACCTACCTACATACATACAATACATACAATACATACTATGCATACATGTCTGTACATAATAGTCAAAGTGTGCTACCTGAACAGATCACCTCCAGTGTCTCATTGGAAAATAAAGACCTATGTTTTCCACACTCCTTCAGTGAAGACTCAGACCCAACACAGGGAGATGTAATCTTCCATACATCTTGTTTTGTAAAACGGGAACTCCTTTTTATTGAAACAGCAGAGCCACAGTCCAACTGTCTACACACTACAGCTGATGAGTTCTGGTTCCAGTCAGATCCACCAGTCACTGGTCTCCACTCTATCTGGTGTTTCATCTCCAGTCTACCAGTACAGTGACTGGCTCCTCCCACCAATCTGATATCTGTAGAGAGACAAGAGAGTAACCAGTGAAATATGAATATTTTCACTGCAAAATAATAATTCACAAATGTCATTTGTCTTTTACCTGAGCAGGTGAGTCCAACAGGCTTGTCAGGTGAGCAAGTGTTTCTAGTTGAGTCTGAGGTTCCACAGTCCAGGAGAACAGACTCGTTGCCTTCACACTGGAACTCTTTGGTCCACATTGATGCATTCACTTCTCCATAGAGCGCCCCCTGGAGGACTGAAGGAGCCCCACAGTCAAGCTCCCTACAGACCACCTCTGTATCCTGCTGGTCAAAGTCACCTTCACACACTGAGACCCACGACTGATTAGACTTCACCTCCACTCTGCCTGAACACACACTAGTCCCATTCACCAACCTCACTGACTCTGGAGAGAGAGAGAGAGAGAGAGAGAGAGAGAGAGAGAGAGAGATATCATAGATCTCACTATCATTAGTTTAGTGTAAATTCATGCTTTTTTTAACATGATGTTAAGGGAAGGGACAGTCATGGGTTTCATTGGCTATTGCTGGTTGTCAGTGCAATATCACAACCAATCGGTGGACGGCCAACCAATCAGCCAACCCCCCCCCCCCATTAATATGAAGATGAGTGCACGCCTACATTCTTTGCATTTTTAAAAACGTGTTGCTAGGGAGAGTGCTGGCACACTCTCCAAAAAGAAAATAACACAGGTCAAATAATCAACAATATATACAGATCATGTATGTAGTAGCATGCAGACAGATGGACAGACAGACAGACAGACAGACAGACAGACAGACAGACAGACAGACAGACAGACAGACACATAGATGATAGTTAGATAGATAGACAGATAGACAGATAGATAGATAGATAGATAGATAGATAGATAGATAGATAGATAGATAGATAGATAGATAGATAGTAGGGATGGTAGTGTTCATGTGGTTAATATAAATGACTGTACAAATTATTGTCATTGTTGAATTAATTGTGTTTTACCTGAACAGATCACCTCCAGTCCGTGGATGGAAGCAAAGGACCCATATGTTCCACATTCCGTCAGTGAAGACTCAGATCCAACACAGGTAGATTTAATCTTCCATACATATTGATCTGTTAAACCCAAACTCCTATTCATTGAAACAGTAGAGCCACAGTCCAGCTGTCTACACACTACAGCTGATGAGTTCTGGCTCCACTCAGATGCACCAGTCACTGGTCTCCACTCTCCCTGGTGTTTCATCTCCAGTCTACCAGAACAGTGACTGGCTCCTCCCACCAATCTGACATCATCAGACTCTGTTGAGAGACAAGAGAGTGACCAGCGAAATATGAACATTTTCACTATAAGACAATAATCAAAACATGAAAATCCAAAAATGTGGTTTGTCTTTTACCTGAGCAGGTGAGTCCAACAGTCTTGTCAGGTGAGCAGGTGTTTCTAGTTGAGTCTGAGGTTCCACAGTCCAGGAGAACAGACTCGTTGCCTTCACACTGGAACTCTTTGGTCCACATTGATGCATTCACTTCTCCATAGAGCGCCACCTGGAGGACTGAAGGAGCCCCACAGTCAAGCTCCCTACAGACCACCTCTGCATCCTGCTGGTCAAAGTCACCTTCACACACTGAGACCCACGACTGATTAGACTTCACCTCCACTCTGCCTGAACACACACTAGTCCCATTCACCAACCTCACTGACTCTGAAGAGAGAGAGAGAGAGAGAGAGGGAGAGAGAGAGAGAGAGAGAGAGAGAGAGAGAGAGAGAGAGAGAGAGAGAGAGAGAGAGAGAGAGAGAGAGAGAGAGAGAGAGAGAGAGAGAGAGAGAGAGAGAGAGAGAGAGAGAGAGAGAGAGAGAGAGAGAGAGAGATGATTTCACCATTGTTAGTTTAGCATAAATTCATGATTTTTTAACATGATGTTTTCTATCAATATGTTGGATTCATGTTAATGTGTATTTTCAGACATTCGACCACTTAAAATCTCTATACTTAGTAAACTTCACCTTTGGCTCTGTTCTTGTCCCGCTCTTTTTTCCCTGTACACCAAACCTCTTTAATAAAAATCATACCTGTGTGAAGGTAGCGGCGCCATTGATATATTTTGTCATAGATATGTGTTTCTACTAGAGAATCGCTCACAGTAAAATTAAATATCTTGCCCGTTCCCGAAATATTTACATATTTCCTGACATCTGAGCTTTCTACGACGACTCCTTGAATTTTCCAGGTCATAGAGACTCTAAGTTCGGCAATAGGGGTTATTGAAACATTGGCTGCTACTTCAGTATTTGTGGTTCCATATACTTTGGTCTCGGTAATTTGTAACAGAGTATCTGCACTTGCACTGTTACAGCTCGAGGGTCTCTCTAGCTGTTTTAACATCGGGTTCTGTGACATGGCTGCGTTTCTACCTTTAAAGGCGTCGAGTTCCTTGGTGAGCAACTGTATTTGAACATCACGTTCATTCAATTTGAACTTATAGGACATCATTATTTCTGTGATATCCTTTGAAATTATAGGGTCAATGACTTCGCTTGTTTCCTCTGGGATAACATCACTCTTTGACCTGATTTTTGGGTCGATGACTGCGTTTTTCAGCTCCTGAAAGAAAGGACTCTTGGATTCTCGATCGTCTTTATCAAACCATTCTCTCATAACGGATGACGGGATCCCCGAGCTCAGACTTTCTATTACTACAAGCGAAGTCATAGGGTCAATGACATTGTTTGTATCCTCGGGGATAACATCACTCTTTGAGCTCATTTTTGGGTCAATGACTGCGTTTTTCGGCTGCCGAATGAAAGGACTCTTGGACACTAGATCTCCTTTGTCAAACCATTCTCGCATAACGGATGACTGGATCCCCGAACTCAGACTTTCTATTACTTCACCCTTCGTCTGTTCATCATTCAAAGATTGTATTTGAACATTACGTTCTTGTATCTTTCTCCCAAGATCCCAAGATTCCCAAGATAAAGTTAAATTGAGGATCTAACTTTAAATAACTTACCTAGAAGGAGACTTTAGCCAAATGAATAATAAAATGAAATTATTAAATATTTCTAGATATTACTCATTGTTTATTTAGTCATTGTTTATATAGACATCTAATTCTATATTCATGACATCATAGTGATGTCATGAATAGTAACATAGTGATGTCATGAATAGTGACCAATCAGAACGTTGACGGACCTGACCAATCAGAACGTTGACGGACCTGACCAATCAGAACCTTGGCGAGCCTGACCAATCAGAACGTTGACGCAAAAGCCAGGTATAGAGGGCTAATATCCGCTCTATACCTAAAGGTATAGAGCGGCTAGCGCCGCTAAAAATAGCAGATCTACAAGCTGACAACGTGTCGCAGAAGTTTGTAGATCAGCTATTTTCTGATCTACTGATCTATACAGTATGTAGCTATATATACCAGTGATTCTTAAACCCTTTCTTGTCAAGGACCCCCAAAACTATATGTATTTGGCCGCGGATCCCCATCTAAAAATATTGTGTTCCACAGACCCCCCAGAGGCAAAGATTTGAGTTAAAGATGTATATATATATATATATACAAAAATTTGCACACATTTTCACAACTTTCTTTTTCAAGAATAGCAGATCTACTAGCTCATAGTTCAGAGTGACACAAATGTGTTCCTGGTCTTAATGGGTTAACTCTAACATTTTTTAAACAACATAAATAACAGAACAAATAGCAACAGACGATGATGATGATGATGATAATAATAATAATAATCATCATCATCATCATCATCATCATCATCATCAGACTATGTCATAACAATAAAGTCCCAGACATACAGACAGACAGACAGATAGATGTTTACAGACGTACAAGAAGTGGGTAAAATTATTTTTTTCTAGTGTTGTCCATCATTTGTAGTTTTCATCAGAAAACAGAGGATAGATGTAGAGTAGAGCAGCAGAGATAAGAAGAAAAAAGAAAATAACACAGGTCAAATAATCAACAATATACAGATACGGACATATAGATAGATAGATTTAACCAGCATACGTAACCAGGGTCTAACTGGTGTCTATACTAAGCACCACTTTAAATCCTCTACACCAAATCTTTTAGCCAAAAATAGTCGATCTAAAAGCTCTGCTAAGCGTTGTGCGCTTGTAGATCGTTATGCGCTTGTAGATCAGTTTTTACTGCAAACATATAAATATTATTGTCATTGTTGAAGTCATTGTTTGTTACCTGAAATGATCACCTCCAGCCTCTCATTGGAAATACCAGACTCATGTGTTCCACAATCCGTCAGTGAAGACTCAGAACCAACACAGGTAGATGTAATCTTCCATACATATTGACCTGTTAAACCCAAACTCCTATTCATTGAAACAGCAGAGCCACAGTCCAGCTGTCTACACATTACAGCTGATGAGTTCTGGTTCCACTCAGATATAGCAGCCACTGGTCTCCACTCTCCCTGGTGTTTCATCTCCAGTCTACCAGTACAGTGACTGGCTCCTCCCACCAATCTGACATCATCAGACTCTGTAGAGAGACAAGAGAGTAACCAGTGAAACATGAACATTTTCACTATAAAATAATGATACAAACGTGTAATTTGTCTTTTACCTGAGCAGGTGAGTCCAACAGTCTTGTCAGGTGAGCAGGTGTTTCTAGTTGAGTCTGAGGTTCCACAGTCCAGGAGAACAGACTCGTTGCCTTCACACTGGAACTCTTTGGTCCACATTGGAGCATTCACTTCTCCATAGAGCGCCCCCTGGAGGACTGAAGGAGCCCCACAGTCAAGCTCCCTACAGACCACCTCTGCATCCTGCTGGTCAAAGTCACCTTCACACACTGAGACCCACGACTGATTAGACTTCACCTCCACTCTGCCTGAACACACACTAGTCCCATTCACCAACCTCACTGACTCTGAAAAGAGAGAGAGAGAGAGAGAGAGAGAGAGAGAGAGAGAGAGAGAGAGAGAGAGAGAGAGAGAGAGAGAGAGAGAGAGAGAGAGAGAGAGAGAGAGAGATTAACCAGATGATGAAGTAATCCATTATAGCAGGGTTCAGCAGTTTCTATATCTTCTATTTATGGTGAATGTTCCTCCCAGAATAGGGACAATGTTGGGTTCAAGTGATTCATGTAAAAAATAAATAAAGAAAACAATGACAAAGATTTGGGGGCCCCCCAGTAGTGACACTGAGGACCTCCGAGGGACCCCGGACCCCCTGTTGAAGACCATTGCATTTATAGTGTATACTGAACTCTGAACACAACAGAGACAAGTACTTGTACAGAGATGAACTAAAATAACATACTATTAACTCTTATATTTAAAACAAACAACAAATAACAACAGACATCCAAGATGATGATGTTGATGATGATCATCATCATCGTCATTATCAGACCATGTCATAACAATATGGACGTACGGACGGACGGACTGACAGACAGACAGACAGACTGATTTAACCAGGGTCACACAGGTGTCTATGCCAAGACTTACTTATACCCCTCTACATCAACTCTTTTTGCCAAGAATAGTCGATCTACAAGCTCTGTGAAGCGTTGTCCACTTGTAGATCTGTTATTTTCTGCAAACATTCACCCCAAAATAGGGATGCTAGTGTTCATGTGGTTAATAAATGACTGTAAAGATTATTGTCATTGTTGGAGTCATTGTTTTTTACCTGAACAGAGCAGCTCCACTCGCTCAGTGGAAGAAAAAGACCCATCTGTTCCACACTCCGTCAGTGAAGACTCAGATCCAACACAGGTAGATGTAATCTCCCATACAATTTGACGTGTAAAACCCAAATTCCTTTTCATTGAAACAGCAGAGCCACAGTCCAGCTGTCTACACACTACAGCTGATGAGTTCTGGTTCCACTCAGATGCACCATTCACTGGTCTCCACTGCCCTTGGTGTTTCATCTCCAGTCTACCAGTACAGTGGCTGGCTCCTCCTACCAATCTGACATCATCAGACTCTGTAGAGAGACAAGAGAGTAACCAGTGAAATATTCATATTTTCACGATAAAATAATTATCAAAAAATGTAGTTTGTCTCCTACCTGAGCAGGTGAGTCCAACAGTCTTGTCAGGTGAGCAGGTGTTTCTAGTTGAGTGTAAGGTTCCACAGTCCAGGAGAACAGACTCGTTGCCTTCACACTGGAACTCTTTGGTCCACATTGGAGCCTTCACTTCCCCATAGAGCGCCCCCTGGAGGACTGAAGGAGCCCCACAGTCAAGCTCCCTACAGACCACCTCTGCATCCTGCTGGTCAAGGTCACCTTCACACACTGAGACCCACAACTGATTAGACTTCACCTCCACTCTGCCTGAACACACACTAGTCCCATTCACCAACCTCACTGACTCTGGAGAGAGAGAGAGAGAGAGAGAGAGAGAGAGAGAGAGAGAGAGAGAGAGAGAGAGAGAGAGAGAGAGAGAGAGAGAGAGAGAGAGAGAGAGAGAGATATTAACCATATGATGAATTGCTGAATTACATTCGACCACTTAAACCCTCAATACTTAGTAGACTTGACCTTTGGCTCTGTCCTTGGCCCGCTCTTTTTTCCCTGTACACCAAACCTCTTTGCCAAAAATAGCAGATCTGCAAACTGACAATGCATCGCAGCAGCTTGTAGATCTGCTATTTTCGGTGAATGTTCCTCCCAGAATAACGATAATATAGGGTTCAAGTGATTCATGGAAAAAAGAAAGAAAGAAAACAATCACATATATTTGGTGGACCCCCTGTAGTGACACTAAGGACCCCCAGGTGATCCAGGACCCCCTGTTGAGGACCCTTATATTATAGTGTATACTGAACTCTGAACACAACAGAGACAAGTACTTGTACAGAGATGAACTTAAATAATATACAATTAACCCATTAAGTATGTGATTTTTTACATAACAACAAGCTATTTGAAGCTTTTCAGTCAGGATTCAGAGCACACCATAGCACTGAGACGGCATTGGTGAAGGTCACAAATGACCTCCTGATTGCATCCGATAATAACCTTCTCTCTGTACTGGTTCTGTTGGACCTCAGTGCTGCATTTGATACTATTGATCACCATATTTTGTTGCAGAGACTTGAGCATCTGGTTGGCATTAAGGGTGCTGCATTGAACTGGTTTGAGTCCTATCTGTCTGACAGATTTCAATTTGTAAACGTTAACGATACACCTTCACTACGCGAAAAGGTTAAATACGGAGTCCCACAAGGCTCTGTACTTGGACCAATACTATTCACTCTATATATGCTTCCCTTAGGTGAGATAATTAGGAAACACTCTATAAATTTCCATTGCTATGCAGATGATACACAATTATATCTATCAATGAAGCCAGATGAAACAGATCAACTGGCTAAACTTCAAGCATGTCTTATAGACATCAAGAGTTGGATGACCCGTAATTACCTACTCCTCAACTCGGACAAAACTGAAGTTATTGTACTCGGCCCTAAGCACCTCAGAGATAAATTAATCGATGAGAATTTTACCCTAGATGGTATTACCTTGACCTCCAGGGCCACTGTAAAGAATCTGGGAGTCACGTTTGACCAAGACATGTCCTTTCAGTCCCACATAAAACAAATTTCAAGAAATGCCTTTTTTCACCTGCGTAATATTGCAAAAGTTAGGCACATTCTGTCCCAAAATGATGCAGAAAAACTTGTCCACGCATTTGTTACTTCTAGGCTGGACTATTGCAACGCCTTACTATCAGGCTGCCCAAGTAAGTCCCTAAATAGCCTGCAGCTTGTCCAGAATGCCGCTGCGCGCATACTGACAGGAACCAGAAGAAGAGATCATATCACTCCTTCATTGGCCTCTTTGCACTGGCTCCTGGTTAAATACAGAATAGAGTTTAAAGTTCTCCTCCTCACATACAAGGCTCTCAATGGACAGGCACCAGTATATCTCAAAGAACTCATCGAGCCCCGTAAACCAGCCAGAACACCACTGCGTCCACAGTATGAAAAAATGCTTACGGTTCCAGTAAACCCCCAAAAAAATAGAACAGGAGGTAGAGCATTTAAGTTTCAAGCACCTCAGCTGTGGAACCTTCTCCCAGTCTCAGTCCGTAAAGCAGACACACTCTGTATATTTAAAACTAGACTAAAAACCTTTCTCTATGATAAAGCCTATAGCCGAAGTGTATAGACTCAGTCCCCCTATAGTCATCCTCTCTCCCCCACCTTCCCCTTTCTCCTCTCTCCCCTCGTCCTCTCTCTTCCCGTCCTCCCTTTGGTTGTGTGGGTTTGTGTCCCATTGGTACAATCGTAATTAACCCTGTACGGATTCACGCTCTAGTAAGGCCTGCCACTAATTCTACAACCGGGGACTCGTTCCCCGGAGTTTCTTCTACCACCCACGTCGCAGGTCCATGGACTATTACTATGGACCCCCAGCTGCGGCTCAAGACTGTGACTGCGGACCGGGCCTGGGCCTCTCCATGGAGTCTATGGACTGTTACTACGGACCCCCAGCTGCGGCTCAAGACTGTGACTGCGGACCGGACCGGGCCTCTCTCCATGGAGCACGACCTGGACACGACCGTGGACTTCTACTACACTACACTATACCGCATATTATATTATCTTAAACATTTTTATATTATTCCATTATATACTGCATACACACTATTGCTGTACTATATTATACTATCATATGCTAGTATCTTACACTATTATATTTGCTATTATTGTTATTGTTACTGCTTGCACTGTATCTCTTTCTGTCTCTCCTCTGTCTCTCCCTTTCTCTCTCTCTTCTTTCCCCCAACACGGTCGAGGCAGAAGGCCCCCGCCCTAGAGCCTAGGGTCTGCCTGACGTTTCTTCCTGTTGAATTAAGAGGGAGTTTTTCGTTGCCACTGTCGCAAAATTGCTTGCTCAGGGTGGGATGTTGGGTCTCTTCTCTACATGTAAAGTGTCTTGAGACAACTTGTTGTGATTTGACACTTTAATAAAATTGAATTGAATTGAATTGAAGACCGGGAATGCACACTGTGTCATTTGTGCACCCACTTTTGAAATCATGCACTCATTAACACAATGTATTTTAAAGGATTTATTTGCCCGTCCCCCTGTGTAAATCCAAAAATGGTTTGGTCCGCAGCACAGCCTTCCTCCTATAGTTCTCACTACACGGGAAAACACACTCGCCCCAAAACACACTCGCCGCTATTTTTTTCGCGGACCGAGGCCGGATAATGTGTTTTGGGACGAGCGTTCTTCTTGTATTCCATCCCGGCGGCCAGCAACAACATGTGATTTCATTCACCGGCTTGTTTACAAGTCGAATTTGGGGAAAGAAAATAGCTGCAAAGTGTGTAAAACAGTGTGTAAAACATATAAAACAGTGAAAGCTACCGAGGAAAAATAAACAGAAAGTGATAGACCCCCGCCGACTTAAACTAGCGACCACAGGAGTTATTATCATCAAATCCAAAGATTTGTTGTGAATAATTATAAACAAACAACCTCCTGGTGCTTCCAAGTTGGGGGGTAGTTTGACCAAAACCGAAGGTATTGAAGAGGAGGACACAGAGAATGTTACGGTCATCAGAGATCAAGGGATTTAGTAGCTGCCATTCTGATAATGTTAGGAGCAATGCCTGCAATAGACCTGGACCAGTGACACTACGACCAGGTAGGGTCCAAGTGTTTCCAAATGGACTGCAGTCTGCACAGAACCCTATCCAAAGTAGACTAGGTATTTCTTTGCGACCAAAAGACCATGTATTATGCAAGTACATAAGGAAGTTGACCAAAGTTTCTCAGCTGCATTATATTTGTTATTAGTGTCTGTATATCCTCTGAAACGGTTACATGTCGCCTTTCCGTCGTTAACTAACCCTATACCTAACCCTAACCGCACGCGGAAGCCACTAGTCGGAGTAGTGAGATGTCGGAATGCAGACATTACCCCCTCTGAAACAAACCAACTCCAAGTGCGGCTGCCTGGTGATGAGTAGGTTTACTAAGTTAATATAAAGCAAAATTCATGTTCTGAACAAAACTCACAAGCCTCTGTGCCAAACCTTCTATTCGTTATACATTACAGTAGCTATTGATTATCGTAGCTGATTGATGCTCAATTCCTCTGCTCTGCTCCTTATTTGAAACAGCTAGCGGTTAAAATAAAGTTTTACTCCTACTTGGCTGTGCCTCGGCCTGTGTTTTGCCTTGAGGCAATCAGGACTACTCACCCCCCAAGTCATTTAGAATAATACAAATAAATGTTAAAATAATACATTTTTTGATATTAAATCAGTAAAATCAGGCAAAAATAAGAATTGAATAACATAACCCTAACCTAACCCTAAATCTGACCCTAAAACCGAAATAAAATAACCAAAAACCGAAAAGAAACTAACAAAATCCGCTCAAAAACCATTCATTTTTTTATATTAAATCAGTAAAATCAGACAAAAATAAGAATTAAATAACATAACCCTAACCTAACCCTAAACCTGACCCTAAAACCGAAATAAAGTAGCCTAACGAAAAAACGAAATGACACTAACAAAATCCGCTCAAAAAAACATTTTTTTGTAATATTAAATCAGTAAAATCAGGCAAAAATAATAATTAAATAACATAACCCTAACCTAACCCTAAACCTGACCCTAAAACCGAAATAAAGTAATCAAAAAACGAAAGAAGAAACTAACAAAATCCTCCCAAAAAGGAAAAATATCAAATCAGTAAAAAGATTCAGTAAAGATTTGCACAACGGTACCAAAGGAAGATTCCAAAGTGCAGGACCCATGCTCAGATGCCAGTCACACACCTGCCTGCAAATGGTACCAGGGCTGACATCAAATAATGCGTAATCTGCGTAACGAAACACCAGCTTCACTTGCCCTATTGCACAGGCCTTATCCTGAAGGGACAAACGTGGCATCTATCCATGGGGGCAGTTTTGCTGCTTGGAGCATCAACACAAACTCAACAAAGTTGCAGAAACCATGTTCAGGTGCCAGTCACTCACCTGTGTGAGGCAGTCACACACCTGTGGCTACTGGCACACACCCACAGCAGGTGTGTGCTGGCAGGTTGCTCAAAATAAGGCTTCGTCCACACGTACACGGGTATTTTCATAAACGCAGATATTTCGACAACGGCTAAACGTTAAACGACCCATGCAAAAACTCTGTTTACCGTGTCCACACGGGAACACATAGCCGGAGTTTTTAAAAATCTACACTGTGGCAGGAGTTTTCCAAAAGATGCGTTTACATGGAGCAAAAACGCGTTTGCGTGTGGACGAACCCCCCAAAACGCATATAAAAAGCTACGTTTATGAAAATACCCGTGTACGTGTGGACGAAGCCTAAGAGTGATTACCAGCAGAAGCATATTGGGAGATTTTGGCAATTGTTTTGGAGAAGCTACCCACACATTTAGCTGTTTTGCCCATTCCACGAATGCCCGATCTTTACAAGCTGTATCTTGTTGTAAAGGTGACTAATCAACGATAAAAATTATATAAAATGCAATACCAATTGGTATTATTAAAGGGGAGACAGTTACGACCGAAGTTACGTTTCCGAACTTTTTTTGAGCAGTTTATAAGCTCATAGCCCGGCACTCGGCACTATGAGCTTGTATATCTGCTATTTTAGAATAGCAAAAGAAATCTAAAGTGACATAGATACGTTCCCGGTCTTAATGGGTTAACTCTAACATGTTTTAAACAACATAAATAAAAGAACAAATAACAACAGACAACCAAGATGATGATGATGATGATCATCATCATCTTCATCTTCATCATGATCATCATCAGACAATGTCATAACAACAAAGTCCTAGACAGACAGACAGACAGACAGACAGACAGACAGACAGACAGACAGACAGACAGACAGACAGACAGACAGATGTTTACAGACGTACAGAAGTGGGTGATTTTTTTTTTCTAGTGTTCTCCATCATTTGCAGTTTTCATGAGAAGACAGAGGATAGATGTAGAGTAGAGCAGGAGAGATAAGAAAAAACAAAAAATAAAATTTGATGATAAACTCCCGTGGTCGCTAGTTTGAGTCGTGGCGGGGGTCTATCACTTTCTGTTTCTTTTTCCTCGGTAGCTTTCACTGTTTTAAAATACTTGCTTAAAAATGCACACTTTGCAGCTAGCACAGATAGCTCTTGTATCCTCTCATTAGATCCAATAATCAACAATATATACAGATTGTGTATGTCATAGCATGCAGACAGACAGACAGACAGACAGACAGACAGACAGACAGACAGACAGACATATAGAAAGATAGATGATAAATAGATTGTTAATAAATGTCTGTAAAGATTATTGTCATTGTTGAAGTCATGTTTGTTACCTGAACAGATCACCTCCAGTCTAGTGGAAGAAAGAGACCCATATGTTCCACACTCCGTCAGTGAAGACTCAGAACCAACACAGGTAAATGTAATCGCCCATACATGTTGGCGTGTAAAACCGAAACTTATTTTCTCTGAAACAGCAGAGCCACAGTCCAGCTGTCTACACACCACAGCTGATGAGTTCTGGTTCCACTCAGTAAAACCACCCACCACCACTGGTCTCCACTCTCCCTGGTGCTTCATCTCCAGTCTACCAGTACAGTGGCTGGCTCCTCCCACCAATCTGACATCATCAGACTCTGTAGAGAGAAAAGAGAGTAACCAGTGAAATATTCATATTTGAACAATAAAATACTAATCAAAAAAATATAGTTTGTCTTTTACCTGAGCAGGTGAGTCCAACAGTCTTGTCAGGTGAGCAGGTGTTTCTTGTTGAGTCTGAGGTTCCACAGTCCATAAGAACAGACTCGTTGCCTTCACACTGGAACTCTTTGGTCCACATTGGAGCCTTCACTTCTCCATAGAGCGCCCCCTGGAGGACTGAAGAAGCCCCACAGTCAAGCTCCCTACAGACCACCTCTGCATCCTGCTGGTCAAAGTCACCTTCACACACTGAGACCCACGACTGATTAGACTTCACCTCCACTCTGCCTGAACACACACTAGTCCCATTCACCAACCTCACTGACTCTGAAGAGAGAGAGAGAGAGAGAGAGAGAGAGAGAGAGAGAGAGAGAGAGAGAGAGAGAGAGAGAGAGAGAGAGAGAGAGAGAGAGAGAGAGAGAGAGAGAGGAGAGAGAGATGATTTCACCATCATTGGTTTAGCATAAATTCATGTTTTTTTAACATCATGTTTTCTATCAATATGTTGGATTCATGTTAATGTGTATTTTCAGACATTCGACCACTTAAACTCAATACTTAGTAAACTTCACCTTTGGCTCTGTTCTTGGCCCGCTCTTTTTTCCCTGTATACCAAACCTCTTTAACAAAAATAGCAGATCTACAAGCTGACAACGTGTCGCAGAAGCTTGTAGATCAGCTATTTTCTGATCTACTGATCTATATGTTGCTATATATATCAGTGATTCTTAAACCCTTTCTTGTCAAGGACCCCCAAAACTATATGTATTTGGCCGCGGATCCCCATCTAAAAATATTTTGTTCCACAGGCCCCCCAGAGGCAAAGATTTTAGTTAAAAAGTGTATATATATTCAAAGATTTGCACAAATGTTCACAACTTTCTTTTTCAAAAATAGCAGATCTACTAGCTCATAGTTCAGAGTGATACAAATGTGTTCCTGGTCTTAATGGGTTAACTCTAACATTTTTTAAACAACATAAATAACAGAACAAATAACAACATACAACCAAGATGATGATGATCATCATCATCATCAGACCATGTCATAACAATAACGTCCTAGACGGACGGACGGACGGACGGACGGACAGACGGACGGACGGACGGACGGACGGACGGACGGACGGACGGAGACAGACAGACAGACAGACAGACAGACAGACATGTACAGACGTACAAGAAGTGGGTACAATATTTTTTTTCTAGTGTTCTCCATCATTTGTAGTTTTCATGAGAAGACAGAGGATAGATTTAGGGTAGAGCAGGAGAGATAAGAAGAAAAAAGAAAATAACACAGGTCAAATAATCAACAATATACAGATACGGACAGATAGACAGATAGATAGATAGATTTAACAAGCATACGTAACCAGGGTCCCACTGGTGTCTATACACTTCAAATCCTCTACAGCAAATATTTTAGCCAAACATAGTCGATCTACAAGCTCTGCGAAGCGTTGTGCGCTTGTAGATCGTTATGTGCTTGTAGATCAGTTTTACTGCAAACATTGACTGAAAAGATTATTGTCATTGCTGAACTCATTGTTTGTTACCTGAACAGATCACCTCCAGCCTCTCAGTGGAAATAAAAGACCCATTTGTTCCACACTCCGTCAGTGAAGACTCAGAACCAACACAAGTAGATGTAATCTTCCATGCATATTGACCTGTAAAACCCAAACTCCTTTTCATTGAAACAGCAGAGCCACAGTCCAGCTGTCTACACACTACAACTGATGAGTTCTGGTTCCACTCAGATGTACCATCCACTGGTCTCCACTCTCCCTGGTGTTTCAACTCCAGTCTACCAGTACAGTGACTGACTCCTCCCACCAATCTGACATCATCAGACTCTGTAGAGAGACAAGAGAGTAACCAGTGAAACATGAATATTTTCACTATAAAATAATAATACAAAAGTGTAATTTGTCTTTTACCTGAGCAGGTGAGTCCAACAGTCTTGTCAGGTGAGCAGGTGTTTCTAGTTGAGTCTGAGGTTCCACAGTCCAGGAGAACAGACTCGTTGCCTTCACACTGGAACTCTTTGGTCCACATTGATACGTTCACCTTTCCATAGAGCGCCCCCTGGAGGACTGGAGAAGCCCCACAGTCAAGCTCCCTACAGACCACCTCTGCATCCTGCTGGTCAAAGTCACCTTCACACACTGAGACCCACGACTGATTAGACTTCACCTCCACTCTGCCTGAACACACACTAGTCCCATTCACCAACCTCACTGACTCTGGAGAGAGGGAGAGAGAGAGAGAGAGAGAGAGAGAGAGAGAGAGAGAGAGAGAGAGAGAGAGAGAGAGAGAGAGAGAGAGAGAGAGAGAGAGAGAGAGAGAGAGAGAGAGAGAGAGAGAGAGAGAGAGAGAGAGAGAGAGAGAGAGAGAGATTAACCACATGATGAAGTAATCCATTATAGCAGGGTTCAGCAGTTTCTATATATCTTCTATTCATGGTGAATGTTCCTCCCAGAATAGGGATAATATTGGGTTCAAGTGATTCATGTAATAAAATAAAGACATAAAACAATCACAAAGATTTGAGGGCCCCCCAGTAGTGACACTGAGGATCTCCGAGGGACCCCGGACCCCCTGTTGACCATTATATTATAGTGTATACTGAACTTTGAACACAACAGAGACAAGTACTTGTAGAGAGATGAACTAAAATAACATACAATTAACTCTTATATTTAAAACAAACAACAAATAAGAACAGACAACCAAGATGATGATGTCGATGATGATATCATCATCATCATCGTCATTATCAGACCATGTCATAACAATATGGACGGACGGACAGACAGACAGACAGAAAGACTGATTTAACCAGGGTCACACAGGTGTCTATGCCAAGACTTACTTATACCCCTCTGCATCAACTCTTTTTGCCAAGAATAGTCGATCTACAAGCTCTGTAAAGCGTTGTGCGCTTGTAGATCTGTTATTTTCTGCAAACATTCACCCCAAAATAGGGATGCTAGTGTTCATGTGGTTAATAAATGACTGAAAAGATTATTGTCATTGTTGGAGTCATTGTTTTTTACCTGAACAGATCACCTCCATTCTCTCAGTGGAAGTAACAGACCCATGTGTTCCACACTCCGTCAGTGAAGACTCAGATCCAACACAGGTAGATGTAATCACCCATACAATTTGACTTGTAAAACCCAAACTTATTTTCATTGAAACAGCAGAGCCACAGTCTAGCTGTCTACACACTACAGCTGAGTTCTGGTTCCACTTAGATGTAACACCCACTGGTCTCCACTCTCCCTGGTGTTTCATCTCCAGTCTACCAGTACAGTGACTGGCTCCTCCCACCAATCTGACATCATCAGACTCTGTGTAAAGACGAGAGAGTAACAAGTGAAATATTACAATTTGAACAATAAAATAATAATCACAACATGTAGTTTGTCTTTTACCTGAGCAGGTGAGTCCAACAGTCTTGTCAGGTGAGCAGGTGTTTCTAGTTGAGTCTGAGGTTCCACAGTCCAGGAGAACAGACTCGTTGCCTTCACACTGGAACTCTTTGGTCCACATTGGAGCATTCACATCTGCATAGAGCGCCCCCTGGAGGACTGAAGGAGCCCCACAGTCAAGCTCCCTACAGACCACCTCTGCATCTTGCTGGTCAAAGTCACCTTCACACACTGAGACCCACGACTGATTAGACTTCACCTCCACTCTGCCTGAACACACACTAGTCCCATTCACCAACCTCACTGACTCTGAAGAGAGAGAGAGAGAGAGAGAGAGAGAGAGAGAGAGAGAGAGAGAGAGAGAGAGAGAGAGAGAGAGAGAGAGATTAACCAGATGATTAATTAGTCAAGTATTATAGCAGGGGCCTTCAACGTTGTTCATGCTAAGGGCCCCTTAGCTGAGAGAGAGATGAAGCATGCACTCCAACATATTATATGAGATGATGTTGCAAATTACACTTTTTTCATAGAGGTCATATCATATATTTCACTATCATTAGTTTAGTGTAAACTAAGTTTTTTTCAACCTGGTGTTTTCTATCAATATGTTGGATTCATGTTAATGTGTATGTTCAGACATTTGACCACTTAAACCCACAATACTTAGTAAACTTGACCTTTGGCTTTGTTCTTGGCCCGCTCTTTTTTTCCGTGAACACCAAACCTCTTTGACAAAAATAGCAGATGTACAAGCTGACAATGTGTCACAGCAGCTTGTACATCTGCTATTTTTGGTGAATGTTCCTCCCGACATAGGGATAATATAGGGTTCAAGTGATTCATGTAAAAAATAAAGAAAGAAAACAATGAGAAAGATTTGGTGGACCCCTGTTGTGACACTAAGGACCCCCAAGGGGTCCTGGACCCCCTGTTGAAGATCATTATATTATAGTGTATACTTAACTCTGAACACAACAGAGACAAGTACTTGTACAGAGATGAACTCAAACAACATACAGTTAACGCTAACACTTTTTAAACAACATATATAACAACAAATAACAGACAACCAAGATGATAATGATCATCATCATCAGACGGGGTCATTATCATTAGTGGGGTGATTGAGTGCAGCTTGAGTGATCACAATATCATTTTCTGCACTTGGAAGATTCACGGTTACATGTCGGCTTTCCGACATGTCGCCTTTCCGACGGTTACTAACCCTATACCTAACCCTCACCCTAACCCTAACCGGGTGCATTTCTCCTTTCCGACATGTCGCCTTTCCGACGTTGACGAACCCTATACCTAACCCTAACCCTAACCCTAACCGCACGCGGAAGCCACTAGTCGGAGTGGTGAGATGTCGGAATGGAGAGTGAACACCACCCTAACCGCACGCGGAAGCCACTTAGTCGGAAAGGCGACATGTCGGAATGGAAGCAAGCCCCCAAGATCCACAGACGTGGAGCTTATTGTCACAGGACGATCAGCTGCAGATCTGTGAAACACAAGTGATCTTCTAACAACACCTCTTGAAAAAATGGACTGGTTCCATGTCCTAAATTGCACCTCTGCGGAGGAGTCCTGGTCCTGTTTCAAAAAAGCTTTTTTTGTGTGTACTTGATAACATCGCACCCACAAAGGTGGTGAGGGTCAAAGCAAGCACAGAACCTTGGATGAAGGGTGACATTTTGAATGCCATCAAACTCAGGAACAAAAGCTACTGGGGTTCAGGAAAAACAAAAGTGAGCAGCTACTTGAAAAGTGCAGAAAACTATGTAATGTAGTTACTAAATTGATCAGAAATGCCAAAAAGAACTTCTTAAATGAGAACATAGAGGCAAATAAAAGCCACCCACAAAAACTGTGGGAGGCACTAAAACAATTAGGCTGCAACGGAAAAATTCAGACAAAATCTACAAAGATTTGCATTATCTCAAGTGGCTCGCTCATTACCGACAAGCAATTGGTAGCAGACTGTTTTAACAGTTTCTTCACCACAGTTGCAACCCAGTTGGTAAGCAAACTCCCTCAGCATTCAGGTCTGTATGGCCCTGATCACATTCAAACTCACTATGAGAAACTAGGGGCTAAAAAAAGATTCCTTCTCATTCAAACCTGTAATGACTGATGATATGCAAAACAAACTCCTTGCCCTACAGCCAAAAACGGCCACCAGCCTTGACAACATCCCCACCAGATTCCTGAGAGACGCAGCGGTCTCCATTGCTCCCATAGTAGCCCACATTACAAACGTATCCATCAGTCAGTGTCACGTCCCACAAGAATTCAAGTTGGCAAGAGTAATTCCTCTATATAAAAAAGGAAGCAAAATACATCCTGGCAACTATAGGCCTGTTTCCATCCTTTGTTCCATCTCAAAGGTTATAGAGCGATTAATCCAAGAACAAATCAACAGCTACCTCGGCGAGCGTAAACTGTTGTTTGAATTCCAACAGTTTACCAGGAACCATGTCCTCATCCCTCCCAGTGAGCTGTGGGGTTCCTCAAGGCAGCATTCTAGGGCCGTTACTGTTCCTACTATACATTAACGACATGAATGCTGCCTGTAACTGCAAACTGTTCCTGTTCGCTGATGACTCGGCACTCCTGATCTCGGGTGAGGACAAGTTGCAAGTTGAGGAAGCTCTCAGCTCTGATCTCTCAAAAATTCGTACCTGGCTTACCTATAACAGTCACTACACCTTGAGAAAACTGAATCCATTCTCTTTGGGACCAAACATTCCCTCAGTAAGATGAAGGTAAATTACTTCAAGGTCAAAGTCGATGACACAATCATCTCTAGCAAAAAAGAGATGACCTATTTGGGATGTATTCTTGACAAATACCTGACAGGTGAAAGAATGGCAACAAAGGTGGTCAAAAGAGTAAACCAGAGAACCAGATTTATGGGCAGAGTTTCCTCTTTTGTCAACCCTCAGGCCCTAAGGACCCTCTCAGGGGCCCTGATTCAGCCCCTTTTTGACTATGCTTGCTCCTCTTGGTACTCCAACACCTCAGTGACACTGACGACTAAGCTTCAAACCTCCCAAAACAAACTGATTCGACTACTTCTCAGACTGGGGCCCATGACCCACCTCTCTCCCACTCACTTTGCCAGCCTAGGCTGGCTCAGGGTGGAAGACAGGGTTAAACAACTAAAAATGGGACTGGTCTTCAAAATCGTAAATGCAGATTTGCCTGAAATGCCCCCTATACCCGCATATCTCTCTAAATACCTCCAAAAAGTTAGTGACACCCACAGTCATGAAACTAGAGGGAGCGTAAACAACAATCTGGTACCATCCACCCATAAAACAAACATGGGCAAATTCTCCTTCTACAGCACGGCCACCAAGGTATGGAATAGTCTAACCCCATCCCTCAAAAAATGCAGTTCGCTGGGCTCATTTAAAACAGCCCTAAAAACTCATCTTTCTGGAGGCCATAAGAGGAGGTAGTACCAGTTTCCCAGTAGACAGACAACCCCCCTCCCCTTTTTTTTATGTTTTTTTTTTTTTTTTTTGTACATAGTGGTATTTTTTCTCTGTATTTCTATGTTGATTTTTGAACTGTGTGGTTGCTACTATATAAATAAAAAAAATGTCTATGAAATTAATTCAAGGACCCCAACGGAAACAAGGCCGCAAGGACTTTTTTGGTCGGACCTTTTAGACAAAAGTATTATAAATATAACTGTGTTGTTTTACATGCCTAATAAAAATTCAATCAATCAATCAATCAGACCATAACAATATCATACAAATAAAGTCCTAGACAGACAGACAGACAGACAGACAGACAGACAGACAGACAGACAGACAGACATATAGAGAGATATTTAATAGATATAAATAGATGATTAATAAATTACTGTAAAGAATATTGTCATTGTTGAAGTCATTGTTTGTTACCTGAACAGATCACCTCCAGTCTGTAAGTGGAAGTACGAGACCCATCTGTACCACAATCCGTCAGTGAAGACTCAGAACCAACACAGGTAGATGTAATCGTCCATAAATATTGACGTGTAAAACCCAAACTTCTTTTCATTGAAACAGCAGAGCCACAGTCCAGCTGTCTACACACTACAGCTGATGAGTTCTGGTTCCACTCAGATGCACCATTCACTGGTCTCCACTCTCCCTGGTGTTTCATCTCCAGTCTACCAGTACAGTGACTGACTCCTCCTACCAATCTGACATCATCAGACTCTGTAGAGACAAGAGAGTAACCAGTGAAACATGAATATTTTCAATACAAAATAATAATCCAAAAATGTAGTTTGTCTTTTACCTGAGCAGGTGAGTCCAACAGTCTTGTCAGGTGAGCAGGTGTTTCTAGTTGAGTCTGAGGTCCCACAGTCCAGGAGAACAGACTCGTTGCCTTCACACTGGAACTCTGTGGTCCACATTGGAGCATTCACTTCTCCATAGAGCGCCCCCTGGAGGACTGAAGGAGCCCCACAGTCAAGCTCCCTACAGACCACCTCTGCATCCTGCTGGTCAAAGTCACCTTCACACACCGAGACCCACGACTGATTAGACTTCACCTCCACTCTGCCTGAACACACACTAGTCCCATTCACCAACCTCACTGACTCTGAAGAGAGAGAGAGAGAGAGAGAGAGAGAGAGAGAGAGAGAGAGAGAGAGAGAGAGAGAGAGAGAGAGAGATTAACCAGATGATTAATTAGTCCAGTGCTATAGCAGGGGCCTTCAACGTTTTTCATGCTAAGGGCCCCTTAGCTGAGAGAGATGAAGCAGGGACCCCAACATATTATATAAGATGATGTTGCATATTCAACTTTTTCATAGAGGTCATAGATTTAACTATCATTAGATTAGTGTAAGTTAAGGTTTTTTTCAACCTGGTGTTTCCTATCAATATGTTGGATTCATGTTAATGTGTATTTTCAGACATTTGACCACTTAAACCCTCAATACTTAGTAAACTTGAACTTTTGGCTCTGTTCTTGGCCCGCTCTTTTTTCTCCGTACACCAAACCTTTTTGCCATAAATAGCAGATCTACAATCTGACAACACGTCGCAGCATCTTGTAGATCTGCTATTTTCGGTGAAGGTTCCTCCCAGAATAGGGATAATATAGGGTTCAAGTGATTCAAAGAAAGGAAACAATGACAAAGATTTGGCGCCCCCCTGTAGTTACACTAAGGATCCCCAAGGGATCCTGGACCCCCTGTTGAAGACCATTATATTATAGTGTATACTGAACTCTGAACACAACAGAGACAAGTACTTGTACAGAGATGAACTCAAATAACATACAGTTAACTCTATTATTTTTTAAACAACATGAATAACAGAACAAATAACAGAGAACCAAGATGATGATGATGATGATCATCATCATCATCATCATCAGACCATGTCATAACAATAACGTCCTTGACAGACATACAAACAGACAGACAGAGAGACAGATACATGTTTACAGACATACAGAAGTAGGTGATTATTTTTTTCTAGTGTTCTCCATCATTTGTAGTTTTCATGAGAAGACAGAGGATAGGTGTAGAGTAGAGCAGGAGAGATGAGAAGAAAAAAGAAAATAACACAGGTCAAATAATCAACATTATATAGAGATTGTGTGTGTAGTAGCATGCAGACATACGGATAGACAGACAGACAGACAGACAGACAGACAGACAGACAGACAGACAGACAGACAGACAGACAGACAGACAGACAGACAGACAGACAGACAGACAGACAGACAGACAGACAGACATACAGACAGACAGACAGACAGACAGACATATAGAAAGATAGATGATAGGTAGATAAATAAGAATATTGTCATTGTTGAAGTCATTGTTTGTTACCTGAACAGATCACCTCCAGTCTCTCAGTGGAAATAACAGACCCATGTGTTCCACACTCCGTCAGTGAAGACTCAGAACCAACACAGGTAGATGTAATAATCCATACAATTTGACTTGTAAAACCCAAACTCCTTTTCATTGAAACAGCAGATCCCCCGTCCAGCTGTCTACACACTACAGCTGATGAGTTCTGGTTCCACTCAGATCTACCACTCACTGGTCTCCACTCTCCCTGGTGTTTCATCTCCAGTCTACCAGTACAGTGACTGGCTCCTCCCACCAATCTGACATAATCAGAGTCTGTAGAGAGACAAGAGAGTAACCAGTGAAACATGAATATTTTCACTAAAATAATTATCCAAAATGTAGTTTGTCTTTTACCTGAGCAGGTGAGTTTAACAGTCTTGTCAGGTGAGCAGGTGTTTCTAGTTGAGTCTGAGGTTCCACAGTCCAGGAGAACAGACTCGTTGCCTTCACACTGGAACTCTTTGTTCCACATTGGAGCATTCACTTCTCCATAGAGCGCCCCCTGGAGGACTGAAGGAGCCCCACAGTCAAGCTCCCTACAGACCACCTCTGCATCCTGCTGGTCAAAGTCACCTTCACACACTGAGACCCACGACTGATTAGACTTCACCTCCACTCTGCCTGAACACACACTAGTCCCATTCACCAACCTCACTGACTCTGAAGAGAGAGAGAGAGAGAGAGAGAGAGAGAGAGAGAGAGAGAGAGAGAGAGAGAGAGAGAGAGAGAGAGAGAGAGAGAGAGAGAGAGAGAGAGAGACAGAGAGAGAGAGAGAGAGCGAGAGAGAGAGAGAGAGAGAGAGAGAGAGAGAGGATGAATTTGTTTATTATAGCAGGGGTCTTCAATGTTTTTCATGCTAAGGACCCCTTACCTGTGAGAGAGATGAAGAGGCACCCCAACATATTATATGAAATGATGTTGCAGATTAATCTTATTGATAGATTTCATAGATTTCACTATCATTAGTATAGTGTAAATTCATGTTAATGTGTATTTTCAGACATTCGACCACTTAAACCCTCAATACTTAGTAAACTTGACCTTTGGCTCTGTTCTTGGCCCGCTCTTTTTACTCTGTACACTAACCTCTTTGCCAAAAATAGCAGATCTATAAGCTGACAACGCTTCAGAGCAGCTTGTAGATCTGCTATTTTCGGTGAATGTTCCTCCTAGAATAAGGATAATATAGGGTTCAAGTGATTCATGTACAAAATAAATAAAGAAAACAATGAGAGAGATTTGGTGGACCCCCTGTAGTGACACTAAGGACCCCCAAGGGATCCTGGACCCCCTGTTGAAGACCATTATATTATAGTGTATACTGAACTCTGAACACAACAGAGACCAGTACTTGTACAGAGATGAACTCAAATAACATACAGGTAACCAATTAAGACCAGGAACGCATCCGTGTCATTTTTAGATTTATTTGGCTATTAAAAAAGAGCAGATATACAAGCTCATAGTGCGGCACCGAGTGCCGCGCTATGAGCTTGTAGATCTGCTATTTTTGAAAAATTGTTAACATTTGTGCAAATCTTTGAATATATAAAAAAAAATTTAAAGCGAACATTTTAAACTCAAATCTTTGCTTCTGGGGGATTCTACAAATGTCTGCTAAATCCTGACAGTTTTCTTTTGTTTTAAACGTAGGCTATATTGCTATATATATATATCAGTGATTCTTAAAATGTTTCATGTGAAAGACCCCCAAAACTATATGTATTTTGCCACGGAACCCCATCTGACTTTTTGTTTCACGGACCCCCCAGAAGCAAAGATTTGAGTTAAAAATGTAGGCTATATATAATTATATTCAAAGATTTGCACACATTTTCACAACTTTTTTTCCCCTCAAAAATAGCATACCTACAAGCTCATGCTTGTAGATATGCTATTTTTGAATAGACTAAAGTGACGCAGACGCGTTCCCGGACAAAATAATTAAACATAAATAACAGAACAAATAACAACAGACAACCAAGATAATCATCATCATCATCATCATCAGACCATGTCATAACAATAAAGTCCTAGACAGACAGACAGACAGACAGACAGACAGACAGACAGACACATGTTTACAGACGTACAGAAGAGGGTGAAATATTTTGATGTGAAATGATTCTCCATCATTAGTAGTTTCCATGAGAAGACAGAGGATAGATGTAGAGTAGAGCAGGAGAGATAAGAAGAAAAAGATAATAACACAGGTCAAATAATCAACAATATATACAGAATGTGTATGTCATAGCAGGCAGACGGACAGACAGACAGACAGACAGACAGACAGACAGACAGACAGACAGACAGACAGACAGACAGACAGACAGACAGACAGACAGACAGACAGATGATACATAGATAAATAGATGGTTAATAAATGGCTGTAAAGAATATTGTCATTGTTGAAGTCAATGTTTGATACCTGAACAGATCACCTCCAGTCTCACAGGGGAAGTAAAAGACCCACGTATTCCACACCTCGTCAGTGAAGACTCAGAACCAACACAGGTAGATGTAATCGGCCATACAATTTGATCTGTAAAACCCAAACTTCTTTGCATTGAAACAGCAGAGCCACAGTCCAGCTGTCTACACACTACAGCTGATGAGTTCTGGTTCCACACAGATGCACCATGCACTGGTCTCCACTCTCCCTGGTGTTTCATCTCCAGTCTACCAGTACAGTGACTGGCTCCTCCCACCAATCTGACATCATCAGACTCTGTACAGAGAGTAACCAGGGAAAAGTAATGTTACTTTCCTTATCCAACCAAAAAGTGTGGTTTGTCTTTTATCTGAGCAGATGCATAAGCAATAATAATAATAAACTTTATTTGTGTAGCACCTTACATGACATGACATGCAGCTCAAAGTGCTTTACAGATTAAGAATACCATTACAGTTACAACTAATTTAACAATAAAATACATTATTAGAAGAAAACAATGGACTATTATCTATAATCATGTTATCCTCTTTGATCTTTCTTTACCTGTTATGTCATGTGTTGGATTAGTCTGGAGAGCTGAGGAGGAAAACAATCATAATGAATGAACTGCACTATAGAGTACATGGATCTTCTACAGCTGATTGGTTTATCTGTTGTAATACAGGAAAAATGCTCTTACAGTACTTTGTTTATGTTCTATCAAAACACTTAAATATAAAAGACATACAGAAATCAATTATCTTGTGACGGGTTTACTTTGTCCCTTCAGAAGGATCTAGATTGATGGCATAAGAGAGAAGTTTACCTCAAACTTACCTTCAGCCTCATCCACCTAATGTAGAGGACCTAATGCTACTAAAACAGCTCCCACCATTGTGTACATTTATTGTCTCACACTGAATTTGGTAACAATCCAATCAACTTTATTTATATAGCACATTTAGAACAACAGTGTTGAACCAAAGTGCTGTACTACACTCAGTAGACAAATATAAAATAGGCTACTAAGAGTAAAACAATAAACAATTAGACAGAGGGGGGAACACATAGAAGATGCAACAAATAGAAACAATGCCTAACGGAAACAGCAACTCTCAGTCTGAATATTCGAAAGCCAAGGAGTACAAGTATCCTATAATACAATCCGCAGATCTGCCCATGCGCGGACGTTGAATGTTTGTCAAAAACGCAAAACTGCGCAAGCGTGGACGTGCGCGAGCAACAAGCAACCAGCGTCATCGAAACCAACACCATTTACCAGATTGTAATCTCCCCACAACAAGAACACACGCGACGCGACCACTTCGCTTCAACCCCCGCCGTTGCTTTCACTTTGCTCATGTCTCTCTATCACACCACACTCACGCTAATATGTCATGTACATCCCACACAAAACATTAAAACACGCCAGTGTCTCAACACAGCCGCTAACAACAACACCGAGTTGGCATCTGGGTTGCCACGTTGGGGGTTGACAAGCAGACAGGTCTGTGTTGCCAGATGTGCGCCAGAAACAAGCAACCACCTTCATGAAAAAAAAAAGAAAAACAGCCGAACGGGTCCGCGATGTTTCACGGGGGTCCGCGATGTTTCGCGGGGGTCCCAAGACTCCCAGGGGGTCCGCGGACCCCCAGGGTGTACCCCATGTTTTTTTTCTTTTTTGGGGAATTTTTTTTATATTTTTTAATATTTTTATCCGACGATTTTGGAACCCCAAAATAAGCGAGACCTCGCTTGAGCCCCGTGCGCGGCTAGGGGACCTCTAGTATATGTACATACGTGAAATTCATCCTCTGCATTTACCCATTCTATAATCACTAGGAGCAGTGAGCAGCCATTCTACGGCGAGAGACACCTGGTATTTATAGTAACCTGAATAGTGATACTTATAGTAACCTGAATAGTGACACCTGGTATTTATAGTAACCTGAATAGTGACACCTGGTATTTATAGTAACCTGAACAGTGACACCTGGTATTTATAGTAACCTGAACAGTGACACCTGTACTTATTAACTTTCCACAGTGAGACCGACTGCATTCCAGATGTCCTTCTGATGGATTTCAGTGGTGGAAAAAGTACTCAAATGTTTTACTTAAGTAAAAGTATCAATACTGCAATGTAGAAGTACTCTGTTCCGGAGGGGGGGTCACACGGTCCTTAATGTCCCAAGTTTCAGCTATCCACTTCTTTTTTTATATATATATTTAAAAAAATATATATATATAAACTTTTTTTTTTTTAAAATCGCCTTTTTTTTTGCCTCCGCCCACCCGACCGTTTGCATTGTCAAGCGGCCCCAGCCACTTGCTAATTGCCTCTGATAAACAAGTCTTGATCTCTGTGGCTGTGCTAAACATGTTCTGCAGGTTTTGGCTCTGCCGTCTGCCCTTATAGAGCATCGCAGTTGCGCAGAATCCGGGTGCCGGAAGTAAATACTCAATGCATTTTTCCCATTGACTTTTCCAAAAATATTTATATCAATGAATTTAAGCCTAGAATCAAGCCATCCAGGATTCTGGTGAATCATGACCATAAAACCTTTTTTTCTGTGATTTTTTAAATTTTATATTTAATGATATGATATACTATGTTTAATAAATACCCTTTGTTTTGCCGTTTTCAAAAAAGTTTTTTCACAGAATCAAACGTTTTATGGTCATGATTCACCAGGATCCTGGATAGCTTGATTCTACGCTTAAATTAATTTATATAAATATTTTCGGAAAAGTCAATGGGAAAAATGCATTGAGTATTTACTTCCGGCAACTGGAAGTGGGCGGGAACTGCGACGCTCTATTGAAATAACTCAACAGTCCCCCCACTATTTAACCCCTTCCGGTGTGCCTGCTCTGTTCCAAGTAAAAGTCCGGAATTAAAAATGTACAAAACTATTGGTATCAAAATGCAATTAAAGTACCAAAAGTACAAACCGTTTTTGAAAATAGCAGATCTACAAGCTCACTATGCATCACATTGCGACGCGTTGTGAGCTTGTAGATCGGCTATTTTCATATAGCCTAGGTATAACATAGGGCTAAAGTGGTTAATGTACATTTTATAATGTAATAATGTATGTCTGCAAAGTAACTAGTAAAGTTTTCAAATACTTGTAGTGGAGTAAAAGTACAATATTTGCCTCTGAGATGTAATGGAGTAGAAGTAAAAGTATAGACAATTGGAAATACTCCAGTAAAGTAAAAGTACCTCAAAATTGTACTTGAGTACAGTACTTGAGTAAATTTACTTAGTTACTTTACACCACTGATGGATTTTGATTGGCTGTCAATGTTTCTATCATTCATAAAATTGTGTGTGGACTCTGTCCTCCATTTTAGTTTTTTAAAACAACATATTTATAGTTATCGTCATTGTTATCGTGCTTGGTTGAGATTGGCCCTTACTAGATGATGTAGATATGTTAACTTAACATGCATGACTTGTGTCCACTGTAAACCATGAGGTGTGGATCAAATAAAATCAAACTTTATTGATGAAAAACATTTAAAACAACCCGAAGCTGACCAAAGTGCTGTCCAAGGTTAAAAACAAATTATCAGCAACCGCCCATTGGCGCAAAAACAAATGTATAGGGGAGAGTGGGGTAATGTGAGACACTTTTTACATTTTCTCCCCTCTAGGTGAGCTAAAATAATATATCAGTAAAATGTACACATTTCCCATACATTTGGGATGTTTCCTAACAATGGAAATTATCAGAATGTATTCAAGACAAAAGGCAATGAAAATATGATTGTTTTAAAAAAAGTTTTCTGGTGTCTCACTTTACCCCAGGTCTGGGGTAAACCGAGACAAACCAGAAAAATCAATGGGGTAAACTGATCCACTTACTTTTTTCAGTTTAAAACTACCATAAAAACACATGTTCTAACAGTTAGAATACCGACAGCTAGCTTGACAACCACACATTCCAGAACTAATGTCAGACTAGTAACAGAATCATGGCAATTGGTCATTAAGCACATTTTGCTCTACACAATTGGAAGGTGTCTCACTTTACCCCAACCGAGACAAACCAGTTTTAACCAATCAAACCAATATTAGATTATCAAACCAATTGGATTATCAAACCAATATTAGATTAAACTATGTTTAAGTACTAAACTTAACTTTGAGACAGTTTCCCACTGTACCCCAAGCCATTTGTCTCACTTTACCCCACAGCCACATTTTGGTGAAAAGGACCACTTTTAGCAATTCTGGCTAATCTTCAATTAGCATTAATCACATGGATGTATAGGTTTGTAGTTCATCAACATGCATGACATAAGTTTTTCTACCTGAATCAATTTTTTCTTTGACACAACTGCTGATTATGTTGACAGCCCAAAAAATTACTTTTACATGCAAAAAACATATTTTAGTGAAAAAAACATGCTTACTACAGCACAATGAGGTCCTCTCCTCCATGGTAAGTGGGAAATGGGAGGGGCTTCAAAATCTAATGGTCATATGACCACACAGGTGTTGTGGTCAGGTGATAAGGGGGGTGTCTCACTTTACCTCACTCTCCTACAAATGCAAATGACAGCCAAAGAGAACAGGTGGGTTTTTAAGTAACGATTTGAAAACCTCAATGGAAAATCTCCCCCAGCAACCCCCCCGTTCAGGCATAACCATATCACCATACAGTACCGTATTGTCACGCCCACGCCCATGGGAGCTCACACACTCACACACCTGTGCCCACTTCCACACCTGTGCCTGTTTCCACTGAGTAGCCAAGGTTATTTAGTGCCCCAACTATCTGTGAAATATTACCCATTTATTTCACAAAATAATGTGTTGGCAAATGACCAACATTTAGTTACATTGGTCTCAATATATGTCCCACACATTAATTAATCACATTAATCACATAGATTGTATGTATTTTCCCCACAAGTTATTTCCATTCAAATGAAATGTGATTGATAGGTCAGTATGTCGCCTATTTCGCCCATTCAATGGTCTAATAAGAGGTGATAATGTCCCATTCAATGCATTGATAGCATCCGAATCAGGTGACATTCATCAAAAACGAACACAGATCACAGCTAATCAGAGTGAATGATGATCTCTGTGATGCCATGACCAAAGAACACCTGTTGTGTTCCACAAAGCATGTCCAAGCATCTCATTAGCATAAAGTGTAATTTAAACAGAGTTCTACCGTACCTGAGCTCAAGACCAAGCTGAACATCAGTATCACATCCATGACCAAGCTGAACATCATATCCGTCTGGAGCTGCCTGGACGTCTGCAGGGCTGTGCTGCTCTGATCCACACTTTAGTCTTCACTGAATGCGCCTTAATGTCTCCTATAGTCTTCACTGAACAAGTCTTAATGTCTCCTATAGTCTTCACTGAACAAGTTTTAATGTCTCCTATAGTCTTCACTGAACAAGTCTTAATGTCTCCTATAGTCTTCACTGAACAAGTCTTAATGTCTCCTATAGTCTTCACTGAACAAGTCTTAATGTCTCCTATAGTCTTCACTGAACAAGCCTTAATGTCTCCTAGTCTTCACTGAACAAGTCTTAATGTCTCCTATAGTCTTCACTGAACAAGTCTTAATGTCTCCTAGTCTTCACTGAACAAGCCTTAATGTCGTATTCACTGAACAAGGCTTAATGCCTCCTAGCTTCTTATATTTCACTCCTTATCTCTCCTCTCCATCAGTAGATCGTTGCTGTCAGGCAGAAACCTTGTATCTCCATATTTCAACTTGTGTACGTTTTGAGCGTGTATATCTGCTTTTTTTTGCTTTTTTTTGTGAAAGTGGTCAAGTGTGTCTGTGGGTTATATACATACTGATAACTACATTGGATCTGTTGGAACACAGGTTATTTTTCCCACTTAAAAGTAATCGCATTGGACATACTAGGTTTCCGCCCGACAGCAACAAGATGCTGACTAGGTACATGTTTGTTATCTCATCATGTTATCTCTCCTCATAATTTTATCTCTCCTCTCCATCAGTGACTGATCATTCAGTACATCATGTGGTTTCTCTGCAGCGTCACAGTTTTCTTGCTGACATGAAGCTGTTATTCACCACGTCTTCCTGTTGCTTCACCGTGGCTCTGAAATAGAAAATCCGACACATGACACAGTGAACCTTTACTGCAATTACTTTTAGGTTAATTTGCAATTATATACGGTACATACACTACATGTATACAAACTAGAGCTCTTCACGGGTCCGACAAACTGACGCACATATCTTTTGTCGGACTTCACGGGTCCGACAAAAAAGCGCATATCAAAGAAATACAAGAATATGCGCAGAGGGAGGTATTAATTGAATATGCGTGACAAAAGGTTTTCTTTGTAAATAAACTGTTGTAGAATCAGTGACTGAGAGTGTATGAGCCAGCCCACAACCACATGCTGCTGACTCACCAACCCCTGGCACACTGCCAACCAGCTAGCTGTCTGCTACCATGCTAGCTGCTAGCTCACCAGGGGGCGTAGCCTGGGTGGGCATAGGTAGGCCTGGGCCCACCCATTTGTTTTTTCTGCCCACCTAAAAAAAATAATATATATATATATATATATATATATATATATAACTTTATTTTTTTTATATAATACTAGAGAGCTTTGTGTTTGTTGGTCTCAATAATATATAAAGCCATAATAGGAGATGTTCCCAATGGAGCTATGCCCAAATATGGAGTGTGTTGTCTGACCTCACTTGGGTCTCGTTGGGCGGTGGTCGGTGATGACGCTAAGGAACAACATGGCCGACTGTAATGTTGTGAGTTTGTGTTGGCCGCAATTAATTATGCTGCGAGGGGGCAGATGTGTGCTGAGCAGTATGAAGTGGCCTACAGACTGCGCGTAGTAATTCTGCACGTTGTGGCGTGTCTTGTTAGTGACATTGATATGTTGTTTTTGTGTTTAGTCCCACACAGTGGCAGTTTTTTTTGGGGGGTTTTGGGTTTAGAAATGTATTATAGGATACATATTTTGTATGTCATATTCAGCCATTTTGATAACCGTGTGTATATATATAGGTACCCGAAATCCGTCACAAACCCGCAAAAAAAAGTATCAAAAAATGTTGGGCCTGGGCCCACCAAATGGGTGGGCCCAGGCCTACCTATGCCCGCCCGTGGCTTCGCCCCTGGTTCTGGCTAAGCCCCTGCAGCTCACTGCACATGCTGTCTAACCCCTGCCACAGAGCAAGACCCATCACCTGCCCTGAGCCCTTCACCACGCTCTTACACCTAACCCCTTTACATAATAACACATTTATACCGTTACACCTAAACCCTTTATCCTTTTACACCTAACCCCTTACACCTACATGGGCCACCCATACATGGGCAACTAGTGGCCCGGGGGCCACATGTGGCGCCGATCTTCACTTAATGTGGCCAGCGGGTCAATATATAAACATGCAACTTTACTTGACCTGTTTTAGTTACTACACTCTGTTGTATTTAATGTCCAGCCTGTTTGTATTCAAGTTATTTTTCTTTCTTTTTTTTGTCACACGTTATCTCTCCTCTCCATCAGTGTCTTAGGTACATCTGTTTTTAATTTTTAACACCTTATCTTTCCTCTCCATCAGTAGATGATCTTTAGGTACTTCACATCATGTGGTTTCTCTGCAGCGTCACAGTTTTCTTGCTGACGTGAAGCGGTTATTCACCACGTCTTCCTGTAGCTTCTCCGTGGCTCTGAAATGGAAAATCTTACACACACACACACACACACACACACACACACACACACACACACACACACACACACACACACACACACACACACACACACACACACACACACACACACACACACACACACACACACACACACACAAGGTCAAGAGGGCCCTCTAAAAAATTGGGCAGAGTTGCAACACAGCACATAACAAGAAGGCTTGATGTAAATAAACTCTAATGGAGGCATTGATGATGTTTAAATTCATAAGTGCTTCCCTTTGGGGTTGTCTTGGTGGGGACTGCCGATAAGTCTGATATCCCATCAGAAACCAGTGTTGCCATGTCCTCTTAGTTATTGTAAGCGACTTTGGGCTTATTTTTCTGTTGTTGCTTGTAAATATTGGTAGTTGCAGGTTGATGTTTTTTGGGCTTTTTTCTATAGTTGATTTTTTGGGCTTGCTTCGCAATTTTTAAATTATTTTAACCAGAGGTTGTCAATAATTTGTCATCATTTTAATTTGTCAAATTAACATGTATTTGTCCCTAACCCCCATCTGAAAATGGTTTGTGCCAAGGAGCCCCTTACCAGATTTGTGTTGTTAATGTTTAAAAAATCTTCAAGATTTTCTTTTTTTAAATAGCAGATCTACAATCTCACAACGTTCCTCCCCTGGTCAGCCGGGGCGCCTGATGAAGGGGAAAGGAACTGGTTGGAATAACGTGTTCCTTCCACATGCTACATCCAACCAGGGAAATTCCCCTCTGTCAGGTGATAAGAGCTTGCTAGCTCTCTTGAAGGAGGCGTTCGCTCGGCTCTAAGCTCTCCCTAGGCTGGCAGAGGGAATGTAGCGCCCAGGATTACTTAGACAATTGGCAGTGGGTGAAAAAATGGGTTACAAAATCCTGGGATAAAAATGTAAGTAAAAAAGAAAAAAGCTCACAACGTTTCGCATTGTGACGCGGTGTGAGCTTGTAGATCGGCTATTTTCGATGTATACAGAATAAAGGTTTAAATGGCAGTACGATCACCCTACTCACTGTAGGCCTACCTGTATGCATAAAATAAAAGCATGCATTTATTAATCTGTATTATTTTCAATACCTTAGTATTGACTAATAACATGGTATGTTGATACACAATTTTTATACATAATTATACAATATATGTTGTAGCCCCCCCCCCCCCCCCCCCCCCTCCTGCTAGGGGGTCCCTGCTCCATCTCCCCATCAGTTTGGGGGTCCCTGGCCTGAAAAAAATCCAAACTAAAATAAATTGATTCAAAAAAAGAAAAAAAACTGTGATAGGTCTTCTTTTATATTCCTGATTATCTGACAAAGGACACAAACGTTCATAAATAGTGTTTGTTAACAAGCTGGTCCAGCTGGCTACCATCGACTTCAATGTATTTCAGCATATTATCACCATATTAATTTAAATAAATACATTCATTTATATAACTACATATGTATATAAATGCATACTAATGTATATAAATGCATACTAATGTATATAAATATAAATACATATTCATTTATAAAAATACATAAATACATATTCATTTATATAGACACATATTAATGTATATAAATGCATATACAAATATTTCAGAATCACCCTACAAGCTGAAGCATTGTGTGTGCATGCTGTACATTTTACCACCAGGGGACAGCATCGTTACATGTTTTAGCTTTATATGACACTCATATTGCCTATCTATCAACATGATAGACAGACAGAAGACAGAAGGTGTGTGTGTGTGTGTGTGTGTGTGTGTGTGTGTGTGTGTGTGTGTGTGTGTGTGTGTGTGTGTGTGTGTGTGTGTGTGTGTGTGTGTGTGTGTGTGTGTGTGTGTGTGTGTGCGTGCGTGCGTGCGTGCGTGCGTGCGTGTGTGTGTGTGTGATTAATAACATGTCCATTGATCTAGTTTCCAGGCCAACATAACGTAAACAGCCTCCCAACCAATCACAGAGTTGCATGCTGCTGCTAGAACCCTCCCTGTGGCTGTGATTGGACAATAACCCCCATAGAAATACTTTGAGGTCAGGGTTGTTGTTGTTTTTTTGTTGAGTGATTGAATACTTTATTAACAGTTTGGCTGCACTTGGACATGTCTCCTTTCAATGTGAGGTTTCTTTCTCTTTTGTCTCATCACTTAACACATAATTTGTATGCCGTAATCTCATAATTACAGCTAATTCTGTGCTATAAGACAGCCTTCACATCATGCAGATTCAGACACATGATGAACTGTTTTGGTGGGAACTGTGGCAATGACACCCTACTGGAGGTGAACACATAATGGTATTTTTTCTCTGTATTTTTATGCTGATTTTTGAACTGTTTGGTTGCTACTATATATGTCTATGAAATTAATTCAAGGACCCCAACGGAAACAAGTCCGCAAGGACTTTTTTGGTCGGACCTTTTAGACAAAAGTATTATAAATGTAACTGTGTTGTTTTACATTATTTTGCCCAATACAAGTTTCAATCAATCAATCAATCAACAAGGTGCAGAGCACCACAGAGTGGTTTCAACGGAAGGAATCATGACTCGACTGGTTCCCAACAACAATAAGTGAGTGAAGAGGGATTCACTATGACACAACAAAAACAAAGAGACATTAAATTCAATTTTCATGTTTTAAACAATTAATTGGTATTTAAATCTCCAGCCTGCCATGACTCAGCTAAATGAGGAGATAGTCCAAGTGGTTATAATCGAAAGATCACAGGTTCAATCCCTGAAACAGACAGTTTGTCCATTGATGTGTCATATGGCAACTACCAGGACATTTATGTGCTGACAGCTTAGCAAGCTCATAACGCGTTGTGATGCGAGGCTTTGTGAGCTTGTCTCAAATTGCTTCATCTGACACAGTGAGAAAAATGATGACAGAAATAAACTGTGTTATTATACTGTTGTCTGTCACTTTTTAAATAATAATAATAGACCACTGGTGGTCCCACTGGTCGAAGACCCCCGTTCTAGAGTAGCTGCCAGGGTGTCACATCAGCCGATAATAAAACAAAAGGTGCAGGTTCTGTTTGTAGAATGTTTTATTCATTTATATACAAGCTTGTTTTTGTCGCCGAGGTGGAGACTGTCCGAGTGGATGAACACAACATAAGTAGAACACATCTACAGTATAAGGTGCAGAACAGACATTGCATTGGTCCCTAGTCCCTCTGCCCCCCCCACACTCCCCATCCCTCCCTCTATGTCTGTCACCTCCAGCAAAGCTTATGTACAAGGAGTTCACATTAATAGACATACGCCCAGTACACCGCATATCGTCGCTGTCGGGCGGAAAACCTCTATACCTCCATATTCTAACTTTTTGTCTCCCCCCCCGTAAACAGCCCATCATTTTCATACATTAATGCCCTGTTTCAGTGGTTCAAAAACTTTTAAATTAAAGGACCCCCAATCCCCCATTGCTCTGAGAGTATATGAATGGTAGCAAATGGACCTGCAAGGATCTATTTGGTTCCATGTGTAACACTCTCAGAGTTACAGACCTGTAAAGGGTCCATTTGGAACCCCCTAAAGGAACTGAGGGTCTCTGGACCCCACTTTGAGAACCACTATATTTCATAAGTTGCACAACAGAGTGAAAATAGCTGATCTACAAGCTCAGACTGCATCGCATCCCGAAGTGTTGTTGTGAGCTTGTGGATCTGCTATTCTCACTATTTTTGAACCATACAAAAGGACATTATACTGTAATGACCCAAAATAGGGACACCAGGTTGAACGTGGTTAAGTCTGTCTGAGGGTTTTATAAACACTCAACCAACGAAACGTATTGACAAGAGCATGTGACTAAAATAATCATTACATCCTGTGGTGTAAAGTAACTAAGCACATTTACTGAAGTACTGTAATATCAGAGTACTTCTTCCACCACTGATTACATCTTAGTTTGTTTTTAATCTTTTTATCTATCTACAAAAGAGACGGCTTTTGGACATACAAGGTTTCCCCCACCCTGACAGCGCCGATATGCCGTACGCCCAGATAGAGCCTGTGTGGAGCCCAGAGTGACATCACAATAGGCTCTATGCACAGCAGCCTTAGTGTGAAGACATTCACAGGTGTTGACAATGATACTAATGAAGGCTCTGTTCCATTCTGGTCAAACAGAGTCGGGGTGCTGATACTGTGCATGTTGGCTCACCGGAAACACTCTGCTACTAGCCTCACGTGGCCAGACAATATCACACGACACACTGTGTGGATATTAGTCTGGTTTTTCAAAGGGGCGGTTACAAAAATATCCAAACGGACTCTATTGGTTAGACCTAAACCAATCAGAGCAGTGCTTCCTTGTACGAATCAATCAGAGCAGTGCTTCCTTGTACGTCATTGCTCCAAATAAGGTGATAAGCCCGCCCACATTTGGATACTGGGCCAATGGCCCCTTGCCCGGGTGTGTAACTCTCAGAGTTATGTGGGTCGTGGAAACCACTGTGCTACACTAAACGAAACAGAGCCTTCATTAGTATCATTGGTAACACCTGTGAAGGAATTGATAACATGGCTGCTGTGCATAGAGCCTATAGACGGATTTCCGCGCGACGTCATCACAGAGCAGAATGTGCAATCTGCGCATGCCTGGGGGAAAGGCGCGTTCGAAAATACAGCCCTGAGCGGCAGTGAGCGCACTGGCCAATACAAACTAATAGGCGAGTGTGCTCCGGTGCGTAATTTCCAAACGCACCCATAGGCTTCCCCCCGCAGCTGCGCGGTCATATTCCTCTCATGTTTACTAACAGGAAACCCGTCTATAAAGCAGACAATATAAAGCTTCATGCTAAAAACATGCACACTAACAGGCCTGCAGGAGGCGCCACCTGACAGCATGGGACAGTCAGCAAATATTTACACAGTTGACGAAACAAAACCCCACTTTTGGCCCCATGTACACTTGAGCCTGCTGTATCCACCTGTTTCCTAGGCTTTTCACTTCCTGTGTGTGTTCCACTTCCTGTCGATTTGATCCAATGAAATCCAATGAAACTGGTCAGATGACTAATGATATCCAATGAAATCCGACAGGAAGTGGAAAACACACAGCCTAGGAAACAGTTGAATAGGCTCTGTTCAGACTAGCAGCCCAAATAGGATGTTTTAGCCTATCTAAGATGGGAATCGGATTGTTTTTTTTAGCAAGTCTGAACAGCAAAAAAAGAAAGAAGAAAAAAAGCATGGAAACAGATTTTAGCTGATCAGGTCTGAATCACGTCCCTAGGTGGTTTGAAATGGGATTCACATCTGATTTCTAAAGATGTGTCTCAGTCCGGACACTCGGACACCGAAGCGTAGTTTATATTTTGTAGTACGTTGTTGTCGCTCCGCAAAAATAGCCCATCTGCAAGTAGATGGGCTATTTCCCGCGTCGGAACATAAACCCAATCATTCATTCATTGATGAGTGCATTTGATGATCCTTTTAGCATAGCTTGTTTGCTGTACTGTTTTTATCGTGTTCAATCAAATCAATCAATCGAACAATCAATTTCAAATAACAGTGTGGACAGTCAGTCCGAGCATCTCTTAACAAATCCGATGTGCGTGCAGTCTGAACAAAGTCTTACACATAGTGATAGGACCGCGTCTCTCGACGAAAACAGCAGATGTTCAAAACTGGATGCGACGCGTCGAGCCAAAAACGGTCTAAATTAGTCCTTAGATTCAGAGAGTGTGCCCTCAGTAAATGAGCTGACTAGCAGTAGTGCATCCTAACGCTACTTTTATCATGAACCTAGACAAAGCACCTCGGTATACTTAGTTATGGCAAATATTGGCAGTGGAAGATACTGTATGGTAAAGTTATTACCACAACAAAAAGCACCATTATACAGGACACTCACTGTGTGTGTGTGTGTGTGTGTGTATGTGTATGTGTATGTGTATGTGTGTGTGTGTGTGTGTGTGTGTGTGTGTGTGTGTGTGTGTGTGTGTGTGTGTGCGTGCGTGCGTGCGTGCGTGTGTGTGTAGAAGGTTGAACATGTAGGCAGGGTTTGATTGGTAAAGAAAAACATGGGGGGGGGGGTGCTGCGGCCATTTTCTTAACCATTTCTTAACTATTTCCAGAAATCATGGCTACAACATGTCCCCATCTGCCTTAAAAATGAATGACTAGAGAGAGGGGATATCAAAAGCAACCCCCCCCCCCCCCCCCCCCCCCAGCAAATCCAACCCTGCATGTAAGTCACAGTGTATGATTTAGTGGAACACAGAAAAAGTAGAGTGTACAGCAAGTGTTTCTATGTCTGTCAGTGTATTGATGACGGTTTTAAGCATGTGCCTCAGAGACATTTGGATACCGGGTGAATGAAAACATCGAACCATCTAGTAGCTAGCTGGATCCCTCAGCACATAGCTGGCGCTCTACAGCTCGCAGTTTTATCTGGTAAAGCGAATGATTTTAGAGATCTCAACCTATTCTAAAACATTAAATGATGGGTCGGGGGGGGCGTGAAATGTAAGCACCATGTGGGCCCACTGTTGGTAAGCAGAACCGGTGCTGTGGGAGGAACCGGAGGACAGGTTCAGGTGCCAACCTTAACCCCACGAAAAGCGGATTCCATGGGAGTTGGTATCAGCTAAGGAGTTTGTAACAAATTCGCCTGGCAAAACAACAGCCCTGAAATTGGATGGCGCTGGCGAGTGTCAGGCCGGTACCCGGCCGTCATTGGCAACGGACATACCATATGGGACATGCTATGGGAAATAAACAGGGCGTTCATGGGAGGGTTTCTTTTTTTCCAGAGCACCAAAAAACCTTAAATATATCCACATAAATAACAAAAAGAAAAGAGAAAGAAAAGGGAAGCTAAGTATTTTCTTTAAACATTTACAATTAAATACTTGGTTTTGAACATTGACCTTTTTTTGAAAAACAATGCGTGAATCTGTCTGAAAAGAAGGGGATTTAAGTGAGAGAGAGAGAGAGAAAAAACAAAAACAAGAACACCCCCCCCCCCAAAAAAAAACAAACAAAAAAACAACTGATGTTGATACACTGTTTGCTTCAAAGGAAAGAACAGCGGACAGCACAAGTTGGACAACATTAGTACACCAAGCATGCTCGATAGGATTATAACATAGTAGGCTAAACCTCTGGTTCTCGACGTCCGTCCCGGGAACCACCCTGGGGTCCGAATGGTCTGTAACTCAGAGAATGTACAAATGGAACCAAATGGACCCCTGGTTGTCCCCGAACCCGCCATTGAGAACCACTGGGCTAAACAAAATGGCCTCCGCTCCTGCGTGTGGGGGGGGATACAGTCGCTATTTAAACCAGTGACGCTTTTCGGTCTATCGGTAACAATGTGAACGCTATGCTTGTGTCCTCTCCCGCATCCTCTGTCATCATAGAAATAGGTCTTAAATAAATATATACACACACTTTTTCAAAACAGAGTAAAAAGTTAAGACGTGACGTGACCACTGGAGCGATTTATGTTCCGGTCTTCATCTCCCATTCCTGCAAGACAAAGCAGAAGAGATGGACCGGTCAATTGAATACATTCCACATGCTGTGTCCTGTCTACAAAACAAAAACAAAACAATCGCCCTAGTGTCTGAGGTTTGCCTTTCCTGAAGATAGCTTTCCTGGAAGTATGTTTCCTATACCACCGGTTCTCAAAGTGGGGTCTGGGGAACCGACAGGTGTCCCCAGCTAAATTATGGAACCAGATGGACCCTTAACTGGTCTGTAACTTTGAAAGTGTAGACATGGAACCATATATGGACCCTCGTAGGTCCATTTCGTTCCATTTGTACACTCTCAGAGTTACAGGGGTCCGTGAAATGACACATTTTGAGAACCACTGTACTATACAAATGAAACTTCACTATGCTGCTCAACTTTTCATTGTTTGGTAAATTATGAGTGTGTGCTCGGGGGGGGGGGGTCCGTCCTACCTTGGCCTTCCTAAGGACGTGGCCCCTGACGGGCGAGGGCTTCTGGCCGGCCTGCGTTCTGCGCAGCAGGGAGGCGCTGTTGACGGGCAAGGAGCACTGCTCCGTGTCACTGGTGTCGCAGCTGGAGAACGGAGACGATTCCACGGTCCGCCGCATCAGCACCGGAGACTACAATACAACACAACGTAGCATAGTGTAAGTCAGTGGTTCTCAACCAGTGGTCCGGGGCCCACCAGTGGTCTTTTTTGAAAAATCCCTGGCACAAAATATTTTTGAGATGGGGGTTCTGTGGCCAAATATATATATAATTTTGACATAAACAAGGGTTGAAAACCACTGGTGTAAGTCTTCTGGTTGAAATCTTTTGGTTGAAACAAAAGGTTTTAGGGTAAAAAGTTAAAGCTCTATTCTGATAGTAATTTGTTTTTGTTTATTTTTGTTTTTGTGTGTCGTCACTGCTGTTGTTTCCTACCGACTCACCTGCCAGTGAGGAGCCCCCACCGGGAAGACATAGAGTCTCCCTTCGTTCTACTCCTCCCGCCCAACACTTCCTGCTGAAAGGTGCCGCCCCCAGCCTGTATAGGATTACATGCAGTGACAAATAGAGTAAATTAAAGTTTGGGTTTTGACAAATTTGACCCGCTAACACCAAACGTGTCAGCAGGTTCCTAACACAATGCGGGTAAACATAATAAACATACAATATATCTTCAGGTGGGTTAATTACAGCCAATCAGGAAAGAGCACCCAGCTTCAATTTTATAGTTTTCCAGTTCCTTGTTTATCCTGTATGAATTCTCTCTGAGAAATGAAATTGGTATCCTGAGAGAGACAGGGAGACCCCTTGTTACTGAACATACCATCTATAGCAATGATTACTATCTGAATATACACACATTTTAACAAAAGAATATCACTAGCCGCACCTTGAGCTGAACCACTCTTATCCAGAGCGCCTCACAAAGTGTAAGATCAGATTTAATGATATAAACCATAGTCAACAAAGCGACAGGGAATACGGCCATGTAAATACAGCGCAAATAACTCAGTTTAGTGCTTCAAAGGAACTAAGATACCAGATAAACATCAAACCTAGCATCTGTCAAAACACGTGAACACGTGAGTAAAACACGTGAACACGTGAGTACTTCTTCCACCACTGATTACATCTTAGTTTGTTTTTAATCTTTTTATCTATCTACAAAAGAGACGGCTTTTGGACATACAAGGTTTCCCCCACCCTGACAGCGCCGATATGCCGTACGCCCAGATAGAGCCTGTGTGGAGCCCAGAGTGACATCACAATAGGCTCTATGCACAGCAGCCTTAGTGTGAAGACATTCACAGGTGTTGACAATGATACTAATGAAGGCTCTGTTCCATTCTGGTCAAACAGAGTCGGGGTGCTGATACTGTGCATGTTGGCTCACCGGAAACACTCTGCTACTAGCCTCACGTGGCCAGACAATATCACACGACACACTGTGTGGATATTAGTCTGGTTTTTCAAAGGGGCGGTTACAAAAATATCCAAACGGACTCTATTGGTTAGACCTAAACCAATCAGAGCAGTGCTTCCTTGTACGAATCAATCAGAGCAGTGCTTCCTTGTACGTCATTGCTCCAAATAAGGTGATAAGCCCGCCCACATTTGGATACTGGGCCAATGGCCCCTTGCCCGGGTGTGTAACTCTCAGAGTTATGTGGGTCGTGGAAACCACTGTGCTACACTAAACGAAACAGAGCCTTCATTAGTATCATTGGTAACACCTGTGAAGGAATTGATAACATGGCTGCTGTGCATAGAGCCTATAGACGGATTTCCGCGCGACGTCATCACAGAGCAGAATGTGCAATCTGCGCATGCCTGGGGGAAAGGCGCGTTCGAAAATACAGCCCTGAGCGGCAGTGAGCGCACTGGCCAATACAAACTAATAGGCGAGTGTGCTCCGGTGCGTAATTTCCAAACGCACCCATAGGCTTCCCCCCGCAGCTGCGCGGTCATATTCCTCTCATGTTTACTAACAGGAAACCCGTCTATAAAGCAGACAATATAAAGCTTCATGCTAAAAACATGCACACTAACAGGCCTGCAGGAGGCGCCACCTGACAGCATGGGACAGTCAGCAAATATTTACACAGTTGACGAAACAAAACCCCACTTTTGGCCCCATGTACACTTGAGCCTGCTGTATCCACCTGTTTCCTAGGCTTTTCACTTCCTGTGTGTGTTCCACTTCCTGTCGATTTGATCCAATGAAATCCAATGAAACTGGTCAGATGACTAATGATATCCAATGAAATCCGACAGGAAGTGGAAAACACACAGCCTAGGAAACAGTTGAATAGGCTCTGTTCAGACTAGCAGCCCAAATAGGATGTTTTAGCCTATCTAAGATGGGAATCGGATTGTTTTTTTTAGCAAGTCTGAACAGCAAAAAAAGAAAGAAGAAAAAAAGCATGGAAACAGATTTTAGCTGATCAGGTCTGAATCACGTCCCTAGGTGGTTTGAAATGGGATTCACATCTGATTTCTAAAGATGTGTCTCAGTCCGGACACTCGGACACCGAAGCGTAGTTTATATTTTGTAGTACGTTGTTGTCGCTCCGCAAAAATAGCCCATCTGCAAGTAGATGGGCTATTTCCCGCGTCGGAACATAAACCCAATCATTCATTCATTGATGAGTGCATTTGATGATCCTTTTAGCATAGCTTGTTTGCTGTACTGTTTTTATCGTGTTCAATCAAATCAATCAATCGAACAATCAATTTCAAATAACAGTGTGGACAGTCAGTCCGAGCATCTCTTAACAAATCCGATGTGCGTGCAGTCTGAACAAAGTCTTACACATAGTGATAGGACCGCGTCTCTCGACGAAAACAGCAGATGTTCAAAACTGGATGCGACGCGTCGAGCCAAAAACGGTCTAAATTAGTCCTTAGATTCAGAGAGTGTGCCCTCAGTAAATGAGCTGACTAGCAGTAGTGCATCCTAACGCTACTTTTATCATGAACCTAGACAAAGCACCTCGGTATACTTAGTTATGGCAAATATTGGCAGTGGAAGATACTGTATGGTAAAGTTATTACCACAACAAAAAGCACCATTATACAGGACACTCACTGTGTGTGTGTGTGTGTGTGTGTATGTGTATGTGTATGTGTATGTGTGTGTGTGTGTGTGTGTGTGTGTGTGTGTGTGTGTGTGTGTGTGTGTGTGCGTGCGTGCGTGCGTGCGTGTGTGTGTAGAAGGTTGAACATGTAGGCAGGGTTTGATTGGTAAAGAAAAACATGGGGGGGGGGGTGCTGCGGCCATTTTCTTAACCATTTCTTAACTATTTCCAGAAATCATGGCTACAACATGTCCCCATCTGCCTTAAAAATGAATGACTAGAGAGAGGGGATATCAAAAGCAACCCCCCCCCCCCCCCCCCCCCCAGCAAATCCAACCCTGCATGTAAGTCACAGTGTATGATTTAGTGGAACACAGAAAAAGTAGAGTGTACAGCAAGTGTTTCTATGTCTGTCAGTGTATTGATGACGGTTTTAAGCATGTGCCTCAGAGACATTTGGATACCGGGTGAATGAAAACATCGAACCATCTAGTAGCTAGCTGGATCCCTCAGCACATAGCTGGCGCTCTACAGCTCGCAGTTTTATCTGGTAAAGCGAATGATTTTAGAGATCTCAACCTATTCTAAAACATTAAATGATGGGTCGGGGGGGGCGTGAAATGTAAGCACCATGTGGGCCCACTGTTGGTAAGCAGAACCGGTGCTGTGGGAGGAACCGGAGGACAGGTTCAGGTGCCAACCTTAACCCCACGAAAAGCGGATTCCATGGGAGTTGGTATCAGCTAAGGAGTTTGTAACAAATTCGCCTGGCAAAACAACAGCCCTGAAATTGGATGGCGCTGGCGAGTGTCAGGCCGGTACCCGGCCGTCATTGGCAACGGACATACCATATGGGACATGCTATGGGAAATAAACAGGGCGTTCATGGGAGGGTTTCTTTTTTTCCAGAGCACCAAAAAACCTTAAATATATCCACATAAATAACAAAAAGAAAAGAGAAAGAAAAGGGAAGCTAAGTATTTTCTTTAAACATTTACAATTAAATACTTGGTTTTGAACATTGACCTTTTTTTGAAAAACAATGCGTGAATCTGTCTGAAAAGAAGGGGATTTAAGTGAGAGAGAGAGAGAGAAAAAACAAAAACAAGAACACCCCCCCCCCCAAAAAAAAACAAACAAAAAAACAACTGATGTTGATACACTGTTTGCTTCAAAGGAAAGAACAGCGGACAGCACAAGTTGGACAACATTAGTACACCAAGCATGCTCGATAGGATTATAACATAGTAGGCTAAACCTCTGGTTCTCGACGTCCGTCCCGGGAACCACCCTGGGGTCCGAATGGTCTGTAACTCAGAGAATGTACAAATGGAACCAAATGGACCCCTGGTTGTCCCCGAACCCGCCATTGAGAACCACTGGGCTAAACAAAATGGCCTCCGCTCCTGCGTGTGGGGGGGGATACAGTCGCTATTTAAACCAGTGACGCTTTTCGGTCTATCGGTAACAATGTGAACGCTATGCTTGTGTCCTCTCCCGCATCCTCTGTCATCATAGAAATAGGTCTTAAATAAATATATACACACACTTTTTCAAAACAGAGTAAAAAGTTAAGACGTGACGTGACCACTGGAGCGATTTATGTTCCGGTCTTCATCTCCCATTCCTGCAAGACAAAGCAGAAGAGATGGACCGGTCAATTGAATACATTCCACATGCTGTGTCCTGTCTACAAAACAAAAACAAAACAATCGCCCTAGTGTCTGAGGTTTGCCTTTCCTGAAGATAGCTTTCCTGGAAGTATGTTTCCTATACCACCGGTTCTCAAAGTGGGGTCTGGGGAACCGACAGGTGTCCCCAGCTAAATTATGGAACCAGATGGACCCTTAACTGGTCTGTAACTTTGAAAGTGTAGACATGGAACCATATATGGACCCTCGTAGGTCCATTTCGTTCCATTTGTACACTCTCAGAGTTACAGGGGTCCGTGAAATGACACATTTTGAGAACCACTGTACTATACAAATGAAACTTCACTATGCTGCTCAACTTTTCATTGTTTGGTAAATTATGAGTGTGTGCTCGGGGGGGGGGGGGTCCGTCCTACCTTGGCCTTCCTAAGGACGTGGCCCCTGACGGGCGAGGGCTTCTGGCCGGCCTGCGTTCTGCGCAGCAGGGAGGCGCTGTTGACGGGCAAGGAGCACTGCTCCGTGTCACTGGTGTCGCAGCTGGAGAACGGAGACGATTCCACGGTCCGCCGCATCAGCACCGGAGACTACAATACAACACAACGTAGCATAGTGTAAGTCAGTGGTTCTCAACCAGTGGTCCGGGGCCCACCAGTGGTCTTTTTTGAAAAATCCCTGGCACAAAATATTTTTGAGATGGGGGTTCTGTGGCCAAATATATATATAATTTTGACATAAACAAGGGTTGAAAACCACTGGTGTAAGTCTTCTGGTTGAAATCTTTTGGTTGAAACAAAAGGTTTTAGGGTAAAAAGTTAAAGCTCTATTCTGATAGTAATTTGTTTTTGTTTATTTTTGTTTTTGTGTGTCGTCACTGCTGTTGTTTCCTACCGACTCACCTGCCAGTGAGGAGCCCCCACCGGGAAGACATAGAGTCTCCCTTCGTTCTACTCCTCCCGCCCAACACTTCCTGCTGAAAGGTGCCGCCCCCAGCCTGTATAGGATTACATGCAGTGACAAATAGAGTAAATTAAAGTTTGGGTTTTGACAAATTTGACCCGCTAACACCAAACGTGTCAGCAGGTTCCTAACACAATGCGGGTAAACATAATAAACATACAATATATCTTCAGGTGGGTTAATTACAGCCAATCAGGAAAGAGCACCCAGCTTCAATTTTATAGTTTTCCAGTTCCTTGTTTATCCTGTATGAATTCTCTCTGAGAAATGAAATTGGTATCCTGAGAGAGACAGGGAGACCCCTTGTTACTGAACATACCATCTATAGCAATGATTACTATCTGAATATACACACATTTTAACAAAAGAATATCACTAGCCGCACCTTGAGCTGAACCACTCTTATCCAGAGCGCCTCACAAAGTGTAAGATCAGATTTAATGATATAAACCATAGTCAACAAAGCGACAGGGAATACGGCCATGTAAATACAGCGCAAATAACTCAGTTTAGTGCTTCAAAGGAACTAAGATACCAGATAAACATCAAACCTAGCATCTGTCAAAACACGTGAACACCTGTTTTATCAATACAAGGATATAAACAAAAGCTTGAAATCAGAGTTTCTGTTTGTTTTACAAACTAAGTGGACCCAACTAGTTTCCCTGTTCCACTTAAAAGCTGGGTGCTTGTCGGCTCTGGAAAACCTGGTTGCTTCCGCAAGGCAAGGTCTTGATTGCCAACAGATGGATGTATTTGTAATAATGTGTAACAACAAAACAAGGACATTGTGATCATTTTGTGTTGGAGGCAAACCTCTATCAGTAAGACCGTCAGGGAATGAATATGAAATGTATACGCAGACGTTTTTTTAATGATTATTTTGACTGTGTTACACAACAAATATATATTATTGAGTTATGACGTAAAACTACTGACTTACGGGTCCATTTGGTTCCATTTGTACACTCTCAGAGTTACACACCTGTAAGGGGCCATTTGGAAGCCCATGAGGGTCCCTGGACCCCAACTGTAGACCCACTGGTGTAACAGAGTGTTTCCAGTGAGCCAATATACATGAAGCATGGTGTAAAACTGTCAAAATACGGGAGTCATACTGTTCACCTGACATCGAACTGCTCTTTGTGAATCTGAGACCCAGATATCTCCCCCGTGAATTTGGCCAGCTGAACATTGTGCTTGTTTACATCCCCCCCTCTGGTAATGACGCTCGCGCAGAGGAGGCTATCTCTGCGTGCGTCCATCGCATAGAGAACGATGCCCCCGACGCCCCTGTGCTAATATTGGGTGATTATAACAGCTGTCGGCTCAAAAAGCCTCTCCCCACATATCAGCAATATGTAAAATGTGCCACCAGAGGAAACAAAACAATTGACCTCTGTTATGGTAACGTGAAGAATGCATATAGGGCATATAAGAAACCCCCATTAAGTACAGCTGATCATAACGTCATTCATTTAGTCCCCGCCTACCGCACTACATTACAAAGAGAAGGAGCTGTCAAAAGGCAGGTGCAGCAGTGGAATGAGGAGGCCAGTGAGACACTGCAGGCTTGCTTTGACTGTACTGACTGGGAAACATTCACAGAGGGGACTAGTCTAGAGGAGGCTACTGAGGTCATTACCGATTACATTCTTTTTTGTGAAGACATGATTATTCCAAAAAAGACAGTTAAAGTTTTTTCAAACAATAAACCATGGATCACAAAAAAGCTAAAACATACACTTAATCAGAAAAAAATAGCATTTACCTCCGGCAATAGGATTGAGGCTAAATTGATTCAGGCCAGGTTAAGTAAGGAAATTAAAGAGGCCAAAAGGGAGTACAAGGAGAAGGTGGAAAGGTTCTTCCAGGAGGGCAAAGCCAGAGACGCCTGGAAAGGTGTCAAAACACTTGCTGGCGTGCAAAACAACAAACCCCCGTCCCACCTAAGAGCAGAGGAATGTGTGGAGTTTGCAGAGAACCTGAACAGCTTCTATTGCAGATTTGACACTCACAACTTCACTCAGGAGAGGGAGGAGCTGACCACCAATCTCCTGTGTAATGCAGCGACTAACACCAACCTAGAGTTTCACCCATGGGAGGTGGAAAGGGTGCTCAAGAGAACAAACCCTTATAAGGGCCCAGGTCCTGACAAAATCAGTGGGCGCTTGCTGAAGGTTTGTCATGAGCAGTTGGCTGATGTCTTCTGTAGACTCTTTAATCGCTCCTTGTCTGAACACTCCATACCAACCATATGGAAGTCCTCTATCATTTGCCCAGCCCCTAAGAAAAGTAACCCCACCTGCAATAATGACTACCGCCCCGTAGCTTTAACATCTCTGGTGATGAAGAGCTTGGAAAGGCTCATTCTACCTCAGCTACAGAGGGAGGTTAGTGGGCACACAGACCCACTCCAGTTTGCATACAAGCAGCAGAGAGGTGTGGATGATGCGGTGATAACTCTGCTGCATCACACCTACACACAGCTGGAGAAGTCCAAGTCCTTTGTCAGGATGGTATTTGTGGACTTCTCAAGTGCATTTAACACCGTGCAACCTCATCTGATGGGACAGAAACTCCTCCGGATGAATGTAAATCCCCACCTCATACTGCTCATTCTCTCCTTCCTCACAGATAGACATAGCTTTGTACCTACCTCCATCAGACTGCTGAACATCTAGGTCTGGTGGAGCCCCCCCTCCCCCCTCCCTCCCCCCTCAAGCACGCTGGACTATTCCATCTGATGGACGCTAGTAATGAACACGCTAACACATGCATAGGTTGCAATATAATATATTATTTTACCATGCTTTTAAGTTTTATCATGCTTTTAAGTAATAGTTTTAAATGTACTTGTGTCTTTTATAGTGACATGGGTATATATGTATTGACTATATGTATGTTTGTCTTTTTTTAACCACTGCACAAACGAAGTTCCGAAAGGAAAATAAAGTTGTTTGATTGAATTGAATTTGAATTGAATTGAATTCCCTATATATGGTGTTCACAATTCTTGGCTGTCATAGCATGCCTACTAGCTGAGGGAGGACACCAGTCAGAGCAGTGGGTAAGAGATCAAGCTGGGGAAAGTAGAATGTTTAAACTTTTGTCACTATTATTACTTTAACTTTAGCACTGACTTGACCTTTTAATTCAGTAAGTGCTACTTGTTGGGGTAGTTGTAATTGACCAGTGCACATTGATAAGTCATGTTTGATGAAAATAAACTCAATCTAACTCATTTAGTTTTAGCATAGAAGAGTAGTTTTGTATTGACTCGTGCACATACAAAGAACACATGCTCAATGGAAGCAAACAAGCTCAGACTACCTCAAATGGAGGCAGTGATGATGTTTAAATTCATAAGTGCATCTCTTTGGGGTTGTCTTGGCTCTGTATTGTCATCTTCTATCATTTGTCACTATTATTACTTTAACTTTAGCACTGACTTGTCCTTTTAATTCAGTAAGTGCTAATTGTTGGGGTAGTTTTAATTGACTAGTGCACCTACCAAAAACTCAGCCATGAAGGGTAGAATCTCATTGCATTCTGTCACTATTATTACTTTAACTTTAGCACTGACTTGTCCTTTAAATTCAGTAAGTGCTACTTGTTGGGGTAGTTTTAACTGACACATAACAAGCACATAACAAGAAGGCTTGATGTAAACAAACTCAGATTACCTCTAATGGGGGCATTGATGATGTTTTAATTCATAAGTGCTTCCCTTTGGGGTTGTCTTGGTTCTGTTAGGTCATATTTTACACTTTAGCACTGTCACTGTTATTTAATTGATTAGTGTAAAAACAATAACTCAATATTGATGGAAAAAGACTTTTGTATCTTCATTTGTGGTAAAAAAAAAAAAAAAAGAATAAAGAAAAGCACCAGCCAACTAATCAAATGCAAATGGATTGAATGTAATGTGATGGTGAGCAATGTGTGAAGTACCAATGAAACTACCATAATGGCCCAGGACAGAACTACAACGACCCAGGACAGAGTTGTTTTGTTCACATTCCCTATATATGGTGTCCACAATTCTTGGCAGTCATAGCATGCCTACTATCTGAGGGAGGACACCAGTCAGAGCAGTAGGTAAGAGATCAAGCTGGGGAAAGTAGAATGTTTAAACTTGTGTCACTATTATTACTTTAACTTTAGCACTGATTTGACCTTTTAATTCAGTAAGTGCTACTTGTTGGGGTAGTTGTAATTGACCAGTGCACATGATAAGTCATGTTTGATGAAAATAAACTCAATCTAACTCATTTAGTTTTAGCATAGAAGAGTAGAGTAGTTTTGTATTGACTCATGTACATACAAAGAACACATGCTCAATGGAAGCAAACAAGCCCAGACTACCTCAAATGGAGGCAGTGATGATGTTTAAATTCATAAGTGCATCTCTTTGGGGTTGTCTTGGCTCTGTATTGTCATCTTCTATCATTTGTCACTATTACTACTTTAACTTTAGCACTGACTTGTCCTTTTAATTCAGTAAGTGCTACTTGTTGGGGTAGTTTTAATTGACTAGTGCACCTACCAAAAACGCAGCCATGAAGGGTAGAATCTCATTGAATTCTGTCACTATTATTACTTTAACTTTAGCACTGACTTGTCCTTTAAATTCAGTAAGTGCTACTTGTTGGGGTAGTTTTAACTGACACATAACAAGCACATAACAAGAAGGCTTGATGTAAACAAACTCAGATTACCTCTAATGGGGGCATTGATGATGTTTTAATTCATAAGTGCTTCCCTTTGGGGTTGTCTTGGTTCTGTTAGGTCATCTTTTTAAGACTGTCACTGTTATTTAATTGATTAGTGTAAAAACAATAACTCAATCTTGATGGAAAGAGACTTTAGTATCTTCATTTGTGGTAAAAAAAAAAAGAAAAGAATAAAGAAAAGCACCAGCCAACTAATCAAATGCAAATGGCTTGAATTTAATGTGATGGTGAGCAATGTGTGAAGTACCAATGAAACTACCATAATGGCCCGGGACAGAACTACAACGACCCAGGACAGAGTTGTTTTGTTCACATTCCCTATATATGGTGTCCACAATTCTTGCCAGTCATAGCATGCCTACTAGCTGAGGGAGGACACCAGTCAGAGCAGTAGGTAAGAGATCAAGCTGGGGAAAGTAGAATGTCTAAACTTTTGTCACTATTATTACTTTAACACTGACTTGACCTTTTAATTCAGTAAGTGCTACTTGTTGGGGTAGTTTTAATTGACCAGTGCACATGATAAGTCATGTTTGATGAAAATAAACTCAATCTAACTCATTTAGTTTTAGCATAGAAGAATAGTTTTGTATTGACTCCTGCACATACAAAGAACACATGCTCAATGGAAGCAAACAAGCTCAGACTACCTCAAATGGAGGCAGTGATGATGTTTAAATTCATAAGTGCATCTCTTTGGGGTTGTCTTGGCTCTGTATTGTCATCTTCTATCATTTGTCACTATTATTACTTTAACTTTAGCACTGACTTGTCCTTTTAATGCAGTAAGTGCTAATTGTTGGGGTAGTTTTAATTGACTAGTGCACCTACCAAAAACTCAGCCATGAAGGGTAGAATCTCATTGCATTCTGTCACTATTATTACTTTAACTTTAGCACTGACTTGTCCTTTAAATTCAGTAAGTGCTACTTGTTGGGGTAGTTTTAACTGACACATAACAAGCACATAACAAGAAGGCTTGATGTAAACAAACTCAGATTACCTCTAATGGGGGCATTGATGATGTTTTAATTCATAAGTGCTTCCCTTTGGGGTTGTCTTGGTTCTGTTAGGTCATCTTTTACACTTTAGCACTGTCACTGTTATTTAATTGATTAGTGTAAAAACAATAACTCAATCTTGATGGAAAGAGACTTTGGTATCTTCATTTGTGGTAAAAAAAAAAAAAAAAAAAGAATAAAGAAAAGCACCAGTCAACTAATCAAATGCAAATGGTTGAATTTAATGTGATGGTGAGCTATGTGTGAAGTACCAATGAAACTACCATAATGGCCCAGGACAGAACTACAACAACCCAGGACAGAGTTGTTTTGTTCACATTCCCTATATATGGTGTTCACAATTCTTGGCAGTCATAGCATGCCTACTAGCTGAGGGAGGACACCAGTCAGAGCAGTAGGTAAGAGATCAAGCTGGCTTTTGCCACTATTATTACTTTAACTTTAGCACTGACTTGACCTTATAATTCAGTAAGTGCTACTTGTTGGGGTAGTTGTAATTGACCAGTGCACATGATAAGTCATGTTTGATGAAAATAAACTCAATCTAACTCATTTAGTCTAGCATAGAAGAATAGTTTTGTATTGACTTGTGCACATACAAAGAACACATGCTCAATGGAAGCAAACAAGCTCAGACTACCTCAAATGGAGGCAGTGATGATGTTTAAATTCATAAGTGCATCTCTTTGGGGTTGTCTTGGCTCTGTTAGGTCATCTTTTACACTTTAGCACTGTCACTGATATTTAATTGATTAGTGTAAAAACAATAACTCAATCTTGATGGAAAGATACTTTGGTATCTTCATTTGTGGTAAAAAAAAAAAAAAAAAAAAAGAATAAAGAAAAGCACCAGCCAACTAATCAAATGCAAATGGTTGAATTTAATGTGATGGTGAGCTATGTGTGAAGTACCAATCAAACTACCATAATGGCCCAGGACAGAACTACAACAACCCAGGACAGAGTTGTTTTGTTCACATTCCCTATATATGGTGTTCACAATTCTTGGCAGTCATAGCATGCCTACTAGCTGAGGGAGGACACCAGTCAGAGCAGTAGGTAAGAGATCAAGCTGGCTTTTGCCACTATTATTACTTTAACTTTAGCACTGACTTGACCTTATAATTCAGTAAGTGCTACTTGTTGGGGTAGTTGTAATTGACCAGTGCACATGGGAGGACACCAGTCAGAGCAGTAGGTAAGAGATCAAGCTGGGGAAAGTAGAATGTTTAAACTTTTGTCACTATTATTACTTTAACACTGACTTGACCTTTTAATTCAGTAAGTGCTACTTGTTGGGGTAGTTGTAATTGACCAGTGCACATGATAAGTCATGTTTGATAAAAATAAACTCAATCTAACTCATTTAGTTTTAGCATAGAAGAGTAGTTTTGTATTGACTCGTGCACATACAAAGAACACATGCTCAATGGAAGCAAACAAGCTCAGACTACCTCAAATGGAGGCAGTGATGATGTTTAAATTCATAAGTGCATCTCTTTGGGGTTGTCTTGGCTCTGTATTGTCATCTTCTATCAAGTCAGTGCTAAAGTTAAAGTAATAATAGTGACACTATTATTACTTTAACTTTAGCACTGACTTGTCCTTTTAATTCAGTAAGTGCTACTTGTTGGGGTAGTTTTAATTGACTAGTGCACCTACCAAAAACTCAGCCATGAAGGGTAGAATCTCATTGCATTCTGTCACTATTATTACTTTAACTTTAGCACTGACTTGTCCTTTAAATTCAGTAAGTGCTACTTGTTGGGGTAGTTTTAACTGACACATAACAAGCACATAACAAGAAGGCTTGATGTAAACAAACTCAGATTACCTCTAATGGGGGCATTGATGATGTTTTAATTCATAAGTGCTTCCCTTTGGGGTTGTCTTGGTTCTGTTAGGTCATCTTTTACACTTTAGCACTGTCACTGTTATTTAATTGATTAGTGTAAAAACAATAACTCAATCTTGATGGAAAGAGACTTTAGTATCTTCATTTGTGGTAAAAAAAAAAAAAAAAAGGAATAAAGAAAAGCACCAGCCAACTAATCAAATGCAAATGGCTTGAATTTAATGTGATGGTGAGCAATGTGTGAAGTACCAATGAAACTACCATAATGGCCCAGGACAGAGCTACAACGACCCAGGACAGAGTTGTTTTGTTCATATTCCCTATATATGGTGTCCACAATTCTTGGCAGTCATAGCATGCCTACTAGCTGAGGGAGGACACCAGTCAGAGCAGTAGGTAAGAGATCAAGCTGGCCTTTGTCACTATTATTACTTTAACTTTAGCACTGACTTGACCTTATAATTCAGTAAGTGCTACTTGTTGGGGTAGTTGTAATTGACCAGTGCACATGATAAGTCATGTTTGATGAAAATAAACTCAATCTAACTAATTTAGTTCAGCATAGAAGAGTAGTTTTGTATTGACTCGTGCACATACAAAGAACACACACTCAATGGAAGCAAACAAGCTCAGACTACCTCAAATGGAGGCAGTGATGATGTTTAATAAGTGCATCTCTTTGGGGTTGTCTTGGCTCTGTATTGTCATCTTCTATCATTTGTCACTATTATTACTTTAACTTTAGCACTGACTTGTCCTTTTAATTCAGTAAGTGCTACTTGTTGGGGTAGTTTTAATTGACTAGTGCACCTACCAAAAACTCAGCCATGAAGGGTAGAATCTCATTGCATTCTGTCACTATTATTACTTTAACTTTAGCACTGACTTGTCCTTTAAATTCAGTAAGTGCTACTTGTTGGGGTAGTTTTAACTGACACATAACAAGCACATAACAAGAAGGCTTGATGTAAACAAACTCAGATTACCTCTAATGGGGGCATTGATGATGTTTTAATTCATAAGTGCTTCCCTTTGGGGTTGTCTTGGTTCTGTTAGGTCATCTTTTACACTGTCACTGTTATTTAATTGATTAGTGTAAAAACAATAACTCAATCTTGATGGAAAGGGACTTTGGTATCTTCATTTGTGGTAAAAAAAAAAAAAATAATAAAGAAAAGCACCATCCAACTAATCAAATGCACATGGCTTGAATTTAATGTGATGGTGAGCAATGTGTGAAGTACCAATGAAACTACCATAATGGCCCAGGACAGAACTACAACGACCCAGGACAGAGTTGTTTTGTTCACATTCCCTATATATGGTGTTCACAATTCTTGGCAGTCATAGCATGCCTACTAGCTGAGGGAGTACACCAGTCAGAACAGTAGGTAAGAGATCAAGCTGGCTTTTGTCACTATTATTACTTTAACTTTAGCACTGACTTGACCTTATAATTCAGTAAGTGCTACTTGTTGGGGTAGTTGTAATTGACCAGTGCACATGATAAGTCATGTTTGATGAAAATATACTCAATCTAACTCATTTAAGCATAGAAGAGTAGTTTTGTATTGACTCGTGCACATACAAAGAACACATGCTCAATGGAAGCAAACACGCTCAGACTACCTCAAATGGAGGCAGTGATGATGTTTAATTTAATAAGTGCATCTATTTGGGGTTGTCTTGGCTCTGTATTGTCATCTTCTATCTTTTGTCACTATTATTACTTTAACTTTAGCAATGACTTGTCCTTTTAATTCAGTAAGTGCTACTTGTTGGGGTAGTTTTAATTGACTAGTGCACCTACCAAAAACTCAGCCATGAAGGGTAGAATCTCATTGCATTCTGTCACTATTATTACTTTAACTTTAGCACTGACTTGTCCTTTAAATTCAGTAAGTGCTACTTGTTGGGGTAGTTTTAACTGACACATAACAAGCACATAACAAGACGGCTTGATGTAAACAAACTCAGATTACCTCTAATGGGGGCATTGATGATGTTTTAATTCATAAGTGCTTCCCTTTGGGGTTGTCTTGGTTCTGTTAGGTCATCTTTTACACTTTAGCACTGTCACTGTTATATCATTGATTAGTGTAAAAACAATAACTCAATCTTGATGGAAAGAGACTTTAGTATCTTCATTTGTGGTAAAAAATAAATAAAAAAAAAGGAATAAAGAAAAGCACCAGCCAACTAATCAAATGCAAATGGTTGAATTTAATGTGATGGTGAGCAATGTGTGAAGTACCAATGAAACTACCATAATGGCCCAGGACAGAACTACAACGACCCAGGACAGAGTTGTTTTGTTCACATTCCCTATATATGGTGTTCACAATTCTTGGCAGTCATAGCATGCCTACTAGCTGAGGGAGGACACCAGTCAGAGCATTAGGTAAGAGATCAAGCTGGGGAAAGTAGAATGTTTACACTTTTGTCACTATTATTACTTTAACTTTAGCACTGACTTGACCTTTTAATTCAGTAAGTGCTACTTGTTGGGGTAGTTGTAATTGACCAGTGCACATGATAAGTCATGTTTGATGAAAATAAACTCAATCTAACTCATTTAGTTTTAGCATAGAAGAGTAGTTTTGTATTGACTCGTGCACATACAAAGAACACATGCTCAATGGAAGCAAACACGCTCAGACTACCTCAAATGGAGGCAGTGATGATGTTTAAACTCATAAGTGCATCTATTTGGGGTTGTCTTGGCTCTGTATTGTCATCTTCTATCATTTGTCACTATTATTACTTTAACTTTAGCACTGACTTGTCCTTTTAATTCAGTAAGTGCTACTTGTTGGGGTAGTTTTAATTGACTAGTGCACCTACCAAGAACTCAGCCATGAAGGGTAGAATCTCATTGCATTCTGTCACTATTATTACTTTAACTTTAGCACTGACTTGTCCTTTAAATTCAGTAAGTGCTACTTGTTGGGGTAGTTTTAACTGACACATAACAAGCACATAACAAGAAGGCTTGATGTAAACAAACTCAGATTACCTCTAATGGGGGCATTGATGATGTTTTAATTCATAAGTGCTTCCCTTTGGGGTTGTCTTGGTTCTGTTAGGTCATCTTTTACACTTTAGCACTGTCACTGTTATTTAATTGATTAGTGTAAAAACAATAACTCAATCTTGATGGAAAGAGACTTTGGTATCTTCATTTGTGGTAAAAAAAAAAAAAAGAATAAATATATATAGGGAATATACATTCCCTATATATGGTGTTCACAATTCTTGGCAGTCATAGCATGCCTACTAGCTGAGGGAGGACACCAGTCAGAGCAGTAGGTAAGAGATCAAGCTGGCTTTTGCCACTATTATTACTTTAACTTTAGCACTGACTTGACCTTATAATTCAGTAAGTGCTACTTGTTGGGGTAGTTGTAATTGACCAGTGCACATGATAAGTCATGTTTGATGAAAATAAACTCAATCTAACTCATTTAGTCTAGCATAGAAGAATAGTTTTGTATTGACTTGTGCACATACAAAGAACACATGCTCAATGGAAGCAAACAAGCTCAGACTACCTCAAATGGAGGCAGTGATGATGTTTAAATTCATAAGTGCATCTCTTTGGGGTTGTCTTGGCTCTGTTAGGTCATCTTTTACACTTTAGCACTGTCACTGATATTTAATTGATTAGTGTAAAAACAATAACTCAATCTTGATGGAAAGAGACTTTGGTATCTTCATTTGTGGTAAAAAAGAAAAAAAAAAAAAAAGAATAAAGAAAAGCACCAGCCAACTAATCAAATGCAAATGGTTGAATTTAATGTGATGGTGAGCTATGTGTGAAGTACCAATGAAACTACCATAATGGCCCAGGACAGAACTACAACAACCCAGGACAGAGTTGTTTTGTTCACATTCCCTATATATGGTGTTCACAATTCTTGGCAGTCATAGCATGCCTACTAGCTGAGGGAGGACACCAGTCAGAGCAGTAGGTAAGAGATCAAGCTGGCTTTTGCCACTATTATTACTTTAACTTTAGCACTGACTTGACCTTATAATTCAGTAAGTGCTACTTGTTGGGGTAGTTGTAATTGACCAGTGCACATGATAAGTCATGTTTGATGAAAATAAACTCAATCTAACTCATTTAGTCTAGCATAGAAGAATAGTTTTGTATTGACTTGTGCACATACAAAGAACACATGCTCAATGGAAGCAAACAAGCTCAGACTACCTCAAATGGAGGCAGTGATGATGTTTAAATTCATAAGTGCATCTCTTTGGGGTTGTCTTGGCTCTGTTAGGTCATCTTTTACACTTTAGCACTGTCACTGATATTTAATTGATTAGTGTAAAAACAATAACTCAATCTTGATGGAAAGAGACTTTGGTATCTTCATTTGTGGTAAAAAAAAAAAAAAAAAAAAAAAAGAATAAAGAAAAGCACCAGCCAACTAATCAAATGCAAATGGTTGAATTTAATGTGATGGTGAGCTATGTGTGAAGTACCAATGAAACTACCATAATGGCCCAGGACAGAACTACAACAACCCAGGACAGAGTTGTTTTGTTCACATTCCCTATATATGGTGTTCACAATTCTTGGCAGTCATAGCATGCCTACTAGCTGAGGGAGGACACCAGTCAGAGCAGTAGGTAAGAGATCAAGCTGGCTTTTGCCACTATTATTACTTTAACTTTAGCACTGACTTGACCTTATAATTCAGTAAGTGCTACTTGTTGGGGTAGTTGTAATTGACCAGTGCACATGGGAGGACACCAGTCAGAGCAGTAGGTAAGAGATCAAGCTGGGGAAAGTAGAATGTTTAAACTTTTGTCACTATTATTACTTTAACACTGACTTGACCTTTTAATTCAGTAAGTGCTACTTGTTGGGGTAGTTGTAATTGACCAGTGCACATGATAAGTCATGTTTGATAAAAATAAACTCAATCTAACTCATTTAGTTTTAGCATAGAAGAGTAGTTTTGTATTGACTCGTGCACATACAAAGAACACATGCTCAATGGAAGCAAACAAGCTCAGACTACCTCAAATGGAGGCAGTGATGATGTTTAAATTCATAAGTGCATCTCTTTGGGGTTGTCTTGGCTCTGTATTGTCATCTTCTATCAAGTCAGTGCTAAAGTTAAAGTAATAATAGTGACACTATTATTACTTTAACTTTAGCACTGACTTGTCCTTTTAATTCAGTAAGTGCTACTTGTTGGGGTAGTTTTAATTGACTAGTGCACCTACCAAAAACTCAGCCATGAAGGGTAGAATCTCATTGCATTCTGTCACTATTATTACTTTAACTTTAGCACTGACTTGTCCTTTAAATTCAGTAAGTGCTACTTGTTGGGGTAGTTTTAACTGACACATAACAAGCACATAACAAGAAGGCTTGATGTAAACAAACTCAGATTACCTCTAATGGGGGCATTGATGATGTTTTAATTCATAAGTGCTTCCCTTTGGGGTTGTCTTGGTTCTGTTAGGTCATCTTTTACACTTTAGCACTGTCACTGTTATTTAATTGATTAGTGTAAAAACAATAACTCAATCTTGATGGAAAGAGACTTTAGTATCTTCATTTGTGGTAAAAAAAAAAAAAAAGGAATAAAGAAAAGCACCAGCCAACTAATCAAATGCAAATGGCTTGAATTTAATGTGATGGTGAGCAATGTGTGAAGTACCAATGAAACTACCATAATGGCCCAGGACAGAGCTACAACGACCCAGGACAGAGTTGTTTTGTTCATATTCCCTATATATGGTGTCCACAATTCTTGGCAGTCATAGCATGCCTACTATCTGAGGGAGGACACCAGTCAGAGCAGTAGGTAAGAGATCAAGCTGGCCTTTGTCACTATTATTACTTTAACTTTAGCACTGACTTGACCTTATAATTCAGTAAGTGCTACTTGTTGGGGTAGTTGTAATTGACCAGTGCACATGATAAGTCATGTTTGATGAAAATAAACTCAATCTAACTAATTTAGTTCAGCATAGAAGAGTAGTTTTGTATTGACTCGTGCACATACAAAGAACACACACTCAATGGAAGCAAACAAGCTCAGACTACCTCAAATGGAGGCAGTGATGATGTTTAATAAGTGCATCTCTTTGGGGTTGTCTTGGCTCTGTATTGTCATCTTCTATCATTTGTCACTATTATTACTTTAACTTTAGCACTGACTTGTCCTTTTAATTCAGTAAGTGCTACTTGTTGGGGTAGTTTTAATTGACTAGTGCACCTACCAAAAACTCAGCCATGAAGGGTAGAATCTCATTGCATTCTGTCACTATTATTACTTTAACTTTAGCACTGACTTGTCCTTTAAATTCAGTAAGTGCTACTTGTTGGGGTAGTTTTAACTGACACATAACAAGCACATAACAAGAAGGCTTGATGTAAACAAACTCAGATTACCTCTAATGGGGGCATTGATGATGTTTTAATTCATAAGTGCTTCCCTTTGGGGTTGTCTTGGTTCTGTTAGGTCATCTTTTACACTTTAGCACTGTCACTGTTATTTAATTGATTAGTGTAAAAACAATAACTCAATCTTGATGGAAAGGGACTTTGGTATCTTCATTTGTGGTAAAAAAAAAAAAAAAAGAATAAAGAAAAGCACCATCCAACTAATCAAATGCACATGGCTTGAATTTAATGTGATGGTGAGCAATGTGTGAAGTACCAATGAAACTACCATAATGGCCCAGGACAGAACTACAACGACCCAGGACAGAGTTGTTTTGTTCACATTCCCTATATATGGTGTTCACAATTCTTGGCAGTCATAGCATGCCTACTAGCTGAGGGAGGACACCAGTCAGAACAGTAGGTAAGAGATCAAGCTGGCTTTTGTCACCATTATTACTTTAACTTTAGCACTGACTTGACCTTATAATTCAGTAAGTGCTACTTGTTGGGGTAGTTGTAATTGACCAGTGCACATGATAAGTCATGTTTGATGAAAATATACTCAATCTAACTCATTTAAGCATAGAAGAGTAGTTTTGTATTGACTCGTGCACATACAAAGAACACATGCTCAATGGAAGCAAACACGCTCAGACTACCTCAAATGGAGGCAGTGATGATGTTTAATTTAATAAGTGCATCTATTTGGGGTTGTCTTGGCTCTGTATTGTCATCTTCTATCTTTTGTCACTATTATTACTTTAACTTTAGCAATGACTTGTCCTTTTAATTCAGTAAGTGCTACTTGTTGGGGTAGTTTTAATTGACTAGTGCACCTACCAAAAACTCAGCCATGAAGGGTAGAATCTCATTGCATTCTGTCACTATTATTACTTTAACTTTAGCACTGACTTGTCCTTTAAATTCAGTAAGTGCTACTTGTTGGGGTAGTTTTAACTGACACATAACAAGCACATAACAAGACGGCTTGATGTAAACAAACTCAGATTACCTCTAATGGGGGCATTGATGATGTTTTAATTCATAAGTGCTTCCCTTTGGGGTTGTCTTGGTTCTGTTAGGTCATCTTTTACACTTTAGCACTGTCACTGTTATTTAATTGATTAGTGTAAAAACAATAACTCAATCTTGATGGAAAGAGACTTTAGTATCTTCATTTGTGGTAAAAAAAATAAAAAAAAAAGGAATAAAGAAAAGCACCAGCCAACTAATCAAATGCAAATGGTTGAATTTAATGTGATGGTGAGCAATGTGTGAAGTACCAATGAAACTACCATAATGGCCCAGGACAGAACTACAACGACCCAGGACAGAGTTGTTTTGTTCACATTCCCTATATATGGTGTTCACAATTCTTGGCAGTCATAGCATGCCTACTAGCTGAGGGAGGACACCAGTCAGAGCCTTAGGTAAGAGATCAAGCTGGGGAAAGTAGAATGTTTACACTTTTGTCACTATTATTACTTTAACTTTAGCACTGACTTGACCTTTTAATTCAGTAAGTGCTACTTGTTGGGGTAGTTGTAATTGACCAGTGCACATGATAAGTCATGTTTGATGAAAATAAACTCAATCTAACTCATTTAGTTTTAGCATAGAAGAGTAGTTTTGTATTGACTCGTGCACATACAAAGAACACATGCTCAATGGAAGCAAACACGCTCAGACTACCTCAAATGGAGGCAGTGATGATGTTTAAACTCATAAGTGCATTTATTTGGGGTTGTCTTGGCTCTGTATTGTCATCTTCTATCATTTGTCACTATTATTACTTTAACTTTAGCACTGACTTGTCCTTTTAATTCAGTAAGTGCTACTTGTTGGGGTAGTTTTAATTGACTAGTGCACCTACCAAGAACTCAGCCATGAAGGGTAGAATCTCATTGCATTCTGTCACTATTATTACTTTAACTTTAGCACTGACTTGTCCTTTAAATTCAGTAAGTGCTACTTGTTGGGGTAGTTTTAACTGACACATAACAAGCACATAACAAGAAGGCTTGATGTAAACAAATTCAGATTACCTCTAATGGGGGCATTGATGATGTTTTAATTCATAAGTGCTTCCCTTTGGGGTTGTCTTGGTTCTGTTAGGTCATCGTTTACACTTTAGCACTATCACTGTTATTTAATTGATTAGTGTAAAAACAATAACTCAATCTTGATGGAAATAGACTTTAGTATCTTCATTTGTGGTAAAAAAAAAAAAAAAAGAATAAAGAAGAGCACCAGCCAACTAATCAAATGCAAATGGCTTGAATTTAATGTGATGGTGAGCAATGTGTGAAGTACCAATGAAACTACCATAATGGCCCAGGACAGAACTTCAATGACCCAGGACAGAGTTGTTTTGTTCACATTCCCTATATATGGTGTTCACAATTCTTGGCAGTCATAGCATGCCTACTAGCTGAGGGAGGACACCAGTCAGAGCAGTAGGTAAGAGATCAAGCTGGGGAAAGTAGAATGTTTAAACTTTTGTCACTATTATTACTTTAACTTTAGCACTGATTTGACCTTATAATTCAGTAAGTGCTACTTGTTGGGGTAGTTGTAATTGACCAGTGCACATGATAAGTCATGTTTGATGAAAATAAACTCAATCTAACCCATTTAGTTTTAGCATAGAAGAGTAGTTTTGTATTGACTCGTGCACATACAAAGAACACATGCTCAATGGAAGCAAACACGCTCAGACTACCTCAAATGGAGGCAGTGATGATGTTTAAACTCATAAGTGCATCTATTTGGGGTTGTCTTGGCTCTGTATTGTCATCTTCTATCATTTGTCACTATTATTACTTTAACTTTAGCACTGACTTGTCCTTTTAATTCAGTAAGTGCTACTTGTTGGGGTAGTTTTAATTGACTAGTGCACCTACCAAGAACTCAGCCATGAAGGGTAGAATCTCATTGCATTCTGTCACTATTATTACTTTAACTTTAGCACTGACTTGTCCTTTAAATTCAGTAAGTGCTACTTGTTGGGGTAGTTTTAACTGACACATAACAAGCACATAACAAGAAGGCTTGATGTAAACAAATTCAGATTACCTCTAATGGGGGCATTGATGATGTTTTAATTCATAAGTGCTTCCCTTTGGGGTTGTCTTGGTTCTGTTAGGTCATCGTTTACACTTTAGCACTATCACTGTTATTTAATTGATTAGTGTAAAAACAATAACTCAATCTTGATGGAAATAGACTTTAGTATCTTCATTTGTGGTAAAAAAAAAAAAAAAAAAAGAATAAAGAAAAGCACCAGCCAACTAATCAAATGCAAATGGCTTGAATTTAATGTGATGGTGAGCAATGTGTGAAGTACCAATGAAACTACCATAATGGCCCAGGACAGAACTTCAATGACCCAGGACAGAGTTGTTTTGTTCACATTCCCTATATATGGTGTTCACAATTCTTGGCAGTCATAGCATGCCTACTAGCTGAGGGAGGACACCAGTCAGAGCAGTAGGTAAGAGATCAAGCTGGGGAAAGTAGAATGTTTAAACTTTTGTCACTATTATTACTTTAACTTTAGCACTGATTTGACCTTATAATTCAGTAAGTGCTACTTGTTGGGGTAGTTGTAATTGACCAGTGCACATGATAAGTCATGTTTGATGAAAATAAACTCAATCTAACCCATTTAGTTTTAGCATAGAAGAGTAGTTTTGTATTGACTCGTGCACATACAAAGAACACATACTCAATGGAAGCAAACACACTCAGACTACCTCAAATGGAGGCAGTGATGATGTTTAAACTCATAAGTGCATCTATTTGGGGTTGTCTTGGCTCTGTATTGTCATCTTCTATCATTTGTCACTATTATTACTTTAACTTTAGCACTGACTTGTCCTTTTAATTCAGTAAGTGCTACTTGTTGGGGTAGTTTTGATTGACTAGTGCACCTACCAAGAACTCAGCCATGAAGGGTAGAATCTCATTGCATTCTGTCACTATTATTACTTTAACTTTAGTACTGACTTGTCCTTTAAATTCAGTAAGTGCTACTTGTTGGGGTAGTTTTAACTGACACATAACAAGCACATAACAAGAAGGCTTGATGTAAACAAACTCAGATTACCTCTAATGTGGGCATTGATGATGTTTTAATTCATAAGTGCTTCCCTTTGGGGTTGTCTTGCTTCTGTTAGGTCATCTTTTACACTTTCACTGTTATTTAATTGATTAGTGTAAAAACAATAACTCAATCTTGATGGAAATATACTTTAGTATTTTCATTTGTGGTAAAAACAAAACAAAAAAAAAGAATAAAGAAAAGCACCAGCCAACTAATCAAATGCAAATGCCTTGAATTTAATGTGATGGCTTGAATTTAATGTGTGAAGTACCAATGAAACTACCATAATGGCCCAGGACAGAACTACAACGACCCAGGACAGAGTTGTTTTGTTCACATTCCCTATATATGGTGTTCACAATTCTTGGCAGTCATAGCATGCCTACTAGCTGAGGGAGGACACCAGTCAGAGCAGTAGGTAAGAGATCAAGCTGGGGAAAGTAGAATGTTTAAACTTTTGTCACTATTATTACTTTAACTTTAGCACTGACTTGACCTTATAATTCAGTAAGTGCTACTTGTTGGGGTAGTTGTAATTGACCAGTGCACATGATAAGTCATGTTTGATGAAAATAAAACTAGTTTTAGCATAGAAGAATAGTTTTGTATTGACTAGTGCACATACAAAGAACACATGCTCAATGGAAGCAAACAAGCTCAGACTACCTCAAATGGAGGCAGTGATGATGTTTAATTTAATAAGTGCATCTATTTGGGGTTGTCTTGGCTCTGTATTGTCATCTTCTATCATTTGTCACTATTATTAATTTAACTTTAGCAATGACTTGTCCTTTTAATTCAGTAAGTGCTACTTGTTGGGGTAGTTTTAATTGACTAGTGCACCTACCAAAAACTCAGCCATGGAGGGTAGAATCTCATTGCATTCTGTCACTATTATTACTTTAACTTTAGCACTGACTTGTCCTTTAAATTCAGTAAGTGCTACTTGTTGGGGTAGTTTTAACTGACACATAACAAGCACATAACAAGACGGCTTGATGTAAACAAACTCAGATTACCTCTAATGGGGGCATTGATGATGTTTTAATTCATAAGTGCTTCCCTTTGGGGTTGTCTTGGTTCTGTTAGGTCATCGTTTACACTTTAGCACTGTCACTGTTATTTAATTGATTAGTGTAAAAACAATAACTCAATCTTGATGGAAAGAGACTTTAGTATCTTCATTTGTGGTAACCCTAACCCAAAAAAAAAAGGAATAAAGAAAAGCACCAGCCAACTAATCAAATGCAAATGGTTGAATTTAATGTGATGGTGAGCAATGTGTGAAGTACCAATGAAACTACCATAATGGCCCAGGACAGAACTACAACGACCCAGGACAGAGTTGTTTTGTTCACATTCCCTATATATGGTGTTCACAATTCTTGGCAGTCATAGCATGCCTACTAGCTGAGGGAGGACACCAGTCAGAGCATTAGGTAAGAGATCAAGCTGGGGAAAGTAGAATGTTTACACTTTTGTCACTATTATTACTTTAACTTTAGCACTGACTTGACCTTTTAATTCAGTAAGTGCTACTTGTTGGGGTAGTTGTAATTGACCAGTGCACATGATAAGTCATGTTTGATGAAAATAAACTCAATCTAACTCATTTAGTTTTAGCATAGAAGAGTAGTTTTGTATTGACTCGTGCACATACAAAGAACACATGCTCAATGGAAGCAAACACGCTCAGACTACCTCAAATGGAGGCAGTGATGATGTTTAAACTCATAAGTGCATCTATTTGGGGTTGTATTGGCTCTGTATTGTCATCTTCTATCATTTGTCACTATTATTACTTTAACTTTAGCACTGACTTGTCCTTTTAATTCAGTAAGTGCTACTTGTTGGGGTAGTTTTAATTGACTAGTGCACCTACCAAGAACTCAGCCATGAAGGGTAGAATCTCATTGCATTCTGTCACTATTATTACTTTAACTTTAGCACTGACTTGTCCTTTAAATTCAGTAAGTGCTACTTGTTGGGGTAGTTTTAACTGACACATAACAAGCACATAACAAGAAGGCTTGATGTAAACAAATTCAGATTACCTCTAATGGGGGCATTGATGATGTTTTAATTCATAAGTGCTTCCCTTTGGGGTTGTCTTGGTTCTGTTAGGTCATCGTTTACACTTTAGCACTATCACTGTTATTTAATTGATTAGTGTAAAAACAATAACTCAATCTTGATGGAAATAGACTTTAGTATCTTCATTTGTGGTAAACAAAAAAAAAAAAAAGAATAAAGAAAAGCACCAGCCAACTAATCAAATGCAAATGGCTTGAATTTAATGTGATGGTGAGCAATGTGTGAAGTACCAATGAAACTACCATAATGACCCAGGACAGAACTTCAATGACCCAGGACAGAGTTGTTTTGTTCACATTCCCTATATATGGTGTTCACAATTCTTGGCAGTCATAGCATGCCTACTAGCTGAGGGAGGACACCAGTCAGAGCAGTAGGTAAGAGATCAAGCTGGGGAAAGTAGAATGTTTAAACTTTTGTCACTATTATTACTTTAACTTTAGCACTGACTTGACCTTATAATTCAGTAAGTGCTACTTGTTGGGGTAGTTGTAATTGACCAGTGCACATGATAAGTCATGTTTGATGAAAATAAACTCAATCTAACTAATTTAGTTCAGCATAGAAGAGTAGTTTTGTATTGACTCGTGCACATACAAAGAACACACACTCAATGGAAGCAAACAAGCTCAGACTACCTCAAATGGAGGCAGTGATGATGTTTAATAAGTGCATCTCTTTGGGGTTGTCTTGGCTCTGTATTGTCATCTTCTATCATTTGTCACTATTATTACTTTAACTTTAGCACTGACTTGTCCTTTTAATTCAGTAAGTGCTACTTGTTGGGGTAGTTTTAATTGACTAGTGCACCTACCAAAAACTCAGCCATGAAGGGTAGAATCTCATTGCATTCTGTCACTATTATTACTTTAACTTTAGCACTGACTTGTCCTTTAAATTCAGTAAGTGCTACTTGTTGGGGTAGTTTTAACTGACACATAACAAGCACATAACAAGAAGGCTTGATGTAAACAAACTCAGATTACCTCTAATGGGGGCATTGATGATGTTTTAATTCATAAGTGCTTCCCTTTGGGGTTGTCTTGGTTCTGTTAGGTCATCTTTTACACTGTCACTGTTATTTAATTGATTAGTGTAAAAACAATAACTCAATCTTGATGGAAAGGGACTTTGGTATCTTCATTTGTGGTAAAAAAAAAAAAAAGAATAAAGAAAAGCACCATCCAACTAATCAAATGCACATGGCTTGAATTTAATGTGATGGTGAGCAATGTGTGAAGTACCAATGAAACTACCATAATGGCCCAGGACAGAACTACAACGACCCAGGACAGAGTTGTTTTGTTCACATTCCCTATATATGGTGTTCACAATTCTTGGCAGTCATAGCATGCCTACTAGCTGAGGGAGTACACCAGTCAGAACAGTAGGTAAGAGATCAAGCTGGCTTTTGTCACTATTATTACTTTAACTTTAGCACTGACTTGACCTTATAATTCAGTAAGTGCTACTTGTTGGGGTAGTTGTAATTGACCAGTGCACATGATAAGTCATGTTTGATGAAAATATACTCAATCTAACTCATTTAAGCATAGAAGAGTAGTTTTGTATTGACTCGTGCACATACAAAGAACACATGCTCAATGGAAGCAAACACGCTCAGACTACCTCAAATGGAGGCAGTGATGATGTTTAATTTAATAAGTGCATCTATTTGGGGTTGTCTTGGCTCTGTATTGTCATCTTCTATCTTTTGTCACTATTATTACTTTAACTTTAGCAATGACTTGTCCTTTTAATTCAGTAAGTGCTACTTGTTGGGGTAGTTTTAATTGACTAGTGCACCTACCAAAAACTCAGCCATGAAGGGTAGAATCTCATTGCATTCTGTCACTATTATTACTTTAACTTTAGCACTGACTTGTCCTTTAAATTCAGTAAGTGCTACTTGTTGGGGTAGTTTTAACTGACACATAACAAGCACATAACAAGACGGCTTGATGTAAACAAACTCAGATTACCTCTAATGGGGGCATTGATGATGTTTTAATTCATAAGTGCTTCCCTTTGGGGTTGTCTTGGTTCTGTTAGGTCATCTTTTACACTTTAGCACTGTCACTGTTATTTCATTGATTGGTGTAAAAACAATAACTCAATCTTGATGGAAAGAGACTTTAGTATCTTCATTTGTGGTAAAAAAAAAATAAAAAAAAGGAATAAAGAAAAGCACCAGCCAACTAATCAAATGCAAATGGTTGAATTTAATGTGATGGTGAGCAATGTGTGAAGTACCAATGAAACTACCATAATAGTAGTAGTAGTAGTATTTTATTTTGGTCTTAGCAGGATACATTCAATATATTCAACATATCATCATATCATATCATGTATGATTAAGACCAAAAAGGAGTAGGCTGAAGCCAATGGCTTATTTTGCCTATCCTTTTTCACACAAAACAATTTGACGTAAAGGAAAAAAAAAAAACTATGAAAACAAGAAAAAAACAAACAAACAAACGAAAAAACAGACAAAAGAGAAAAGAGAAGATTAACACAACAGAGAAAAAAAAACAAAAAACAAGACAAACGTGATCACAACAACCAAGAGACAAGACTTACAGAATTCTTGAATTATCATATTATAATATCCATATATAATACTATAGTAATCAATTTGAATAATACTTTATAATACATACTTAGTATGTAATTACGATATAATTTATAAGATAATCTAGCAGAGCTAACATTCCTACAGGTATTTAAATTTACATTAATGTTCTATATTTGTCTATTATTTTAGATGTATACATTCTTTTAAATTTATTAGTGGAACTACACTTTTTAATTCATCGTCCAAACCGTTCCAAAGGTTTACCCCTCTGACACTTATGCATCTACTTTTTTTATTGGTTCTTGCCTTAGTCCCCTTAAAAATACCAAAACCCCTTAGATTATACCTAGTCTCTCTTGGCTCAAACAGCTCCTGGATACATTGCGGAAGCAGATGGTTATGTGCTTTGAACATTATAGCTGCAGTATTAAGGTCAACAAGGTCATGTAGTTTTAGGGTGTTAGAATGAATAAAGAGTGGATTTGTAGGTGTGTAGTAATCTGCATGATTGACAATTCTGATGGCTTTTTTTTGGAGTAGAAATATTGGATTGATATTTGATTTATAATTGCTCCCCCATACTTCCACACAATAACTGATGTGTGGAAGTATGAGAGAGCAGTACAGTAAGTAGAGTGAGTTCTGGTCCAAGATTGGTTTCATTTTATACAGTATAGCAATTGTTTTCGATAATTTAGTTCTTAAGGCATTTATGTGTGATTTCCAATTTAGTTTGCTGTCAATTGTGATTCCCAGAAATTTATTCTCAACAACTTGATCAATTTCAACATCATCAAATTTGATTTTGACCTGTTTATCTATTTTCCTATTTCCAAAAATGATAAATTTAGTTTTACTTACGTTTAGTGACAGTTTATTGATATCAAACCATTTTTTTAATATACTTAGCTCACTTTCTACTGTATCCAGGAGCTGCTCTAGGTGTTTTCCTGAGCAATACAGGCTAGTGTCATCCGCGAACAGTACACAATTAAGGTGTTTCAATACTTCACATATATCATTTATATACATTATGAACAGTTTCGGTCCCAGTACAGAGCCTTGTGGGACTCCGTAAGTGATGTTAAGTTTGTCCGAGTCAACACTGTTCATGTGTACATATTGGTTTCTGTTGCTAAGATAACTATTTAACCATGCATTGGCGGTTCCTCTTATACCATATCTTTCCATTTTTTTTAATAGCAAACCATGGTCGATAGTGTCAAATGCTTTTCGTAAATCAATAAAGACCCCCACTGTATATTCATTATTATCAATTGCTGTCGATATTGATTCTACCAATTCTGTAACTGCCATCGAGGTGGACCTGTTTGACCTGAACCCATACTGATGATTACTTAATAATTTGTGTTTTTCTATAAAATTGTCAAGCCTAGTCACAAACAGTTTTTCTAATATTTTTGAAAATTGAGAGAGCAGAGAGATTGGTCTATAATTAGTGAAGTTATATTTATCCCCGCTCTTGAAGATAGGAACCACTTTGGCGGTCTTCATTTTGCTCGGAAAAATGCCGGTTGAAAAAGATTGGTTACAGATGTATGTGTATGGTGTTACTATACAATCTATAATATCCTTGACCAGCATCATATCTATATTAGTGCAGTCTGTTGACTTCTTATTTTTAAAGTGTTGGACAATTTCCAGAATTTCACTTTCGTGAACACTCGTGATGAAAATTGAGTTTAGATTATTTTTGATAATTCTTTCATCTAGACCATCACAGTCTCTCTGCTCTACAATATCCTTTGCAAGAGTAGGCCCAACATTTACAAAGAAATTATTAAATTCATCAGCTATTTCCTTAGTCTTATTTATAATCATATTGTCTTTAATAAAGTGATTTGGGTAATCGTTACTTACATTACCTTTTTTAATTATACTATTTAGTATCTTCCATGTCCCTTGGATGTTACTCCTGTGCTGTTCCAGTTTCATATGATAATATTCCTTCTTTTTTAATCTTATAATACTTATTAATTTATTTTTATACGTTTTATATCTATTTTCTGCTTCTTTTGTTCTATGTTTCATATATAATTTATATAATAGGTTTTTTTTTTTACACGCATTTTCTAGGCCTTTGGTTATCCATGGCCTATTTTGCCTGGCTTTGTTCTTAAATGTAGACTTTCTCAACGGACAATGTTTATCATAAAGCTTAAGTATAATGGACTGGAAGGCCTCATAGGCCAGTTCAGGGTCATTTGTAGCATAGACCTCATCCCAGGTTTGTATGCTTAGGTCCACCCTAAGGGCAACAACAGATTCAGGTGTTCTACATCTAATCATCGTATGGTTGTGCGTTTGGATATTTTTTTCCTTTTTTAGTAGGTGGTGGAAAATACCAAAAACAGGGAGATGGTCACTTATGTCATTTATAAGTAATCCAGCAGTGGCTTGGCATTCTATTGTGTTAGTATATATATTATCAATCAATGTGGCTGTATTTATTGTGATTCTACTAGGTTTAGTGATTAATGGGAACTGACTTCTACTATACATTGTATTGGTGAAATCTGCTATTTTTGAATTCCCATGAGGGTTTAGAAGGTCAACATTGAAGTCCCCACATATTATTTGTCCTTTGTTATTAATATTACCAAATATACTCTCTATTTTCTGATTAAATGTATCTAGACAAGATCCAGGGGTCCTATGCACACAGCTGATACTTATATTTTTAGATTCCGCTACAACAATTTCAACTGTTATGCACTCCATAATTCCGTCAATGGTGGTTGACATTGATGGAATCATGTTGCATCTTAGAGCCGCATCCACATATAATGCTACTCCTCCAGCTTTTGCATAGGTCCTATCCATTGTGAAAAGCTCATATCCCTCCATTCCCACATTATAACCTTTTTCTTTTTCAAGCCACGTCTCAGAGACTGCTATTACATTAAACTTGTTAAATTGACTCAGATATTTCTCAATTTCTGTGTAGTTTTTGTACAGACTCCTACTGTTGAAGTGGATTATTGAAAAGGCATCCTCCATTTTAACATTTTTGAATTGCTCATCGGTGTAGTACTCACAGGTATTAGCTATACTATTAAAGAAGTTATTTTCAGGGTCTATGTCATTGCCAAAATCATGCATTTTGTATTCCATGTGATCGAAAGTTTTTAAGTTAAGGTTTTCATAATGTGAGTACAGTTGGTGTATGGAATCATCCCTATAGTAATTATTAACAGTAAATTCTAATTCATCATCGTCAATGTCCCTAAAAGGAAACATAAACTCATCTAAACTAGCCATTGTTATTACAAAAGTCTTTCCACAAAGTCTTTGCATACCATTTGGAACAACAACTATTAGTCCTACATACATACCTGCACAGCCACACACCCACACGCACGCACACACATGCACACACGCACATGCACCCGCACACACTTTCACACACACAGTAGAGTCCCTCATATAGCCATAGCCCCAACACTAAACAGACCCTCTGTCCATCCATATAACTAGCAGAAAAAGTGGTCATTGTTAAGTCCAGTCCACAAAAAAAAGCACAGAGTAAGATTCCCCATAGAGCCATGGGTCCAACCCAGAACGGGTCATATATACATGCACAAAAGAAAAAATATATAGATAATAGCAGGGGCATTATCATTCCCAAATATATCCAAAAGCAAGCAAGAGTTCCATGCAAAAAGGGAAACAAAAAAAAAGAACATGCGAACAGCAAAACCCATGCAAAACAAAAAAATCCATGCAAAAATCCTGGATGTCCATGCAAAATGGATATAGAAAAATAAACAAGAGGGGGGGCCCAGGACAGAACTACAACGACCCAGGACAGAGTTGTTTTGTTCACATTCCCTATATATGGTGTTCACAATTCTTGGCAGTCATAGCATGCCTACTAGCTGAGGGAGGACACCAGTCAGAGCATTAGGTAAGAGATCAAGCTGGGGAAAGTAGAATGTTTACACTTTTGTCACTATTATTACTTTAACTTTAGCACTGACTTGACCTTTTAATTCAGTAAGTGCTACTTGTTGGGGTAGTTGTAATTGACCAGTGCACATGATAAGTCATGTTTGATGAAAATAAACTCAATCTAACTCATTTAGTTTTAGCATAGAAGAGTAGTTTTGTATTGACTCGTGCACATACAAAGAACACATGCTCAATGGAAGCAAACACGCTCAGACTACCTCAAATGGAGGCAGTGATGATGTTTAAACTCATAAGTGCATCTATTTGGGGTTGTCTTGGCTCTGTATTGTCATCTTCTATCATTTGTCACTATTATTACTTTAACTTTAGCACTGACTTGTCCTTTTAATTCAGTAAGTGCTACTTGTTGGGGTAGTTTTAATTGACTAGTGCACCTACCAAGAACTCAGCCATGAAGGGTAGAATCTCATTGCATTCTGTCACTATTATTACTTTAACTTTAGCACTGACTTGTCCTTTAAATTCAGTAAGTGCTACTTGTTGGGGTAGTTTTAACTGACACATAACAAGCACATAACAAGAAGGCTTGATGTAAACAAACTCAGATTACCTCTAATGGGGGCATTGATGATGTTTTAATTCATAAGTGCTTCCCTTTGGGGTTGTCTTGGTTCTGTTAGGTCATCTTTTACACTTTAGCACTGTCACTGTTATTTAATTGATTAGTGTAAAAACAATAACTCAATCTTGATGGAAAGAGACTTTGGTATCTTCATTTGTGGTAAAAAAAAAAAAAAGAATAAAGAAAAGCACCAGCCAACTAATCAAATGCAAATGGTTGAATTTAATGTGATGGTGAGCTATGTGTGAAGTACCAATGAAACTACCATAATGGCCCAGGACAGAACTACAACAACCCAGGACAGAGTTGTTTTGTTCACATTCCCTATATATGGTGTTCACAATTCTTGGCAGTCATAGCATGCCTACTAGCTGAGGGAGGACACCAGTCAGAGCAGTAGGTAAGAGATCAAGCTGGCTTTTGCCACTATTATTACTTTAACTTTAGCACTGACTTGACCTTATAATTCAGTAAGTGCTACTTGTTGGGGTAGTTGTAATTGACCAGTGCACATGATAAGTCATGTTTGATGAAAATAAACTCAATCTAACTCATTTAGTCTAGCATAGAAGAATAGTTTTGTATTGACTTGTGCACATACAAAGAACACATGCTCAATGGAAGCAAACAAGCTCAGACTACCTCAAATGGAGGCAGTGATGATGTTTAAATTCATAAGTGCATCTCTTTGGGGTTGTCTTGGCTCTGTTAGGTCATCTTTTACACTTTAGCACTGTCACTGATATTTAATTGATTAGTGTAAAAACAATAACTCAATCTTGATGGAAAGAGACTTTGGTATCTTCATTTGTGGTAAAAAAAAAAAAAAAAAAAAAGAATAAAGAAAAGCACCAGCCAACTAATCAAATGCAAATGGTTGAATTTAATGTGATGGTGAGCTATGTGTGAAGTACCAATGAAACTACCATAATGGCCCAGGACAGAACTACAACAACCCAGGACAGAGTTGTTTTGTTCACATTCCCTATATATGGTGTTCACAATTCTTGGCAGTCATAGCATGCCTACTAGCTGAGGGAGGACACCAGTCAGAGCAGTAGGTAAGAGATCAAGCTGGCTTTTGCCACTATTATTACTTTAACTTTAGCACTGACTTGACCTTATAATTCAGTAAGTGCTACTTGTTGGGGTAGTTGTAATTGACCAGTGCACATGGGAGGACACCAGTCAGAGCAGTAGGTAAGAGATCAAGCTGGGGAAAGTAGAATGTTTAAACTTTTGTCACTATTATTACTTTAACACTGACTTGACCTTTTAATTCAGTAAGTGCTACTTGTTGGGGTAGTTGTAATTGACCAGTGCACATGATAAGTCATGTTTGATAAAAATAAACTCAATCTAACTCATTTAGTTTTAGCATAGAAGAGTAGTTTTGTATTGACTCGTGCACATACAAAGAACACATGCTCAATGGAAGCAAACAAGCTCAGACTACCTCAAATGGAGGCAGTGATGATGTTTAAATTCATAAGTGCATCTCTTTGGGGTTGTCTTGGCTCTGTATTGTCATCTTCTATCAAGTCAGTGCTAAAGTTAAAGTAATAATAGTGACACTATTATTACTTTAACTTTAGCACTGACTTGTCCTTTTAATTCAGTAAGTGCTACTTGTTGGGGTAGTTTTAATTGACTAGTGCACCTACCAAAAACTCAGCCATGAAGGGTAGAATCTCATTGCATTCTGTCACTATTATTACTTTAACTTTAGCACTGACTTGTCCTTTAAATTCAGTAAGTGCTACTTGTTGGGGTAGTTTTAACTGACACATAACAAGCACATAACAAGAAGGCTTGATGTAAACAAACTCAGATTACCTCTAATGGGGGCATTGATGATGTTTTAATTCATAAGTGCTTCCCTTTGGGGTTGTCTTGGTTCTGTTAGGTCATCTTTTACACTTTAGCACTGTCACTGTTATTTAATTGATTAGTGTAAAAACAATAACTCAATCTTGATGGAAAGAGACTTTAGTATCTTCATTTGTGGTAAAAAAAAAAAAAAGGAATAAAGAAAAGCACCAGCCAACTAATCAAATGCAAATGGCTTGAATTTAATGTGATGGTGAGCAATGTGTGAAGTACCAATGAAACTACCATAATGGCCCAGGACAGAGCTACAACGACCCAGGACAGAGTTGTTTTGTTCATATTCCCTATATATGGTGTCCACAATTCTTGGCAGTCATAGCATGCCTACTATCTGAGGGAGGACACCAGTCAGAGCAGTAGGTAAGAGATCAAGCTGGCCTTTGTCACTATTATTACTTTAACTTTAGCACTGACTTGACCTTATAATTCAGTAAGTGCTACTTGTTGGGGTAGTTGTAATTGACCAGTGCACATGATAAGTCATGTTTGATGAAAATAAACTCAATCTAACTAATTTAGTTCAGCATAGAAGAGTAGTTTTGTATTGACTCGTGCACATACAAAGAACACACACTCAATGGAAGCAAACAAGCTCAGACTACCTCAAATGGAGGCAGTGATGATGTTTAATAAGTGCATCTCTTTGGGGTTGTCTTGGCTCTGTATTGTCATCTTCTATCATTTGTCACTATTATTACTTTAACTTTAGCACTGACTTGTCCTTTTAATTCAGTAAGTGCTACTTGTTGGGGTAGTTTTAATTGACTAGTGCACCTACCAAAAACTCAGCCATGAAGGGTAGAATCTCATTGCATTCTGTCACTATTATTACTTTAACTTTAGCACTGACTTGTCCTTTAAATTCAGTAAGTGCTACTTGTTGGGGTAGTTTTAACTGACACATAACAAGCACATAACAAGAAGGCTTGATGTAAACAAACTCAGATTACCTCTAATGGGGGCATTGATGATGTTTTAATTCATAAGTGCTTCCCTTTGGGGTTGTCTTGGTTCTGTTAGGTCATCTTTTACACTTTAGCACTATCACTGTTATTTAATTGATTAGTGTAAAAACAATAACTCAATCTTGATGGAAAGGGACTTTGGTATCTTCATTTGTGGTAAAAAAAAAAAAAAAAGAATAAAGAAAAGCACCATCCAACTAATCAAATGCACATGGCTTGAATTTAATGTGATGGTGAGCAATGTGTGAAGTACCAATGAAACTACCATAATGGCCCAGGACAGAACTTCAATGACCCAGGACAGAGTTGTTTTGTTCACATTCCCTATATATGGTGTTCACAATTCTTGGCAGTCATAGCATGCCTACTAGCTGAGGGAGGACACCAGTCAGAGCAGTAGGTAAGAGATCAAGCTGGGGAAAGTAGAATGTTTAAACTTTTGTCACTATTATTACTTTAACTTTAGCACTGATTTGACCTTATAATTCAGTAAGTGCTACTTGTTGGGGTAGTTGTAATTGACCAGTGCACATGATAAGTCATGTTTGATGAAAATAAACTCAATCTAACCCATTTAGTTTTAGCATAGAAGAGTAGTTTTGTATTGACTCGTGCACATACAAAGAACACATGCTCAATGGAAGCAAACACGCTCAGACTACCTCAAATGGAGGCAGTGATGATGTTTAAACTCATAAGTGCATCTATTTGGGGTTGTCTTGGCTCTGTATTGTCATCTTCTATCATTTGTCACTATTATTACTTTAACTTTAGCACTGACTTGTCCTTTTAATTCAGTAAGTGCTACTTGTTGGGGTAGTTTTAATTGACTAGTGCACCTACCAAGAACTCAGCCATGAAGGGTAGAATCTCATTGCATTCTGTCACTATTATTACTTTAACTTTAGCACTGACTTGTCCTTTAAATTCAGTAAGTGCTACTTGTTGGGGTAGTTTTAACTGACACATAACAAGCACATAACAAGAAGGCTTGATGTAAACAAATTCAGATTACCTCTAATGGGGGCATTGATGATGTTTTAATTCATAAGTGCTTCCCTTTGGGGTTGTCTTGGTTCTGTTAGGTCATCGTTTACACTTTAGCACTATCACTGTTATTTAATTGATTAGTGTAAAAACAATAACTCAATCTTGATGGAAATAGACTTTAGTATCTTCATTTGTGGTAAAAAAAAAAAAAAAAAAGAATAAAGAAAAGCACCAGCCAACTAATCAAATGCAAATGGCTTGAATTTAATGTGATGGTGAGCAATGTGTGAAGTACCAATGAAACTACCATAATGGCCCAGGACAGAACTTCAATGACCCAGGACAGAGTTGTTTTGTTCACATTCCCTATATATGGTGTTCACAATTCTTGGCAGTCATAGCATGCCTACTAGCTGAGGGAGGACACCAGTCAGAGCAGTAGGTAAGAGATCAAGCTGGGGAAAGTAGAATGTTTAAACTTTTGTCACTATTATTACTTTAACTTTAGCACTGATTTGACCTTATAATTCAGTAAGTGCTACTTGTTGGGGTAGTTGTAATTGACCAGTGCACATGATAAGTCATGTTTGATGAAAATAAACTCAATCTAACCCATTTAGTTTTAGCATAGAAGAGTAGTTTTGTATTGACTCGTGCACATACAAAGAACACATGCTCAATGGAAGCAAACACGCTCAGACTACCTCAAATGGAGGCAGTGATGATGTTTAAACTCATAAGTGCATCTATTTGGGGTTGTCTTGGCTCTGTATTGTCATCTTCTATCATTTGTCACTATTATTACTTTAACTTTAGCACTGACTTGTCCTTTTAATTCAGTAAGTGCTACTTGTTGGGGTAGTTTTAATTGACTAGTGCACCTACCAAGAACTCAGCCATGAAGGGTAGAATCTCATTGCATTCTGTCACTATTATTACTTTAACTTTAGCACTGACTTGTCCTTTAAATTCAGTAAGTGCTACTTGTTGGGGTAGTTTTAACTGACACATAACAAGCACATAACAAGAAGGCTTGATGTAAACAAATTCAGATTACCTCTAATGGGGGCATTGATGATGTTTTAATTCATAAGTGCTTCCCTTTGGGGTTGTCTTGGTTCTGTTAGGTCATCGTTTACACTTTAGCACTATCACTGTTATTTAATTGATTAGTGTAAAAACAATAACTCAATCTTGATGGAAATAGACTTTAGTATCTTCATTTGTGGTAAAAAAAAAAAAAAAAAAGAATAAAGAAAAGCACCAGCCAACTAATCAAATGCAAATGGCTTGAATTTAATGTGATGGTGAGCAATGTGTGAAGTACCAATGAAACTACCATAATGGCCCAGGACAGAACTTCAATGACCCAGGACAGAGTTGTTTTGTTCACATTCCCTATATATGGTGTTCACAATTCTTGGCAGTCATAGCATGCCTACTAGCTGAGGGAGGACACCAGTCAGAGCAGTAGGTAAGAGATCAAGCTGGGGAAAGTAGAATGTTTAAACTTTTGTCACTATTATTACTTTAACTTTAGCACTGATTTGACCTTATAATTCAGTAAGTGCTACTTGTTGGGGTAGTTGTAATTGACCAGTGCACATGATAAGTCATGTTTGATGAAAATAAACTCAATCTAACCCATTTAGTTTTAGCATAGAAGAGTAGTTTTGTATTGACTCGTGCACATACAAAGAACACATGCTCAATGGAAGCAAACACACTCAGACTACCTCAAATGGAGGCAGTGATGATGTTTAAACTCATAAGTGCATCTATTTGGGGTTGTCTTGGCTCTGTATTGTCATCTTCTATCATTTGTCACTATTATTACTTTAACTTTAGCACTGACTTGTCCTTTTAATTCAGTAAGTGCTACTTGTTGGGGTAGTTTTGATTGACTAGTGCACCTACCAAGAACTCAGCCATGAAGGGTAGAATCTCATTGCATTCTGTCACTATTATTACTTTAACTTTAGTACTGACTTGTCCTTTAAATTCAGTAAGTGCTACTTGTTGGGGTAGTTTTAACTGACACATAACAAGCACATAACAAGAAGGCTTGATGTAAACAAACTCAGATTACCTCTAATGTGGGCATTGATGATGTTTTAATTCATAAGTGCTTCCCTTTGGGGTTGTCTTGCTTCTGTTAGGTCATCTTTTACACTTTCACTGTTATTTAATTGATTAGTGTAAAAACAATAACTCAATCTTGATGGAAATATACTTTAGTATCTTCATTTGTGGTAAAAACAAAACAAAAAAAAAAGAATAAAGAAAAGCACCAGCCAACTAATCAAATGCAAATGCCTTGAATTTAATGTGATGGCTTGAATTTAATGTGTGAAGTACCAATGAAACTACCATAATGGCCCAGGACAGAACTACAACGACCCAGGACAGAGTTGTTTTGTTCACATTCCCTATATATGGTGTTCACAATTCTTGGCAGTCATAGCATGCCTACTAGCTGAGGGAGGACACCAGTCAGAGCAGTAGGTAAGAGATCAAGCTGGGGAAAGTAGAATGTTTAAACTTTTGTCACTATTATTACTTTAACTTTAGCACTGACTTGACCTTATAATTCAGTAAGTGCTACTTGTTGGGGTAGTTGTAATTGACCAGTGCACATGATAAGTCATGTTTGATGAAAATAAAACTAGTTTTAGCATAGAAGAATAGTTTTGTATTGACTCGTGCACATACAAAGAACACATGCTCAATGGAAGCAAACAAGCTCAGACTACCTCAAATGGAGGCAGTGATGATGTTTAATTTAATAAGTGCATCTATTTGGGGTTGTCTTGGCTCTGTATTGTCATCTTCTATCATTTGTCACTATTATTACTTTAACTTTAGCACTGACTTGTCCTTTAAATTCAGTAAGTGCTACTTGTTGGGGTAGTTTTAACTGACACATAACAAGCACATAACAAGACGGCTTGATGTAAACAAACTCAGATTACCTCTAATGGGGGCATTGATGATGTTTTAATTCATAAGTGCTTCCCTTTGGGGTTGTCTTGGTTCTGTTAGGTCATCTTTTACACTTTAGCACTGTCACTGTTATTTAATTGATTAGTGTAAAAACAACTCAATCTTGATGGAAAGAGACTTTAGTATCTTCATTTGTGGTAACCCTAACCCAAAAAAAAAAAGGAATAAAGAAAAGCACCAGCCAACTAATCAAATGCAAATGGTTGAATTTAATGTGATGGTGAGCAATGTGTGAAGTACCAATGAAACTACCATAATGGCCCAGGACAGAACTACAACGACCCAGGACAGAGTTGTTTTGTTCACATTCCCTATATATGGTGTTCACAATTCTTGGCAGTCATAGCATGCCTACTAGCTGAGGGAGGACACCAGTCAGAGCATTAGGTAAGAGATCAAGCTGGGGAAAGTAGAATGTTTACACTTTTGTCACTATTATTACTTTAACTTTAGCACTGACTTGACCTTTTAATTCAGTAAGTGCTACTTGTTGGGGTAGTTGTAATTGACCAGTGCACATGATAAGTCATGTTTGATGAAAATAAACTCAATCTAACTCATTTAGTTTTAGCATAGAAGAGTAGTTTTGTATTGACTCGTGCACATACAAAGAACACATGCTCAATGGAAGCAAACACGCTCAGACTACCTCAAATGGAGGCAGTGATGATGTTTAAACTCATAAGTGCATCTATTTGGGGTTGTATTGGCTCTGTATTGTCATCTTCTATCATTTGTCACTATTATTACTTTAACTTTAGCACTGACTTGTCCTTTTAATTCAGTAAGTGCTACTTGTTGGGGTAGTTTTAATTGACTAGTGCACCTACCAAGAACTCAGCCATGAAGGGTAGAATCTCATTGCATTCTGTCACTATTATTACTTTAACTTTAGCACTGACTTGTCCTTTAAATTCAGTAAGTGCTACTTGTTGGGGTAGTTTTAACTGACACATAACAAGCACATAACAAGAAGGCTTGATGTAAACAAATTCAGATTACCTCTAATGGGGGCATTGATGATGTTTTAATTCATAAGTGCTTCCCTTTGGGGTTGTCTTGGTTCTGTTAGGTCATCGTTTACACTTTAGCACTATCACTGTTATTTAATTGATTAGTGTAAAAACAATAACTCAATCTTGATGGAAATAGACTTTAGTATCTTCATTTGTGGTAAACAAAAAAAAAAAAAAGAATAAAGAAAAGCACCAGCCAACTAATCAAATGCAAATGGCTTGAATTTAATGTGATGGTGAGCAATGTGTGAAGTACCAATGAAACTACCATAATGACCCAGGACAGAACTTCAATGACCCAGGACAGAGTTGTTTTGTTCACATTCCCTATATATGGTGTTCACAATTCTTGGCAGTCATAGCATGCCTACTAGCTGAGGGAGGACACCAGTCAGAGCAGTAGGTAAGAGATCAAGCTGGGGAAAGTAGAATGTTTAAACTTTTGTCACTATTATTACTTTAACTTTAGCACTGACTTGACCTTATAATTCAGTAAGTGCTACTTGTTGGGGTAGTTGTAATTGACCAGTGCACATGATAAGTCATGTTTGATGAAAATAAACTCAATCTAACTAATTTAGTTCAGCATAGAAGAGTAGTTTTGTATTGACTCGTGCACATACAAAGAACACACACTCAATGGAAGCAAACAAGCTCAGACTACCTCAAATGGAGGCAGTGATGATGTTTAATAAGTGCATCTCTTTGGGGTTGTCTTGGCTCTGTATTGTCATCTTCTATCATTTGTCACTATTATTACTTTAACTTTAGCACTGACTTGTCCTTTTAATTCAGTAAGTGCTACTTGTTGGGGTAGTTTTAATTGACTAGTGCACCTACCAAAAACTCAGCCATGAAGGGTAGAATCTCATTGCATTCTGTCACTATTATTACTTTAACTTTAGCACTGACTTGTCCTTTAAATTCAGTAAGTGCTACTTGTTGGGGTAGTTTTAACTGACACATAACAAGCACATAACAAGAAGGCTTGATGTAAACAAACTCAGATTACCTCTAATGGGGGCATTGATGATGTTTTAATTCATAAGTGCTTCCCTTTGGGGTTGTCTTGGTTCTGTTAGGTCATCTTTTACACTGTCACTGTTATTTAATTGATTAGTGTAAAAACAATAACTCAATCTTGATGGAAAAGGACTTTGGTATCTTCATTTGTGGTAAAAAAAAAAAAAAAGAATAAAGAAAAGCACCATCCAACTAATCAAATGCACATGGCTTGAATTTAATGTGATGGTGAGCAATGTGTGAAGTACCAATGAAACTACCATAATGGCCCAGGACAGAACTACAACGACCCAGGACAGAGTTGTTTTGTTCACATTCCCTATATATGGTGTTCACAATTCTTGGCAGTCATAGCATGCCTACTAGCTGAGGGAGTACACCAGTCAGAACAGTAGGTAAGAGATCAAGCTGGCTTTTGTCACTATTATTACTTTAACTTTAGCACTGACTTGACCTTATAATTCAGTAAGTGCTACTTGTTGGGGTAGTTGTAATTGACCAGTGCACATGATAAGTCATGTTTGATGAAAATATACTCAATCTAACTCATTTAAGCATAGAAGAGTAGTTTTGTATTGACTCGTGCACATACAAAGAACACATGCTCAATGGAAGCAAACACGCTCAGACTACCTCAAATGGAGGCAGTGATGATGTTTAATTTAATAAGTGCATCTATTTGGGGTTGTCTTGGCTCTGTATTGTCATCTTCTATCTTTTGTCACTATTATTACTTTAACTTTAGCAATGACTTGTCCTTTTAATTCAGTAAGTGCTACTTGTTGGGGTAGTTTTAATTGACTAGTGCACCTACCAAAAACTCAGCCATGAAGGGTAGAATCTCATTGCATTCTGTCACTATTATTACTTTAACTTTAGCACTGACTTGTCCTTTAAATTCAGTAAGTGCTACTTGTTGGGGTAGTTTTAACTGACACATAACAAGCACATAACAAGACGGCTTGATGTAAACAAACTCAGATTACCTCTAATGGGGGCATTGATGATGTTTTAATTCATAAGTGCTTCCCTTTGGGGTTGTCTTGGTTCTGTTAGGTCATCTTTTACACTTTAGCACTGTCACTGTTATTTCATTGATTAGTGTAAAAACAATAACTCAATCTTGATGGAAAGAGACTTTAGTATCTTCATTTGTGGTAAAAAAAAAAAAAAAAAAAAGGAATAAAGAAAAGCACCAGCCAACTAATCAAATGCAAATGGTTGAATTTAATATGATGGTGAGCAATGTGTGAAGTACCAATGAAACTACCATAATGGCCCAGGACAGAACTACAACGACCCAGGACAGAGTTGTTTTGTTCACATTCCCTATATATGGTGTTCACAATTCTTGGCAGTCATAGCATGCCTACTAGCTGAGGGAGGACACCAGTCAGAGCATTAGGTAAGAGATCAAGCTGGGGAAAGTAGAATGTTTACACTTTTGTCACTATTATTACTTTAACTTTAGCACTGACTTGACCTTTTAATTCAGTAAGTGCTACTTGTTGGGGTAGTTGTAATTGACCAGTGCACATGATAAGTCATGTTTGATGAAAATAAACTCAATCTAACTCATTTAGTTTTAGCATAGAAGAGTAGTTTTGTATTGACTCGTGCACATACAAAGAACACATGCTCAATGGAAGCAAACACGCTCAGACTACCTCAAATGGAGGCAGTGATGATGTTTAAACTCATAAGTGCATCTATTTGGGGTTGTCTTGGCTCTGTATTGTCATCTTCTATCATTTGTCACTATTATTACTTTAACTTTAGCACTGACTTGTCCTTTTAATTCAGTAAGTGCTACTTGTTGGGGTAGTTTTAATTGACTAGTGCACCTACCAAGAACTCAGCCATGAAGGGTAGAATCTCATTGCATTCTGTCACTATTATTACTTTAACTTTAGCACTGACTTGTCCTTTAAATTCAGTAAGTGCTACTTGTTGGGGTAGTTTTAACTGACACATAACAAGCACATAACAAGAAGGCTTGATGTAAACAAACTCAGATTACCTCTAATGGGGGCATTGATGATGTTTTAATTCATAAGTGCTTCCCTTTGGGGTTGTCTTGGTTCTGTTAGGTCATCTTTTACACTTTAGCACTGTCACTGTTATTTAATTGATTAGTGTAAAAACAATAACTCAATCTTGATGGAAAGAGACTTTGGTATCTTCATTTGTGGTAAAAAAAAAAAAAGAATAAAGAAAAGCACCAGCCAACTAATCAAATGCAAATGGTTGAATTTAATGTGATGGTGAGCTATGTGTGAAGTACCAATGAAACTACCATAATGGCCCAGGACAGAACTACAACAACCCAGGACAGAGTTGTTTTGTTCACATTCCCTATATATGGTGTTCACAATTCTTGGCAGTCATAGCATGCCTACTAGCTGAGGGAGGACACCAGTCAGAGCAGTAGGTAAGAGATCAAGCTGGCTTTTGCCACTATTATTACTTTAACTTTAGCACTGACTTGACCTTATAATTCAGTAAGTGCTACTTGTTGGGGTAGTTGTAATTGACCAGTGCACATGATAAGTCATGTTTGATGAAAATAAACTCAATCTAACTCATTTAGTCTAGCATAGAAGAATAGTTTTGTATTGACTTGTGCACATACAAAGAACACATGCTCAATGGAAGCAAACAAGCTCAGACTACCTCAAATGGAGGCAGTGATGATGTTTAAATTCATAAGTGCATCTCTTTGGGGTTGTCTTGGCTCTGTTAGGTCATCTTTTACACTTTAGCACTGTCACTGATATTTAATTGATTAGTGTAAAAACAATAACTCAATCTTGATGGAAAGAGACTTTGGTATCTTCATTTGTGGTAAAAAAAAAAAAAAAAAAAGAATAAAGAAAAGCACCAGCCAACTAATCAAATGCAAATGGTTGAATTTAATGTGATGGTGAGCTATGTGTGAAGTACCAATGAAACTACCATAATGGCCCAGGACAGAACTACAACAACCCAGGACAGAGTTGTTTTGTTCACATTCCCTATATATGGTGTTCACAATTCTTGGCAGTCATAGCATGCCTACTAGCTGAGGGAGGACACCAGTCAGAGCAGTAGGTAAGAGATCAAGCTGGCTTTTGCCACTATTATTACTTTAACTTTAGCACTGACTTGACCTTATAATTCAGTAAGTGCTACTTGTTGGGGTAGTTGTAATTGACCAGTGCACATGGGAGGACACCAGTCAGAGCAGTAGGTAAGAGATCAAGCTGGGGAAAGTAGAATGTTTAAACTTTTGTCACTATTATTACTTTAACACTGACTTGACCTTTTAATTCAGTAAGTGCTACTTGTTGGGGTAGTTGTAATTGACCAGTGCACATGATAAGTCATGTTTGATAAAAATAAACTCAATCTAACTCATTTAGTTTTAGCATAGAAGAGTAGTTTTGTATTGACTCGTGCACATACAAAGAACACATGCTCAATGGAAGCAAACAAGCTCAGACTACCTCAAATGGAGGCAGTGATGATGTTTAAATTCATAAGTGCATCTCTTTGGGGTTGTCTTGGCTCTGTATTGTCATCTTCTATCAAGTCAGTGCTAAAGTTAAAGTAATAATAGTGACACTATTATTACTTTAACTTTAGCACTGACTTGTCCTTTTAATTCAGTAAGTGCTACTTGTTGGGGTAGTTTTAATTGACTAGTGCACCTACCAAAAACTCAGCCATGAAGGGTAGAATCTCATTGCATTCTGTCACTATTATTACTTTAACTTTAGCACTGACTTGTCCTTTAAATTCAGTAAGTGCTACTTGTTGGGGTAGTTTTAACTGACACATAACAAGCACATAACAAGAAGGCTTGATGTAAACAAACTCAGATTACCTCTAATGGGGGCATTGATGATGTTTTAATTCATAAGTGCTTCCCTTTGGGGTTGTCTTGGTTCTGTTAGGTCATCTTTTACACTTTAGCACTGTCACTGTTATTTAATTGATTAGTGTAAAAACAATAACTCAATCTTGATGGAAAGAGACTTTAGTATCTTCCCATAGCAAAATTTGTGTTGCTTATCTATTGCTGAATCTCAACTCTGAGACATAACTATTGCCTTCTCGTTTGTATATCATTCTGTGATCATTTGCTGCTGCCCTATTACTCCTAAGAACAAAACTAGGAGCAATAGAGAGAGATGAGAATGAGATACTAAGTCTAAGATAACTAAGTTTTGTTCAGTCAATAACTTGAGAAGTATTTGAGAAGTATGATAAACAGAGGAGATCTCATCCGGAGCCTTCATTGAAGGGAATCTGAGAAACATAATAAGAAACATCTGAGAATAATGAGCCCTTATAGAGATCTCATCATTGTGAGTTCAATATCTCTTCCTCATCTCATTTATTTCTATTGGATGCATTAATGGAGCTATATGAGACCTCGATCTGAGACACACATGAGCATTAATGGAGCTATATGAGACCTCGATCTGAGACACACATGAGCATTAATGGAGCTATATGAGACCTCGATCTGAGACACACATGAGAATTATGAGAAACAATTAAGAATTATACAATTAATACTCAGATTTCTGAAAAGAAATATACATCATTGATCAGTTTAACAGTACAACATTTATTTTTAACACAGGGACACATTTACAGCAGTTAACGGAAAGGAAATATATGAACATACATGTTTTTAATACATGTCACATATATGTTTATCATATATGTGACATATTCGAAATTCGCCACCTACATATATGTATATTACATATATATGTACATATTTCACATTTATTTATTCACATTTTTTTTTTAAATAATAACTAGCCAACTACATTAATATTGACATTCTTCCCATCACTTGGGCATATGTTTTATATCTATCCAATACAGTATGTAAAACATAGGTAGGAAACGAAAACTACTAATCACCAGAAGTCTTAAGTGCATTTTCTGCAAAAACAAGCAACCAAGAGTATATCTAGCGCTAAGGTAAAAGTGCAATATATCAGCTACCTATTTTCCTTAAACAGATGAGACAAAATAGCAAAATCAAATGAGCAAGAGCTAAAACAAATAAGTGTATCGACTAAACAAGATCCAATAAAACAATACAACAAGCGTTCGTACAACTAGTTAACAAGTAGGCCAGGCAAAGAGGAAGGGTAGTGTTTCCTGAAGAGGTGGGTTTTCAGCCTGCGGCGAAAGATGGGCAGTGACTCTGCGATCCTGACATCAGTGGGAAGTTCATTCCACCACTGTGGGGCCAGAACGTGCCAGAAAGTCTTGACCGTGTGGATCGGCCAGAAGGACCCTTGAGTGACGAGGCAATCAGTCGCCCCGAGGTGGCAGACCGAAGTGGTCGGGCAGGGGTGTAGGCATCGACCATAGCCCGGTGGTAAGAAGGAGCTGTTCCTTTCACTGCCCTATACTGCCCTGCCAAGCCAAAGAGCAGTAACTACGTTTTTGGACACACCGACTTATTTGGGTGTCCCAAAGGTCAAATTAGCCTTTGTGATGTTGGGGGATAAACAATTACCTCAAGAACAGATGTACAATTAGTGTAATATCACTTTTATGCCGATATCTAATTTGGCTGACCAGTTGAATCACTTTTAAACCCATTTTTCAGTGATTTTTGTTTTCGTAGTTACTGCACTCTGCCTTGGCAGGGCAGTATAGGCTAGCACCAGGATTTTAAACTGAATGCGAGCCACTACGGGGAGCCAGTGTAGAGAACGGAGAAGGATAGTTGTGTGGGAGAACTTGGGGCGGTTGAACACCAGACGAGCTGCAGCTTTCTGAACAAGCTCCAGAGGTCTGATGGCAGATGCTGGAGCACCAGCAAGGAGGGAGTTGCAGTAGTCCAGGCGGGAGATGACAAGAGCCTGGATGAGCACCTGGGCTGCCTTATCCGTGAGGAAGGGGCGAATCCTCCTGATGTTGTAGAGGAGGAATCTGCAGGACCGTGTCACTGATGCGATGTTTGCCGAGAACGACAGTTGATCGTCCAGGGTCACACCCAGATTCTTCGCAGTCCGAGTTGACGTCACCACAGCATTATCAATGATGATGGCCATGTCTCGGTGCGGACAGCCCTTCCCCGGGAGGTACATCAGCTCGGTCTTGTCCAGGTTGAGCTGGACATCCACTCCGAGATGTTAGCCAGACAAGCAGCAATGCGTGCCTCCACTTGTGTGTCAGAGGGGGAGGATGAGAGGATCAGCTGGGTACCCAGCCATCCTTTGGTAGTGTGTGGCCACTTCTTCTGGGTTGTCTCTACAGAGAAGAGAAAAGGAACTAATGAGAAAACAGTGGACCAAAGTCTACTACAGACTCCAAGCATTTCAATCCATTTGCTACACCGCCTGTTTTAGTGTACAAGAGTTTCTCTGTGAGTTTATTGATGATAATGCCCTTTATTCAAACAAATTAACTATTTTAGTAGTGATTTTTCTCGTGATTTTTTTCCAAGAACCTGGCAAGTTTGCAATTATTATTGGTTACAAATATTAAGGTAAAGTTAGGCTTTTCCAAATAGCCTGATTTAAAAAAATAGATGTTTGACATCACATGAACTCCACTTAACTTGTTATGGGAAATTGTACAACGACAGCGCTAATCTGCACAGGTTTTACCAAATATAGGCCTCCTTCGGTCAGGGTTGACCATAGTTGGCACATCCTATGAGGTCAAATTACTGCATACAAGAACTTGTTTTCCTTTCTCAATTCATTTCTTTTTTTTTATACTCACCAATTGTGTCCATCTTTTTGACTGGATCATGGGCCTCCAGCTGCTCCCCATCACCATGCTTTGGCTTTTGACCTTAAGTAATATTATGTAATTATTAATTTGCAAAAGAAAGGTAAGCGGTTTCACAGACAACATCTCAGATCTAGCTTATGGGGATACAGAGTGAACACAAAGTGGTACAAAGCTGAGCCAGGCAGCATTTTAAAAGGCTTGAGTGTAAACATAAATAAATCAAAATTGCACAAATTAACCAATAACTGTAACAAGCTGACAATTATACAGACAAGAAAGTCGAACATGGCATCAGTTGGTACCTGATCATGACCTATGTCCAAAACAAAAATATGTCAACTGTTTTCTTACCTTGTAAGTAGTGCCATGGAAATGCTGATTTGCAGCAGCTGATGTTCACTGTTCACATAGTAATGGCCCCACACTTTAAGCTCTAGAGCGTGGAACAAATATTAATAAATATTAGCCACAATAAAGCATCAGAAAACACAAGCCCCTAAAACAGTGTAAAAACAGTTGACGTTTTTTTTAGGTGAATCCCATAACATACCATATAATGTGTTAACACATGTGTTTTATTTATTGATGACGTGATTGAGACCAACACTTACATTTGAGGTTGCTCTGAAGCAGTGTCATGACTCAGGATTCCACACAATGTCCACCTGACAAATGCAGCAGATGTAAATGTATTAGGGCTACAACTATAATTATTTCATGGAAAATCTGGTTACTATATTAACAAACTTAGTTTGTATTGATATGTGTAGTTAATCTCCCAGTAGTAAATAGTTGTCCTAAATTTGATATGAGACAGTGATTAACTTTTACAATGGTAAGATAGCAGAGCAGACTGTCCAAATTCAGTTGTAGTCTTAAAAGGTATGTATATCTGGGAGAACAGAACATTTATTTACATTTCCCCTCCATATGACTTACAGTTATGCTTGAACCATGAAGTGCCATGAACAAACGCAGCCCTGAAAAGGAAAGAAAATGTAAGACTATAGAAGTAGTAACCACAACAACAACAACAATAGCAATAACAATGCATGCATATTTTGTGGCAAATATCCTTTATGTTTACCTCAATTTGCCATAATTCTTGGCTCACTCAAGTTTGGTTAACGTTAGGTTTAAAATAAACTAGGCTAACCACATTAAACCACGTGTCCCTTCAGGGTGAAAATTTGGTGAAAATAGCCGATCTACAAGCTCTCAACATATTGTGTTGCGACACGTTGTGAGCTTGTAGATTGGCTTTCGGCTAAGAGATCTGGTGTAGAGGAAACACAGGTATAAGTGCTGGGGGAACTGTATCAAAGTATATACTAGGCTTTAGTGGTTGATTAACAATAGCTATTACATTATTATTGTTGTATTATTTCTTATTATTTGCCAACAGCATAAATTTGTACTGTGTGTACCTTAAGCTTTCTTTGAGTCACACCATGGCCTGGCCTGGCCTGCACATCCCTGCAATCACAAATAAAATAAACATTAATGAGCAACTAGTTCAAAAATCACTTGGTAAACAGAGCCATGCATTCTACATAAAAAACAAACATCAATACCTTCATCCAGATACACAGTAATTGAGTTAGCTTCATTCCTGTCGGTGGAAAGACCAATATTAGTTGTTACTAAAAACTTAAGAGGTGTAACTAGATGGTAAAGAGGCTATATCAGTTAGCCTAGAGGCTACCCAGCTAGCAAAATATCGCAAATTTCTGGCGTGAGGCCGTCTCCACGCCACGCCGACCGGGGCGTCCGCCGGGCGGGACACGCCGCGTCCACTCGGCCTCCTTGATCAGCGTAAGCCGCGCGTCACGCCGAGCCGCTAATCAGCCTCACTCCGGCGGACAACGCCAACCGTGGCGGTCGTCGATAGCGGCCGGATAGCGTAGCGCCGTCATATAATGCTGTATATACCCCCCCCCCTCCTCCCTTTCATCCCCTATATTTAGCGGCCATTGTCACCCCCCCCCCACCCACCCGCATTTGAGGTTTCTATAAACATGTCAAGTAGCAATACAGAATAAGGTCCCCATCACACAGTTCCCCTGTATCTCTAAGTATCTGTCTAAGAACATGACATAATGCATAAAATACATGGCCCACATGAAATAATGCAGCACAGACATTAACTCCATTGTTATGGTATTTATTAGAAAAGGAAGGCACAGAAATAATAATCCTAAAATACAAATGTATCACTTTAATTAAAATGGCAGACAGTGAGAAAAGTATTCCACATAAAAGTATCAATGCTGTAATAATATGTGTGAAGTCAGACTGGTAATCAATAGCCTACTTAAAGTAACAAAACAAGTAAACATACCCATTGAGCAGAATGTCAAGTAAAAAATGCATAAGAATATTAAAAAATAGGAGATGGTCCATTTGTACACTCAGAGTTGCAGACCTGTAAGGGTCCATTTGGTTTCATCTGTACACAGACTTTCAGACATGTAAAGTCCATTTTGGTTCCATGTGTTACTGGTGTATGTGTTTCTAGTTAACATGCTACAGACTCAGAGCCATATCAAAGCTACTGGACAAAAGTAAACATACCCATTGAGCAGAATGTCAAGTAAAAAATGCATAAGAATGTTAAAAAAATAGGAGATCTATGCTGCCCTGCCAAGGTAAAGAGCAGTAACTACGAAATCAAAAATCACTGAAAAATGAGGTAATTGTTTATCCCCCAAAATCACAAAGGCTAATTTGACCTTTGGGATACTCAAATAAGTCGGCGTGTCCAAAAACTTAGTTACTGCTCTTTACCTTGGCAGGGCAGGTCCATTTGTACTCTTGCAGACCTGTAAGGGTCCATTTGGTTCTATCTGTACACAGACGCTCAGACATGTAAAGGTCCATTTTGATTCCATGTGTTACCGCTGTAGTTTGTCCTGGTGTACTGTATGTGTTTCTAGTTAACATGCCACAGACTCAGAGCCATATCAAAGCTACTGGAATGAATACAAAATGGGCCACTGTTCATTTAATTCAATTTTGGGTTCTGTGTGCTGGTGTCTGTCGCCCGCCTCTTCTTCCAAAGCCAATGCAGTTCCTTCATGTGGAACGCGTCACGTGAGCCACCCAACGAACGCCAACTGAGAGGGAGAGAAAGGAAATAAATTAGACAACGGTGGTGTTGGTTTTAATAATAAGGACCCCCAATTTAACATGCATCAGGTCTACAGACCCTGTTAATGGCATGGCTATCTCTGAGACCCCAATTTATATAGTGAAATGTATGTTAATTTAACTCAGTGTGTAGAAACCCTTGATACATTGATCAGTTCCCCTCTTCCAATGCCTCACTAAATTTCCACACCAACACCATTTTCACATAATTTTCAACTATCATGACATAGAGAGGTTTCAGGGATTTATGGTAAAATAAATGTGGCGTGCTGTGAGCTTGTAGATTGGCTATTTTGGATAACTGTGTAGTCACACCCTTACCTTGCAAAACGTGAGGTCCAAGAGGTTCTTGAATGTGGTCACTGCCCTCACCAGGTCAAACAGCGCTGCGTCTGGAACATACAGACACAGGGATAGTGTGTAAGTAATCAAACAGTTTTTGTTTTTTTAGTCAGGCTCTACTTTATGCTGTACATTACTTCTAGACTCATGTTAAACCTACCATGGTTTTATAAGCTTGGTCATCACAGATGCTCCCGATCTCTTCATCCCCACTGCTGTGATGCAGGAAATGACGAGCAGAAACATCTGAGAAAGAAAGAAAATTAAAAAGAAAAAGAGAAGGGTTAGACACAATCAAAGCCGTATCATGCTCCATCGCAGGAAAAAACTACAAACAGTAACATACTAATATCAATGCAGGGTATTTCGGCTGTGGCATAAGATCGTAGATTGGCTATTTTCAGCAGCCAGTTCATTTAATGTAAAGCAAAATAATTAAGAAAATTAGCAGCCGTGTGTGTGTGTGTGTGTGTGTGTGTGTGTAAGCTTTTAGCTTAATTCTGCCTTATTCTAGCCTTCAGCTAACATGAGCTCGGCGATCTATATAAATAAAATAAGTACAAGTATCCATAACACAGATTCACCTACCAATCCATCGATCAACAGTTAGTATCATAACTCTGTGACGTGATTAAAAGTAATGTGGGTAGCAAGAAAAGTCTAGTCAGTTAGCTACAGTAAGCTAGCCAGCTAGCACGCTAACATGTACACAATGAAACAGTCAAACATTTGTAAAACGAGATATTTAGACTACACACAGCAGGCATACATCCACACAGATACAAACAAAATAGTAGGCTAATACACTAACCTTTAAATTATATTTCCCCGGAGGAAAAGGATAGATATATCAGCGGTATGTTTTCCCTCTGTCGAGAAGCATAGAGGAGAAAGAGAAGGGCCGACGCAGAAGCAACCGGATGTCCTACCGTTGCTCAAAGAATGGAGCTGTAGTGTTGCCATGTCTGCTTATTATAAGCGACTTTGGGTTTGTTTGAAGACGCGTTGTGAGCTTGTACATCGGCTATTTTCAATATATATATACACATACATATCTAGGCCATGTGGCCTATAGTCACCACATGACTATAGCCAGCAATACACAGTTTTGGGCTTGTTTTCATAGACCTGGCTGCTTATTTCTCTCGCAAAATATGGCAACACTGGTCATTGATTTGATGTAAGCGTCCGTTGCGTATATCCGGTGTATATCGCCACCTACTGAACTGGAGTATATTGAGTTCCTGCTGTAAGGCCTAAATAAAGTATGTTTAGTGCTAATAATGAATTATACAACTTGATAATAATAATAATAATAATAATAATAATAATAATAAGGGTAATAATAATAATGATATTGATAATAATAATAAGACACTTCATTATATATATTTTGTTTTAAATAAGCAAATACATCAACTCTAAATTAGAATTAACAATGCAAGGAATAAATATAATAGCAACAGAATAAGAATAATAAAAACAACAACTGAGGAGCAATTAATCCTTGGAATTATTCAGTAGTACTATTATCAGTATTATTACTGAGGTCACCTTATTTTGTTTTGAACATTAAATAACATTAATATACACGATTACAAATGGCTTCAGGTTTAGGGGGGGAAATGGCACAAAAAAAATGTTATAGTTTTACTTGTTGACTTTTTTGATAGTGTTTAATTTGGACTACTTTTTTTCATAGTTTTACTTGTTCACTTTTTTGATAATGTCATTTGTATATTTGGATTATCTCTGTGCCTTTTTCTAATAAAAAAAAGAGAAAAAAAGTCTTTACTGCATTATTTCATGTACATCAGGGGTCAGCATACTCAGATACAGCAGGGAAGCTGCCAAAATGTTCTTATTTTTTATTTGTGCAACTGTCATACGACTGTAGCAAAAATATAGCTTTACAGACCCATACAGCCAGACAGGCAGACAGACAGAGTTTATATAAATAGTTTTACGTTTCACTTTTTTAATGGTGTTGAATTTGTATATTTGGATTATTTCTGTGCTGTGATAGCAGTGAAAATGAAGTGATAGCAGTGATGATAGCAGTTCACCCAGTTTAATTTCAGGGACCCCAGTCCAATGGCATTTCTATCTTTGGGACCCAAATTAATCTTTATCTTTAATTAAAATCATGGTTAATTTAACTCTGAAACACGTATAACGTACACTTTTCACGGGTCCATTTGGTTCCATGTACACTTTTACTTACAGACCCATAAGGGTCCATTTGGTTCCTTCCTATCATTTAGCTGGGGACCCCCTGGAACTCCCTCAAGACCCATGGTGGTCCCTGGACCCCACTTTGAGAACCAATGGTCAGAATGTATAGGGAAAATTCAAAGCGTGGCATTAACAGCGTCAGGACGTCGTGACGCTGGCTGCAGACCGCCGCAGACTCTTCTAAAATGCTACTCCGCCGGACATTTCGGTGAGCGAGACATCTCCGGCGTGAGGAGGGCGTGAGGAGGGTGAGCCTCCGCTCGGCGGGGCCCGCTCTGTCCAGGCCGGCCTGACGTCGGTTGCAACGCCGATCTGCTAGCTGGGTAACTTATGTTCCACCACCCACACAATGTTTTAACACAAAGTAGCTTGCATGGACGTGTGTGTTAAGTCACAACAAGTTATTTCAACTATATTCAGAAGCTGTACATGTAGATAATAATAATAACATTAATAATAGTTACCTCCGTAGTGTTCTCTTCATAGCTGCTGCCTGCTGACGCATTTCAAAAATGGGACCGGAAAAGGCAACGTTGCCAGATTCTGTGAGAGAAATAGGCAACCAGGTCTAGGAAAACAAGCCCAAAAGAAGCGACTATGGGCCACGTGAACACTTTAAAGCTACTTTATGCACCGGCTATTTGAAAATAGCAGATCTACAAGCTCACAACACGTCACATCGTGGGCGACGCGTTGTGAGCTTGTAGATCTGCTATTTTCAAATAAAATATTGGGGGCTAACTTATAATGAAAAACCCTGGCAACGCTGAAACGGGCCTGGTCACGTGATAAGGGACGGCCAATGACAGCACAGCTGTGGTTGTATTGGTTTGCTGGTTGTCAGGGAAACATCACATAACCAATCGGCGGACAGGCAGTCTTCCAGACCATGGATTTCATTGTCTGCCTGCTTTCTTTTAATGATATGATGATGATGTAGCCTATGTATGATATGTTACTGTTTAACTTTTCTCAACACAAAAGCACAAATTTGTCTTTGATATCTAAAAATTCCAATAATATTAAGGATGCCAGTTTTATTTTTTTTTCATTTGATTCTGAGAAATAAAGGTTCTAAAGTGTTAAACTGTTATTAATCTCTCAAGTAGTAATTCAGCAATAACAAATTCAAAGGATTTCGCCCACGCCCCCTTTAAAAAAACCTGATGGATTCCCCAGATTGAGCTGTTATTTACAAGATAGCCTGACGATACAAAATTACAACATGACATTAGGATGCATAAACCAAAATAAGTAAAAAAATATATAGATACAGTTGCAGTGCAGAAGAGAAAAGAAAAAAGAAAAATAACTCAATCAAAGGCAGTGGAAAACAGAAAGGTCTTTAGTTGTGTTTTAAAATAAATAAGAGTGGCAGCAGACCTAATTAAATAATATTGTCTTTATACATATCTTCCATAATCCACAATCTACATTGAATGGAAATACTTACAATAATGAATACTTTTAAATAAAAAAGTGAGCTATAGGCCTATATAGGCATTATGTATGACATATATGCAAAAAGTCCTATATATATTAGCTATATATGTAGGCATATATGTAGGCATTTATGACTATATGCAAATATATGAACCTGATTGTGGCATATATGTGGACATATATAAGATATATATCTCTGCTGTCCGGCCGGTAATTGTTCAGGAAATGAAAAACAAAATATATATTTTTCAGAAAACGAAGAAAACAAAGCAATACTGCCTCATCAAACTTGGTATTGTGACTTTATATATTATCAGATACTCGCATGTGTCATTATATTATCACCACTTTACCCAAATCCAGCTCAAGTGGAGTTAGGAGGTTTTGTCCATCATTGAGTGGAGTTAGGAGGTTTTGTCCATCATTGATTAGAACAGCTGACAATGAATCTCAAAGCTCACAACACATCACAACGTATTGTGAGCTTGGAGATCAGCTATTTATGGTGTGCGCCATCCTCATATACTAAGTATAGATCAAGCTGAATACTGTACTTAAACAACTTTTATTTTAACATGCATTGGAAACATCCATGGATCTAACTGTTACCACTGTTGTTCTTCTACAGTTGAGTACAACAAACAATTCTGCCTCAATACTCAATACTAAATGTATTTAACAAAAGCAATCACGGCACACCAACAATAAATAAATGGCATATCAATAAAAAAATACATTCATGAATAATAGAATCTGTAGCCTATCAAATCTGTAGCCTACTGCACTAACAATAACAACCACAGTTGCATTTACCTATCCATCAACATTTTATTATTACACTGTTGTGTGTTGTGTGTTGCCTAAACCTTCCAGTCACTGGGTTGGTGAAAACACCCCGCAAAACGGTGACCAGAGCCGAGAGCAAATGACTGTTCACTTAAAGTCTCTGCTAAAGGTGGAGGGTAAAGCATGAATGCAGTCTGACATGAGTGATATTCAGTCACATCCTGCATATTGGTTTAACGCTGAAATTACGCAGTGAAAACTGTCCAAATTTATATCTGACATTCGGTCAAAAAAAAAAGTCTGAATTACGTTTTTTTAAATCTGTAGTATTTATATTTGACAATTGGCAAAAACCCTGTATATATAGTATGCAGCAGTGGAGAGCATGAGAGGAGGGGGAGTTGTTTGTTTTTGACGGACAGTTTGAGGATCCAATGGAGTTGGGAGTTTTCGTCAGAGGCGCTTTTTAATACTTTTCATAGGTTATTATAAAAAAAAAACTTTACACAGATGTAAAGGTGGTTCAATAGCATTGATTTATGAAAAAAAAAAAAGAACTTGAAATGGAGTTAGCTGGTCCCGGCTGGACACCGACGATATGCAACATATATTCCCTATATATCAACATATATGCACATATATGAACCTGAATATGGCATATATGCGGCATATATTCTGCATATACCTGCCATATATTGGCATATATGTTCATATATTTCCTTTCTTCCGTAATGATGACTCTTTGAAAGAGATGTTAGTGAGATTATCCCAAGAACTCAAACAGTGATCACTGAAAGACAGAGATGAGACTCTTTAAAATAGATATTAGTGAGATTATCCCAAGAACTCAAACAGTGATCACTGAAAGACAGAGATGAGACTCTTTAAAAGAGATGTTAGTGAGATTATCCCAAGAACTCAAACAGTGATCACTGAAAGACAGAGATGAGACTCTTTAAAATAGATATTAGTGAGATTATCCCAAGAACTCAAACAGTGATCACTGAAAGACAGAGATGAGACTCTTTAAAAGAGATGTTAGTGAGATTATCCCAAGAACTCAAACAGTGATCACTGAAAGACAGAGATGAGACTCTTTAAAATAGATATTAGTGAGATTATCCCAAGAACTCAAACAGTGATCACTGAAAGACAGAGATGAGACTCTTTAAAAGAGATGTTAGTGAGATTATCCCAAGAACTCAAACAGTGATCACTGAAAGACAGAGATGAGACTCCATAATAGCGACGCCATTAAGATCATTTTGAGAACTCAAACAGTGATCACTGTGAGACTGAACAGTGTCATATCTCAGGAGTTCAAATTGAGAAGAATGAGAAAATGCACTTTGGTCTCGGCTGGTGCTCATCTTTATCTAGAGACACAAATGATACATAATGGAGGTCTCATTTAGGATTTTCGCTTGCTATGGGTTCATTTGTGGTAAAAAAAAAAAAAAAGGAATAAAGAAAAGCACCAGCCAACTAATCAAATGCAAATGGCTTGAATTTAATGTGATGGTGAGCAATGTGTGAAGTACCAATGAAACTACCATAATGGCCCAGGACAGAGCTACAACGACCCAGGACAGAGTTGTTTTGTTCATATTCCCTATATATGGTGTCCACAATTCTTGGCAGTCATAGCATGCCTACTATCTGAGGGAGGACACCAGTCAGAGCAGTAGGTAAGAGATCAAGCTGGCCTTTGTCACTATTATTACTTTAACTTTAGCACTGACTTGACCTTATAATTCAGTAAGTGCTACTTGTTCGGGTAGTTGTAATTGACCAGTGCACATGATAAGTCATGTTTGATGAAAATAAACTCAATCTAACTAATTTAGTTCAGCATAGAAGAGTAGTTTTGTATTGACTCGTGCACATACAAAGAACACACACTCAATGGAAGCAAACAAGCTCAGACTACCTCAAATGGAGGCAGTGATGATGTTTAATAAGTGCATCTCTTTGGGGTTGTCTTGGCTCTGTATTGTCATCTTCTATCATTTGTCACTATTATTACTTTAACTTTAGCACTGACTTGTCCTTTTAATTCAGTAAGTGCTACTTGTTGGGGTAGTTTTAATTGACTAGTGCACCTACCAAAAACTCAGCCATGAAGGGTAGAATCTCATTGCATTCTGTCACTATTATTACTTTAACTTTAGCACTGACTTGTCCTTTAAATTCAGTAAGTGCTACTTGTTGGGGTAGTTTTAACTGACACATAACAAGCACATAACAAGAAGGCTTGATGTAAACAAACTCAGATTACCTCTAATGGGGGCATTGATGATGTTTTAATTCATAAGTGCTTCCCTTTGGGGTTGTCTTGGTTCTGTTAGGTCATCTTTTACACTTTAGCACTGTCACTGTTATTTAATTGATTAGTGTAAAAACAATAACTCAATCTTGATGGAAAGGGACTTTGGTATCTTCATTTGTGGTAAAAAAAAAAAAAAAGAATAAAGAAAAGCACCATCCAACTAATCAAATGCACATGGCTTGAATTTAATGTGATGGTGAGCAATGTGTGAAGTACCAATGAAACTACCATAATGGCCCAGGACAGAACTACAACGACCCAGGACAGAGTTGTTTTGTTCACATTCCCTATATATGGTGTTCACAATTCTTGGCAGTCATAGCATGCCTACTAGCTGAGGGAGGACACCAGTCAGAACAGTAGGTAAGAGATCAAGCTGGCTTTTGTCACCATTATTACTTTAACTTTAGCACTGACTTGACCTTATAATTCAGTAAGTGCTACTTGTTGGGGTAGTTGTAATTGACCAGTGCACATGATAAGTCATGTTTGATGAAAATATACTCAATCTAACTCATTTAAGCATAGAAGAGTAGTTTTGTATTGACTCGTGCACATACAAAGAACACATGCTCAATGGAAGCAAACACGCTCAGACTACCTCAAATGGAGGCAGTGATGATGTTTAATTTAATAAGTGCATCTATTTGGGGTTGTCTTGGCTCTGTATTGTCATCTTCTATCTTTTGTCACTATTATTACTTTAACTTTAGCAATGACTTGTCCTTTTAATTCAGTAAGTGCTACTTGTTGGGGTAGTTTTAATTGACTAGTGCACCTACCAAAAACTCAGCCATGAAGGGTAGAATCTCATTGCATTCTGTCACTATTATTACTTTAACTTTAGCACTGACTTGTCCTTTAAATTCAGTAAGTGCTACTTGTTGGGGTAGTTTTAACTGACACATAACAAGCACATAACAAGACGGCTTGATGTAAACAAACTCAGATTACCTCTAATGGGGGCATTGATGATGTTTTAATTCATAAGTGCTTCCCTTTGGGGTTGTCTTGGTTCTGTTAGGTCATCTTTTACACTTTAGCACTGTCACTGTTATTTAATTGATTAGTGTAAAAACAATAACTCAATCTTGATGGAAAGAGACTTTAGTATCTTCATTTGTGGTAAAAAAAATAAAAAAAAAGGAATAAAGAAAAGCACCAGCCAACTAATCAAATGCAAATGGTTGAATTTAATGTGATGGTGAGCAATGTGTGAAGTACCAATGAAACTACCATAATGGCCCAGGACAGAACTACAACGACCCAGGACAGAGTTGTTTTGTTCACATTCCCTATATATGGTGTTCACAATTCTTGGCAGTCATAGCATGCCTACTAGCTGAGGGAGGACACCAGTCAGAGCCTTAGGTAAGAGATCAAGCTGGGGAAAGTAGAATGTTTACACTTTTGTCACTATTATTACTTTAACTTTAGCACTGACTTGACCTTTTAATTCAGTAAGTGCTACTTGTTGGGGTAGTTGTAATTGACCAGTGCACATGATAAGTCATGTTTGATGAAAATAAACTCAATCTAACTCATTTAGTTTTAGCATAGAAGAGTAGTTTTGTATTGACTCGTGCACATACAAAGAACACATGCTCAATGGAAGCAAACACGCTCAGACTACCTCAAATGGAGGCAGTGATGATGTTTAAACTCATAAGTGCATCTATTTGGGGTTGTCTTGGCTCTGTATTGTCATCTTCTATCATTTGTCACTATTATTACTTTAACTTTAGCACTGACTTGTCCTTTTAATTCAGTAAGTGCTACTTGTTGGGGTAGTTTTAATTGACTAGTGCACCTACCAAGAACTCAGCCATGAAGGGTAGAATCTCATTGCATTCTGTCACTATTATTACTTTAACTTTAGCACTGACTTGTCCTTTAAATTCAGTAAGTGCTACTTGTTGGGGTAGTTTTAACTGACACATAACAAGCACATAACAAGAAGGCTTGATGTAAACAAATTCAGATTACCTCTAATGGGGGCATTGATGATGTTTTAATTCATAAGTGCTTCCCTTTGGGGTTGTCTTGGTTCTGTTAGGTCATCGTTTACACTTTAGCACTATCACTGTTATTTAATTGATTAGTGTAAAAACAATAACTCAATCTTGATGGAAATAGACTTTAGTATCTTCATTTGTGGTAAAAAAAAAAAAAAAAGAATAAAGAAGAGCACCAGCCAACTAATCAAATGCAAATGGCTTGAATTTAATGTGATGGTGAGCAATGTGTGAAGTACCAATGAAACTACCATAATGGCCCAGGACAGAACTTCAATGACCCAGGACAGAGTTGTTTTGTTCACATTCCCTATATATGGTGTTCACAATTCTTGGCAGTCATAGCATGCCTACTAGCTGAGGGAGGACACCAGTCAGAGCAGTAGGTAAGAGATCAAGCTGGGGAAAGTAGAATGTTTAAACTTTTGTCACTATTATTACTTTAACTTTAGCACTGATTTGACCTTATAATTCAGTAAGTGCTACTTGTTGGGGTAGTTGTAATTGACCAGTGCACATGATAAGTCATGTTTGATGAAAATAAACTCAATCTAACTCATTTAGTTTTAGCATTGAAGAGTAGTTTTGTATTGACTCGTGCACATACAAAGAACACATGCTCAATGGAAGCAAACACGCTCAGACTACCTCAAATGGAGGCAGTGATGATGTTTAAACTCATAAGTGCATCTATTTGGGGTTGTCTTGGCTCTGTATTGTCATCTTCTATCATTTGTCACTATTATTACTTTAACTTTAGCACTGACTTGTCCTTTTAATTCAGTAAGTGCTACTTGTTGGGGTAGTTTTAATTGACTAGTGCACCTACCAAGAACTCAGCCATGAAGGGTAGAATCTCATTGCATTCTGTCACTATTATTACTTTAACTTTAGCACTGACTTGTCCTTTAAATTCAGTAAGTGCTACTTGTTGGGGTAGTTTTAACTGACACATAACAAGCACATAACAAGAAGGCTTGATGTAAACAAATTCAGATTACCTCTAATGGGGGCATTGATGATGTTTTAATTCATAAGTGCTTCCCTTTGGGGTTGTCTTGGTTCTGTTAGGTCATCGTTTACACTTTAGCACTATCACTGTTATTTAATTGATTAGTGTAAAAACAATAACTCAATCTTGATGGAAATAGACTTTAGTATCTTCATTTGTGGTAAAAAAAAAAAAAAAAAAGAATAAAGAAAAGCACCAGCCAACTAATCAAATGCAAATGGCTTGAATTTAATGTGATGGTGAGCAATGTGTGAAGTACCAATGAAACTACCATAATGGCCCAGGACAGAACTTCAATGACCCAGGACAGAGTTGTTTTGTTCACATTCCCTATATATGGTGTTCACAATTCTTGGCAGTCATAGCATGCCTACTAGCTGAGGGAGGACACCAGTCAGAGCAGTAGGTAAGAGATCAAGCTGGGGAAAGTAGAATGTTTAAACTTTTGTCACTATTATTACTTTAACTTTAGCACTGATTTGACCTTATAATTCAGTAAGTGCTACTTGTTGGGGTAGTTGTAATTGACCAGTGCACATGATAAGTCATGTTTGATGAAAATAAACTCAATCTAACCCATTTAGTTTTAGCATAGAAGAGTAGTTTTGTATTGACTCGTGCACATACAAAGAACACATGCTCAATGGAAGCAAACACACTCAGACTACCTCAAATGGAGGCAGTGATGATGTTTAAACTCATAAGTGCATCTATTTGGGGTTGTCTTGGCTCTGTATTGTCATCTTCTATCATTTGTCACTATTATTACTTTAACTTTAGCACTGACTTGTCCTTTTAATTCAGTAAGTGCTACTTGTTGGGGTAGTTTTGATTGACTAGTGCACCTACCAAGAACTCAGCCATGAAGGGTAGAATCTCATTGCATTCTGTCACTATTATTACTTTAACTTTAGTACTGACTTGTCCTTTAAATTCAGTAAGTGCTACTTGTTGGGGTAGTTTTAACTGACACATAACAAGCACATAACAAGAAGGCTTGATGTAAACAAACTCAGATTACCTCTAATGTGGGCATTGATGATGTTTTAATTCATAAGTGCTTCCCTTTGGGGTTGTCTTGCTTCTGTTAGGTCATCTTTTACACTTTCACTGTTATTTAATTGATTAGTGTAAAAACAATAACTCAATCTTGATGGAAATATACTTTAGTATCTTCATTTGTGGTAAAAACAAAACAAAAAAAAAGAATAAAGAAAAGCACCAGCCAACTAATCAAATGCAAATGCCTTGAATTTAATGTGATGGCTTGAATTTAATGTGTGAAGTACCAATGAAACTACCATAATGGCCCAGGACAGAACTACAACGACCCAGGACAGAGTTGTTTTGTTCACATTCCCTATATATGGTGTTCACAATTCTTGGCAGTCATAGCATGCCTACTAGCTGAGGGAGGACACCAGTCAGAGCAGTAGGTAAGAGATCAAGCTGGGGAAAGTAGAATGTTTAAACTTTTGTCACTATTATTACTTTAACTTTAGCACTGATTTGACCTTATAATTCAGTAAGTGCTACTTGTTGGGGTAGTTGTAATTGACCAGTGCACATGATAAGTCATGTTTGATGAAAATAAAACTAGTTTTAGCATAGAAGAATAGTTTTGTATTGACTCGTGCACATACAAAGAACACATGCTCAATGGAAGCAAACAAGCTCAGACTACCTCAAATGGAGGCAGTGATGATGTTTAATTTAATAAGTGCATCTATTTGGGGTTGTCTTGGCTCTGTATTGTCATCTTCTATCATTTGTCACTATTATTACTTTAACTTTAGCAATGACTTGTCCTTTTAATTCAGTAAGTGCTACTTGTTGGGGTAGTTTTAATTGACTAGTGCACCTACCAAAAACTCAGCCATGAAGGGTAGAATCTCATTGCATTCTGTCACTATTATTACTTTAACTTTAGCACTGACTTGTCCTTTAAATTCAGTAAGTGCTACTTGTTGGGGTAGTTTTAACTGACACATAACAAGCACATAACAAGACGGCTTGATGTAAACAAACTCAGATTACCTCTAATGGGGGCATTGATGATGTTTTAATTCATAAGTGCTTCCCTTTGGGGTTGTCTTGGTTCTGTTAGGTCATCTTTTACACTTTAGCACTGTCACTGTTATTTAATTGATTAGTGTAAAAACAATAACTCAATCTTGATGGAAAGAGACTTTAGTATCTTCATTTGTGGTAACCCTAACCCAAAAAAAAAAGGAATAAAGAAAAGCACCAGCCAACTAATCAAATGCAAATGGTTGAATTTAATGTGATGGTGAGCAATGTGTGAAGTACCAATGAAACTACCATAATGGCCCAGGACAGAACTACAACGACCCAGGACAGAGTTGTTTTGTTCACATTCCCTATATATGGTGTTCACAATTCTTGGCAGTCATAGCATGCCTACTAGCTGAGGGAGGACACCAGTCAGAGCATTAGGTAAGAGATCAAGCTGGGGAAAGTAGAATGTTTACACTTTTGTCACTATTATTACTTTAACTTTAGCACTGACTTGACCTTTTAATTCAGTAAGTGCTACTTGTTGGGGTAGTTGTAATTGACCAGTGCACATGATAAGTCATGTTTGATGAAAATAAAACTAGTTTTAGCATAGAAGAATAGTTTTGTATTGACTCGTGCACATACAAAGAACACATGCTCAATGGAAGCAAACAAGCTCAGACTACCTCAAATGGAGGCAGTGATGATGTTTAATTTAATAAGTGCATCTATTTGGGGTTGTCTTGGCTCTGTATTGTCATCTTCTATCATTTGTCACTATTATTACTTTAACTTTAGCAATGACTTGTCCTTTTAATTCAGTAAGTGCTACTTGTTGGGGTAGTTTTAATTGACTAGTGCACCTACCAAAAACTCAGCCATGAAGGGTAGAATCTCATTGCATTCTGTCACTATTATTACTTTAACTTTAGCACTGACTTGTCCTTTAAATTCAGTAAGTGCTACTTGTTGGGGTAGTTTTAACTGACACATAACAAGCACATAACAAGACGGCTTGATGTAAACAAACTCAGATTACCTCTAATGGGGGCATTGATGATGTTTTAATTCATAAGTGCTTCCCTTTGGGGTTGTCTTGGTTCTGTTAGGTCATCTTTTACACTTTAGCACTGTCACTGTTATTTAATTGATTAGTGTAAAAACAATAACTCAATCTTGATGGAAAGAGACTTTAGTATCTTCATTTGTGGTAACCCTAACCCAAAAAAAAAAGGAATAAAGAAAAGCACCAGCCAACTAATCAAATGCAAATGGTTGAATTTAATGTGATGGTGAGCAATGTGTGAAGTACCAATGAAACTACCATAATGGCCCAGGACAGAACTACAACGACCCAGGACAGAGTTGTTTTGTTCACATTCCCTATATATGGTGTTCACAATTCTTGGCAGTCATAGCATGCCTACTAGCTGAGGGAGGACACCAGTCAGAGCATTAGGTAAGAGATCAAGCTGGGGAAAGTAGAATGTTTACACTTTTGTCACTATTATTACTTTAACTTTAGCACTGACTTGACCTTTTAATTCAGTAAGTGCTACTTGTTGGGGTAGTTGTAATTGACCAGTGCACATGATAAGTCATGTTTGATGAAAATAAACTCAATCTAACTCATTTAGTTTTAGCATAGAAGAGTAGTTTTGTATTGACTCGTGCACATACAAAGAACACATGCTCAATGGAAGCAAACACGCTCAGACTACCTCAAATGGAGGCAGTGATGATGTTTAAACTCATAAGTGCATCTATTTGGGGTTGTATTGGCTCTGTATTGTCATCTTCTATCATTTGTCACTATTATTACTTTAACTTTAGCACTGACTTGTCCTTTTAATTCAGTAAGTGCTACTTGTTGGGGTAGTTTTAATTGACTAGTGCACCTACCAAGAACTCAGCCATGAAGGGTAGAATCTCATTGCATTCTGTCACTATTATTACTTTAACTTTAGCACTGACTTGTCCTTTAAATTCAGTAAGTGCTACTTGTTGGGGTAGTTTTAACTGACACATAACAAGCACATAACAAGAAGGCTTGATGTAAACAAATTCAGATTACCTCTAATGGGGGCATTGATGATGTTTTAATTCATAAGTGCTTCCCTTTGGGGTTGTCTTGGTTCTGTTAGGTCATCGTTTACACTTTAGCACTATCACTGTTATTTAATTGATTAGTGTAAAAACAATAACTCAATCTTGATGGAAATAGACTTTAGTATCTTCATTTGTGGTAAAAAAAAAAAAAAAAAGAATAAAGAAAAGCACAAGCCAACTAATCAAATGCAAATGGCTTGAATTTAATGTGATGGTGAGCAATGTGTGAAGTACCAATGAAACTACCATAATGGCCCAGGACAGAACTTCAATGACCCAGGACAGAGTTGTTTTGTTCACATTCCCTATATATGGTGTTCACAATTCTTGGCAGTCATAGCATGCCTACTGGCTGAGGGAGGACACCAGTCAGAGCAGTAGGTAAGAGATCAAGCTGGGGAAAGTAGAATGTTTAAACTTTTGTCACTATTATTACTTTAACTTTAGCACTGATTTGACCTTATAATTCAGTAAGTGCTACTTGTTGGGGTAGTTGTAATTGACCAGTGCACATGATAAGTCATGTTTGATGAAAATAAACTCAATCTAACCCGTTTAGTTTTAGCATAGAAGAGTAGTTTTGTATTGACTCGTGCACATACAAAGAACACATGCTCAATGGAAGCAAACACACTCAGACTACCTCAAATGGAGGCAGTGATGATGTTTAAACTCATAAGTGCACCTATTTGGGGTTGTCTTGGCTCTGTATTGTCATCTTCTATCATTTGTCACTATTATTACTTTAACTTTAGCACTGACTTGTCCTTTTAATTCAGTAAGTGCTACTTGTTGGGGTAGTTTTGATTGGCTAGTGCACCTACCAAGAACTCAGCCATGAAGGGTAGAATCTCATTGCATTCTGTCACTATTATTACTTTAACTTTAGTACTGACTTGTCCTTTAAATTCAGTAAGTGCTACTTGTTGGGGTAGTTTTAACTGACACATAACAAGCACATAACAAGAAGGCTTGATGTAAACAAACTCAGATTACCTCTAATGTGGGCATTGATGATGTTTTAATTCATAAGTGCTTCCCTTTGGGGTTGTCTTGCTTCTGTTAGGTCATCTTTTACACTTTCACTGTTATTTAATTGATTAGTGTAAAAACAATAACTCAATCTTGATGGAAATATACTTTAGTATCTTCATTTGTGGTAAAAACAAAACAAAAAAAAAGAATAAAGAAAAGCACCAGCCAACTAATCAAATGCAAATGCCTTGAATTTAATGTGATGGCTTGAATTTAATGTGTGAAGTACCAATGAAACTACCATAATGGCCCAGGACAGAACTACAACGACCCAGGACAGAGTTGTTTTGTTCACATTCCCTATATATGGTGTTCACAATTCTTGGCAGTCATAGCATGCCTACTAGCTGAGGGAGGACACCAGTCAGAGCAGTAGGTAAGAGATCAAGCTGGGGAAAGTAGAATGTTTAAACTTTTGTCACTATTATTACTTTAACTTTAGCACTGACTTGACCTTATAATTCAGTAAGTGCTACTTGTTGGGGTAGTTGTAATTGACCAGTGCACATGATAAGTAATGTTTGATGAAAATAAAACTAATTACCTCGGTATACTTAGTTCTGGCAAATATTGGCAGTGGAAGATACTGTATGGTAAAGTTATTACCACAACAAAAAGCACCATTATACAGGACACTCACTGTGTGTGTGTGTGTGTGTGTGTGTGTGTGTGTGTGTGTGTGTGTGTGTGTGTGTGTGTGTGTGTGTGTGTGTGTGTGTGTGTGTGTGTGTGTGTGTGCGTGTGTGTGTGCGTGCGTGCGTGTGTAGAAGGTTGAACATGTAGGCAGGGTTTGATTGGTAAAGAAAAACATGGGGGGGGGGGTGCTGCGGCCATTTTCTTAACCATTTCTTAACTATTTCCAGAAATCATGGCTACAACATGTCCCCATCTGCCTTAAAAATGAATGACTAGAGAGAGGGGATATCAAAAGCAACCCCCCCCCCCCCCCCCAGCAAATCCAACCCTGCATGTAAGTCACAGTGTATGATTTAGTGGAACACAGAAAAAGTAGAGTGTACAGCAAGTGTTTCTATGTCTGTCAGTGTATTGATGACGGTTTTAAGCATGTGCCTCAGAGACATTTGGATACCGTGTGAATGAAAACATCGAACCATCTAGTAGCTAGCTGGATCCCTCAGCACATAGCTGGCGCTCTACAGCTCGCAGTTTTATCTGGTAAAGCGAATGATTTTAGAGATCTCAACCTATTCTAAAACATTAAATGATGGGTCGGGGGGGGGCGTGAAATGTAAGCACCATGTGGGCCCACTGTTGGTAAGCAGAACCGGTGCTGTGGGAGGAACCGGAGGACAGGTTCAGGTGCCAACCTTAACCCCACGAAAAGCGGATTCCATGGGAGTTGGTATCAGCTAAGGAGTTTGTAACAAATTCGCCTGGCAAAACAACAGCCCTGAAATTGGATGGCGCTGGCGAGTGTCAGGCCGGTACCCGGCCGTCATTGGCAACGGACATACCATATGGGACATGCTATGGGAAATAAACAGGGCGTTCATGGGAGGGTTTCTTTTTTTCCAGAGCACCAAAAAACCTTAAATATATCCACATAAATAACAAAAAGAAAAGAGAAAGAAAAGGGAAGCTAAGTATTTTCTTTAAACATTTACAATTAAATACTTGGTTTTGAACATTGACCTTTTTTTGAAAAACAATGCGTGAATCTGTCTGAAAAGAAGGGGATTTAAGTGAGAGAGAGAGAGAGAAAAAACAAAAACAAGAACACCCCCCCCCAAAAAAAACAAACAAAAAAACAACTGATGTTGATACACTGTTTGCTTCAAAGGAAAGAACAGCGGACAGCACAAGTTGGACAACATTAGTACACCAAGCATGCTCGATAGGATTATAACATAGTAGGCTAAACCTCTGGTTCTCGACGTCCGTCCCGGGAACCACCCTGGGGTCCGAATGGTCTGTAACTCAGAGAATGAACCAAATGGACCCCTGGTTGTCCCCGAACCCGCCATTGAGAACCACTGGGCTAAACAAAATGGCCTCCGCTCCTGCGTGTGGGGGGGGATACAGTCGCTATTTAAACCAGTGACGCTTTTCGGTCCATCGGTAACAATGTGAACGCTATGCTTGTGTCCTCTCCCGCATCCTCTGTCATCATAGAAATAGGTCTTAAATAAATATATACACACACTTTTTCAAAACAGAGTAAAAAGTTAAGACGTGACGTGACCACTGGAGCGATTTATGTTCCGGTCTTCATCTCCCATTCCTGCAAGACAAAGCAGAAGAGATGGACCGGTCAATTGAATACATTCCACATGCTGTGTCCTGTCTACAAAACAAAAACAAAACAATCGCCCTAGTGTCTGAGGTTTGCCTTTCCTGAAGATAGCTTTCCTGAAAGTATGTTTCCTATACCACCGGTTCTCAAAGTGGGGTCTGGGGAACCGACAGGTGTCCCCAGCTAAATTATGGAACCAGATGGACCCTTAACTGGTCTGTAACTTTGAAAGTGTAGACATGGAACCATATATGGACCCTCGTAGGTCCATTTCGTTCCATTTGTACACTCTCAGAGTTACAGGGGTCCGTGAAATGACACATTTTGAGAACCACTGTACTATACAAATGAAACTTCACTATGCTGCTCAACTTTTCATTGTTTGGTAAATTATGAGTGTGTGCTCGGGGGGGGGGGGGTCCGTCCTACCTTGGCCTTCCTAAGGACGTGGCCCCTGACGGGCGAGGGCTTCTGGCCGGCCTGCGTTCTGCGCAGCAGGGAGGCGCTGTTGACGGGCAAGGAGCACTGCTCCGTGTCACTGGTGTCGCAGCTGGAGAACGGAGACGATTCCACGGTCCGCCGCATCAGCACCGGAGACTACAATACAACACAACGTAGCATAGTGTAAGTCAGTGGTTCTCAACCAGTGGTCCGGGGCCCACCAGTGGTCTTTTTTGAAAAATCCCTGGCACAAAATATTTTTGAGATGGGGGTTCTGTGGCCAAATATATATATAATTTTGACATAAACAAGGGTTGAAAACCACTGGTGTAAGTCTTCTGGTTGAAATCTTTTGGTTGAAACAAAAGGTTTTAGGGTAAAAAGTTAAAGCTCTATTCTGATAGTAATTTGTTTTTGTTTATTTTTGTTTTTGTGTGTCGTCACTGCTGTTGTTTCCTACCGACTCACCTGCCAGTGAGGAGCCCCCACCGGGAAGACATAGAGTCTCCCTTCGTTCTACTCCTCCCGCCCAACACTTCCTGCTGAAAGGTGCCGCCCCCAGCCTGTATAGGATTACATGCAGTGACAAATAGAGTAAATTAAAGTTTGGGTTTTGACAAATTTGACCCGCTAACACCAAACGTGTCAGCAGGTTCCTAACACAATGCGGGTAAACATAATAAACATACAATATATCTTCAGGTGGGTTAATTACAGCCAATCAGGAAAGAGCACCCAGCTTCAATTTTATAGTTTTCCAGTTCCTTGTTTATCCTGTATGAATTCTCTCTGAGAAATGAAATTGGTATCCTGAGAGAGACAGGGAGACCCCTTGTTACTGAACATACCATCTATAGCAATGATTACTATCTGAATATACACACATTTTAACAAAAGAATATCACTAGCCGCACCTTGAGCTGAACCACTCTTATCCAGAGCGCCTCACAAAGTGTAAGATCAGATTTAATGATATAAACCATAGTCAACAAAGCGACAGGGAATACGGCCATGTAAATACAGCGCAAATAACTCAGTTTAGTGCTTCAAAGGAACTAAGATACCAGATAAACATCAAACCTAGCATCTGTCAAAACACGTGAACACCTGTTTTATCAATACAAGGATATAAACAAAAGCTTGAAATCAGAGTTTCTGTTTGTTTTACAAACTAAGTGGACCCAACTAGTTTCCCTGTTCCACTTAAAAGCTGGGTGCTTGTCGGCTCTGGAAAACCTGGTTGCTTCCGCAAGGCAAGGTCTTGATTGCCAACAGATGGATGTATTTGTAATAATGTGTAACAACAAAACAAGGACATTGTGATCATTTTGTGTTGGAGGCAAACCTCTATCAGTAAGACCGTCAGGGAATGAATATGAAATGTATACGCAGACGTTTTTTTTATGATTATTTTGACTGTGTTACACAACAAATATATATTATTGAGTTCTGACGTAAAACTACTGACTTACGGGTCCATTTGGTTCCATTTGTACACTCTCAGAGTTACACACCTGTAAGGGGCCATTTGGAAGCCCATGAGGGTCCCTGGACCCCAACTGTAGACCCACTGGTGTAACAGAGTGTTTCCAGTGAGCCAATATACATGAAGCATGGTGTAAAACTGTCAAAATACGGGAGTCATACTGTTCACCTGACATCGAACTGCTCTTTGTGAATCTGAGACCCAGATATCTCCCCCGTGAATTTGGCCAGCTGAACATTGTGCTTGTTTACATCCCCCCCTCTGGTAATGACGCTCGCGCAGAGGAGGCTATCTCTGCGTGCGTCCATCGCATAGAGAACGATGCCCCCGACGCCCCTGTGCTAATATTGGGTGATTATAACAGCTGTCGGCTCAAAAAGCCTCTCCCCACATATCAGCAATATGTAAAATGTGCCACCAGAGGAAACAAAACAATTGACCTCTGTTATGGTAACGTGAAGAATGCATATAGGGCATATAAGAAACCCCCATTAAGTACAGCTGATCATAACGTCATTCATTTAGTACCCGCCTACCGCACTACATTACAAAGAGAAGGAGCTGTCAAAAGGCAGGTGCAGCAGTGGAATGAGGAGGCCAGTGAGACACTGCAGGCTTGCTTTGACTGTACTGACTGGGAAACATTCACAGAGGGGACTAGTCTAGAGGAGGCTACTGAGGTCATTACCGATTACATTCTTTTTTGTGAAGACATGATTATTCCAAAAAAGACAGTTAAAGTTTTTTCAAACAATAAACCATGGATCACAAAAAAGCTAAAACATACACTTAATCAGAAAAAAATAGCATTTACCTCCGGCAATAGGATTGAGGCTAAATTGATTCAGGCCAGGTTAAGTAAGGAAATTAAAGAGGCCAAAAGGGAGTACAAGGAGAAGGTGGAAAGGTTCTTCCAGGAGGGCAAAGCCAGAGACGCCTGGAAAGGTGTCAAAACACTTGCTGGCGTGCAAAACAACAAACCCCCGTCCCACCTAAGAGCAGAGGAATGTGTGGAGTTTGCAGAGAACCTGAACAGCTTCTATTGCAGATTTGACACTCACAACTTCACTCAGGAGAGGGAGGAGCTGACCACCAATCTCCTGTGTAATGCAGCGACTAACACCAACCTAGAGTTTCACCCATGGGAGGTGGAAAGGGTGCTCAAGAGAACAAACCCTTATAAGGGCCCAGGTCCTGACAAAATCAGTGGGCGCTTGCTGAAGGTTTGTCATGAGCAGTTGGCTGATGTCTTCTGTAGACTCTTTAATCGCTCCTTGTCTGAACACTCCATACCAACCATATGGAAGTCCTCTATCATTTGCCCAGCCCCTAAGAAAAGTAACCCCACCTGCAATAATGACTACCGCCCCGTAGCTTTAACATCTCTGGTGATGAAGAGCTTGGAAAGGCTCATTCTACCTCAGCTACAGAGGGAGGTTAGTGGGCACACAGACCCACTCCAGTTTGCATACAAGCAGCAGAGAGGTGTGGATGATGCGGTGATAACTCTGCTGCATCACACCTACACACAGCTGGAGAAGTCCAAGTCCTTTGTCAGGATGGTATTTGTGGACTTCTCAAGTGCATTTAACACCGTGCAACCTCATCTGATGGGACAGAAACTCCTCCGGATGAATGTAAATCCCCACCTCATACTGCTCATTCTCTCCTTCCTCACAGATAGACATAGCTTTGTACCTACCTCCATCAGACTGCTGAACATCTAGGTCTGGTGGAGCCCCCCCTCCCCCCTCCCTCCCCCCTCAAGCACGCTGGACTATTCCATCTGATGGACGCTAGTAATGAACACGCTAACACAAGCATAGGTTGCAATATAATATATTATTTTACCATGCTTTTAAGTTTTATCATGCTTTTAAGTAATAGTTTTAAATGTACTTGTGTCTTTTATAGTGACATGGGTATATATGTATTGACTATATGTATGTTTGTCTTTTTTTAACCACTGCACAAACGAAGTTCCGAAAGGAAAATAAAGTTGTTTGATTGAATTGAATTTGAATTGAATTGAATTCCCTATATATGGTGTTCACAATTCTTGGCTGTCATAGCATGCCTACTAGCTGAGGGAGGACACCAGTCAGAGCAGTGGGTAAGAGATCAAGCTGGGGAAAGTAGAATGTTTAAACTTTTGTCACTATTATTACTTTAACTTTAGCACTGACTTGACCTTTTAATTCAGTAAGTGCTACTTGTTGGGGTAGTTGTAATTGACCAGTGCACATTGATAAGTCATGTTTGATGAAAATAAACTCAATCTAACTCATTTAGTTTTAGCATAGAAGAGTAGTTTTGTATTGACTCGTGCACATACAAAGAACACATGCTCAATGGAAGCAAACAAGCTCAGACTACCTCAAATGGAGGCAGTGATGATGTTTAAATTCATAAGTGCATCTCTTTGGGGTTGTCTTGGCTCTGTATTGTCATCTTCTATCATTTGTCACTATTATTACTTTAACTTTAGCACTGACTTGTCCTTTTAATTCAGTAAGTGCTAATTGTTGGGGTAGTTTTAATTGACTAGTGCACCTACCAAAAACTCAGCCATGAAGGGTAGAATCTCATTGCATTCTGTCACTATTATTACTTTAACTTTAGCACTGACTTGTCCTTTAAATTCAGTAAGTGCTACTTGTTGGGGTAGTTTTAACTGACACATAACAAGCACATAACAAGAAGGCTTGATGTAAACAAACTCAGATTACCTCTAATGGGGGCATTGATGATGTTTTAATTCATAAGTGCTTCCCTTTGGGGTTGTCTTGGTTCTGTTAGGTCATATTTTACACTTTAGCACTGTCACTGTTATTTAATTGATTAGTGTAAAAACAATAACTCAATCTTGATGGAAAGAGACTTTAGTATCTTCATTTGTGGTAAAAAAAAAAAAAAAGAATAAAGAAAAGCACCAGCCAACTAATCAAATGCAAATGGATTGAATTTAATGTGATGGTGAGCAATGTGTGAAGTACCAATGAAACTACCATAATGGCCCAGGACAGAACTACAACGACCCAGGACAGAGTTGTTTTGTTCACATTCCCTATATATGGTGTCCACAATTCTTGGCAGTCATAGCATGCCTACTATCTGAGGGAGGACACCAGTCAGAGCAGTAGGTAAGAGATCAAGCTGGGGAAAGTAGAATGTTTAAACTTGTGTCACTATTATTACTTTAACTTTAGCACTGATTTGACCTTTTAATTCAGTAAGTGCTACTTGTTGGGGTAGTTGTAATTGACCAGTGCACATGATAAGTCATGTTTGATGAAAATAAACTCAATCTAACTCATTTAGTTTTAGCATAGAAGAGTAGAGTAGTTTTGTATTGACTCATGTACATACAAAGAACACATGCTCAATGGAAGCAAACAAGCCCAGACTACCTCAAATGGAGGCAGTGATGATGTTTAAATTCATAAGTGCATCTCTTTGGGGTTGTCTTGGCTCTGTATTGTCATCTTCTATCATTTGTCACTATTACTACTTTAACTTTAGCACTGACTTGTCCTTTTAATTCAATAAGTGCTACTTGTTGGGGTAGTTTTAATTGACTAGTGCACCTACCAAAAACGCAGCCATGAAGGGTAGAATCTCATTGAATTCTGTCACTATTATTACTTTAACTTTAGCACTGACTTGTCCTTTAAATTCAGTAAGTGCTACTTGTTGGGGTAGTTTTAACTGACACATAACAAGCACATAACAAGAAGGCTTGATGTAAACAAACTCAGATTACCTCTAATGGGGGCATTGATGATGTTTTAATTCATAAGTGCTTCCCTTTGGGGTTGTCTTGGTTCTGTTAGGTCATCTTTTTAAGACTGTCACTGTTATTTAATTGATTAGTGTAAAAACAATAACTCAATCTTGATGGAAAGAGACTTTAGTATCTTCATTTGTGGTAAAAAAAAAAAAAAAAAAAAAAAAGAATAAAGAAAAGCACCAGCCAACTAATCAAATGCAAATGGTTGAATTTAATGTGATGGTGAGCTATGTGTGAAGTACCAATGAAACTACCATAATGGCCCAGGACAGAACTACAACAACCCAGGACAGAGTTGTTTTGTTCACATTCCCTATATATGGTGTTCACAATTCTTGGCAGTCATAACATGCCTACTAGCTGAGGGAGGACACCAGTCAGAGCAGTAGGTAAGAGATCAAGCTGGCTTTTGCCACTATTATTACTTTAACTTTAGCACTGACTTGACCTTATAATTCAGTAAGTGCTACTTGTTGGGGTAATTGTAATTGACCAGTGCACATGGGAGGACACCTGTCAGAGCAGTAGGTAAGAGATCAAGCTGGGGAAAGTAGAATGTTTAAACTTTTGTCACTATTATTACTTTAACACTGACTTGACCTTTTAATTCAGTAAGTGCTACTTGTTGGGGTAGTTGTAATTGACCAGTGCACATGATAAGTCATGTTTGATCAAAATAAACTCAATCTAACTCATTTAGTTTTAGCATAGAAGAGTAGTTTTGTATTGACTCGTGCACATACAAAGAACACATGCTCAATGGAAGCAAACAAGCTCAGACTACCTCAAATGGAGGCAGTGATGATGTTTAAATTCATAAGTGCATCTCTTTGGGGTTGTCTTGGCTCTGTATTGTCATCTTCTATCAAGTCAGTGCTAAAGTTAAAGTAATAATAGTGACACTATTATTACTTTAACTTTAGCACTGACTTGTCCTTTTAATTCAGTAAGTGCTACTTGTTGGGGTAGTTTTAATTGACTAGTGCACCTACCAAAAACTCAGCCATGAAGGGTAGAATCTCATTGCATTCTGTCACTATTATTACTTTAACTTTAGCACTGACTTGTCCTTTAAATTTAGTAAGTGCTACTTGTTGGGGTAGTTTTAACTGACACATAACAAGCACATAACAAGAAGGCTTGATGTAAACAAACTCAGATTACCTCTAATGGGGGCATTGATGATGTTTTAATTCATAAGTGCTTCCCTTTGGGGTTGTCTTGGTTCTGTTAGGTCATCTTTTACACTTTAGCACTGTCACTGTTATTTAATTGATTAGTGTAAAAACAATAACTCAATCTTGATGGAAAGAGACTTTAGTATCTTCATTTGTGGTAAAAAAAAAAAAAAAAGGAATAAAGAAAAGCACCAGCCAACTAATCAAATGCAAATGGCTTGAATTTAATGTGATGGTGAGCAATGTGTGAAGTACCAATGAAACTACCATAATGGCCCAGGACAGAGCTACAACGACCCAGGACAGAGTTGTTTTGTTCATATTCCCTATATATGGTGTCCACAATTCTTGGCAGTCATAGCATGCCTACTATCTGAGGGAGGACACCAGTCAGAGCAGTAGGTAAGAGATCAAGCTGGCCTTTGTCACTATTATTACTTTAACTTTAGCACTGACTTGACCTTATAATTCAGTAAGTGCTACTTGTTGGGGTAGTTGTAATTGACCAGTGCACATGATAAGTCATGTTTGATGAAAATAAACTCAATCTAACTAATTTAGTTCAGCATAGAAGAGTAGTTTTGTATTGACTCGTGCACATACAAAGAACACACACTCAATGGAAGCAAACAAGCTCAGACTACCTCAAATGGAGGCAGTGATGATGTTTAATTTAATAAGTGCATCTATTTGGGGTTGTCTTGGCTCTGTATTGTCATCTTCTATCTTTTGTCACTATTATTACTTTAACTTTAGCAATGACATGTCCTTTTAATTCAGTAAGTGCTACTTGTTGGGGTAGTTTTAATTGACTAGTGCACCTACCAAAAACTCAGCCATGAAGGGTAGAATCTCATTGCATTCTGTCACTATTATTACTTTAACTTTAGCACTGACTTGTCCTTTAAATTCAGTAAGTGCTACTTGTTGGGGTAGTTTTAACTGACACATAACAAGCACATAACAAGACGGCTTGATGTAAACAAACTCAGATTACCTCTAATGGGGGCATTGATGATGTTTTAATTCATAAGTGCTTCCCTTTGGGGTTGTCTTGGTTCTGTTAGGTCATCTTTTACACTTTAGCACTGTCACTGTTATTTAATTGATTAGTGTAAAAACAATAACTCAATCTTGATGGAAAGAGACTTTAGTATCTTCATTTGTGGTAAAAAAAATAAAAAAAAAGGAATAAAGAAAAGCACCAGCCAACTAATCAAATGCAAATGGTTGAATTTAATGTGATGGTGAGCAATGTGTGAAGTACCAATGAAACTACCATAATGGCCCAGGACAGAACTACAACGACCCAGGACAGAGTTGTTTTGTTCACATTCCCTATATATGGTGTTCACAATTCTTGGCAGTCATAGCATGCCTACTAGCTGAGGGAGGACACCAGTCAGAGCATTAGGTAAGAGATCAAGCTGGCTTTTGTCACTATTATTACTTTAACTTTAGCACTGACTTGACCTTATAATTCAGTAAGTGCTACGTGTTGGGGTAGTTGTAATTGACCAGTGCACATGATAAGTCATGTTTGATGAAAATAAACTCAATCTAACTCATTTAGTCTAGCATAGAAGAATAGTTTTGTATTGACTCGTGCACATACAAAGAACACATGCTCAATGGAAGCAAACAAGCTCAGACTACCTCAAATGGAGGCAGTGATGATGTTTAAATTCATAAGTGCATCTCTTTGGGGTTGTCTTGGCTCTGTATTGTCATCTTCTATCAAGTCAGTGCTAAAGTTAAAGTAATAATAGTGACACTATTATTACTTTAACTTTAGCACTGACTTGTCCTTTTAATTCAGTAAGTGCTACTTGTTGGGGTAGTTTTAATTGACCAGTGCACATGATAAGTCATGTTTGATGAAAATAAACTCAATCTAACTCATTTAGTTTTAGCATAGAAGAGTAGTTTTGTATTGACTCGTGCACATACAAAGAACACATGCTCAATGGAAGCAAACACGCTCAGACTACCTCAAATGGAGGCAGTGATGATGTTTAACCTCATAAGTGCATCTATTTGGGGTTGTCTTGGCTCTGTATTGTCATCTTCTATCATTTGTCACTATTATTACTTTAATTTTAGCACTGACTTGTCCTTTTAATTCAGTAAGTGCTACTTGTTGGGGTAGTTTTAATTGACTAGTGCACCTACCAAGAACTCAGCCATGAAGGGTAGAATCTCATTGCATTCTGTCACTATTATTACTTTAACTTTAGCACTGACTTGTCCTTTAAATTCAGTAAGTGCTACTTGTTGGGGTAGTTTTAACTGACACATAACAAGCACATAACAAGAAGGCTTGATGTAAACAAACTCAGATTACCTCTAATGGGGGCATTGATGATGTTTTAATTCATAAGTGCTTCCCTTTGGGGTTGTCTTGGTTCTGTTAGGTCATCTTTTACACTTTAGCACTGTCACTGTTATTTAATTGATTAGTGTAAAAACAATAACTCAATCTTGATGGAAAGAGACTTTGGTATCTTCATTTGTGGTAAAAAAAAAAAAAGAATAAAGAAAAGCACCAGCCAACTAATCAAATGCAAATGGTTGAATTTAATGTGATGGTGAGCTATGTGTGAAGTACCAATGAAACTACCATAATGGCCCAGGACAGAACTACAACAACCCAGGACAGAGTTGTTTTGTTCACATTCCCTATATATGGTGTTCAAAATTCTTGGCAGTCATAGCATGCCTACTAGCTGAGGGAGGACACCAGTCAGAGCAGCAGGTAAGAGATCAAGCTGGCTTTTGTCACTATTATTACTTTAACTTTAGCACTGACTTGACCTTATAATTCAGTAAGTGCTACGTGTTGGGGTAGTTGTAATTGACCAGTGCACATGATAAGTCATGTTTGATCAAAATAAACTCAATCTAACTCATTTAGTTTTAGCATAGAAGAGTAGTTTTGTATTGACTCGTGCACATACAAAGAACACATGCTCAATGGAAGCAAACAAGCTCAGACTACCTCAAATGGAGGCAGTGATGATGTTTAAATTCATAAGTGCATCTCTTTGGGGTTGTCTTGGCTCTGTATTGTCATCTTCTATCAAGTCAGTGCTAAAGTTAAAGTAATAATAGTGACACTATTATTACTTTAACTTTAGCACTGACTTGTCATTTTAATTCAGTAAGTGCTACTTGTTGGGGTAGTTTTAATTGACTAGTGCACCTACCAAAAACTCAGCCATGAAGGGTAGAATCTCATTGCATTCTGTCACTATTATTACTTTAACTTTAGCACTGACTTGTCCTTTAAATTCAGTAAGTGCTACTTGTTGGGGTAGTTTTAACTGACACATAACAAGCACATAACAAGAAGGCTTGATGTAAACAAACTCAGATTACCTCTAATGGGGGCATTGATGATGTTTTAATTCATAAGTGCTTCCCTTTGGGGTTGTCTTGGTTCTGTTAGGTCATCTTTTACACTTTAGCACTGTCACTGTTATTTAATTGATTAGTGTAAAAACAATAACTCAATCTTGATGGAAAGAGACTTTAGTATCTTCATTTGTGGTAAAAAAAAAAAAAAAAAGGAATAAAGAAAAGCACCAGCCAACTAATCAAATGCAAATGGCTTGAATTTAATGTGATGGTGAGCAATGTGTGAAGTACCAATGAAACTACCATAATGGCCCAGGACAGAGCTACAACGACCCAGGACAGAGTTGTTTTGTTCATATTCCCTATATATGGTGTCCACAATTCTTGGCAGTCATAGCATGCCTACTATCTGAGGGAGGACACCAGTCAGAGCAGTAGGTAAGAGATCAAGCTGGCCTTTGTCACTATTATTACTTTAACTTTAGCACTGACTTGACCTTATAATTCAGTAAGTGCTACTTGTTGGGGTAGTTGTAATTGACCAGTGCACATGATAAGTCATGTTTGATGAAAATAAACTCAATCTAACTAATTTAGTTCAGCATAGAAGAGTAGTTTTGTATTGACTCGTGCACATACAAAGAACACACACTCAATGGAAGCAAACAAGCTCAGACTACCTCAAATGGAGGCAGTGATGATGTTTAATAAGTGCATCTCTTTGGGGTTGTCTTGGCTCTGTATTGTCATCTTCTATCATTTGTCACTATTATTACTTTAACTTTAGCACTGACTTGTCCTTTTAATTCAGTAAGTGCTACTTGTTGGGGTAGTTTTAATTGACTAGTGCACCTACCAAAAACTCAGCCATGAAGGGTAGAATCTCATTGCATTCTGTCACTATTATTACTTTAACTTTAGCACTGACTTGTCCTTTAAATTCAGTAAGTGCTACTTGTTGGGGTAGTTTTAACTGACACATAACAAGCACATAACAAGAAGGCTTGATGTAAACAAACTCAGATTACCTCTAATGGGGGCATTGATGATGTTTTAATTCATAAGTGCTTCCCTTTGGGGTTGTCTTGGTTCTGTTAGGTCATCTTTTACACTTTAGCACTGTCACTGTTATTTAATTGATTAGTGTAAAAACAATAACTCAATCTTGATGGAAAGGGACTTTGGTATCTTCATTTGTGGTAAAAAAAAAAAAAAAAGAATAAAGAAAAGCACCATCCAACTAATCAAATGCACATGGCTTGAATTTAATGTGATGGTGAGCAATGTGTGAAGTACCAATGAAACTACCATAATGGCCCAGGACAGAACTACAACGACCCAGGACAGAGTTGTTTTGTTCACATTCCCTATATATGGTGTTCACAATTCTTGGCAGTCATAGCATGCCTACTAGCTGAGGGAGGACACCAGTCAGAACAGTAGGTAAGAGATCAAGCTGGCTTTTGTCACTATTATTACTTTAACTTTAGCACTGACTTGACCTTATAATTCAGTAAGTGCTACTTGTTGGGGTAGTTGTAATTGACCAGTGCACATGATAAGTCATGTTTGATGAAAATATACTCAATCTAACTCATTTAAGCATAGAAGAGTAGTTTTGTATTGACTCGTGCACATACAAAGAACACATGCTCAATGGAAGCAAACACGCTCAGACTACCTCAAATGGAGGCAGTGATGATGTTTAATTTAATAAGTGCATCTATTTGGGGTTGTCTTGGCTCTGTATTGTCATCTTCTATCTTTTGTCACTATTATTACTTTAACTTTAGCAATGACTTGTCCTTTTAATTCAGTAAGTGCTACTTGTTGGGGTAGTTTTAATTGACTAGTGCACCTACCAAAAACTCAGCCATGAAGGGTAGAATCTCATTGCATTCTGTCACTATTATTACTTTAACTTTAGCACTGACTTGTCCTTTAAATTCAGTAAGTGCTACTTGTTGGGGTAGTTTTAACTGACACATAACAAGCACATAACAAGACGGCTTGATGTAAACAAACTCAGATTACCTCTAATGGGGGCATTGATGATGTTTTAATTCATAAGTGCTTCCCTTTGGGGTTGTCTTGGTTCTGTTAGGTCACCTTTTACACTTTAGCACTGTCACTGTTATTTAATTGATTAGTGTAAAAACAATAACTCAATCTTGATGGAAAGAGACTTTAGTATCTTCATTTGTGGTAAAAAAAATAAAAAAAAAAGGAATAAAGAAAAGCACCAGCCAACTAATCAAATGCAAATGGTTGAATTTAATGTGATGGTGAGCAATGTGTGAAGTACCAATGAAACTACCATAATGGCCCAGGACAGAACTACAACGACCCAGGACAGAGTTGTTTTGTTCACATTCCCTATATATGGTGTTCACAATTCTTGGCAGTCATAGCATGCCTACTAGCTGAGGGAGGACACCAGTCAGAGCATTAGGTAAGAGATCAAGCTGGCTTTTGTCACTATTATTACTTTAACTTTAGCACTGACTTGACCTTATAATTCAGTAAGTGCTACGTGTTGGGGTAGTTGTAATTGACCAGTGCACATGATAAGTCATGTTTGATGAAAATAAACTCAATCTAACTCATTTAGTCTAGCATAGAAGAATAGTTTTGTATTGACTTGTGCACATACAAAGAACACATGCTCAATGGAAGCAAACAAGCTCAGACTACCTCAAATGGAGGCAGTGATGATGTTTAAATTCATAAGTGCATCTCTTTGGGGTTGTCTTGGCTCTGTATTGTCATCTTCTATCAAGTCAGTGCTAAAGTTAAAGTAATAATAGTGACACTATTATTACTTTAACTTTAGCACTGACTTGTCCTTTTAATTCAGTAAGTGCTACTTGTTGGGGTAGTTTTAATTGACCAGTGCACATGATAAGTCATGTTTGATGAAAATAAACTCAATCTAACTCATTTAGTTTTAGCATAGAAGAGTAGTTTTGTATTGACTCGTGCACAAACAAAGAACACATGCTCAATGGAAGCAAACACGCTCAGACTACCTCAAATGGAGGCAGTGATGATGTTTAAACTCATAAGTGCATCTATTTGGGGTTGTCTTGGCTCTGTATTGTCATCTTCTATCATTTGTCACTATTATTACTTTAATTTTAGCACTGACTTGTCCTTTTAATTCAGTAAGTGCTACTTGTTGGGGTAGTTTTAATTGACTAGTGCACATACCAAGAACTCAGCCATGAAGGGTAGAATCTCATTGCATTCTGTCACTATTATTACTTTAACTTTAGCACTGACTTGTCCTTTAAATTCAGTAAGTGCTACTTGTTGGGGTAGTTTTAACTGACACATAACAAGCACATAACAAGAAGGCTTGATGTAAACAAACTCAGATTACCTCTAATGGGGGCATTGATGATGTTTTAATTCATAAGTGCTTCCCTTTGGGGTTGTCTTGGTTCTGTTAGGTCATCTTTTACACTTTAGCACTGTCACTGTTATGTAATTGATTAGTGTAAAAACAATAACTCAATCTTGATAGAAAGAGACTTTGGTATCTTCATTTGTGGTAAAAAAAAAAAAAGAATAAAGAAAAGCACCAGCCAACTAATCAAATGCAAATGGTTGAATTTAATGTGATGGTGAGCTATGTGTGAAGTACCAATGAAACTACCATAATGGCCCAGGACAGAACTACAACAACCCAGGACAGAGTTGTTTTGTTCACATTCCCTATATATGGTGTTCAAAATTCTTGGCAGTCATAGCATGCCTACTAGCTGAGGGAGGACACCAGTCAGAGCAGCAGGTAAGAGATCAAGCTGGCTTTTGTCACTATTATTACTTTAACTTTAGCACTGACTTGACCTTATAATTCAGTAAGTGCTACGTGTTGGGGTAGTTGTAATTGACCAGTGCACATGATAAGTCATGTTTGATGAAAATAAACTCAATCTAACTCATTTAGTCTAGCATAGAAGAATAGTTTTGTATTGACTCGTGCACATACAAAGAACACATGCTCAATGGAAGCAAACAAGCTCAGACTACCTCAAATGGAGGCAGTGATGATGTTTAAATTCATAAGTGCATCTCTTTGGGGTTGTCTTGGCTCTGTATTGTCATCTTCTATCATTTGTCACTATTATTACTTTAACTTTAGCACTGACTTGTCCTTTTAATGCAGTAAGTGCTAATTGTTGGGGTAGTTTTAATTGACTAGTGCACCTACCAAAAACTCAGCCATGAAGGGTAGAATCTCATTGCATTCTGTCACTATTATTACTTTAACTTTAGCACTGACTTGTCCTTTAAATTCAGTAAGTGCTACTTGTTGGGGTAGTTTTAACTGACACATAACAAGCACATAACAAGAAGGCTTGATGTAAACAAACTCAGATTACCTCTAATGGGGGCATTGATGATGTTTTAATTCATAAGTGCTTCCCTTTGGGGTTGTCTTGGTTCTGTTAGGTCATCTTTTACACTTTAGCACTGTCACTGATATTTAATTGATTAGTGTAAAAACAATAACTCAATCTTGATGGAAAGAGACTTTGGTATCTTCATTTGTGGTAAAAAAAAAAAAGAATAAAGAAAAGCACCAGCCAACTAATCAAATGCAAATGGTTGAATTTAATGTGATGGTGAGCTATGTGTGAAGTACCAATGAAACTACCATAATGGCCCAGGACAGAACTACAACAACCCAGGACAGAGTTGTTTTGTTCACATTCCCTATATATGGTGTTCAAAATTCTTGGCAGTCATAGCATGCCTACTAGCTGAGGGAGGACACCAGTCAGAGCAGTAGGTAAGAGATCAAGCTGGCTTTTTCCACTATTATTACTTTAACTTTAGCACTGACTTGACCTTATAATTCAGTAAGTGCTACTTGTTGGGGTAGTTGTAATTGACCAGTGCACATGATAAGTCATGTTTGATGAAAATAAACTCAATCTAACTCATTTAGTCTAGCATAGAAGAATAGTTTTGTATTGACTTGTGCACATACAAAGAACACATGCTCAATGGAAGCAAACAAGCTCAGACTACCTCAAATGGAGGCAGTGATGATGTTTAAATTCATAAGTGCATCTCTTTGGGGTTGTCTTGGCTCTGTTAGGTCATCTTTTACACTTTAGCACTGTCACTGATATTTAATTGATTAGTGTACTAATCTCAGCCATGAAGGGTAGAATCTCATTGCATTCTGTCACTATTATTACTTTAACTTTAGCACTGACTTGTCCTTTAAATTCAGTAAGTGCTACTTGTTGGGGTAGTTTTAACTGACACATAACAAGCACATAACAAGAAGGCTTGATGTAAACAAACTCAGATTACCTCTAATGGGGGCATTGATGATGTTTTAATTCATAAGTGCTTCCCTTTGGGGTTGTCTTGGTTCTGTTAGGTCATCTTTTACACTTTAGCACTGTCACTGTTATTTAATTGATTAGTGTAAAAACAATAACTCAATCTTGATGGAAAGAGACTTTAGTATCTTCATTTGTGGTAAAAAAAAAAAAAAAAAGGAATAAAGAAAAGCACCAGCCAACTAATCAAATGCAAATGGCTTGAATTTAATGTGATGGTGAGCAATGTGTGAAGTACCAATGAAACTACCATAATGGCCCAGGACAGAGCTACAACGACCCAGGACAGAGTTGTTTTGTTCATATTCCCTATATATGGTGTCCACAATTCTTGGCAGTCATAGCATGCCTACTATCTGAGGGAGGACACCAGTCAGAGCAGTAGGTAAGAGATCAAGCTGGCCTTTGTCACTATTATTACTTTAACTTTAGCACTGACTTGACCTTATAATTCAGTAAGTGCTACTTGTTGGGGTAGTTGTAATTGACCAGTGCACATGATAAGTCATGTTTGATGAAAATAAACTCAATCTAACTAATTTAGTTCAGCATAGAAGAGTAGTTTTGTATTGACTCGTGCACATACAAAGAACACACACTCAATGGAAGCAAACAAGCTCAGACTACCTCAAATGGAGGCAGTGATGATGTTTAATAAGTGCATCTCTTTGGGGTTGTCTTGGCTCTGTATTGTCATCTTCTATCATTTGTCACTATTATTACTTTAACTTTAGCACTGACTTGTCCTTTTAATGCAGTAAGTGCTACTTGTTGGGGTAGTTTTAATTGACTAGTGCACCTACCAAAAACTCAGCCATGAAGGGTAGAATCTCATTGCATTCTGTCACTATTATTACTTTAACTTTAGCACTGACTTGTCCTTTAAATTCAGTAAGTGCTACTTGTTGGGGTAGTTTTAACTGACACATAACAAGCACATAACAAGACGGCTTGATGTAAACAAACTCAGATTACCTCTAATGGGGGCATTGATGATGTTTTAATTCATAAGTGCTTCCCTTTGGGGTTGTCTTGGTTCTGTTAGGTCACCTTTTACACTTTAGCACTGTCACTGTTATTTAATTGATTAGTGTAAAAACAATAACTCAATCTTGATGGAAAGAGACTTTAGTATCTTCATTTGTGGTAAAAAAAATAAAAAAAAAAGGAATAAAGAAAAGCACCAGCCAACTAATCAAATGCAAATGGTTGAATTTAATGTGATGGTGAGCAATGTGTGAAGTACCAATGAAACTACCATAATGGCCCAGGACAGAACTACAACGACCCAGGACAGAGTTGTTTTGTTCACATTCCCTATATATGGTGTTCACAATTCTTGGCAGTCATAGCATGCCTACTAGCTGAGGGAGGACACCAGTCAGAGCATTAGGTAAGAGATCAAGCTGGCTTTTGTCACTATTATTACTTTAACTTTAGCACTGACTTGACCTTATAATTCAGTAAGTGCTACGTGTTGGGGTAGTTGTAATTGACCAGTGCACATGATAAGTCATGTTTGATGAAAATAAACTCAATCTAACTCATTTAGTCTAGCATAGAAGAATAGTTTTGTATTGACTTGTGCACATACAAAGAACACATGCTCAATGGAAGCAAACAAGCTCAGACTACCTCAAATGGAGGCAGTGATGATGTTTAAATTCATAAGTGCATCTCTTTGGGGTTGTCTTGGCTCTGTATTGTCATCTTCTATCAAGTCAGTGCTAAAGTTAAAGTAATAATAGTGACACTATTATTACTTTAACTTTAGCACTGACTTGTCCTTTTAATTCAGTAAGTGCTACTTGTTGGGGTAGTTTTAATTGACCAGTGCACATGATAAGTCATGTTTGATGAAAATAAACTCAATCTAACTCATTTAGTTTTAGCATAGAAGAGTAGTTTTGTATTGACTCGTGCACAAACAAAGAACACATGCTCAATGGAAGCAAACACGCTCAGACTACCTCAAATGGAGGCAGTGATGATGTTTAAACTCATAAGTGCATCTATTTGGGGTTGTCTTGGCTCTGTATTGTCATCTTCTATCATTTGTCACTATTATTACTTTAATTTTAGCACTGACTTGTCCTTTTAATTCAGTAAGTGCTACTTGTTGGGGTAGTTTTAATTGACTAGTGCACATACCAAGAACTCAGCCATGAAGGGTAGAATCTCATTGCATTCTGTCACTATTATTACTTTAACTTTAGCACTGACTTGTCCTTTAAATTCAGTAAGTGCTACTTGTTGGGGTAGTTTTAACTGACACATAACAAGCACATAACAAGAAGGCTTGATGTAAACAAACTCAGATTACCTCTAATGGGGGCATTGATGATGTTTTAATTCATAAGTGCTTCCCTTTGGGGTTGTCTTGGTTCTGTTAGGTCATCTTTTACACTTTAGCACTGTCACTGTTATGTAATTGATTAGTGTAAAAACAATAACTCAATCTTGATAGAAAGAGACTTTGGTATCTTCATTTGTGGTAAAAAAAAAAAAAGAATAAAGAAAAGCACCAGCCAACTAATCAAATGCAAATGGTTGAATTTAATGTGATGGTGAGCTATGTGTGAAGTACCAATGAAACTACCATAATGGCCCAGGACAGAACTACAACAACCCAGGACAGAGTTGTTTTGTTCACATTCCCTATATATGGTGTTCAAAATTCTTGGCAGTCATAGCATGCCTACTAGCTGAGGGAGGACACCAGTCAGAGCAGCAGGTAAGAGATCAAGCTGGCTTTTGTCACTATTATTACTTTAACTTTAGCACTGACTTGACCTTATAATTCAGTAAGTGCTACGTGTTGGGGTAGTTGTAATTGACCAGTGCACATGATAAGTCATGTTTGATGAAAATAAACTCAATCTAACTCATTTAGTCTAGCATAGAAGAATAGTTTTGTATTGACTCGTGCACATACAAAGAACACATGCTCAATGGAAGCAAACAAGCTCAGACTACCTCAAATGGAGGCAGTGATGATGTTTAAATTCATAAGTGCATCTCTTTGGGGTTGTCTTGGCTCTGTATTGTCATCTTCTATCATTTGTCACTATTATTACTTTAACTTTAGCACTGACTTGTCCTTTTAATGCAGTAAGTGCTAATTGTTGGGGTAGTTTTAATTGACTAGTGCACCTACCAAAAACTCAGCCATGAAGGGTAGAATCTCATTGCATTCTGTCACTATTATTACTTTAACTTTAGCACTGACTTGTCCTTTAAATTCAGTAAGTGCTACTTGTTGGGGTAGTTTTAACTGACACATAACAAGCACATAACAAGAAGGCTTGATGTAAACAAACTCAGATTACCTCTAATGGGGGCATTGATGATGTTTTAATTCATAAGTGCTTCCCTTTGGGGTTGTCTTGGTTCTGTTAGGTCATCTTTTACACTTTAGCACTGTCACTGATATTTAATTGATTAGTGTAAAAACAATAACTCAATCTTGATGGAAAGAGACTTTGGTATCTTCATTTGTGGTAAAAAAAAAAAAGAATAAAGAAAAGCACCAGCCAACTAATCAAATGCAAATGGTTGAATTTAATGTGATGGTGAGCTATGTGTGAAGTACCAATGAAACTACCATAATGGCCCAGGACAGAACTACAACAACCCAGGACAGAGTTGTTTTGTTCACATTCCCTATATATGGTGTTCAAAATTCTTGGCAGTCATAGCATGCCTACTAGCTGAGGGAGGACACCAGTCAGAGCAGTAGGTAAGAGATCAAGCTGGCTTTTTCCACTATTATTACTTTAACTTTAGCACTGACTTGACCTTATAATTCAGTAAGTGCTACTTGTTGGGGTAGTTGTAATTGACCAGTGCACATGATAAGTCATGTTTGATGAAAATAAACTCAATCTAACTCATTTAGTCTAGCATAGAAGAATAGTTTTGTATTGACTTGTGCACATACAAAGAACACATGCTCAATGGAAGCAAACAAGCTCAGACTACCTCAAATGGAGGCAGTGATGATGTTTAAATTCATAAGTGCATCTCTTTGGGGTTGTCTTGGCTCTGTTAGGTCATCTTTTACACTTTAGCACTGTCACTGATATTTAATTGATTAGTGTAAAAACAATAACTCAATCTTGATGGAAAGAGACTTTGGTATCTTCATTTGTGGTAAAAAAAAAATAAAAAAAAAGAATAAAGAAAAGCACCAGCCAACTAATCAAATGCAAATGGTTGAATTTAATGTGATGGTGAGCTATGTGTGAAGTACCAATGAAACTACCATAATGGCCCAGGACAGAACTACAACAACCCAGGACAGAGTTGTTTTGTTCACATTCCCTATATATGGTGTTCACAATTCTTGGCAGTCATAGCATGCCTACTAGCTGAGGGAGGACACCAGTCAGAGCAGTAGGTAAGAGATCAAGCTGGCTTTTGCCACTATTATTACTTTAACTTTAGCACTGACTTGACCTTATAATTCAGTAAGTGCTACTTGTTGGGGTAGTTGTAATTGACCAGTGCACATGGGAGGACACCAGTCAGAGCAGTAGGTAAGAGATCAAGCTGGGGAAAGTAGAATGTTTAAACTTTTGTCACTATTATTACTTTAACACTGACTTGACCTTTTAATTCAGTAAGTGCTACTTGTTGGGGTAGTTGTAATTGACCAGTGCACATGATAAGTCATGTTTGATAAAAATAAACTCAATCTAACTCATTTAGTTTTAGCATAGAAGAGTAGTTTTGTATTGACTCGTGCACATACAAAGAACACATGCTCAATGGAAGCAAACAAGCTCAGACTACCTCAAATGGAGGCAGTGATGATGTTTAAATTCATAAGTGCATCTCTTTGGGGTTGTCTTGGCTCTGTATTGTCATCTTCTATCAAGTCAGTGCTAAAGTTAAAGTAATAATAGTGACACTATTATTACTTTAACTTTAGCACTGACTTGTCCTTTTAATTCAGTAAGTGCTACTTGTTGGGGTAGTTTTAATTGACTAGTGCACCTACCAAAAACTCAGCCATGAAGGGTAGAATCTCATTGCATTCTGTCACTATTATTACTTTAACTTTAGCACTGACTTGTCCTTTAAATTCAGTAAGTGCTACTTGTTGGGGTAGTTTTAACTGACACATAACAAGCACATAACAAGAAGGCTTGATGTAAACAAACTCAGATTACCTCTAATGGGGGCATTGATGATGTTTTAATTCATAAGTGCTTCCCTTTGGGGTTGTCTTGGTTCTGTTAGGTCATCTTTTACACTTTAGCACTGTCACTGTTATTTAATTGATTAGTGTAAAAACAATAACTCAATCTTGATGGAAAGAGACTTTAGTATCTTCATTTGTGGTAAAAAAAAAAAAAAAGGAATAAAGAAAAGCACCAGCCAACTAATCAAATGCAAATGGCTTGAATTTAATGTGATGGTGAGCAATGTGTGAAGTACCAATGAAACTACCATAATGGCCCAGGACAGAGCTACAACGACCCAGGACAGAGTTGTTTTGTTCATATTCCCTATATATGGTGTCCACAATTCTTGGCAGTCATAGCATGCCTACTATCTGAGGGAGGACACCAGTCAGAGCAGTAGGTAAGAGATCAAGCTGGCCTTTGTCACTATTATTACTTTAACTTTAGCACTGACTTGACCTTATAATTCAGTAAGTGCTACTTGTTGGGGTAGTTGTAATTGACCAGTGCACATGATAAGTCATGTTTGATGAAAATAAACTCAATCTAACTAATTTAGTTCAGCATAGAAGAGTAGTTTTGTATTGACTCGTGCACATACAAAGAACACACACTCAATGGAAGCAAACAAGCTCAGACTACCTCAAATGGAGGCAGTGATGATGTTTAATAAGTGCATCTCTTTGGGGTTGTCTTGGCTCTGTATTGTCATCTTCTATCATTTGTCACTATTATTACTTTAACTTTAGCACTGACTTGTCCTTTTAATTCAGTAAGTGCTACTTGTTGGGGTAGTTTTAATTGACTAGTGCACCTACCAAAAACTCAGCCATGAAGGGTAGAATCTCATTGCATTCTGTCACTATTATTACTTTAACTTTAGCACTGACTTGTCCTTTAAATTCAGTAAGTGCTACTTGTTGGGGTAGTTTTAACTGACACATAACAAGCACATAACAAGAAGGCTTGATGTAAACAAATTCAGATGACCTCTAATGGGGGCATTGATGATGTTTTAATTCATAAGTGCTTCCCTTTGGGGTTGTCTTGGTTCTGTTAGGTCATCGTTTACACTTTAGCACTATCACTGTTATTTAATATATTAGTGTAAAAACAATAACTCAATCTTGATGGAAATAGACTTTAGTATCTTCATGTGTGGTAAAAAAAAAAAAAGAATAAAGAAAAGAACCAGCCAACTAATCAAATGCAAATGGCTTGAATTTAATGTGATGGTGAGCAATGTGTGAAGTACCAATGAAACTACCATAATGGCCCAGGACAGAACTACAACGACCCAGGACAGAGTTGTTTTGTTCACATTCCCTATATATGGTGTTCACAATTCTTGGCAGTCATAGCATGCCTACTAGCTGAGGGAAGTCAGAGCAGTAGGTAAGAGATCAAGCTGGGGAAAGTAGAATGTTTAAACTTTTGTCACTATTATTACTTTAACTTTAGCACTGACTTGACCTTATAATTCAGTAAGTGCTACTTGTTGGGGTAGTTGTAATTGACCAGTGCACATGATAAGTCATGTTTGATGAAAATAAACTCAATCTAACTCATTTAGTTTTAGCATAGAAGAGTAGTAGAACACATGCTCAATGGAAGCAAACACGCTCAGACTACCTCAAATGGAGGCAGTGATGATGTTTAAATTCATAAGTGCATCTCTTTGGGGTTGTCTTGGCTCTGTATTGTCATCTTCTATCATTTGTCACTATTATTACTTTAACTTTAGCACTGACTTGTCCTTTTAATTCAGTAAGTGCTACTTGTTGGGGTAGTTTTAATTGACTAGTGCACCCACCAAGAACTCAGCCATGAAGTGTAGAATCTCGTTGCATTCTGTCACTATTATTACTTTAACTTTAGCACTGACTTGTCCTTTAAATTCAGTAAGTGCTACTTGTTGGGGTAGTTTTAACTGACACATAACAAGCACATAACAAGAAGGCTTGATGTAAACAAACTCAGATTACCTCTAATGGGGGCATTGATGATGTTTTAATTCATAAGTGCTTCCCTTTGGGGTTGTCTTGGTTCTGTTAGGTCATCTTTTACACTTTAGCACTGTCACTGTTATTTAATTGATTAGTGTAAAAACAATAACCCAATCTTGATGGAAAGAGACTTTGGTATCTTCATTTGTGGTAAAAAAAAAAAAAAGAATAAAGAAAAGCACCAGCCAACTAATCAAATGCAAATGGCTTGAATTTAATGTGATGGTGAGCAATGTGTGAAGTACCAATGAAACTACCATAATGGCCCAGGACAGAACTACAACGACCCAGGACAGAGTTGTTTTGTTCACATTCCCTATATATGGTGTTCACAATTCTTGGCAGTCATAGCATGCCTACTAGCTGAGGGAGGACACCAGTCAGAGCAGTAGGTAAGAGATCAAGCTGGGGAAAGTAGAATGTTTACACTTTTGTCACTATTATTACTTTAACTTTAGCACTGACTTGACCTTTTAATTCAGTAAGTGCTACTTGTTGGGGTAGTTGTAATTTTTAACTGACACATAACAAGCACATAACAAGAAGGTTTGATGTAAACAAATTCAGATGACCTCTAATGGGGGCATTGATGATGTTTTAATTCATAAGTGCTTCCCTTTGGGGTTGTCTTGGTTCTGTTAGGTCATCGTTTACACTTTAGCACTATCACTGTTATTTAATATATTAGTGTAAAAACAATAACTCAATCTTGATGGAAATAGACTTTAGTATCTTCATGTGTGGTAAAAAAAAAAAAAAAAGAATAAAGAAAAGCACCAGCCAACTAATCAAATGCAAATGGCTTGAATTTAATGTGATGGTGAGCAATGTGTGAAGTACCAATGAAACTACCATAATGGCCCAGGACAGAACTACAACGACCCAGGACAGAGTTGTTTTGTTCACATTCCCTATATATGGTGTTCACAATTCTTGGCAGTCATAGCATGCCTACTAGCTGAGGGAAGACACCAGTCAGAGCAGTGGGTAAGAGATCAAGCTGGGGAAAGTAGAATGTTTAAACTTTTGTCACTATTATTACTTTAACTTTAGCACTGACTTGACCTTATAATTCAGTAAGTGCTACTTGTTGGGGTAGTTGTAATTGACCAGTGCACATGATAAGTCATGTTTGATGAAAATAAACTCAATCTAACTCATTTAGTTTTAGCATAGAAGAGTAGTTTTGTATTGACTCGTGCACATACAAAGAACACATGCTCAATAGAAGAAAACAAGCTCAGACTACCTCAAATGGAGGCAGTGATGATGTTTAAATTCATAAGTGCATCTCTTTGGGGTTGTCTTGGCTCTGTATTGTCATCTTCAATCATTTGTCACTATTATTACTTTAACTTTAGCACTGACATGTCCTTTTAATTCAGTAAGTGCTACTTGTTGGGGTAGTTTTAATTGACTAGTGCACCTACCAAGAACTCAGCCATGAAGGGTAGAATATCATTGCATTCTGTCACTATTATTACTTTAACTTTAGCACTGACTTGTCCTTTAAATTCAGTAAGTGCTACTTGTTGGGGTAGTTTTAACTGACACATAACAAGCACATAACAAGAAGGTTTGATGTAAACAAATTCAGATTACCTCTAATGGGGGCATTGATGATGTTTTAATTCATAAGTGCTTCCCTTTGGGGTTGTCTTGGTTCTGTTAGGTCATCGTTTACACTTTAGCACTATCACTGTTATTTAATTGATTAGTGTAAAAACAATAACTCAATCTTGATGGAAATAGACTTTAGTATCTTCATTTGTGGTAAAGAAAAAAAAAAGAATAAAGAAAAGAACCAGCCAACTAATCAAATGCAAATGGCTTGAATTTAATGTGATGGTGAGCAATGTGTGAAGTACCAATGAAACTACCATAATGGCCCAGGACAGAACTACAACGACCCAGGACAGAGTTGTTTTGTTCACATTCCCTATATATGGTGTTCACAATTCTTGGCAGTCATAGCATGCCTACTAGCTGAGGGAAGACACCAGTCAGAGCAGTAGGTAAGAGATCAAGCTGGGGAAAGTAGAATGTTTAAACTTTTGTCACTATTATTACTTTAACTTTAGCACTGACTTGACCTTATAATTCAGTAAGTGCTACTTGTTGGGGTAGTTGTAATTGACCAGTGCACATGATAAGTCATGTTTGATGAAAATAAACTCAATCTAACTCATTTAGTTTTAGCATAGAAGAGTAGTAGAACACATGCTCAATGGAAGCAAACACGCTCAGACTACCTCAAATGGAGGCAGTGATGATGTTTAAATTCATAAGTGCATCTCTTTGGGGTTGTCTTGGCTCTGTATTGTCATCTTCTATCATTTGTCACTATTATTACTTTAACTTTAGCACTGACTTGTCCTTTTAATTCAGTAAGTGCTACTTGTTGGGGTAGTTTTAATTGACTAGTGCACCCACCAAGAACTCAGCCATGAAGTGTATAATCTCATTGCATTCTGTCACTATTATTACTTTAGCACTGACTTGTCCTTTAAATTCAGTAAGTGCTACTTGTTGGGGTAGTTTTAACTGACACATAACAAGCACATAACAAGAAGGCTTGATGTAAACAAACTCAGATTACCTCTAATGGGGGCATTGATGATGTTTTAATTCATAAGTGCTTCCCTTTGGGGTTGTCTTGGTTCTGTTAGGTCATCTTTTACACTTTAGCACTGTCACTGTTATTTAATTGATTAGTGTAAAAACAATAACCCAATCTTGATGGAAAGAGACTTTGGTATCTTCATTTGTGGTAAAAAAAAAAAAAAAAAAAAGAATAAAGAAAAGCACCAGCCAACTAATCAAATGCAAATGGCTTGAATTTAATGTGATGGTGAGCAATGTGTGAAGTACCAATGAAACTACCATAATGGCCCAGGACAGAACTACAACGACCCAGGACAGAGTTGTTTTGTTCACATTCCCTATATATGGTGTTCACAATTCTTGGCAGTCATAGCATGCCTACTAGCTGAGGGAGGACACCAGTCAGAGCAGTAGGTAAGAGATCAAGCTGGGGAAAGTAGAATGTTTACACTTTTGTCACTATTATTACTTTAACTTTAGCACTGACTTGACCTTTTAATTCAGTAAGTGCTACTTGTTGGGGTAGTTGTAATTGACCAGTGCACATGATAAGTCATGTTTGATGAAAATAAACTCAATCTAACTCATTTAGTTTTAGCATAGAAGAGTAGTTTTGTATTGACTCGTGCACATACAAAGAACACATGCTCAATGGAAGCAAACACGCTCAGACTACCTCAAATGGAGGCAGTGATGATGTTTAAACTCATAAGTGCATCTATTTGGGGTTATCTTGGCTCTGTATTGTCATCTTCTATCATTTGTCACTATTATTACTTTAACTTTAGCACTGACTTGTCCTTTAAATTCAGTAAGTGCTACTTGTTGGGGTAGTTTTAACTGACACATAACAAGCACATAACAAGAAGGTTTGATGTAAACAAATTCAGATTACCTCTAATGGGGGCATTGATGATGTTTTAATTCATAAGTGCTTCCCTTTGGGGTTGTCTTGGTTCTGTTAGGTCATCGTTTACACTTTAGCACTGTCACTGTTATTTAATTGATTAGTGTAAAAACAATAACTCAATCTTGATGGAAAGAGACTTTAGTATCTTCATTTGTGGTAAAAAAAAAAAGGAATAAAGAAAAGCACCAGCCAACTAATCAAATGCAAATGGCTTGAATTTAATGTGATGGTGAGCAATGTGTGAAGTACCAATGAAACTACCATAATGGCCCAGGACAGAACTACAACGACCCAGGACAGAGTTGTTTTGTTCACATTCCCTATATATGGTGTTCAAAATTCTTGGCAGTCATAGCATGCCTACTAGCTGAGGGAAGACACCAGTCAGAGCAGTAGGTAAGAGATCAAGCTGGGGAAAGTAGAATGTTTAAACTTATGTCACTATTATTACTTTAACTTTAGCACTGACTTGACCTTATAATTCAGTAAGTGCTACTTGTTGGGGTAGTTGTAATTGACCAGTGCACATGATAAGTCATGTTTGATGAAAATAAACTCAATCTAACTCATTTAGTTTTAGCATAGAAGAGTAGTAGAACACATGCTCAATGGAAGCAAACACGCTCAGACTACCTCAAATGGAGGCAGTGATGATGTTTAAATTCATAAGTGCATCTCTTTGGGGTTGTCTTGGCTCTGTATTGTCATCTTCTATCATTTGTCACTATTATTACTTTAACTTTAGCACTGACTTGTCCTTTTAATTCAGTAAGTGCTACTTGTTGGGGTAGTTTTAATTGACTAGTGCACCTACCAAGAACTCAGCCATGAAGGGTAGAATCTCATTGCATTCTGTCACTATTATTACTTTAACTTTAGCACTGACTTGTCCTTTAAATTCAGTAAGTGCTACTTGTTGGGGTAGTTTTAACTGACACATAACAAGCACATAACAAGAAGGTTTGATGTAAACAAATTCAGATTACCTCTAATGGGGGCATTGATGATGTTTTAATTCATAAGTGCTTCCCTTTGGGGTTGTCTTGATTCTGTTAGGTCATCGTTTACACTTTAGCACTATCACTGTTATTTAATTGATTAGTGTAAAAACAATAACTCAATCTTGATGGAAAGAGACTTTAGTATCTTCATTTGTGGTAAAAAAAAAAAAAAAAAAAAAAGAATAAAGAAAAGCACCAGCCAACTAATCAAATGCAAATGGCTTGAATTTAATGTGATGGTGAGCAATGTGTGAAGTACCAATGAAACTACCATAATGGCCCAGGACAGAACTACAACGACCCAGGACAGAGTTGTTTTGTTCACATTCCCTATATATGGTGTTCACAATTCTTGGCAGTCATAGCATGCCTACTAGCTTAGGGAAGACACCAGTCAGAGCAGTGGGTAAGAGATCAAGCTGGGGAAAGTAGAATGTTTAAACTTTTGTCACTATTATTACTTTAACTTTAGCACTGACTTGACCTTATAATTCAGTAAGTGCTACTTGTTGGGGTAGTTGTAATTGACCAGTGCACATGATAAGTCATGTTTGATGAAAATAAACTCAATCTAACTCATTTAGTTTTAGCATAGAAGAGTAGTTTTGTATTGACTCGTGCACATACAAAGAACACATGCTCAATAGAAGAAAACAAGCTCAGACTACCTCAAATGGAGGCAGTGATGATGTTTAAATTCATAAGTGCATCTCTTTGGGGTTGTCTTGGCTCTGTATTGTCATCTTCAATCATTTGTCACTATTATTACTTTAACTTTAGCACTGACATGTCCTTTTAATTCAGTAAGTGCTACTTGTTGGGGTAGTTTTAATTGACTAGTGCACCTACCAAGAACTCAGCCATGAAGGGTAGAATCTCATTGCATTCTGTCACTATTATTACTTTAACTTTAGCACTGACTTGTCCTTTAAATTCAGTAAGTGCTACTTGTTGGGGTAGTTTTAACTGACACATAACAAGCACATAACAAGAAGGTTTGATGTAAACAAATTCAGATTACCTCTAATGGGGGCATTGATGATGTTTTAATTCATAAGTGCTTCCCTTTGGGGTTGTCTTGGTTCTGTTAGGTCATCGTTTACACTTTAGCACTATCACTGTTATTTAATTGATTAGTGTAAAAACAATAACTCAATCTTGATGGAAATAGACTTTAGTATCTTCATTTGTGGTAAAAAAAAAAAAAGAATAAAGAAAAGAACCAGCCAACTAATCAAATGCAAATGGCTTGAATTTAATGTGATGGTGAGCAATGTGTGAAGTACCAATGAAACTACCATAATGGCCCAGGACAGAACTACAACGACCCAGGACAGAGTTGTTTTGTTCACATTCCCTATATATGGTGTTCACAATTCTTGGCAGTCATAGCATGCCTACTAGCTGAGGGAAGACACCAGTCAGAGCAGTAGGTAAGAGATCAAGCTGGGGAAAGTAGAATGTTTAAACTTTTGTCACTATTATTACTTTAACTTTAGCACTGACTTGACCTTATAATTCAGTAAGTGCTACTTGTTGGGGTAGTTGTAATTGACCAGTGCACATGATAAGTCATGTTTGATGAAAATAAACTCAATCTAACTCATTTAGTTTTAGCATAGAAGAGTAGTAGAACACATGCTCAATGGAAGCAAACACGCTCAGACTACCTCAAATGGAGGCAGTGATGATGTTTAAATTCATAAGTGCATCTCTTTGGGGTTGTCTTGGCTCTGTATTGTCATCTTCTATCATTTGTCACTATTATTACTTTAACTTTAGCACTGACTTGTCCTTTTAATTCAGTAAGTGCTACTTGTTGGGGTAGTTTTATTTGACTAGTGCACCTACCAAGAACTCAGCCATGAAGGGTAGAATCTCATTGCATTCTGTCACTATTATTACTTTAACTTTAGCACTGACTTGTCCTTTAAATTCAGTAAGTGCTACTTGTTGGGGTAGTTTTAACTGACACATAACGAGCACATAACAAGAAGGTTTGATGTAAACAAATTCAGATTACCTCTAATGGGGGCATTGATGATGTTTTAATTCATAAGTGCTTCCCTTTGGGGTTGTCTTGATTCTGTTAGGTCATCGTTTACACTTTAGCACTATCACTGTTATTTAATTGATTAGTGTAAAAACAATAACTCAATCTTGATGGAAAGAGACTTTAGTATCTTCATTTGTGGTAAAAAAAAAAAAAAAAAGAATAAAGAAAAGCACCAGCCAACTAATCAAATGCAAATGGATTGAATTTAATGTGATGGTGAGCAATGTGTGAAGTACCAATGAAACTACCATAATGGCCCAGGACAGAACTACAACGACCCAGGACAGAGTTGTTTTGTTCACATTCCCTATATATGGTGTCCACAATTCTTGCCAGTCATAGCATGCCTACTAGCTGAGGGAAGACACCAGTCAGAGCAGTAGGTAAGAGATCAAGCTGGGGAAAGTAGAATGTTTAAACTTTTGTCACTATTATTACTTTAACTTTAGCACTGACTTGACCTTATAATTCAGTAAGTGCTACTTGTTGGGGTAGTTGTAATTGACCAGTGCACATGATAAGTCATGTTTGATGAAAATAAACTCAATCTAACTCATTTAGTTTTAGCATAGAAGAGTAGTAGAACACATGCTCAATGGAAGCAAACACACTCAGACTACCTCAAATGGAGGCAGAGAGACTTTGGTATCTTCATTTGTGGTAAAAAAAAAAAAAAAAAAAGAAGAATAAAGAAAAGCACCAGCCAACTAATCAAATGCAAATGGCTTGAATTTAATGTGATGGTGAGCAATGTGTGAAGTACCAATGAAACTACCATAATGGCCCAGGACAGAACTACAACGACCCAGGACAGAGTTGTTTTGTTCACATTCCCTATATATGGTGTTCACAATTCTTGGCAGTCATAGCATGCCTACTAGCTGAGGGAGGACACCAGTCAGAGCAGTAGGTAAGAGATCAAGCTGGGGAAAGTAGAATGTTTACACTTTTGTCACTATTATTACTTTAACTTTAGCCCTGACTTGACCTTTTAATTCAGTAAGTGCTACTTGTTGGGGTAGTTGTAATTGACCAGTGCACATGATAAGTCATGTTTGATGAAAATAAACTCAATCTAACTCATTTAGTTTTAGCATAGAAGAGTAGTTTTGTATTGACTCGTGCACATACAAAGAACACATGCTCAATGGAAGCAAACACGCTCAGACTACCTCAAATGGAGGCAGTGATGATGTTTAAACTCATAAGTGCATCTATTTGGGGTTGTCTTGGCTCTGTATTGTCATCTTCTATCATTTGTCACTATTATTACTTTAACTTTAGCACTGACTTGTCCTTTAAATTCAGTAAGTGCTACTTGTTGGGGTAGTTTTAACTGACACATAACAAGCACATAACAAGAAGGTTTGATGTAAACAAATTCAGATTACCTCTAATGGGGGCATTGATGATGTTTTAATTCATAAGTGCTTCCCTTTGGGGTTGTCTTGGTTCTGTTAGGTCATCGTTTACACTTTAGCACTATCACTGTTATTTAATATATTAGTGTAAAAACAATAACTCAATCTTGATGGAAATAGACTTTAGTATCTTCATGTGTGGTAAAAAAAAAAAAAGAATAAAGAAAAGCACCAGCCAACTAATCAAATGCAAATGGCTTGAATTTAATGTGATGGTGAGCAATGTGTGAAGTACCAATGAAACTACCATAATGGCCCAGGACAGAACTACAACGACCCAGGACAGAGTTGTTTTGTTCACATTCCCTATATATGGTGTTCACAATTCTTGGCAGTCATAGCATGCCTACTAGCTGAGGGAAGACACCAGTCAGAGCAGTGGGTAAGAGATCAAGCTGGGGAAAGTAGAATGTTTAAACTTTTGTCAATATTATTACTTTAACTTTAGCACTGATTTGACCTTATAATTCAGTAAGTGCTACTTGTTGGGGTAGTTGTAATTGACCAGTGCACATGATAAGTCATGTTTGATGAAAATAAACTCAATCTAACTCATTTAGTTTTAGCATAGAAGAGTAGTTTTGTATTGACTCGTGCACATACAAAGAACACATGCTCAATAGAAGAAAACAAGCTCAGACTACCTCAAATGGAGGCAGTGATGATGTTTAAATTCATAAGTGCATCTCTTTGGGGTTGTCTTGGCTCTGTATTGTCATCTTCAATCATTTGTCACTATTATTACTTTAACTTTAGCACTGACATGTCCTTTTAATTCAGTAAGTGCTACTTGTTGGGGTAGTTTTAATTGACTAGTGCACCTACCAAGAACTCAGCCATGAAGGGTAGAATCTCATTGCATTCTGTCACTATTATTACTTTAACTTTAGCACTGACTTGTCCTTTAAATTCAGTAAGTGCTACTTGTTGGGGTAGTTTTAACTGACACATAACAAGCACATAACAAGAAGGTTTGATGTAAACAAACTCAGATTACCTCTAATGGGGGCATTGATGATGTTTTAATTCATAAGTGCTTCCCTTTGGGGTTGTCTTGGTTCTGTTAGGTCATCTTTTACACTTTAGCACTGTCACTGTTATTTAATTGATTAGTGTAAAAACAATAACCCAATCTTGATGGAAAGAGACTTTGGTATCTTCATTTGTGGTAAAAAAAAAAAAAAAAAAAAGAATAAAGAAAAGCACCAGCCAACTAATCAAATGCAAATGGCTTGAATTTAATGTGATGGTGAGCAATGTGTGAAGTACCAATGAAACTACCATAATGGCCCAGGACAGAACTACAACGACCCAGGACAGAGTTGTTTTGTTCACATTCCCTATATATGGTGTTCACAATTCTTGGCAGTCATAGCATGCCTACTAGCTGAGGGAGGACACCAGTCAGAGCAGTAGGTAAGAGATCAAGCTGGGGAAAGTAGAATGTTTACACTTTTGTCACTATTATTACTTTAACTTTAGCACTGACTTGACCTTTTAATTCAGTAAGTGCTACTTGTTGGGGTAGTTGTAATTGACCAGTGCACATGATAAGTCATGTTTGATGAAAATAAACTCAATCTAACTCATTTAGTTTTAGCATAGAAGAGTAGTAGAACACATGCTCAATGGAAGCAAACACGCTCAGACTACCTCAAATGGAGGCAGTGATGATGTTTAAATTCATAAGTGCATCTCTTTGGGGTTGTCTTGGCTCTGTATTGTCATCTTCTATCATTTGTCACTATTATTACTTTAACTTTAGCACTGACTTGTCCTTTTAATTCAGTAAGTGCTACTTGTTGGGGTAGTTTTAATTGACTAGTGCACCCACCAAGAACTCAGCCATGAAGTGTAGAATCTCGTTGCATTCTGTCACTATTATTACTTTAACTTTAGCACTGACTTGTCCTTTAAATCCAGTAAGTGCTACTTGTTGGGGTAGTTTTAACTGACACATAACAAGCACATAACAAGAAGGCTTGATGTAAACAAACTCAGATTACCTCTAATGGGGGCATTGATGATGTTTGAATTCATAAGTGCTTCCCTTTGGGGTTGTCTTGGTTCTGTTAGGTCATCTTTTACACTTTAGCACTGTCACTGTTATTTAATTGATTAGTGTAAAAACAATAACCCAATCTTGATGGAAAGAGACTTTGGTATCTTCATTTGTGGTAAAAAAAAAAAAAAAAAAAAGAATAAAGAAAAGCACCAGCCAACTAATCAAATGCAAATGGCTTGAATTTAATGTGATGGTGAGCAATGTGTGAAGTACCAATGAAACTACCATAATGGCCCAGGACAGAACTACAACGACCCAGGACAGAGTTGTTTTGTTCACATTCCCTATATATGGTGTTCACAATTCTTGGCAGTCATAGCATGCCTACTAGCTGAGGGAGGACACCAGTCAGAGCAGTAGGTAAGAGATCAAGCTGGGGAAAGTAGAATGTTTACACTTTTGTCACTATTATTACTTTAACTTTAGCACTGACTTGACCTTTTAATTCAGTAAGTGCTACTTGTTGGGGTAGTTGTAATTGACCAGTGCACATGATAAGTCATGTTTGATGAAAATAAACTCAATCTAACTCATTTAGTTTTAGCATAGAAGAGTAGTTTTGTATTGACTCGTGCACATACAAAGAACACATGCTCAATGGAAGCAAACACGCTCAGACTACCTCAAATGGAGGCAGTGATGATGTTTAAACTCATAAGTGCATCTATTTGGGGTTGTCTTGGCTCTGTATTGTCATCTTCTATCATTTGTCACTATTATTACTTTAACTTTAGCACTGACTTGTCCTTTAAATTCAGTAAGTGCTACTTGTTGGGGTAGTTTTAACTGACACATAACAAGCACATAACAAGAAGGTTTGATGTAAACAAATTCAGATTACCTCTAATGGGGGCATTGATGATGTTTTAATTCATAAGTGCTTCCCTTTGGGGTTGTCTTGGTTCTGTTAGGTCATCGTTTACACTTTAGCACTATCACTGTTATTTAATTGATTAGTGTAAAAACAATAACTCAATCTTGATGGAAATAGACTTTAGTATCTTCATTTGTGGTAAAAAAAAAAAAAAAGAATAAAGAAAAGAACCAGCCAACTAATCAAATGCAAATGGCTTGAATTTAATGTGATGGTGAGCAATGTGTGAAGTACCAATGAAACTACCATAATGGCCCAGGACAGAACTACAACGACCCAGGACAGAGTTGTTTTGTTCACATTCCCTATATATGGTGTTCACAATTCTTGGCAGTCATAGCATGCCTACTAGCTGAGGGAAGTCAGAGCAGTAGGTAAGAGATCAAGCTGGGGAAAGTAGAATGTTTAAACTTTTGTCACTATTATTACTTTAACTTTAGCACTGACTTGACCTTATAATTCAGTAAGTGCTACTTGTTGGGGTAGTTGTAATTGACCAGTGCACATGATAAGTCATGTTTGATGAAAATAAACTCAATCTAACTCATTTAGTTTTAGCATAGAAGAGTAGTAGAACACATGCTCAATGGAAGCAAACACGCTCAGACTACCTCAAATGGAGGCAGTGATGATGTTTAAATTCATAAGTGCATCTCTTTGGGGTTGTCTTGGCTCTGTATTGTCATCTTCTATCATTTGTCACTATTATTACTTTAACTTTGGCACTGACTTGTCCTTTTAATTCAGTAAGTGCTACTTGTTGGGGTAGTTTTAATTGACTAGTGCACCCACCAAGAACTCAGCCATGAAGTGTAGAATCTCGTTGCATTCTGTCACTATTATTACTTTAACTTTAGCACTGACTTGTCCTTTAAATTCAGTAAGTGCTACTTGTTGGGGTAGTTTTAACTGACACATAACAAGCACATAACAAGAAGGCTTGATGTAAACAAACTCAGATTACCTCTAATGGGGGCATTGATGATGTTTTAATTCATAAGTGCTTCCCTTTGGGGTTGTCTTGGTTCTGTTAGGTCATCTTTTACACTTTAGCACTGTCACTGTTATTTAATTGATTAGTGTAAAAACAATAACCCAATCTTGATGGAAAGAGACTTTGGTATCTTCATTTGTGGTAAAAAAAAAAAAAAAAAAGAATAAAGAAAAGCACCAGCCAACTAATCAAATGCAAATGGCTTGAATTTAATGTGATGGTGAGCAATGTGTGAAGTACCAATGAAACTACCATAATGGCCCAGGACAGAACTACAACGACCCAGGACAGAGTTGTTTTGTTCACATTCCCTATATATGGTGTTCACAATTCTTGGCAGTCATAGCATGCCTACTAGCTGAGGGAGGACACCAGTCAGAGCAGTAGGTAAGAGATCAAGCTGGGGAAAGTAGAATGTTTACACTTTTGTCACTATTATTACTTTAACTTTAGCACTGACTTGACCTTTTAATTCAGTAAGTGCTACTTGTTGGGGTAGTTGTAATTGACCAGTGCACATGATAAGTCATGTTTGATGAAAATAAACTCAATCTAACTCATTTAGTTTTAGCATAGAAGAGTAGTAGAACACATGCTCAATGGAAGCAAACACGCTCAGACTACCTCAAATGGAGGCAGTGATGATGTTTAAATTCATAAGTGCATCTCTTTGGGGTTGTCTTGGCTCTGTATTGTCATCTTCTATCATTTGTCACTATTATTACTTTAACTTTAGCACTGACTTGTCCTTTTAATTCAGTAAGTGCTACTTGTTGGGGTAGTTTTAATTGACTAGTGCACCCACCAAGAACTCAGCCATGAAGTGTAGAATCTCGTTGCATTCTGTCACTATTATTACTTTAACTTTAGCACTGACTTGTCCTTTAAATCCAGTAAGTGCTACTTGTTGGGGTAGTTTTAACTGACACATAACAAGCACATAACAAGAAGGCTTGATGTAAACAAACTCAGATTACCTCTAATGGGGGCATTGATGATGTTTGAATTCATAAGTGCTTCCCTTTGGGGTTGTCTTGGTTCTGTTAGGTCATCTTTTACACTTTAGCACTGTCACTGTTATTTAATTGATTAGTGTAAAAACAATAACCCAATCTTGATGGAAAGAGACTTTGGTATCTTCATTTGTGGTAAAAAAAATAAAATAAAAAAAGAATAAAGAAAAGCACCAGCCAACTAATCAAATGCAAATGGCTTGAATTTAATGTGATGGTGAGCAATGTGTGAAGTACCAATGAAACTACCATAATGGCCCAGGACAGAACTACAACGACCCAGGACAGAGTTGTTTTGTTCACATTCCCTATATATGGTGTTCACAATTCTTGGCAGTCATAGCATGCCTACTAGCTGAGGGAGGACACCAGTCAGAGCAGTAGGTAAGAGATCAAGCTGGGGAAAGTAGAATGTTTACACTTTTGTCACTATTATTACTTTAACTTTAGCACTGACTTGACCTTTTAATTCAGTAAGTGCTACTTGTTGGGGTAGTTGTAATTGACCAGTGCACATGATAAGTCATGTTTGATGAAAATAAACTCAATCTAACTCATTTAGTTTTAGCATAGAAGAGTAGTTTTGTATTGACTCGTGCACATACAAAGAACACATGCTCAATGGAAGCAAACACGCTCAGACTACCTCAAATGGAGGCAGTGATGATGTTTAAACTCATAAGTGCATCTATTTGGGGTTGTCTTGGCTCTGTATTGTCATCTTCTATCATTTGTCACTATTATTACTTTAACTTTAGCACTGACTTGTCCTTTAAATTCAGTAAGTGCTACTTGTTGGGGTAGTTTTAACTGACACATAACAAGCACATAACAAGAAGGTTTGATGTAAACAAATTCAGATTACCTCTAATGGGGGCATTGATGATGTTTTAATTCATAAGTGCTTCCCTTTGGGGTTGTCTTGGTTCTGTTAGGTCATCGTTTACACTTTAGCACTATCACTGTTATTTAATATATTAGTGTAAAAACAATAACTCAATCTTGATGGAAATAGACTTTAGTATCTTCATGTCTGGTAAAAAAAAAAAAAAAAAAGAATAAAGAAAAGCACCAGCCAACTAATCAAATGCAAATGGCTTGAATTTAATGTGATGGTGAGCAATGTGTGAAGTACCAATGAAACTACCATAATGGCCCAGGACAGAACTACAACGACCCAGGACAGAGTTGTTTTGTTCACATTCCCTATATATGGTGTTCACAATTCTTGGCAGTCATAGCATGCCTACTAGCTGAGGGAAGACACCAGTCAGAGCAGTGGGTAAGAGATCAAGCTGGGGAAAGTAGAATGTTTAAACTTTTGTCACTATTATTACTTTAACTTTAGCACTGACTTGACCTTATAATTCAGTAAGTGCTACTTGTTGGGGTAGTTGTAATTGACCAGTGCACATGATAAGTCATGTTTGATGAAAATAAACTCAATCTAACTCATTTAGTTTTAGCATAGAAGAGTAGTTTTGTATTGACTCGTGCACATACAAAGAACACATGCTCAATAGAAGAAAACAAGCTCAGACTACCTCAAATGGAGGCAGTGATGATGTTTAAATTCATAAGTGCATCTCTTTGGGGTTGTCTTGGCTCTGTATTGTCATCTTCAATCATTTGTCACTATTATTACTTTAACTTTAGCACTGACATGTCCTTTTAATTCAGTAAGTGCTACTTGTTGGGGTAGTTTTAATTGACTAGTGCACCTACCAAGAACTCAGCCATGAAGGGTAGAATCTCATTGCATTCTGTCACTATTATTACTTTAACTTTAGCACTGACTTGTCCTTTAAATTCAGTAAGTGCTACTTGTTGGGGTAGTTTTAACTGACACATAACAAGCACATAACAAGAAGGTTTGATGTAAACAAATTCAGATTACCTCTAATGGGGGCATTGATGATGTTTTAATTCATAAGTGCTTCCCTTTGGGGTTGTCTTGGTTCTGTTAGGTCATCGTTTACACTTTAGCACTGTCACTGTTATTTAATTGATTAGTGTAAAAACAATAACTCAATCTTGATGGAAAGAGACTTTAGTATCTTCATTTGTGGTAAAAAAAAAAAAGGAATAAAGAAAAGCACCAGCCAACTAATCAAATGCAAATGGCTTGAATTTAATGTGATGGTGAGCAATGTGTGAAGTACCAATGAAACTACCATAATGGCCCAGGACAGAACTACAACGACCCAGGACAGAGTTGTTTTGTTCACATTCCCTATATATGGTGTTCACAATTCTTGGCAGTCATAGCATGCCTACTAGCTGAGGGAAGACACCAGTCAGAGCAGTAGGTAAGAGATCAAGCTGGGGAAAGTAGAATGTTTAAACTTTTGTCACTATTATTACTTTAACTTTAGCACTGACTTGACCTTATAATTCAGTAAGTGCTACTTGTTGGGGTAGTTGTAATTGACCAGTGCACATGATAAGTCATGTTTGATGAAAATAAACTCAATCTAACTCATTTAGTTTTAGCATAGAAGAGTAGTAGAACACATGCTCAATGGAAGCAAACACGCTCAGACTACCTCAAATGGAGGCAGTGATGATGTTTAAATTCATAAGTGCATCTCTTTGGGGTTGTCTTGGCTCTGTATTGTCATCTTCTATCATTTGTCACTATTATTACTTTAACTTTAGCACTGACTTGTCCTTTTAATTCAGTAAGTGCTACTTGTTGGGGTAGTTTTAATTGACTAGTGCACCTACCAAGAACTCAGCCATGAAGGGTAGAATCTCATTGCATTCTGTCACTATTATTACTTTAACTTTAGCACTGACTTGTCCTTTAAATTCAGTAAGTGCTACTTGTTGGGGTAGTTTTAACTGACACATAACAAGCACATAACAAGAAGGTTTGATGTAAACAAATTCAGATTACCTCTAATGGGGGCATTGATGATGTTTTAATTCATAAGTGCTTCCCTTTGGGGTTGTCTTGATTCTGTTAGGTCATCGTTTACACTTTAGCACTATCACTGTTATTTAATTGATTAGTGTAAAAACAATAACTCAATCTTGATGGAAAGAGACTTTAGTATCTTCATTTGTGGTAAAAAAAAAAAAAAAAAAAAAGAATAAAGAAAAGCACCAGCCAACTAATCAAATGCAAATGGCTTGAATTTAATGTGATGGTGAGCAATGTGTGAAGTACCAATGAAACTACCATAATGGCCCAGGACAGAACTACAACGACCCAGGACAGAGTTGTTTTGTTCACATTCCCTATATATGGTGTTCACAATTCTTGGCAGTCATAGCATGCCTACTAGCTGAGGGAAGACACCAGTCAGAGCAGTGGGTAAGAGATCAAGCTGGGGAAAGTAGAATGTTTAAACTTTTGTCACTATTATTACTTTAACTTTAGCACTGACTTGACCTTATAATTCAGTAAGTGCTACTTGTTGGGGTAGTTGTAATTGACCAGTGCACATGATAAGTCATGTTTGATGAAAATAAACTCAATCTAACTCATTTAGTTTTAGCATAGAAGAGTAGTTTTGTATTGACTCGTGCACATACAAAGAACACATGCTCAATAGAAGAAAACAAGCTCAGACTACCTCAAATGGAGGCAGTGATGATGTTTAAATTCATAAGTGCATCTCTTTGGGGTTGTCTTGGCTCTGTATTGTCATCTTCAATCATTTGTCACTATTATTACTTTAACTTTAGCACTGACATGTCCTTTTAATTCAGTAAGTGCTACTTGTTGGGGTAGTTTTAATTGACTAGTGCACCTACCAAGAACTCAGCCATGAAGGGTAGAATCTCATTGCATTCTGTCACTATTATTACTTTAACTTTAGCACTGACTTGTCCTTTAAATTCAGTAAGTGCTACTTGTTGGGGTAGTTTTAACTGACACATAACAAGCACATAACAAGAAGGTTTGATGTAAACAAATTCAGATTACCTCTAATGGGGGCATTGATGATGTTTTAATTCATAAGTGCTTCCCTTTGGGGTTTTCTTGGTTCTGTTAGGTCATCGTTTACACTTTAGCACTATCACTGTTATTTAATTGATTAGTGTAAAAACAATAACTCAATCTTGATGGAAATAGACTTTAGTATCTTCATTTGTGGTAAAAAAAAAAAAAAAAGAATAAAGAAAAGAACCAGCCAACTAATCAAATGCAAATGGCTTGAATTTAATGTGATGGTGAGCAATGTGTGAAGTACCAATGAAACTACCATAATGGCCCAGGACAGAACTACAACGACCCAGGACAGAGTTGTTTTGTTCACATTCCCTATATATGGTGTTCACAATTCTTGGCAGTCATAGCATGCCTACTAGCTGAGGGAAGACACCAGTCAGAGCAGTAGGTAAGAGATCAAGCTGGGGAAAGTAGAATGTTTAAACTTTTGTCACTATTATTACTTTAACTTTAGCACTGACTTGACCTTATAATTCAGTAAGTGCTACTTGTTGGGGTAGTTGTAATTGACCAGTGCACATGATAAGTCATGTTTGATGAAAATAAACTCAATCTAACTCATTTAGTTTTAGCATAGAAGAGTAGTAGAACACATGCTCAATGGAAGCAAACACGCTCAGACTACCTCAAATGGAGGCAGTGATGATGTTTAAATTCATAAGTGCATCTCTTTGGGGTTGTCTTGGCTCTGTATTGTCATCTTCTATCATTTGTCACTATTATTACTTTAACTTTAGCACTGACTTGTCCTTTTAATTCAGTAAGTGCTACTTGTTGGGGTAGTTTTAATTGACTAGTGCACCTACCAAGAACTCAGCCATGAAGGGTAGAATCTCATTGCATTCTGTCACTATTATTACTTTAACTTTAGCACTGACTTGTCCTTTAAATTCAGTAAGTGCTACTTGTTGGGGTAGTTTTAACTGACACATAACAAGCACATAACAAGAAGGTTTGATGTAAACAAATTCAGATTACCTCTAATGGGGGCATTGATGATGTTTTAATTCATAAGTGCTTCCCTTTGGGGTTGTCTTGATTCTGTTAGGTCATCGTTTACACTTTAGCACTATCACTGTTATTTAATTGATTAGTGTAAAAACAATAACTCAATCTTGATGGAAAGAGACTTTAGTATCTTCATTTGTGGTAAAAAAAAAAAAAAAAAAGAATAAAGAAAAGCACCAGCCAACTAATCAAATGCAAATGGCTTGAATTTAATGTGATGGTGAGCAATGTGTGAAGTACCAATGAAACTACCATAATGGCCCAGGACAGAACTACAACGACCCAGGACAGAGTTGTTTTGTTCACATTCCCTATATATGGTGTCCACAATTCTTGCCAGTCATAGCATGCCTACTAGCTGAGGGAAGACACCAGTCAGAGCAGTAGGTAAGAGATCAAGCTGGGGAAAGTAGAATGTTTAAACTTTTGTCACTATTATTACTTTAACTTTAGCACTGACTTGACCTTATAATTCAGTAAGTGCTACTTGTTGGGGTAGTTGTAATTGACCAGTGCACATGATAAGTCATGTTTGATGAAAATAAACTCAATCTAACTCATTTAGTTTTAGCATAGAAGAGTAGTAGAACACATGCTCAATGGAAGCAAACACGCTCAGACTACCTCAAATGGAGGCAGTGATGATGTTTAAATTCATAAGTGCATCTCTTTGGGGTTGTCTTGGCTCTGTATTGTCATCTTCTATCATTTGTCACTATTATTACTTTAACTTTAGCACTGACTTGTCCTTTTAATTCAGTAAGTGCTACTTGTTGGGGTAGTTTTAATTGACTAGTGCACCCACCAAGAACTCAGCCATGAAGTGTAGAATCTCATTGCATTCTGTCACTATTATTACTTTAACTTTAGCACTGACTTGTCCTTTAAATTCAGTAAGTGCTACTTGTTGGGGTAGTTTTAACTGACACATAACAAGCACATAACAAGAAGGTTTGATGTAAACAAATTCAGATTACCTCTAATGGGGGCATTGATGATGTTTTAATTCATAAGTGCTTCCCTTTGGGGTTGTCTTGGTTCTGTTAGGTCATCGTTTACACTTTAGCACTATCACTGTTATTTAATTGATTAGTGTAAAAACAATAACTCAATCTTGATGGAAATAGACTTTAGTATCTTCATGTGTGGTAAAAAAAAAAAAAAAAAGAATAAAGAAAAGCACCAGCCAACTAATCAAATGCAAATGGCTTGAATTTAATGTGATGGTGAGCAATGTGTGAAGTACCAATGAAACTACCATAATGGCCCAGGACAGAACTACAACGACCCAGGACAGAGTTGTTTTGTTCACATTCCCTATATATGGTGTTCACAATTCTTGGCAGTCATAGCATGCTGAGGGAAGACACCAGTCAGAGCAGTGGGTAAGAGATCAAGCTGGGGAAAGTAGAATGTTTAAACTTTTGTCACTATTATTACTTTAACTTTAGCACTGACTTGACCTTATAATTCAGTAAGTGCTACTTGTTGGGGTAGTTGTAATTGACCAGTGCACATGATAAGTCATGTTTGATGAAAATAAACTCAATCTAACTCATTTAGTTTTAGCATAGAAGAGTAGTAGAACACATGCTCAATGGAAGCAAACACGCTCAGACTACCTCAAATGGAGGCAGTGATGATGTTTAAATTCATAAGTGCATCTCTTTGGGGTTGTCTTGGCTCTGTATTGTCATCTTCTATCATTTGTCTATCAGTAAGTGCTACTTGTTGGGGTAGTTTTAACTGACACATAACAAGCACATAACAAGAAGGTTTGATGTAAACAAATTCAGATTACCTCTAATGGGGGCATTGATGATGTTTTAATTCATAAGTGCTTCCCTTTGGGGTTGTCTTGGTTCTGTTAGGTCATCGTTTACACTTTAGCACTATCACTGTTATTTAATTGATTAGTGTAAAAACAATAATTCAATCTTGATGGAAATAGACTTTAGTATCTTCATTTGTGGTAAAAAAAAAGAAAAAAAGAATAAAGAAAAGCACCAGCCAACTAATCAAATGCAAATGGCTTGAATTTAATGTGATGGTGAGCAATGTGTGAAGTACCAATGAAACTACCATAATGGCCCAGGACAGAACTACAACGACCCAGGACAGAGTTGTTTTGTTCACATTCCCTATATATGGTGTTCACAATTCTTGGCAGTCATAGCATGCCTACTAGCTGAGGGAAGACACCAGTCAGAGCAGTGGGTAAGAGATCAAGCTGGGGAAAGTAGAATGTTTAAACTTTTGTCACTATTATTACTTTAACTTGACTTGACTAGCACTGACTTGACCTTATAATTCAGTAAGTGCTACTTGTTGGGGTAGTTGTAATTGACCAGTGCACATGATAAGTCATGTTTGATGAAAATAAACTCAATCTAACTCATTTAGTTTTAGCATAGAAGAGTAGTTTTGTATTGACTCGTGCACATACAAAGAACACATGCTCAATAGAAGAAAACAAGCTCAGACTACCTCAAATGGAGGCATTTATGATGTTTAAATTCATAAGTGCATCTCTTTGGGGTTGTCTTGGCTCTGTATTGTCATCTTCAATCATTTGTCACTATTATTACTTTAACTTTAGCACTGACATGTCCTTTTAATTCAGTAAGTGCTACTTGTTGGGGTAGTTTTAATTGACTAGTGCACCTACCAAGAACTCAGCCATGAAGGGTAGAATCTCATTGCATTCTGTCACTATTATTACTTTAACTTTAGCACTGACTTGTCCTTTAAATTCAGTAAGTGCTACTTGTTGGGGTAGTTTTAACTGACACATAACAAGCACATAACAAGAAGGTTTGATGTAAACAAATTCAGATTACCTCTAATGGGGGCATTGATGATGTTTTAATTCATAAGTGCTTCCCTTTGGGGTTGTCTTGATTCTGTTAGGTCATCGTTTACACTTTAGCACTATCACTGTTATTTAATTGATTAGTGTAAAAACAATAACTCAATCTTGATGGAAAGAGACTTTAGTATCTTCATTTGTGGTAAAAAAAAAAAAAAAAAAGAATAAAGAAAAGCACCAGCCAACTAATCAAATGCAAATGGCTTGAATTTAATGTGATGGTGAGCAATGTGTGAAGTACCAATGAAACTACCATAATGGCCCAGGACAGAACTACAACGACCCAGGACAGAGTTGTTTTGTTCACATTCCCTATATATGGTGTCCACAATTCTTGCCAGTCATAGCATGCCTACTAGCTGAGGGAAGACACCAGTCAGAGCAGTAGGTAAGAGATCAAGCTGGGGAAAGTAGAATGTTTAAACTTTTGTCACTATTATTACTTTAACGTTAGCACTGACTTGACCTTATAATTCAGTAAGTGCTACTTGTTGGGGTAGTTGTAATTGACCAGTGCACATGATAAGTCATGTTTGATGAAAATAAACTCAATCTAACTCATTTAGTTTTAGCATAGAAGAGTAGTAGAACACATGCTCAATGGAAGCAAACACGCTCAGACTACCTCAAATGGAGGCAGTGATGATGTTTAAATTCATAAGTGCATCTCTTTGGGGTTGTCTTGGCTCTGTATTGTCATCTTCTATCATTTGTCACTATTATTACTTTAACTTTAGCACTGACTTGTCCTTTTAATTCAGTAAGTGCTACTTGTTGGGGTAGTTTTAATTGACTAGTGCACCCACCAAGAACTCAGCCATGAAGTGTAGAATCTCATTGCATTCTGTCACTATTATTACTTTAACTTTAGCACTGACTTGTCCTTTAAATTCAGTAAGTGCTACTTGTTGGGGTAGTTTTAACTGACACATAACAAGCACATAACAAGAAGGTTTGATGTAAACAAATTCAGATTACCTCTAATGGGGGCATTGATGATGTTTTAATTCATAAGTGCTTCCCTTTGGGGTTGTCTTGGTTCTGTTAGGTCATCGTTTACACTTTAGCACTATCACTGTTATTTAATTGATTAGTGTAAAAACAATAACTCAATCTTGATGGAAATAGACTTTAGTATCTTCATGTGTGGTAAAAAAAAAAAAAAAAAAAGAATAAAGAAAAGCACCAGCCAACTAATCAAATGCAAATGGCTTGAATTTAATGTGATGGTGAGCAATGTGTGAAGTACCAATGAAACTACCATAATGGCCCAGGACAGAACTACAACGACCCAGGACAGAGTTGTTTTGTTCACATTCCCTATATATGGTGTTCACAATTCTTGGCAGTCATAGCATGCTGAGGGAAGACACCAGTCAGAGCAGTGGGTAAGAGATCAAGCTGGGGAAAGTAGAATGTTTAAACTTTTGTCACTATTATTACTTTAACTTTAGCACTGACTTGACCTTATAATTCAGTAAGTGCTACTTGTTGGGGTAGTTGTAATTGACCAGTGCACATGATAAGTCATGTTTGATGAAAATAAACTCAATCTAACTCATTTAGTTTTAGCATAGAAGAGTAGTAGAACACATGCTCAATGGAAGCAAACACGCTCAGACTACCTCAAATGGAGGCAGTGATGATGTTTAAATTCATAAGTGCATCTCTTTGGGGTTGTCTTGGCTCTGTATTGTCATCTTCTATCATTTGTCTATCAGTAAGTGCTACTTGTTGGGGTAGTTTTAACTGACACATAACAAGCACATAACAAGAAGGTTTGATGTAAACAAATTCAGATTACCTCTAATGGGGGCATTGATGATGTTTTAATTCATAAGTGCTTCCCTTTGGGGTTGTCTTGGTTCTGTTAGGTCATCGTTTACACTTTAGCACTATCACTGTTATTTAATTGATTAGTGTAAAAACAATAACTCAATCTTGATGGAAATAGACTTTAGTATCTTCATTTGTGGTAAAAAAAAAAAAAAGAATAAAGAAAAGAACCAGCCAACTAATCAAATGCAAATGGCTTGAATTTAATGTGATGGTGAGCAATGTGTGAAGTACCAATGAAACTACCATAATGGCCCAGGACAGAACTACAACGACCCAGGACAGAGTTGTTTTGTTCACATTCCCTATATATGGTGTTCACAATTCTTGGCAGTCATAGCATGCCTACTAGCTTAGGGAAGACACCAGTCAGAGCAGTAGGTAAGAGATCAAGCTGGGGAAAGTAGAATGTTTAAACTTTTGTCACTATTATTACTTTAACTTTAGCACTGACTTGACCTTATAATTCAGTAAGTGCTACTTGTTGGGGTAGTTGTAATTGACCAGTGCACATGATAAGTCATGTTTGATGAAAATAAACTCAATCTAACTCATTTAGTTTTAGCATAGAAGAGTAGTAGAACACATGCTCAATGGAAGCAAACACGCTCAGACTACCTCAAATGGAGGCAGTGATGATGTTTAAATTCATAAGTGCATCTCTTTGGGGTTGTCTTGGCTCTGTATTGTCATCTTCTATCATTTGTCACTATTATTACTTTAACTTTAGCACTGACTTGTCCTTTTAATTCAGTAAGTGCTACTTGTTTGGGTAGTTTTAATTGACTAGTGCACCCACCAAGAACTCAGCCATGAAGTGTAGAATCTCATTGCATTCTGTCACTATTATTACTTTAACTTTAGCACTGACTTGTCCTTTAAATTCAGTAAGTGCTACTTGTTGGGGTAGTTTTAACTGACACATAACAAGCACATAACAAGAAGGCTTGATCTAAACAAACTCAGATTACCTCTAATGGGGGCATTGATGATGTTTTAATTCATAAGTGCTTCCCTTTGGGGTTGTCTTGGTTCTGTTAGGTCATCTTTTACACTTTAAGACTGTCACTGTTATTTAATTGATTAGTGTAAAAACAATAACTCAATCTTGATGGAAAGAGACTTTAGTATCTTCATTTGTGGTAAAAAAAAAAAAAAAAAAAGAATAAAGAAAAGCACCAGCCAACTAATCAAATACAATGGCTTGAATGTAATATGATGGTGAGCAATGTGTGAAGTACCAATGAAACTACCATAATGGCCCAGGACAGAACTACAACGACCCAGGACAGAGTTGTTTTGTTCACATTCCCTATATATGGTGTCCACAATTCTTGCCAGTCATAGCATGCCTACTAGCTGAGGGAGGACACCAGTCAGAGCAGTAGGTAAGAGATCAAGCTGGGGAAAGTAGAATGTTTAAACTTTTGTCACTATTATTACTTTAACTTTAGCACTGACTTGACCTTTTAATTCAGTAAGTGCTACTTGTTGGGGTAGTTGTAATTGACCAGTGCACATGATAAGTCATGTTTGATGAAAATAAACTCAATCTAACTCATTTAGTTTTAGCATAGAAGAGTAGTTTTGTATTGACTCGTGCACATACAAAGAACACATGCTCAATAGAAGAACACAAGCTCAGATTACCTCAAATGGAGGCAGTGATGATGTTTAAATTCATAAGTGCATCTCTTTGGGGTTGTCTTGGCTCTGTATTGTCATCTTCTATCATTTGTCACTATTATTACTTTAACTTTAGCACTGACATGTCCTTTTAATTCAGTAAGTGCTACTTGTTGGGGTAGTTTTAATTGACTAGTGCACCTACCAAAAACTCAGCCATGAAGGGTAGAATCTCATTGCATTCTGTCACTATTATTACTTTAACTTTAGCACTGACTTGTCCTTTAAATTCAGTAAGTGCTACTTGTTGGGGTAGTTTTAACTGACACATAACAAGCACATAACAAGACGGCTTGATGTAAACAAACTCAGATTACCTCTAATGGGGGCATTGATGATGTTTTAATTCATAAGTGCTTCCCTTTGGGGTTGTCTTGGTTCTGTTAGGTCATCTTTTACACTTTAGCACTATCACTGTTATTTAATATATTAGTGTAAAAACAATAACTCAATCTTGATGGAAATAGACTTTAGTATCTTCATGTGTGGTAAAAAAAAAAAAAAGAATAAAGAAAAGCACCAGCCAACTAATCAAATGCAAATGGCTTGAATTTAATGTGATGGTGAGCAATGTGTGAAGTACCAATGAAACTACCATAATGGCCCAGGACAGAACTACAACGACCCAGGACAGAGTTGTTTTGTTCACATTCCCTATATATGGTGTCCACAATTCTTGCCAGTCATAGCATGCCTACTAGCTGAGGGAGGACACCAGTCAGAGCAGTAGGTAAGAGATCAAGCTGGGGAAAGTAGAATGTTTAAACTTTTGTCACTATTATTACTTTAACTTTAGCACTGACTTGACCTTTTAATTCAGTAAGTGCTACTTGTTGGGGTAGTTGTAATTGACCAGTGCACATGATAAGTCATGTTTGATGAAAATAAACTCAATCTAACTCATTTAGTTTTAGCATAGAAGAGTAGTTTTGTATTGACTCGTGCACATACAAAGAACACATGCTCAATAGAAGAACACAAGCTCAGACTACCTCAAATGGAGGCAGTGATGATGTTTAAATTCATAAGTGCATCTCTTTGGGGTTGTCTTGGCTCTGTATTTTCATCTTCTATCATTTGTCACTATTATTACTTTAACTTTAGCACTGACATGTCCTTTTAATTCAGTAAGTGCTACTTGTTGGGGTAGTTTTAATTGACTAGTGCACCTACCAAAAACTCAGCCATGAAGGGTAGAATCTCATTGCATTCTGTCACTATTATTACTTTAACTTTAGCACTGACTTGTCCTTTAAATTCAGTAAGTGCTACTTGTTGGGGTAGTTTTAACTGACACATAACAAGCACATAACAAGACGGCTTGATGTAAACAAACTCAGATTACCTCTAATGGGGGCATTGATGATGTTTTAATTCATAAGTGCTTCCCTTTGGGGTTGTCTTGGTTCTGTTAGGTCATCTTTTACACTTTAGCACTATCACTGTTATTTAATATATTAGTGTAAAAACAATAACTCAATCTTGATGGAAATAGACTTTAGTATCTTCATGTGTGGTAAAAAAAAAAAAAAGAATAAAGAAAGCACCAGCCAACTAATCAAATGCAAATGGCTTGAATTTAATGTGATGGTGAGCAATGTGTGAAGTACCAATGAAACTACCATAATGGCCCAGGACAGAACTACAACGACCCAGGACAGAGTTGTTTTGTTCACATTCCCTATATATGGTGTTCACAATTCTTGGCAGTCATAGCATGCCTACTAGCTGAGGGAAGACACCAGTCACCAGAGCAGTGGGTAAGAGATCAAGCTGGGGAAAGTAGAATGTTTAAACTTTTGTCACTATTATTACTTTAACTTTAGCACTGACTTGACCTTATAATTCAGTAAGTGCTACTTGTTGGGGTAGTTGTAATTGACCAGTGCACATGATAAGTCATGTTTGATGAAAATAAACTCAATCTAACTCATTTAGTTTTAGCATAGAAGAGTAGTTTTGTATTGACTCGTGCACATACAAAGAACACATGCTCAATAGAAGAAAACAAGCTCAGACTACCTCAAATGGAGGCAGTGATGATGTTTAAATTCATAAGTGCATCTCTTTGGGGTTGTCTTGGCTCTGTATTGTCATCTTCAATCATTTGTCACTATTATTACTTTAACTTTAGCACTGACATGTCCTTTTAATTCAGTAAGTGCTACTTGTTGGGGTAGTTTTAATTGACTAGTGCACCTACCAAGAACTCAGCCATGAAGGGTAGAATCTCATTGCATTCTGTCACTATTATTACTTTAACTTTAGCACTGACTTGTCCTTTAAATTCAGTAAGTGCTACTTGTTGGGGTAGTTTTAACTGACACATAACAAGCACATAACAAGAAGGTTTGATGTAAACAAATTCAGATTACCTCTAATGGGGGCATTGATGATGTTTTAATTCATAAGTGCTTCCCTTTGGGGTTGTCTTGGTTCTGTTAGGTCATCGTTTACACTTTAGCACTATCACTGTTATTTAATTGATTAGTGTAAAAACAATAACTCAATCTTGATGGAAATAGACTTTAGTATCTTCATTTGTGGTAAAAAAAAAAAAAAAAGAATAAAGAAAAGAACCAGCCAACTAATCAAATGCAAATGGCTTGAATTTAATGTGATGGTGAGCAATGTGTGAAGTACCAATGAAACTACCATAATGGCCCAGGACAGAACTACAACGACCCAGGACAGAGTTGTTTTGTTCACATTCCCTATATATGGTGTTCACAATTCTTGGCAGTCATAGCATGCCTACTAGCTTAGGGAAGACACCAGTCAGAGCAGTAGGTAAGAGATCAAGCTGGGGAAAGTAGAATGTTTAAACTTTTGTCACTATTATTACTTTAACTTTAGCACTGACTTGACCTTATAATTCAGTAAGTGCTACTTGTTGGGGTAGTTGTAATTGACCAGTGCACATGATAAGTCATGTTTGATGAAAATAAACTCAATCTAACTCATTTAGTTTTAGCATAGAAGAGTAGTAGAACACATGCTCAATGGAAGCAAACACGCTCAGACTACCTCAAATGGAGGCAGTGATGATGTTTAAATTCATAAGTGCATCTCTTTGGGGTTGTCTTGGCTCTGTATTGTCATCTTCTATCATTTGTCACTATTATTACTTTAACTTTAGCACTGACTTGTCCTTTTAATTCAGTAAGTGCTACTTGTTTGGGTAGTTTTAATTGACTAGTGCACCCACCAAGAACTCAGCCATGAAGTGTAGAATCTCATTGCATTCTGTCACTATTATTACTTTAACTTTAGCACTGACTTGTCCTTTAAATTCAGTAAGTGCTACTTGTTGGGGTAGTTTTAACTGACACATAACAAGCACATAACAAGAAGGCTTGATCTAAACAAACTCAGATTACCTCTAATGGGGGCATTGATGATGTTTTAATTCATAAGTGCTTCCCTTTGGGGTTGTCTTGGTTCTGTTAGGTCATCTTTTACACTTTAAGACTGTCACTGTTATTTAATTGATTAGTGTAAAAACAATAACTCAATCTTGATGGAAAGAGACTTTAGTATCTTCATTTGTGGTAAAAAAAAAAAAAAAAAAAAGAATAAAGAAAAGCACCAGCCAACTAATCAAATACAATGGCTTGAATGTAATATGATGGTGAGCAATGTGTGAAGTACCAATGAAACTACCATAATGGCCCAGGACAGAACTACAACGACCCAGGACAGAGTTGTTTTGTTCACATTCCCTATATATGGTGTCCACAATTCTTGCCAGTCATAGCATGCCTACTAGCTGAGGGAGGACACCAGTCAGAGCAGTAGGTAAGAGATCAAGCTGGGGAAAGTAGAATGTTTAAACTTTTGTCACTATTATTACTTTAACTTTAGCACTGACTTGACCTTTTAATTCAGTAAGTGCTACTTGTTGGGGTAGTTGTAATTGACCAGTGCACATGATAAGTCATGTTTGATGAAAATAAACTCAATCTAACTCATTTAGTTTTAGCATAGAAGAGTAGTTTTGTATTGACTCGTGCACATACAAAGAACACATGCTCAATAGAAGAACACAAGCTCAGACTACCTCAAATGGAGGCAGTGATGATGTTTAAATTCATAAGTGCATCTCTTTGGGGTTGTCTTGGCTCTGTATTGTCATCTTCTATCATTTGTCACTATTATTACTTTAACTTTAGCACTGACATGTCCTTTTAATTCAGTAAGTGCTACTTGTTGGGGTAGTTTTAATTGACTAGTGCACCTACCAAAAACTCAGCCATGAAGGGTAGAATCTCATTGCATTCTGTCACTATTATTACTTTAACTTTAGCACTGACTTGTCCTTTAAATTCAGTAAGTGCTACTTGTTGGGGTAGTTTTAACTGACACATAACAAGCACATAACAAGACGGCTTGATGTAAACAAACTCAGATTACCTCTAATGGGGGCATTGATGATGTTTTAATTCATAAGTGCTTCCCTTTGGGGTTGTCTTGGTTCTGTTAGGTCATCTTTTACACTTTAGCACTATCACTGTTATTTAATATATTAGTGTAAAAACAATAACTCAATCTTGATGGAAATAGACTTTAGTATCTTCATGTGTGGTAAAAAAAAAAAAAAAAGAATAAAGAAAAGCACCAGCCAACTAATCAAATGCAAATGGCTTGAATTTAATGTGATGGTGAGCAATGTGTGAAGTACCAATGAAACTACCATAATGGCCCAGGACAGAACTACAACGACCCAGGACAGAGTTGTTTTGTTCACATTCCCTATATATGGTGTCCACAATTCTTGCCAGTCATAGCATGCCTACTAGCTGAGGGAGGACACCAGTCAGAGCAGTAGGTAAGAGATCAAGCTGGGGAAAGTAGAATGTTTAAACTTTTGTCACTATTATTACTTTAACTTTAGCACTGACTTGACCTTTTAATTCAGTAAGTGCTACTTGTTGGGGTAGTTGTAATTGACCAGTGCACATGATAAGTCATGTTTGATGAAAATAAACTCAATCTAACTCATTTAGTTTTAGCATAGAAGAGTAGTTTTGTATTGACTCGTGCACATACAAAGAACACATGCTCAATAGAAGAACACAAGCTCAGACTACCTCAAATGGAGGCAGTGATGATGTTTAAATTCATAAGTGCATCTCTTTGGGGTTGTCTTGGCTCTGTATTTTCATCTTCTATCATTTGTCACTATTATTACTTTAACTTTAGCACTGACATGTCCTTTTAATTCAGTAAGTGCTACTTGTTGGGGTAGTTTTAATTGACTAGTGCACCTACCAAAAACTCAGCCATGAAGGGTAGAATCTCATTGCATTCTGTCACTATTATTACTTTAACTTTAGCACTGACTTGTCCTTTAAATTCAGTAAGTGCTACTTGTTGGGGTAGTTTTAACTGACACATAACAAGCACATAACAAGACGGCTTGATGTAAACAAACTCAGATTACCTCTAATGGGGGCATTGATGATGTTTTAATTCATAAGTGCTTCCCTTTGGGGTTGTCTTGGTTCTGTTAGGTCATCTTTTACACTTTAGCACTATCACTGTTATTTAATATATTAGTGTAAAAACAATAACTCAATCTTGATGGAAATAGACTTTAGTATCTTCATGTGTGGTAAAAAAAAAAAAAAGAATAGAGAAAGCACCAGCCAACTAATCAAATGCAAATGGCTTGAATGTAATGTGATGGTGAGCAATGTGTGAAGTACCAATGAAACTACCATAATGGCCCAGGACAGAACTACAACGACCCAGGACAGAGTTGTTTTGTTCACATTCCCTATATATGGTGTTCACAATTCTTGGCAGTCATAGCATGCCTACTAGCTGATTCATTCCCTATATATGGTGTTCACAATTCTTGGCAGTCATAGCATGCCTACTAGCTTAGGGAAGACACCAGTCAGAGCAGTAGGTAAGAGATCAAGCTGGGGAAAGTAGAATGTTTAAACTTTTGTCACTATTATTACTTTAACTTTAGCACTGACTTGACCTTATAATTCAGTAAGTGCTACTTGTTGGGGTAGTTGTAATTGACCAGTGCACATGATAAGTCATGTTTGATGAAAATAAACTCAATCTAACTCATTTAGTTTTAGCATAGAAGAGTAGTAGAACACATGCTCAATAGAAGAACACAAGCTCAGACTACCTCAAATGGAGGCAGTGATGATGTTTAAATTCATAAGTGCATCTCTTTGGGGTTGTCTTGGCTCTGTATTTTCATCTTCTATCATTTGTCACTATTATTACTTTAACTTTAGCACTGACATGTCCTTTTAATTCAGTAAGTGCTACTTGTTGGGGTAGTTTTAATTGACTAGTGCACCTACCAAAAACTCAGCCATGAAGGGTAGAATCTCATTGCATTCTGTCACTATTATTACTTTAACTTTAGCACTGACTTGTCCTTTAAATTCAGTAAGTGCTACTTGTTGGGGTAGTTTTAACTGACACATAACAAGCACATAACAAGACGGCTTGATGTAAACAAACTCAGATTACCTCTAATGGGGGCATTGATGATGTTTTAATTCATAAGTGCTTCCCTTTGGGGTTGTCTTGGTTCTGTTAGGTCATCTTTTACACTTTAGCACTATCACTGTTATTTAATATATTAGTGTAAAAACAATAACTCAATCTTGATGGAAATAGACTTTAGTATCTTCATGTGTGGTAAAAAAAAAAAAAGAATAAAGAAAGCACCAGCCAACTAATCAAATGCAAATGGCTTGAATTTAATGTGATGGTGAGCAATGTGTGAAGTACCAATGAAACTACCATAATGGCCCAGGACAGAACTACAACGACCCAGGACAGAGTTCTTTTGTTCACATTCCCTATATATGGTGTTCACAATTCTTGGCAGTCATAGCATGCCTACTAGCTGAGGGAAGACACCAGTCACCAGAGCAGTGGGTAAGAGATCAAGCTGGGGAAAGTAGAATGTTTAAACTTTTGTCACTATTATTACTTTAACTTTAGCACTGACTTGACCTTATAATTCAGTAAGTGCTACTTGTTGGGGTAGTTGTAATTGACCAGTGCACATGATAAGTCATGTTTGATGAAAATAAACTCAATCTAACTCATTTAGTTTTAGCATAGAAGAGTAGTTTTGTATTGACTCGTGCACATACAAAGAACACATGCTCAATAGAAGAAAACAAGCTCAGACTACCTCAAATGGAGGCAGTGATGATGTTTAAATTCATAAGTGCATCTCTTTGGGGTTGTCTTGGCTCTGTATTGTCATCTTCAATCATTTGTCACTATTATTACTTTAACTTTAGCACTGACATGTCCTTTTAATTCAGTAAGTGCTACTTGTTGGGGTAGTTTTAATTGACTAGTGCACCTACCAAGAACTCAGCCATGAAGGGTAGAATCTCATTGCATTCTGTCACTATTATTACTTTAACTTTAGCACTGACTTGTCCTTTAAATTCAGTAAGTGCTACTTGTTGGGGTAGTTTTAACTGACACATAACAAGCACATAACAAGAAGGTTTGATGTAAACAAATTCAGATTACCTCTAATGGGGGCATTGATGATGTTTTAATTCATAAGTGCTTCCCTTTGGGGTTGTCTTGGTTCTGTTAGGTCATCGTTTACACTTTAGCACTATCACTGTTATTTAATTGATTAGTGTAAAACAATAACTCAATCTTGATGGAAATAGACTTTAGTATCTTCATTTGTGGTAAAAAAAAAAAAAAAGAATAAAGAAAAGAACCAGCCAACTAATCAAATGCAAATGGCTTGAATTTAATGTGATGGTGAGCAATGTGTGAAGTACCAATGAAACTACCATAATGGCCCAGGACAGAACTACAACGACCCAGGACAGAGTTGTTTTGTTCACATTCCCTATATATGGTGTTCACAATTCTTGGCAGTCATAGCATGCCTACTAGCTTAGGGAAGACACCAGTCAGAGCAGTAGGTAAGAGATCAAGCTGGGGAAAGTAGAATGTTTAAACTTTTGTCACTATTATTACTTTAACTTTAGCACTGACTTGACCTTATAATTCAGTAAGTGCTACTTGTTGGGGTAGTTGTAATTGACCAGTGCACATGATAAGTCATGTTTGATGAAAATAAACTCAATCTAACTCATTTAGTTTTAGCATAGAAGAGTAGTAGAACACATGCTCAATGGAAGCAAACACGCTCAGACTACCTCAAATGGAGGCAGTGATGATGTTTAAATTCATAAGTGCATCTCTTTGGGGTTGTCTTGGCTCTGTATTGTCATCTTCTATCATTTGTCACTATTATTACTTTAACTTTAGCACTGACTTGTCCTTTTAATTCAGTAAGTGCTACTTGTTTGGGTAGTTTTAATTGACTAGTGCACCCACCAAGAACTCAGCCATGAAGTGTAGAATCTCATTGCATTCTGTCACTATTATTACTTTAACTTTAGCACTGACTTGTCCTTTAAATTCAGTAAGTGCTACTTGTTGGGGTAGTTTTAACTGACACATAACAAGCACATAACAAGAAGGCTTGATCTAAACAAACTCAGATTACCTCTAATGGGGGCATTGATGATGTTTTAATTCATAAGTGCTTCCCTTTGGGGTTGTCTTGGTTCTGTTAGGTCATCTTTTACACTTTAAGACTGTCACTGTTATTTAATTGATTAGTGTAAAAACAATAACTCAATCTTGATGGAAAGAGACTTTAGTATCTTCATTTGTGGTAAAAAAAAAAAAAAAAAAAGAATAAAGAAAAGCACCAGCCAACTAATCAAATACAATGGCTTGAATGTAATATGATGGTGAGCAATGTGTGAAGTACCAATGAAACTACCATAATGGCCCAGGACAGAACTACAACGACCCAGGACAGAGTTGTTTTGTTCACATTCCCTATATATGGTGTCCACAATTCTTGCCAGTCATAGCATGCCTACTAGCTGAGGGAGGACACCAGTCAGAGCAGTAGGTAAGAGATCAAGCTGGGGAAAGTAGAATGTTTAAACTTTTGTCACTATTATTACTTTAACTTTAGCACTGACTTGACCTTTTAATTCAGTAAGTGCTACTTGTTGGGGTAGTTGTAATTGACCAGTGCACATGATAAGTCATGTTTGATGAAAATAAACTCAATCTAACTCATTTAGTTTTAGCATAGAAGAGTAGTTTTGTATTGACTCGTGCACATACAAAGAACACATGCTCAATAGAAGAACACAAGCTCAGACTACCTCAAATGGAGGCAGTGATGATGTTTAAATTCATAAGTGCATCTCTTTGGGGTTGTCTTGGCTCTGTATTGTCATCTTCTATCATTTGTCACTATTATTACTTTAACTTTAGCACTGACATGTCCTTTTAATTCAGTAAGTGCTACTTGTTGGGGTAGTTTTAATTGACTAGTGCACCTACCAAAAACTCAGCCATGAAGGGTAGAATCTCATTGCATTCTGTCACTATTATTACTTTAACTTTAGCACTGACTTGTCCTTTAAATTCAGTAAGTGCTACTTGTTGGGGTAGTTTTAACTGACACATAACAAGCACATAACAAGACGGCTTGATGTAAACAAACTCAGATTACCTCTAATGGGGGCATTGATGATGTTTTAATTCATAAGTGCTTCCCTTTGGGGTTGTCTTGGTTCTGTTAGGTCATCTTTTACACTTTAGCACTATCACTGTTATTTAATATATTAGTGTAAAAACAATAACTCAATCTTGATGGAAATAGACTTTAGTATCTTCATGTGTGGTAAAAAAAAAAAAAAAGAATAAAGAAAAGCACCAGCCAACTAATCAAATGCAAATGGCTTGAATTTAATGTGATGGTGAGCAATGTGTGAAGTACCAATGAAACTACCATAATGGCCCAGGACAGAACTACAACGACCCAGGACAGAGTTGTTTTGTTCACATTCCCTATATATGGTGTCCACAATTCTTGCCAGTCATAGCATGCCTACTAGCTGAGGGAGGACACCAGTCAGAGCAGTAGGTAAGAGATCAAGCTGGGGAAAGTAGAATGTTTAAACTTTTGTCACTATTATTACTTTAACTTTAGCACTGACTTGACCTTTTAATTCAGTAAGTGCTACTTGTTGGGGTAGTTGTAATTGACCAGTGCACATGATAAGTCATGTTTGATGAAAATAAACTCAATCTAACTCATTTAGTTTTAGCATAGAAGAGTAGTTTTGTATTGACTCGTGCACATACAAAGAACACATGCTCAATAGAAGAACACAAGCTCAGACTACCTCAAATGGAGGCAGTGATGATGTTTAAATTCATAAGTGCATCTCTTTGGGGTTGTCTTGGCTCTGTATTTTCATCTTCTATCATTTGTCACTATTATTACTTTAACTTTAGCACTGACATGTCCTTTTAATTCAGTAAGTGCTACTTGTTGGGGTAGTTTTAATTGACTAGTGCACCTACCAAAAACTCAGCCATGAAGGGTAGAATCTCATTGCATTCTGTCACTATTATTACTTTAACTTTAGCACTGACTTGTCCTTTAAATTCAGTAAGTGCTACTTGTTGGGGTAGTTTTAACTGACACATAACAAGCACATAACAAGACGGCTTGATGTAAACAAACTCAGATTACCTCTAATGGGGGCATTGATGATGTTTTAATTCATAAGTGCTTCCCTTTGGGGTTGTCTTGGTTCTGTTAGGTCATCTTTTACACTTTAGCACTATCACTGTTATTTAATATATTAGTGTAAAAACAATAACTCAATCTTGATGGAAATAGACTTTAGTATCTTCATGTGTGGTAAAAAAAAAAAAAAGAATAGAGAAAGCACCAGCCAACTAATCAAATGCAAATGGCTTGAATGTAATGTGATGGTGAGCAATGTGTGAAGTACCAATGAAACTACCATAATGGCCCAGGACAGAACTACAACGACCCAGGACAGAGTTGTTTTGTTCACATTCCCTATATATGGTGTTCACAATTCTTGGCAGTCATAGCATGCCTACTAGCTGATTCATTCCCTATATATGGTGTTCACAATTCTTGGCAGTCATAGCATGCCTACAAGCTTAGGGAAGACACCAGTCAGAGCAGTAGGTAAGAGATCAAGCTGGGGAAAGTAGAATGTTTAAACTTTTGTCACTATTATTACTTTAACTTTAGCACTGACTTGACCTTATAATTCAGTAAGTGCTACTTGTTGGGGTAGTTGTAATTGACCAGTGCACATGATAAGTCATGTTTGATGAAAATAAACTCAATCTAACTCATTTAGTTTTAGCATAGAAGAGTAGTAGAACACATGCTCAATGGAAGCAAACACGCTCAGACTACCTCAAATGGAGGCAGTGATGATGTATAAATTCATAAGTGCATCTCTTTGGGGTTGTCTTGGCTCTGTATTGTCATCTTCTATCATTTGTCACTATTATTACTTTAACTTTAGCACTGACTTGTCCTTTTAATTCAGTAAGTGCTACTTGTTGGGGTAGTTTTAATTGACTAGTGCACCCACCAAGAACTCAGCCATGAAGTGTAGAATCTCATTGCATTCTGTCACTATTATTACTTTAACTTTAGCACTGACTTGTCCTTTAAATTCAGTAAGTGCTACTTGTTGGGGTAGTTTTAACTGACACATAACAAGCACATAACAAGAAGGCTTGATCTAAACAAACTCAGATTACCTCTAATGGGGGCATTGATGATGTTTTAATTCATAAGTGCTTCCCTTTGGGGTTGTCTTGGTTCTGTTAGGTCATCTTTTACACTTTAAGACTGTCACTGTTATTTAATTGATTAGTGTAAAAACAATAACTCAATCTTGATGGAAAGAGACTTTAGTATCTTCATTTGTGGTAAAAAAAAAAAAAAAAAAAGAATAAAGAAAAGCACCAGCCAACTAATCAAATACAATGGCTTGAATTTAATATGATGGTGAGCAATGTGTGAAGTACCAATGAAACTACCATAATGGCCCAGGACAGAACTACAACGACCCAGGACAGAGTTGTTTTGTTCACATTCCCTATATATGGTGTCCACAATTCTTGCCAGTCATAGCATGCCTACTAGCTGAGGGAGGACACCAGTCAGAGCAGTAGGTAAGAGATCAAGCTGGGGAAAGTAGAATGTTTAAACTTTTGTCACTATTATTACTTTAACTTTAGCACTGACTTGACCTTTTAATTCAGTAAGTGCTACTTGTTGGGGTAGTTGTAATTGACCAGTGCACATGATAAGTCATGTTTGATGAAAATAAACTCAATCTAACTCATTTAGTTTTAGCATAGAAGAGTAGTTTTGTATTGACTCGTGCACATACAAAGAACACATGCTCAATAGAAGAACACAAGCTCAGACTACCTCAAATGGAGGCAGTGATGATGTTTAAATTCATAAGTGCATCTCTTTGGGGTTGTCTTGGCTCTGTATTTTCATCTTCTATCATTTGTCACTATTATTACTTTAACTTTAGCACTGACATGTCCTTTTAATTCAGTAAGTGCTACTTGTTGGGGTAGTTTTAATTGACTAGTGCACCTACCAAAAACTCAGCCATGAAGGGTAGAATCTCATTGCATTCTGTCACTATTATTACTTTAACTTTAGCACTGACTTGTCCTTTAAATTCAGTAAGTGCTACTTGTTGGGGTAGTTTTAACTGACACATAACAAGCACATAACAAGACGGCTTGATGTAAACAAACTCAGATTACCTCTAATGGGGGCATTGATGATGTTTTAATTCATAAGTGCTTCCCTTTGGGGTTGTCTTGGTTCTGTTAGGTCATCTTTTACACTTTAGCACTATCACTGTTAATATATTAGTGTAAAAACAATAACTCAATCTTGATGGAAATAGACTTTAGTATCTTCATGTGTGGTAAAAAAATAAAAAAGAATAAAGAAAGCACCAGCCAACTAATCAAATGCAAATGGCTTGAATTTAATGTGATGGTGAGCAATGTGTGAAGTACCAATGAAACTACCATAATGGCCCAGGACAGAACTACAACGACCCAGGACAGAGTTGTTTTGTTCACATTCCCTATATATGGTGTTCACAATTCTTGGCAGTCATAGCATGCCTACTAGCTGAGGGAAGACACCAGTCACCAGAGCAGTGGGTAAGAGATCAAGCTGGGGAAAGTAGAATGTTTAAACTTTTGTCACTATTATTACTTTAACTTTAGCACTGACTTGACCTTATAATTCAGTAAGTGCTACTTGTTGGGGTAGTTGTAATTGACCAGTGCACATGATAAGTCATGTTTGATGAAAATAAACTCAATCTAACTCATTTAGTTTTAGCATAGAAGAGTAGTTTTGTATTGACTCGTGCACATACAAAGAACACATGCTCAATAGAAGAAAACAAGCTCAGACTACCTCAAATGGAGGCAGTGATGATGTTTAAATTCATAAGTGCATCTCTTTGGGGTTGTCTTGGCTCTGTATTGTCATCTTCAATCATTTGTCACTATTATTACTTTAACTTTAGCACTGACATGTCCTTTTAATTCAGTAAGTGCTACTTGTTGGGGTAGTTTTAATTGACTAGTGCACCTACCAAGAACTCAGCCATGAAGGGTAGAATCTCATTGCATTCTGTCACTATTATTACTTTAACTTTAGCACTGACTTGTCCTTTAAATTCAGTAAGTGCTACTTGTTGGGGTAGTTTTAACTGACACATAACAAGCACATAACAAGAAGGTTTGATGTAAACAAATTCAGATTACCTCTAATGGGGGCATTGATGATGTTTTAATTCATAAGTGCTTCCCTTTGGGGTTGTCTTGGTTCTGTTAGGTCATCGTTTACACTTTAGCACTATCACTGTTATTTAATTGATTAGTGTAAAAACAATAACTCAATCTTGATGGAAATAGACTTTAGTATCTTCATTTGTGGTAAAAAAAAAAAAAAGAATAAAGAAAAGAACCAGCCAACTAATCAAATGCAAATGGCTTGAATTTAATGTGATGGTGAGCAATGTGTGAAGTACCAATGAAACTACCATAATGGCCCAGGACAGAACTACAACGACCCAGGACAGAGTTGTTTTGTTCACATTCCCTATATATGGTGTTCACAATTCTTGGCAGTCATAGCATGCCTACTAGCTTAGGGAAGACACCAGTCAGAGCAGTAGGTAAGAGATCAAGCTGGGGAAAGTAGAATGTTTAAACTTTTGTCACTATTATTACTTTAACTTTAGCACTGACTTGACCTTATAATTCAGTAAGTGCTACTTGTTGGGGTAGTTGTAATTGACCAGTGCACATGATAAGTCATGTTTGATGAAAATAAACTCAATCTAACTCATTTAGTTTTAGCATAGAAGAGTAGTAGAACACATGCTCAATGGAAGCAAACACGCTCAGACTACCTCAAATGGAGGCAGTGATGATGTTTAAATTCATAAGTGCATCTCTTTGGGGTTGTCTTGGCTCTGTATTGTCATCTTCTATCATTTGTCACTATTATTACTTTAACTTTAGCACTGACTTGTCCTTTTAATTCAGTAAGTGCTACTTGTTGGGGTAGTTTTAACTGACACATAACAAGCACATAACAAGAAGGCTTGATGTAAACAAACTCAGATTACCTCTAATGGGGGCATTGATGATGTTTTAATTCATAAGTGCTTCCCTTTGGGGTTGTCTTGGTTCTGTTAGGTCATCTTTTACACTTTAGCACTGTCACTGTTATTTAATTGATTAGTGTAAAAACAATAACCCAATCTTGATGGAAAGAGACTGTGGTATCTTCATTTGTGGTAAAAAAAAAAAAAAAAAAAAGAATAAAGAAAAGCACCAGCCAACTAATCAAATGCAAATGGATTGAATTTAATGTGATGGTGAGCAATGTGTGAAGTACCAATGAAACTACCATAATGGCCCAGGACAGAACTACAACGACCCAGGACAGAGTTGTTTTGTTCACATTCCCTATATATGGTGTTCACAATTCTTGGCAGTCATAGCATGCCTACTAGCTGAGGGAGGACACCAGTCAGAGCAGTAGGTAAGAGATCAAGCTGGGGAAAGTAGAATGTTTACACTTTTGTCACTATTATTACTTTAACTTTAGCACTGACTTGACCTTTTAATTCAGTAAGTGCTACTTGTTGGGGTAGTTGTAATTGACCAGTGCACATGATAAGTCATGTTTGATGAAAATAAACTCAATCTAACTCATTTAGTTTTAGCATAGAAGAGTAGTTTTGTATTGACTCGTGCACATACAAAGAACACATGCTCAATGGAAGCAAACACGCTCAGACTACCTCAAATGGAGGCAGTGATGATGTTTAAACTCATAAGTGCATCTATTTGGGGTTGTCTTGGCTCTGTATTGTCATCTTCTATCATTTGTCACTATTATTACTTTAACTTTAGCACTGACTTGTCCTTTAAATTCAGTAAGTGCTACTTGTTGGGGTAGTTTTAACTGACACATAACAAGCACATAACAAGAAGGTTTGATGTAAACAAATTCAGATTACCTCTAATGGGGGCATTGATGATGTTTTAATTCATAAGTGCTTCCCTTTGGGGTTGTCTTGGTTCTGTTAGGTCATCGTTTACACTTTAGCACTATCACTGTTATTTAATATATTAGTGTAAAAACAATAACTCAATCTTGATGGAAATAGACTTTAGTATCTTCATGTGTGGTTAACAAAAAAAAAAAGAATAAAGAAAAGCACCAGCCAACTAATCAAATGCAAATGGCTTGAATTTAATGTGATGGTGAGCAATGTGTGAAGTACCAATGAAACTACCATAATGGCCCAGGACAGAACTACAACGACCCAGGACAGAGTTGTTTTGTTCACATTCCCTATATATGGTGTCCACAATTCTTGGCAGTCATAGCATGCCTACTAGCTGAGGGAAGACACCAGTCAGAGCAGTGGGTAAGAGATCAAGCTGGGGAAAGTAGAATGTTTAAACTTTTGTCACTATTATTACTTTAACTTTAGCACTGACTTGACCTTATAATTCAGTAAGTGCTACTTGTTGGGGTAGTTGTAATTGACCAGTGCACATGATAAGTCATGTTTGATGAAAATAAACTCAATCTAACTCATTTAGTTTTAGCATAGAAGAGTAGTTTTGTATTGACTCGTGCACATACAAAGAACACATGCTCAATAGAAGAACACAAGCTCAGACTACCTCAAATGGAGGCAGTGATGATGTTTAAATTCATAAGTGCATCTCTTTGGGGTTGTCTTGGCTCTGTATTGTCATCTTCTATCATTTGTCACTATTATTACTTTAACTTTAGCACTGACATGTCCTTTTAATTCAGTAAGTGCTACTTGTTGGGGTAGTTTTAATTGACTAGTGCACCTACCAAAAACTCAGCCATGAAGGGTAGAATCTCATTGCATTCTGTCACTATTATTACTTTAACTTTAGCACTGACTTGTCCTTTAAATTCAGTAAGTGCTACTTGTTGGGGTAGTTTTAACTGACACATAACAAGCACATAACAAGAAGGTTTGATGTAAACAAATTCAGATTACCTCTAATGGGGGCATTGATGATGTTTTAATTCATAAGTGCTTCCCTTTGGGGTTGTCTTGGTTCTGTTAGGTCATCGTTTACACTTTAGCACTATCACTGTTATTTAATTGATTAGTGTAAAAACAATAACTCAATCTTGATGGAAATAGACTTTAGTATCTTCATTTGTGGTAAAAAAAAAAAAAAGAATAAAGAAAAGAACCAGCCAACTAATCAAATGCAAATGGATTGAATTTAATGTGATGGTGAGCAATGTGTGAAGTACCAATGAAACTACCATAATGGCCCAGGACAGAACTACAACGACCCAGGACAGAGTTGTTTTGTTCACATTCCCTATATATGGTGTTCACAATTCTTGGCAGTCATAGCATGCCTACTAGCTTAGGGAAGACACCAGTCAGAGCAGTAGGTAAGAGATCAAGCTGGGGAAAGTAGAATGTTTAAACTTTTGTCACTATTATTACTTTAACTTTAGCACTGACTTGACCTTATAATTCAGTAAGTGCTACTTGTTGGGGTAGTTGTAATTGACCAGTGCACATGATAAGTCATGTTTGATGAAAATAAACTCAATCTAACTCATTTAGTTTTAGCATAGAAGAGTAGTAGAACACATGCTCAATGGAAGCAAACACGCTCAGACTACCTCAAATGGAGGCAGTGATGATGTTTAAATTCATAAGTGCATCTCTTTGGGGTTGTCTTGGCTCTGTATTGTCATCTTCTATCATTTGTCACTATTATTACTTTAACTTTAGCACTGACTTGTCCTTTTAATTCAGTAAGTGCTACTTGTTGGGGTAGTTTTAACTGACACATAACAAGCACATAACAAGAAGGCTTGATGTAAACAAACTCAGATTACCTCTAATGGGGGCATTGATGATGTTTTAATTCATAAGTGCTTCCCTTTGGGGTTGTCTTGGTTCTGTTAGGTCATCTTTTACACTTTAGCACTGTCACTGTTATTTAATTGATTAGTGTAAAAACAATAACCCAATCTTGATGGAAAGAGACTTTGGTATCTTCATTTGTGGTAAAAAAAAAAAAAAAAAAAAAAGAATAAAGAAAAGCACCAGCCAACTAATCAAATGCAAATGGCTTGAATTTAATGTGATGGTGAGCAATGTGTGAAGTACCAATGAAACTACCATAATGGCCCAGGACAGAACTACAACGACCCAGGACAGAGTTGTTTTGTTCACATTCCCTATATATGGTGTTCACAATTCTTGGCAGTCATAGCATGCCTACTAGCTGAGGGAGGACACCAGTCAGAGCAGTAGGTAAGAGATCAAGCTGGGGAAAGTAGAATGTTTACACTTTTGTCACTATTATTACTTTAACTTTAGCACTGACTTGACCTTTTAATTCAGTAAGTGCTACTTGTTGGGGTAGTTGTAATTGACCAGTGCACATGATAAGTCATGTTTGATGAAAATAAACTCAATCTAACTCATTTAGTTTTAGCATAGAAGAGTAGTTTTGTATTGACTCGTGCACATACAAAGAACACATGCTCAATGGAAGCAAACACGCTCAGACTACCTCAAATGGAGGCAGTGATGATGTTTAAACTCATAAGTGCATCTATTTGGGGTTGTCTTGGCTCTGTATTGTCATCTTCTATCATTTGTCACTATTATTACTTTAACTTTAGCACTGACTTGTCCTTTAAATTCAGTAAGTGCTACTTGTTGGGGTAGTTTTAACTGACACATAACAAGCACATAACAAGAAGGTTTGATGTAAACAAATTCAGATTACCTCTAATGGGGGCATTGATGATGTTTTAATTCATAAGTGCTTCCCTTTGGGGTTGTCTTGGTTCTGTTAGGTCATCGTTTACACTTTAGCACTATCACTGTTATTTAATATATTAGTGTAAAAACAATAACTCAATCTTGATGGAAATAGACTTATTTCCATCATTAGTATCTTCATGTGTGGTAAAAAAAAAAAAAAAGAATAAAGAAAAGCACCAGCCAACTAATCAAATGCAAATGGCTTGAATTTAATGTGATGGTGAGCAATGTGTGAAGTACCAATGAAACTACCATAATGGCCCAGGACAGAACTACAACGACCCAGGACAGAGTTGTTTTGTTCACATTCCCTATATATGGTGTCCACAATTCTTGGCAGTCATAGCATGCCTACTAGCTGAGGGAAGACACCAGTCAGAGCAGTGGGTAAGAGATCAAGCTGGGGAAAGTAGAATGTTTAAACTTGTGTCACTATTATTACTTTAACTTTAGCACTGACTTGACCTTATAATTCAGTAAGTGCTACTTGTTGGGGTAGTTGTAATTGACCAGTGCACATGATAAGTCATGTTTGATGAAAATAAACTCAATCTAACTCATTTAGTTTTAGCATAGAAGAGTAGTTTTGTATTGACTCGTGCACATACAAAGAACACATGCTCAATAGAAGAACACAAGCTCAGACTACCTCAAATGGAGGCAGTGATGATGTTTAAATTCATAAGTGCATCTCTTTGGGGTTGTCTTGGCTCTGTATTGTCATCTTCTATCATTTGTCACTATTATTACTTTAACTTTAGCACTGACATGTCCTTTTAATTCAGTAAGTGCTACTTGTTGGGGTAGTTTTAATTGACTAGTGCACCTACCAAAAACTCAGCCATGAAGGGTAGAATCTCATTGCATTCTGTCACTATTATTACTTTAACTTTAGCACTGACTTGTCCTTTAAATTCAGTAAGTGCTACTTGTTGGGGTAGTTTTAACTGACACATAACAAGCACATAACAAGACGGCTTGATGTAAACAAACTCAGATTACCTCTAATGGGGGCATTGATGATGTTTTAATTCATAAGTGCTTCCCTTTGGGGTTGTCTTGGTTCTGTTAGGTCATCTTTTACACTTTAGCACTATCACTGTTATTTAATATATTAGTGTAAAAACAATAACTCAATCTTGATGGAAATAGACTTTAGTATCTTCATGTGTGGTAAAAAAAAAAAAAAGAATAAAGAAAAGCACCAGCCAACTAATCAAATGCAAATGGCTTGAATTTAATGTGATGGTGAGCAATGTGTGAAGTACCAATGAAACTACCATAATGGCCCAGGACAGAACTACAACGACCCAGGACAGAGTTGTTTTGTTCACATTCCCTATATATGGTGTTCACAATTCTTGGCAGTCATAGCATGCCTACTAGCTGAGGGAAGACACCAGTCAGAGCAGTGGGTAAGAGATCAAGCTGGGGAAAGTAGAATGTTTAAACTTTTGTCACTATTATTACTTTAACTTTAGCACTGACTTGACCTTATAATTCAGTAAGTGCTACTTGTTGGGGTAGTTGTAATTGACCAGTGCACATGATAAGTCATGTTTGATGAAAATAAACTCAATCTAACTCATTTAGTTTTAGCATAGAAGAGTAGTTTTGTATTGACTCGTGCACATACAAAGAACACATGCTCAATAGAAGAAAACAAGCTCAGACTACCTCAAATGGAGGCAGTGATGATGTTTAAATTCATAAGTGCATCTCTTTGGGGTTGTCTTGGCTCTGTATTGTCATCTTCAATCATTTGTCACTATTATTACTTTAACTTTAGCACTGACATGTCCTTTTAATTCAGTAAGTGCTACTTGTTGGGGTAGTTTTAATTGACTAGTGCACCTACCAAGAACTCAGCCATGAAGGGTAGAATCTCATTGCATTCTGTCACTATTATTACTTTAACTTTAGCACTGACTTGTCCTTTAAATTCAGTAAGTGCTACTTGTTGGGGTAGTTTTAACTGACACATAACAAGCACATAACAAGAAGGTTTGATGTAAACAAATTCAGATTACCTCTAATGGGGGCATTGATGATGTTTTAATTCATAAGTGCTTCCCTTTGGGGTTGTCTTGGTTCTGTTAGGTCATCGTTTACACTTTAGCACTATCACTGTTATTTAATTGATTAGTGTAAAAACAATAACTCAATCTTGATGGAAATAGACTTTAGTATCTTCATTTGTGGTAAAAAAAAAAAAAAAAGAATAAAGAAAAGAACCAGCCAACTAATCAAATGCAAATGGCTTGAATTTAATGTGATGGTGAGCAATGTGTGAAGTACCAATGAAACTACCATAATGGCCCAGGACAGAACTACAACGACCCAGGACAGAGTTGTTTTGTTCACATTCCCTATATATGGTGTTCACAATTCTTGGCAGTCATAGCATGCCTACTAGCTTAGGGAAGACACCAGTCAGAGCACTAGGTAAGAGATCAAGCTGGGGAAAGTAGAATGTTTAAACTTTTGTCACTATTATTACTTTAACTTTAGCACTGACTTGACCTTATAATTCAGTAAGTGCTACTTGTTGGGGTAGTTGTAATTGACCAGTGCACATGATAAGTCATGTTTGATGAAAATAAACTCAATCTAACTCATTTAGTTTTAGCATAGAAGAGTAGTAGAACACATGCTCAATGGAAGCAAACACGCTCAGACTACCTCAAATGGAGGCAGTGATGATGTTTAAATTCATAAGTGCATCTCTTTGGGGTTGTCTTGGCTCTGTATTGTCATCTTCTATCATTTGTCACTATTATCCTACTATAATTCTAGTAACCTCTGTAGTGGTACGTGAGTGTAGTGGTACGTGAGTGAAGATACCCGGTTCTCCTCACTGGCTGGACCAATTGCTCTGATTTTGCACACAGCCATTGACCATTACAATCTGAACGCAACTGTGAAGCCCGTTTTTCAATTTAATCAAATCCCAGCTTCTTATTAGCGTTTTTGTGTCAAAGAATGTCGTCCCATAGCTGCGGCTGCCCAGCTATGGGACAAACTGCTGCCAGGTTGCCAGATCATGTGCGCATATCCCCCCACGGATGCGCTGCGCCGACCGGGTATGGTCTAGTTACTTTAACTTTAGCACTGACTTGTCCTTTTAATTCAGTAAGTGCTACTTGTTGGGGTAGTTTTAACTGACACATAACAAGCACATAACAAGAAGGCTTGATGTAAACAAACTCAGATTACCTCTAATGGGGGCATTGATGATGTTTTAATTCATAAGTGCTTCCCTTTGGGGTTGTCTTGGTTCTGTTAGGTCATCTTTTACACTTTAGCACTGTCACTGTTATTTAATTGATTAGTGTAAAAACAATAACCCAATCTTGATGGAAAGAGACTTTGGTATCTTCATTTGTGGTAAAAAAAAAAAAAAAAAAAAAAGAATAAAGAAAAGCACCAGCCAACTAATCAAATGCAAATGGCTTGAATTTAATGTGATGGTGAGCAATGTGTGAAGTACCAATGAAACTACCATAATGGCCCAGGACAGAACTACAACGACCCAGGACAGAGTTGTTTTGTTCACATTCCCTATATATGGTGTTCACAATTCTTGGCAGTCATAGCATGCCTACTAGCTGAGGGAGGACACCAGTCAGAGCAGTAGGTAAGAGATCAAGCTGGGGAAAGTAGAATGTTTACACTTTTGTCACTATTATTACTTTAACTTTAGCACTGACTTGACCTTTTAATTCAGTAAGTGCTACTTGTTGGGGTAGTTGTAATTGACCAGTGCACATGATAAGTCATGTTTGATGAAAATAAACTCAATCTAACTCATTTAGTTTTAGCATAGAAGAGTAGTTTTGTATTGACTCGTGCACATACAAAGAACACATGCTCAATGGAAGCAAACACGCTCAGACTACCTCAAATGGAGGCAGTGATGATGTTTAAACTCATAAGTGCATCTATTTGGGGTTGTCTTGGCTCTGTATTGTCATCTTCTATCATTTGTCACTATTATTACTTTAACTTTAGCACTGACTTGTCCTTTAAATTCAGTAAGTGCTACTTGTTGGGGTAGTTTTAACTGACACATAACAAGCACATAACAAGAAGGTTTGATGTAAACAAATTCAGATTACCTCTAATGGGGGCATTGATGATGTTTTAATTCATAAGTGCTTCCCTTTGGGGTTGTCTTGGTTCTGTTAGGTCATCGTTTACACTTTAGCACTATCACTGTTATTTAATATATTAGTGTAAAAACAATAACTCAATCTTGATGGAAATAGACTTTAGTATCTTCATGTGTGGTAAAACAAAAAAAAAAAGAATAAAAAAAAGCACCAGCCAACTAATCAAATGCAAATGGCTTGAATTTAATGTGATGGTGAGCAATGTGTGAAGTACCAATGAAACTACCATAATGGCCCAGGACAGAACTACAACGACCCAGGACAGAGTTGTTTTGTTCACATTCCCTATATATGGTGTTCACAATTCTTGGCAGTCATAGCATGCCTACTAGCTGAGGGAAGACACCAGTCAGAGCAGTGGGTAAGAGATCAAGCTGGGGAAAGTAGAATGTTTAAACTTTTGTCACTATTATTACTTTAACTTTAGCACTGACTTGACCTTATAATTCAGTAAGTGCTACTTGTTGGGGTAGTTGTAATTGACCAGTGCACATGATAAGTCATGTTTGATGAAAATAAACTCAATCTAACTCATTTAGTTTTAGCATAGAAGAGTAGTTTTGTATTGACTCGTGCACATACAAAGAACACATGCTCAATAGAAGAAAACAAGCTCAGACTACCTCAAATGGAGGCAGTGATGATGTTTAAATTCATAAGTGCATCTCTTTGGGGTTGTCTTGGCTCTGTATTGTCATCTTCAATCATTTGTCACTATTATTACTTTAACTTTAGCACTGACATGTCCTTTTAATTCAGTAAGTGCTACTTGTTGGGGTAGTTTTAATTGACTAGTGCACCTACCAAGAACTCAGCCATGAAGGGTAGAATCTCATTGCATTCTGTCACTATTATTACTTTAACTTTAGCACTGACTTGTCCTTTAAATTCAGTAAGTGCTACTTGTTGGGGTAGTTTTAACTGACACATAACAAGCACATAACAAGAAGGTTTGATGTAAACAAATTCAGATTACCTCTAATGGGGGCATTGATGATGTTTTAATTCATAAGTGCTTCCCTTTGGGGTTGTCTTGGTTCTGTTAGGTCATCGTTTACACTTTAGCACTATCACTGTTATTTAATTGATTAGTGTAAAAACAATAACTCAATCTTGATGGAAATAGACTTTAGTATCTTCATTTGTGGTAAAAAAAAAAAAAAAGAATAAAGAAAAGAACCAGCCAACTAATCAAATGCAAATGGCTTGAATTTAATGTGATGGTGAGCAATGTGTGAAGTACCAATGAAACTACCATAATGGCCCAGGACAGAACTACAACGACCCAGGACAGAGTTGTTTTGTTCACATTCCCTATATATGGTGTTCACAATTCTTGGCAGTCATAGCATGCCTACTAGCTTAGGGAAGACACCAGTCAGAGCAGTAGGTAAGAGATCAAGCTGGGGAAAGTAGAATGTTTAAACTTTTGTCACTATTATTACTTTAACTTTAGCACTGACTTGACCTTATAATTCAGTAAGTGCTACTTGTTGGGGTAGTTGTAATTGACCAGTGCACATGATAAGTCATGTTTGATGAAAATAAACTCAATCTAACTCATTTAGTTTTAGCATAGAAGAGTAGTAGAACACATGCTCAATGGAAGCAAACACGCTCAGACTACCTCAAATGGAGGCAGTGATGATGTTTAAATTCATAAGTGCATCTCTTTGGGGTTGTCTTGGCTCTGTATTGTCATCTTCTATCATTTGTCACTATTATTACTTTAACTTTAGCACTGACTTGTCCTTTTAATTCAGTAAGTGCTACTTGTTGGGGTAGTTTTAACTGACACATAACAAGCACATAACAAGAAGGCTTGATGTAAACAAACTCAGATTACCTCTAATGGGGGCATTGATGATGTTTTAATTCATAAGTGCTTCCCTTTGGGGTTGTCTTGGTTCTGTTAGGTCATCTTTTACACTTTAGCACTGTCACTGTTATTTAATTGATTAGTGTAAAAACAATAACTCAATCTTGATGGAAATAGACTTTAGTATCTTCATGTGTGGTAAAAAAAAAAAAAAAAGAATAAAGAAAAGCACCAGCCAACTAATCAAATGCAAATGGCTTGAATTTAATGTGATGGTGAGCAATGTGTGAAGTACCAATGAAACTACCATAATGGCCCAGGACAGAACTACAACGACCCAGGACAGAGTTGTTTTTTCACATTCCCTATATATGGTGTTCACAATTCTTGGCAGTCATAGCATGCCTACTAGCTGAGGGAAGACACCAGTCAGAGCAGTGGGTAAGAGATCAAGCTGGGGAAAGTAGAATGTTTAAACTTTTGTCACTATTATTACTTTAACTTTAGCACTGACTTGACCTTATAATTCAGTAAGTGCTACTTGTTGGGGTAGTTGTAATTGACCAGTGCACATGATAAGTCATGTTTGATGAAAATAAACTCAATCTAACTCATTTAGTTTTAGCATAGAAGAGTAGTTTTGTATTGACTCGTGCACATACAAAGAACACATGCTCAATAGAAGAAAACAAGCTCAGACTACCTCAAATGGAGGCAGTGATGATGTTTAAATTCATAAGTGCATCTCTTTGGGGTTGTCTTGGCTCTGTATTGTCATCTTCAATCATTTGTCACTATTATTACTTTAACTTTAGCACTGACATGTCCTTTTAATTCAGTAAGTGCTACTTGTTGGGGTAGTTTTAATTGACTAGTGCACCTACCAAGAACTCAGCCATGAAGGGTAGAATCTCATTGCATTCTGTCACTATTATTACTTTAACTTTAGCACTGACTTGTCCTTTAAATTCAGTAAGTGCTACTTGTTGGGGTAGTTTTAACTGACACATAACAAGCACATAACAAGAAGGTTTGATGTAAACAAATTCAGATTACCTCTAATGGGGGCATTGATGATGTTTTAATTCATAAGTGCTTCCCTTTGGGGTTGTCTTGGTTCTGTTAGGTCATCGTTTACACTTTAGCACTATCACTGTTATTTAATTGATTAGTGTAAAAACAATAACTCAATCTTGATGGAAATAGACTTTAGTATCTTCATTTGTGGTAAAAAAAAAAAGAATAAAGAAAAGAACCAGCCAACTAATCAAATGCAAATGGCTTGAATTTAATGTGATGGTGAGCAATGTGTGAAGTACCAATGAAACTACCATAATGGCCCAGGACAGAACTACAACGACCCAGGACAGAGTTGTTTTGTTCACATTCCCTATATATGGTGTTCACAATTCTTGGCAGTCATAGCATGCCTACTAGCTGAGGGAAGTCAGAGCAGTAGGTAAGAGATCAAGCTGGGGAAAGTAGAATGTTTAAACTTTTGTCACTATTATTACTTTAACTTTAGCACTGACTTGACCTTATAATTCAGTAAGTGCTACTTGTTGGGGTAGTTGTAATTGACCAGTGCACATGATAAGTCATGTTTGATGAAAATAAACTCAATCTAACTCATTTAGTTTTAGCATAGAAGAGTAGTAGAACACATGCTCAATGGAAGCAAACACGCTCAGACTACCTCAAATGGAGGCAGTGATGATGTTTAAATTCATAAGTGCATCTCTTTGGGGTTGTCTTGGCTCTGTATTGTCATCTTCTATCATTTGTCACTATTATTACTTTAACTTTAGCACTGACTTGTCCTTTTAATTCAGTAAGTGCTACTTGTTGGGGTAGTTTTAATTGACTAGTGCACCCACCAAGAACTCAGCCATGAAGTGTAGAATCTCGTTGCATTCTGTCACTATTATTACTTTAACTTTAGCACTGACTTGTCCTTTAAATTCAGTAAGTGCTACTTGTTGGGGTAGTTTTAACTGACACATAACAAGCACATAACAAGAAGGCTTGATGTAAACAAACTCAGATTACCTCTAATGGGGGCATTGATGATGTTTTAATTCAAAAGTGCTTCCCTTTGGGGTTGTCTTGGTTCTGTTAGGTCATCTTTTACACTTTAGCACTGTCACTGTTATTTAATTGATTAGTGTAAAAACAATAACCCAATCTTGATGGAAAGAGACTTTGGTATCTTCATTTGTGGTCAAAAAAAAAAAAAAAAAAGAATAAAGAAAAGCACCAGCCAACTAATCAAATGCAAATGGCTTGAATTTAATGTGATGGTGAGCAATGTGTGAAGTACCAAAGAAACTACCATAATGGCCCAGGACAGAACTACAACGACCCAGGACAGAGTTGTTTTGTTCACATTCCCTATATATGGTGTTCACAATTCTTGGCAGTCATAGCATGCCTACTAGCTGAGGGAGGACACCAGTCAGAGCAGTAGGTAAGAGATCAAGCTGGGGAAAGTAGAATGTTTAAACTTTTGTCACTATTATTACTTTAACTTTAGCACTGACTTGACCTTTTAATTCAGTAAGTGCTACTTGTTGGGGTAGTTGTAATTGACCAGTGCACATGATAAGTCATGTTTGATGAAAATAAACTCAATCTAACTCATTTAGTTTTAGCATAGAAGAGTAGTTTTGTATTGACTCGTGCACATACAAAGAACACATGCTCAATAGAAGAACACAAGCTCAGACTACCTCAAATGGAGGCAGTGATGATGTTTAAATTCATAAGTGCATCTCTTTGGGGTTGTCTTGGCTCTGTATTGTCATCTTCTATCATTTGTCACTATTATTACTTTAACTTTAGCACTGACATGTCCTTTTAATTCAGTAAGTGCTACTTGTTGGGGTAGTTTTAATTGATTAGTGCACCTACCAAAAACTCAGCCATGAAGGGTAGAATCTCATTGCATTCTGTCACTATTATTACTTTAACTTTAGCACTGACTTGTCCTTTAAATTCAGTAAGTGCTACTTGTTGGGGTAGTTTTAACTGACACATAACAAGCACATAACAAGACGGCTTGATGTAAACAAACTCAGATTACCTCTAATGGGGGCATTGATGATGTTTTAATTCATAAGTGCTTCCCTTTGGGGTTGTCTTGGTTCTGTTAGGTCATCTTTTACACTTTAGCACTGTCACTGTTATTTAATTGATTAGTGTAAAAACAATAACTCAATCTTGATGGAAAGAGACTTTAGTATCTTCATTTGTGGTAAAAAAAAAAAAAAAGGAATAAAGAAAAGCACCAGCCAACTAATCAAATGCAAATGGCTTGAATTTAATGTGATGGTGAGCAATGTGTGAAGTACCAATGAAACTACCATAATGGCCCAGGACAGAACTACAACGACCCAGGACAGAGTTGTTTTGTTCACATTCCCTATATATGGTGTTCACAATTCTTGGCAGTCATAGCATGCCTACTAGCTGAGGGAAGACACCAGTCAGAGCAGTAGGTAAGAGATCAAGCTGGGGAAAGTAGAATGTTTAAACTTTTGTCACTATTATTACTTTAACTTTAGCACTGACTTGACCTTATAATTCAGTAAGTGCTACTTGTTGGGGTAGTTGTAATTGACCAGTGCACATGATAAGTCATGTTTGATGAAAATAAACTCAATCTAACTCATTTAGTTTTAGCATAGAAGAGTAGTTTTGTATTGACTCGTGCACATACAAAGAACACATGCTCAATAGAAGAACAAAAGCTCAGACTACCTCAAATGGAGGCAGTGATGATGTTTAAATTCATAAGTGCATCTCTTTGGGGTTGTCTTGGCTCTGTATTGTCATCTTCTATCATTTGTCACTATTATTACTTTAACTTTAGCACTGACATGTCCTTTTAATTCAGTAAGTGCTACTTGTTGGGGTAGTTTTAATTGACTAGTGCACCTACCAAAAACTCAGCCATGAAGGGTAGAATCTCATTGCATTCTGTCACTATTATTACTTTAACTTTAGCACTGACTTGTCCTTTAAATTCAGTAAGTGCTACTTGTTGGGGTAGTTTTAACTGACACATAACAAGCACATAACAAGACGGCTTGATGTAAACAAACTCAGATTACCTCTAATGGGGGCATTGATGATGTTTTAATTCATAAGTGCTTCCCTTTGGGGTTGTCTTGGTTCTGTTAGGTCATCTTTTACACTTTAGCACTGTCACTGTTATTTAATTGATTAGTGTAAAAACAATAACTCAATCTTGATGGAAAGAGACTTTAGTATCTTCATTTGTGGTAAAAAAAAAAAAAAAGGAATAAAGAAAAGCACCAGCCAACTAATCAAATGCAAATGGCTTGAATTTAATGTGATGGTGAGCAATGTGTGAAGTACCAATGAAACTACCATAATGGCCCAGGACAGAACTACAACGACCCAGGACAGAGTTGTTTTGTTCACATTCCCTATATATGGTGTTCACAATTCTTGGCAGTCATAGCATGCCTACTAGCTGAGGGAAGACACCAGTCAGAGCAGTGGGTAAGAGATCAAGCTGGGGAAAGTAGAATGTTTAAACTTTTGTCACTATTATTACTTTAACTTTAGCACTGACTTGACCTTATAATTCAGTAAGTGCTACTTGTTGGGGTAGTTGTAATTGACCAGTGCACATGATAAGTCATGTTTGATGAAAATAAACTCAATCTAACTCATTTAGTTTTAGCATAGAAGAGTAGTTTTGTATTGACTCGTGCACATACAAAGAACACATGCTCAATAGAAGAAAACAAGCTCAGACTACCTCAAATGGAGGCAGTGATGATGTTTAAATTCATAAGTGCATCTCTTTGGGGTTGTCTTGGCTCTGTATTGTCATCTTCAATCATTTGTCACTATTATTACTTTAACTTTAGCACTGACATGTCCTTTTAATTCAGTAAGTGCTACTTGTTGGGGTAGTTTTAATTGACTAGTGCACCTACCAAGAACTCAGCCATGAAGGGTAGAATCTCATTGCATTCTGTCACTATTATTACTTTAACTTTAGCACTGACTTGTCCTTTAAATTCAGTAAGTGCTACTTGTTGGGGTAGTTTTAACTGACACATAACAAGCACATAACAAGAAGGTTTGATGTAAACAAATTCAGATTACCTCTAATGGGGGCATTGATGATGTTTTAATTCATAAGTGCTTCCCTTTGGGGTTGTCTTGGTTCTGTTAGGTCATCGTTTACACTTTAGCACTATCACTGTTATTTAATTGATTAGTGTAAAAACAATAACTCAATCTTGATGGAAATAGACTTTAGTATCTTCATTTGTGGTAAAAAAAAAAAGAATAAAGAAAAGAACCAGCCAACTAATCAAATGCAAATGGCTTGAATTTAATGTGATGGTGAGCAATGTGTGAAGTACCAATGAAACTACCATAATGGCCCAGGACAGAACTACAACGACCCAGGACAGAGTTGTTTTGTTCACATTCCCTATATATGGTGTTCACAATTCTTGGCAGTCATAGCATGCCTACTAGCTGAGGGAAGTCAGAGCAGTAGGTAAGAGATCAAGCTGGGGAAAGTAGAATGTTTAAACTTTTGTCACTATTATTACTTTAACTTTAGCACTGACTTGACCTTATAATTCAGTAAGTGCTACTTGTTGGGGTAGTTGTAATTGACCAGTGCACATGATAAGTCATGTTTGATGAAAATAAACTCAATCTAACTCATTTAGTTTTAGCATAGAAGAGTAGTAGAACACATGCTCAATGGAAGCAAACACGCTCAGACTACCTCAAATGGAGGCAGTGATGATGTTTAAATTCATAAGTGCATCTCTTTGGGGTTGTCTTGGCTCTGTATTGTCATCTTCTATCATTTGTCACTATTATTACTTTAACTTTAGCACTGACTTGTCCTTTTAATTCAGTAAGTGCTACTTGTTGGGGTAGTTTTAATTGACTAGTGCACCCACCAAGAACTCAGCCATGAAGTGTAGAATCTCGTTGCATTCTGTCACTATTATTACTTTAACTTTAGCACTGACTTGTCCTTTAAATTCAGTAAGTGCTACTTGTTGGGGTAGTTTTAACTGACACATAACAAGCACATAACAAGAAGGCTTGATGTAAACAAACTCAGATTACCTCTAATGGGGGCATTGATGATGTTTTAATTCAAAAGTGCTTCCCTTTGGGGTTGTCTTGGTTCTGTTAGGTCATCTTTTACACTTTAGCACTGTCACTGTTATTTAATTGATTAGTGTAAAAACAATAACCCAATCTTGATGGAAAGAGACTTTGGTATCTTCATTTGTGGTAAAAAAAAAAAAAAAAAAAGAATAAAGAAAAGCACCAGCCAACTAATCAAATGCAAAGGGCTTGAATTTAATGTGATGGTGAGCAATGTGTGAAGTACCAAAGAAACTACCATAATGGCCCAGGACAGAACTACAACGACCCAGGACAGAGTTGTTTTGTTCACATTCCCTATATATGGTGTTCACAATTCTTGGCAGTCATAGCATGCCTACTAGCTGAGGGAGGACACCAGTCAGAGCAGTAGGTAAGAGATCAAGCTGGGGAAAGTAGAATGTTTAAACTTTTGTCACTATTATTACTTTAACTTTAGCACTGACTTGACCTTTTAATTCAGTAAGTGCTACTTGTTGGGGTAGTTGTAATTGACCAGTGCACATGATAAGTCATGTTTGATGAAAATAAACTCAATCTAACTCATTTAGTTTTAGCATAGAAGAGTAGTTTTGTATTGACTCGTGCACATACAAAGAACACATGCTCAATAGAAGAACACAAGCTCAGACTACCTCAAATGGAGGCAGTGATGATGTTTAAATTCATAAGTGCATCTCTTTGGGGTTGTCTTGGCTCTGTATTGTCATCTTCTATCATTTGTCACTATTATTACTTTAACTTTAGCACTGACATGTCCTTTTAATTCAGTAAGTGCTACTTGTTGGGGTAGTTTTAATTGATTAGTGCACCTACCAAAAACTCAGCCATGAAGGGTAGAATCTCATTGCATTCTGTCACTATTATTACTTTAACTTTAGCACTGACTTGTCCTTTAAATTCAGTAAGTGCTACTTGTTGGGGTAGTTTTAACTGACACATAACAAGCACATAACAAGACGGCTTGATGTAAACAAACTCAGATTACCTCTAATGGGGGCATTGATGATGTTTTAATTCATAAGTGCTTCCCTTTGGGGTTGTCTTGGTTCTGTTAGGTCATCTTTTACACTTTAGCACTGTCACTGTTATTTAATTGATTAGTGTAAAAACAATAACTCAATCTTGATGGAAAGAGACTTTAGTATCTTCATTTGTGGTAAAAAAAAAAAAAAAGGAATACAGAAAAGCACCAGCCAACTAATCAAATGCAAATGGCTTGAATTTAATGTGATGGTGAGCAATGTGTGAAGTACCAATGAAACTACCATAATGGCCCAGGACAGAACTACAACGACCCAGGACAGAGTTGTTTTGTTCACATTCCCTATATATGGTGTTCACAATTCTTGGCAGTCATAGCATGCCTACTAGCTGAGGGAAGACACCAGTCAGAGCAGTAGGTAAGAGATCAAGCTGGGGAAAGTAGAATGTTTAAACTTTTGTCACTATTATTACTTTAACTTTAGCACTGACTTGACCTTATAATTCAGTAAGTGCTAGTAGTTTTGTATTGACTCGTGCACATACAAAGAACACATGCTCAATAGAAGAACACAAGCTCAGACTACCTCAAATGGAGGCAGTGATGATGTTTAAATTCATAAGTGCATCTCTTTGGGGTTGTCTTGGCTCTGTATTGTCATCTTCTATCATTTGTCACTATTATTACTTTAACTTTAGCACTGACATGTCCTTTTAATTCAGTAAGTGCTACTTGTTGGGGTAGTTTTAATTGATTAGTGCACCTACCAAAAACTCAGCCATGAAGGGTAGAATCTCATTGCATTCTGTCACTATTATTACTTTAACTTTAGCACTGACTTGTCCTTTAAATTCAGTAAGTGCTACTTGTTGGGGTAGTTTTAACTGACACATAACAAGCACATAACAAGACGGCTTGATGTAAACAAACTCAGATTACCTCTAATGGGGGCATTGATGATGTTTTAATTCATAAGTGCTTCCCTTTGGGGTTGTCTTGGTTCTGTTAGGTCATCTTTTACACTTTAGCACTGTCACTGTTATTTAATTGATTAGTGTAAAAACAATAACTCAATCTTGATGGAAAGAGACTTTAGTATCTTCATTTGTGGTAAAAAAAAAAAAAAAAAAAGGAATAAAGAAAAGCACCAGCCAACTAATCAAATGCAAATGGCTTGAATTTAATGTGATGGTGAGCAATGTGTGAAGTACCAATGAAACTACCATAATGGCCCAGGACAGAACTACAACGACCCAGGACAGAGTTGTTTTGTTCACATTCCCTATATATGGTGTTCACAATTCTTGGCAGTCATAGCATGCCTACTAGCTGAGGGAAGACACCAGTCAGAGCAGTAGGTAAGAGATCAAGCTGGGGAAAGTAGAATGTTTAAACTTTTGTCACTATTATTACTTTAACTTTAGCACTGACTTGACCTTATAATTCAGTAAGTGCTACTTGTTGGGGTAGTTGTAATTGACCAGTGCACATGATAAGTCATGTTTGATGAAAATAAACTCAATCTAACTCATTTAGTTTTAGCATAGAAGAGTAGTTTTGTATTGACTCGTGCACATACAAAGAACACATGCTCAATAGAAGAACACAAGCTCAGACTACCTCAAATGGAGGCAGTGATGATGTTTAAATTCATAAGTGCATCTCTTTGGGGTTGTCTTGGCTCTGTATTGTCATCTTCTATCATTTGTCACTATTATTACTTTAACTTTAGCACTGACATGTCCTTTTAATTCAGTAAGTGCTACTTGTTGGGGTAGTTTTAATTGACTAGTGCACCTACCAAAAACTCAGCCATGAAGGGTAGAATCTCATTGCATTCTGTCACTATTATTACTTTAACTTTAGCACTGACTTGTCCTTTAAATTCAGTAAGTGCTACTTGTTGGGGTAGTTTTAACTGACACATAACAAGCACATAACAAGACGGCTTGATGTAAACAAACTCAGATTACCTCTAATGGGGGCATTGATGATGTTTTAATTCATAAGTGCTTCCCTTTGGGGTTGTCTTGGTTCTGTTAGGTCATCTTTTACACTTTAGCACTGTCACTGTTATTTAATTGATTAGTGTAAAAACAATAACTCAATCTTGATGGAAAGAGACTTTAGTATCTTCATTTGTGGTAAAAAAAAAAAAAGGAATAAAGAAAAGCACCAGCCAACTAATCAAATGCAAATGGCTTGAATTTAATGTGATGGTGAGCAATGTGTGAAGTACCAATGAAACTACCATAATGACCCAGGACAGAACTACAACGACCCAGGACAGAGTTGTTTTGTTCACATTCCCTATATATGGTGTTCACAATTCTTGGCAGTCATAGCATGCCTACTAGCTGAGGGAAGACACCAGTCAGAGCAGTAGGTAAGAGATCAAGCTGGGGAAAGTAGAATGTTTAAACTTTTGTCACTATTATTACTTTAACTTTAGCACTGACTTGACCTTATAATTCAGTAAGTGCTACTTGTTGGGGTAGTTGTAATTGACCAGTGCACATGATAAGTCATGTTTGATGCAAATAAACTCAATCTAACTCATTTAGTTTTAGCATAGAAGAGTAGTAGAACACATGCTCAATGGAAGCAAACACGCTCAGACTACCTCAAATGGAGGCAGTGATGATGTTTAAATTCATAAGTGCATCTCTTTGGGGTTGTCTTGGCTCTGTATTGTCATCTTCTATCATTTGTCACTATTATTACTTTAACTTTAGCACTGACTTGTCCTTTTAATTCAGTAAGTGCTACTTGTTGGGGTAGTTTTAATTGACTAGTGCACCTACCAAGAACTCAGCCATGAAGGGTAGAATCTCATTGCATTCTGTCACTATTATTACTTTAACTTTAGCACTGACTTGTCCTTTAAATTCAGTAAGTGCTACTTGTTGGGGTAGTTTTAACTGACACATAACAAGCACATAACAAGAAGGTTTGATGTAAACAAATTCAGATTACCTCTAATGGGGGCATTGATGATGTTTTAATTCATAAGTGCTTCCCTTTGGGGTTGTCTTGATTCTGTTAGGTCATCGTTTACACTTTAGCACTATCACTGTTATTTAATTGATTAGTGTAAAAACAATAACTCAATCTTGATGGAAAGAGACTTTAGTATCTTCATTTGTGGTAAAAAAAAAAAAAAAAAAAAAGAATAAAGAAAAGCACCAGCCAACTAATCAAATGCAAATGGCTTGAATTTAATGTGATGGTGAGCAATGTGTGAAGTACCAATGAAACTACCATAATGGCCCAGGACAGAACTACAACGACCCAGGACAGAGTTGTTTTGTTCACATTCCCTATATATGGTGTCCACAATTCTTGCCAGTCATAGCATGCCTACTAGCTGAGGGAAGACACCAGTCAGAGCAGTAGGTAAGAGATCAAGCTGGGGAAAGTAGAATGTTTAAACTTTTGTCACTATTATTACTTTAACTTTAGCACTGACTTGACCTTATAATTCAGTAAGTGCTACTTGTTGGGGTAGTTGTAATTGACCAGTGCACATGATAAGTCATGTTTGATGAAAATAAACTCAATCTAACTCATTTAGTTTTAGCATAGAAGAGTAGTAGAACACATGCTCAATGGAAGCAAACACGCTCAGACTACCTCAAATGGAGGCAGTGATGATGTTTAAATTCATAAGTGCATCTCTTTGGGGTTGTCTTGGCTCTGTATTGTCATCTTCTATCATTTGTCACTATTATTACTTTAACTTTAGCACTGACTTGTCCTTTTAATTCAGTAAGTGCTACTTGTTGGGGTAGTTTTAATTGACTAGTGCACCCACCAAGAACTCAGCCATGAAGTGTAGAATCTCATTGCATTCTGTCACTATTATTACTTTAACTTTAGCACTGACTTGTCCTTTAAATTCAGTAAGTGCTACTTGTTGGGGTAGTTTTAACTGACACATAACAAGCACATAACAAGAAGGTTTGATGTAAACAAATTCAGATTACCTCTAATGGGGGCATTGATGATGTTTTAATTCATAAGTGCTTCCCTTTGGGGTTGTCTTGGTTCTGTTAGGTCATCGTTTACACTTTAGCACTATCACTGTTATTTAATTGATTAGTGTAAAAACAATAACTCAATCTTGATGGAAATAGACTTTAGTATCTTCATGTGTGGTAAAAAAAAAAAAAAAAGAATAAAGAAAAGCACCAGCCAACTAATCAAATGCAAATGGCTTGAATTTAATGTGATGGTGAGCAATGTGTGAAGTACCAATGAAACTACCATAATGGCCCAGGACAGAACTACAACGACCCAGGACAGAGTTGTTTTGTTCACATTCCCTATATATGGTGTTCACAATTCTTGGCAGTCATAGCATGCTGAGGGAAGACACCAGTTAGAGCAGTGGGTAAGAGATCAAACTGGGGAAAGTAGAATGTTTAAACTTTTGTCACTATTATTACTTTAACTTTAGCACTGACTTGACCTTATAATTCAGTAAGTGCTACTTGTTGGGGTAGTTGTAATTGACCAGTGCACATGATAAGTCATGTTTGATGAAAATAAACTCAATCTAACTCATTTAGTTTTAGCATAGAAGAGTAGTAGAACACATGCTTAATGGAAGCAAACACACTCAGACTACCTCAAATGGAGGCAGTGATGATGTTTAAATTCATAAGTGCATCTCTTTGGGGTTGTCTTGGCTCTGTATTGTCATCTTCTATCATTTGTCTATCAGTAAGTGCTACTTGTTGGGGTAGTTTTAACTGACACATAACAAGCACATAACAAGAAGGTTTGATGTAAACAAATTCAGATTACCTCTAATGGGGGCATTGATGATGTTTTAATTCATAAGTGCTTCCCTTTGGGGTTGTCTTGGTTCTGTTAGGTCATCGTTTACACTTTAGCACTATCACTGTTATTTAATTGATTAGTGTAAAAACAATAACTCAATCTTGATGGAAATAGACTTTAGTATCTTCATTTGTGGTAAAAAAAAAAAGAAAAAACGAATAAAGAAAAGCACCAGCCAACTAATCAAATGCAAATGGCTTGAATTTAATGTGATGGTGAGCAATGTGTGAAGTACCAATGAAACTACCATAATGGCCCAGGACAGAACTACAACGACCCAGGACAGAGTTGTTTTGTTCACATTCCCTATATATGGTGTTCACAATTCTTGGCAGTCATAGCATGCTGAGGGAAGACACCAGTCAGAGCAGTGGGTAAGAGATCAAGCTGGGGAAAGTAGAATGTTTAAACTTTTGTCACTATTATTACTTTAACTTTAGCACTGACTTGACCTTATAATTCAGTAAGTGCTACTTGTTGGGGTAGTTGTAATTGACACATAACAAGCACATAACAAGAAGGCTTGATGTAAACAAACTCAGATTACCTCTAATGTGGGCATTGATGATGTTTTAATTCATAAGTGCTTCCCTTTGGGGTTGTCATGGTTCTGTTAGGTCATCTTTTACACTGTCACTGTTATTTAATTGATTGGTGTAAAAACAATAACTCAATCTTGATGGAAAGAGACTTTAGTATCTTCATTTGTGGTAAAAAAAATAAAAAAATAAAGAAAAGCACCAGCCAACTAATCAAATGCAAATGTCGTGAATTTAATGTGTTGGTGTGCAATGTGTGAAGTACCAATGAAACTACCATAATGGCCCAGGACAGAACTACAACGACCCAGGACAGAGTTGTTTTGTTCAAATTCCCTATATATGGTGTCCACAATTCTTGCCAGTCATAGCATGCCTACTAGCTGAGGGAGGACACCAGTCAGAGCAGTAGGTAAGAGATCAAGCTGGGGAAAGTAGAATGTTTAAACTTTTGTCACTATTATTACTTTAACTTTAGCACTGACTTGACCTTATAATTCAGTAAGTGCTACTTTTTGGGGTAGTTGTAATTGACCAGTGCACATGATAAGTCATGTTTGATGAAAATAAACTCAATCTAACTCATTTAGTTTTAGCATAGAAGAGTAGTAGAACACATGCTCAATGGAAGCAAACACGCTCAGACTACCTCAAATGGAGGCAGTGATGATGTTTAAATTCATAAGTGCATCTCTTTGGGGTTGTATTGGCTCTGTATTGTCATCTTCTATCATTTGTCTATCAGTAAGTGCTACTTGTTGGGGTAGTTTTAACTGACACATAACAAGCACATAACAAGAAGGTTTGATGTAAACAAATTCAGATTACCTCTAATGGGGGCATTGATGATGTTTTAATTCATAAGTGCTTCCCTTTGGGGTTGTCTTTGTTCTGTTAGGTCATCGTTTACACTTTAGCACTATCACTGTTATTTAATTGATTAGTGTAAAAACAATAACTCAATCTTGATGGAAATAGACTTTAGTATCTTCATGTGTGGTAAAAAAAAAAAAAAAAAGAATAAAGAAAAGCACCAGCCAACTAATCAAATGCAAATGGCTTGAATTTAATGTGATGGTGAGCAATGTGTGAAGTACCAATGAAACTACCATAATGGCCCAGGACAGAACTACAACGACCCAGGACAGAGTTGTTTTGTTCACATTCCCTATATATGGTGTTCACAATTCTTGGCAGTCATAGCATGCTGAGGGAAGACACCAGTCAGAGCAGTGGGTAAGAGATCAAGCTGGGGAAAGTAGAATGTTTAAACTTTTGTCACTATTATTACTTTAACTTTAGCACTGACTTGACCTTATAATTCAGTAAGTGCTACTTGTTGGGGTAGTTGTAATTGACCAGTGCACATGATAAGTCATGTTTGATGAAAATAAACTCAATCTAACTCATTTAGTTTTAGCATAGAAGAGTAGTAGAACACATGCTCAATGGAAGCAAACACGCTCAGACTACCTCAAATGGAGGCAGTGATGATGTTTAAATTCATAAGTGCATCTCTTTGGGGTTGTCTTGGCTCTGTATTGTCATCTTCTATCATTTGTCACTATTATTACTTTAACTTTAGCACTGACTTGTCCTTTTAATTCAGTAAGTGCTACTTGTTGGGGTAGTTTTAATTGACTAGTGCACCCACCAAGAACTCAGCCATGAAGTGTAGAATCTCATTGCATTCTGTCACTATTATTACTTTAACTTTAGTACTGACTTGTCCTTTAAATTCAGTAAGTGTTACTTGTTGGGGTAGTTTTAACTGACACATAACAAGCACATAACAAGAAGGCTTGATGTAAACAAACTCAGATTACCTCTAATGTGGGCATTGATGATGTTTTAATTCATAAGTGCTTCCCTTTGGGGTTGTCTTGGTTCTGTTAGGTCATCTTTTACACTTTAGCACTGTCACTGTTATTTAATTGATTAGTGTAAAAACAATAACCCAATATTGATGGAAAGAGACTTTGGTATCTTCATTTGTGGTAAAAAAAAAAAAAAAGAATAAAGAAAAGCACCAGCCAACTAATCAAATGCAAATGGCTTGAATTTAATGTGATGGTGAGCAATGTGTGAAGTACCAATGAAACTACCATAATGGCCCAGGACAGAACTACAACGACCCAGGACAGAGTTGTTTTGTTCACATTCCCTATATATGGTGTTCACAATTCTTGGCAGTCATAGCATGCCTACTAGCTGAGGGAGGACACCAGTCAGAGCAGTAGGTAAGAGATCAAGCTGGGGAAAGTAGAATGTTTACACTTTTGTCACTATTATTACTTTAACTTTAGCACTGACTTGACCTTTTAATTCAGTAAGTGCTACTTGTTGGGGTAGTTGTAATTGACCAGTGCACATGATAAGTCATGTTTGATGAAAATAAACTCAATCTAACTCATTTAGTTTTAGCATAGAAGAGTAGTTTTGTATTGACTCGTGCACATACAAAGAACACATGCTCAATGGAAGCAAACACGCTCAGACTACCTCAAATGGAGGCAGTGATGACGTTTAAACTCATAAGTGCATCTATTTGGGGTTGTCTTGGCTCTGTATTGTCATCTTCTATCATTTGTCACTATTATTACTTTAACTTTAGCACTGATTTGTCCTTTAAATTCAGTAAGTGCTACTTGTTGGGGTAGTTTTAATTGACTAGTGCACCTACCAAGAACTCAGCCATGAAGGGTAGAATCTCATTGCATTCTGTCACTATAATTACTTTAACTTTAGCACTGACTTGTCCTTTAAATTCAGTAAGTGCTACTTGTTGGGGTAGTTTTAACTGACACATAACAAGCACATAACAAGAAGGCTTGATGTAAACAAACTCAGATTACCTCTAATGGGGGCATTGATGATGTTTTAATTCATAAGTGCTTCCCTTTGGGGTTGTCTTGGTTCTGTTAGGTCATCGTTTACACTTTAGCACTATCACTGTTATTTCATTTATTAGTGTAAAAACAATAACTCAATCTTGATGGAAATAGACTTTAGTATCTTCATTTGTGGTTAAAAAAAAAGAATAAAGAAAAGCACCAGCCAACTAATCAAATGCAAATGGCTTGAATTTAATGTGATGGTGAGCAATGTGTGAAGTACCAATGAAACTACCATAATGGCCCAGGACAGAATTACAACGACCCAGGACAGAGTTGTTTTGTTCACATTCCCTATATATGGTGTTCACAATTCTTGGCAGTCATAGCATGCCTACTAGCTGAGGGAAGACACCAGTCAGAGCAGTAGGTAAGAGATCAAGCTGGGGAAAGTAGAATGTTTAAACTTTTGTCACTATTATTACTTTAACTTTAGCACTGACTTGACCTTATAATTCAGTAAGTGCTACTTGTTGGGGTAGTTGTAATTGACCAGTGCACATGATAAGTCATGTTTGATGAAAATAAACTCAATCTAACTCATTTAGTTTTAGCATAGAAGAGTAGTAGAACACATGCTCAATGGAAGCAAACACGCTCAGACTACCTCAAATGGAGGCAGTGATGATGTTTAAATTCATAAGTGCATCTCTTTGGGGTTGTCTTGGCTCTGTATTGTCATCTTCTATCATTTGTCACTATTATTACTTTAACTTTAGCACTGACTTGTCCTTTTAATTCAGTAAGTGCTACTTGTTGGGGTAGTTTTAATTGACTAGTGCACCTACCAAGAACTCAGCCATGAAGGGTAGAATCTCATTGCATTCTGTCACTATTATTACTTTAACTTTAGCACTGACTTGTCCTTTAAATTCAGTAAGTGCTACTTGTTGGGGTAGTTTTAACTGACACATAACAAGCACATAACAAGAAGGTTTGATGTAAACAAATTCAGATTACCTCTAATGGGGGCATTGATGATGTTTTAATTCATAAGTGCTTCCCTTTGGGGTTGTCTTGATTCTGTTAGGTCATCGTTTACACTTTAGCACTATCACTGTTATTTAATTGATTAGTGTAAAAACAATAACTCAATCTTGATGGAAATAGACTTTAGTATCTTCACTTGTGGTAAAAAATAAAATAAAAAGAATAAAGAAAAGCACCAGCCAACTAATCAAATGCAAATGGCTTGAATTTAATGTGATGGTGAGCAATGTGTGAAGTACCAATGAAACTACCATAATGGCCCAGGACAGAACTACAACGACCCAGGACAGAGTTGTTTTGTTCACATTCCCTATATATGGTGTTCACAATTCTTGGCAGTCATAGCATGCCTACTAGCTGAGGGAAGACACCAGTCAGAGCAGTAGGTAAGAGATCAAGCTGGGGAAAGTAGAATGTTTAAACTTTTGTCACTATTATTACTTTAACTTTAGCACTGACTTGACCTTATAATTCAGTAAGTGCTACTTGTTGGGGTAGTTGTAATTGACCAGTGCACATGATAAGTCATGTTTGATGAAAATAAACTCAATCTAACTCATTTAGTTTTAGCATAAAGAGTAGTAGAACACATGCTCAATGGAAGCAAACACACTCAGACTACCTCAAATGGAGGCAGTGATGATGTTTAAATTCATAAGTGCATCTCTTTGGGGTTGTCTTGGCTCTGTATTGTCATCTTCTATCATTTGTCACTATTATTACTTTAACTTTAGCACTGACTTGTCCTTTTAATTCAGTAAGTGCTACTTGTTGGGGTAGTTTTAATTGACTAGTGCACCCACCAAGAACTCAGCCATGAAGTGTAGAATCTCATTGCATTCTGTCACTATTATTACTTTAACTTTAGTACTGACTTGTCCTTTAAATTCAGTAAGTGCTACTTGTTGGGGTAGTTTTAACTGACACATAACAAGCACATAACAAGAAGGCTTGATGTAAACAAACTCAGATTACCTCTAATGTTGGCATTGATGATGTTTTCATTCATAAGTGCTTCCCTTTGGGGTTGTCTTGGTTCTGTTAGGTCATCTTTTACACTGTCACTGTTATTTAATTGATTAGTGTAAAAACAATAACTCAATCTTGATGGAAAGAGACTTTAGTATCTTCATTTGTGGTAAAAAAAAAAAAAAAAAAAAAAAAAGAATAAAGAAAAGCACCAGCCAACTAATCAAATGCAAATGGCTTGAATTTAATGTGATGGTGAGCAATGTGTGAAGTACCAATGAAACTACCATAATGGCCCAGGACAGAACTACAACGACCCAGGACAGAGTTGTTTTGTTCACATTCCCTATATATGGTGTCCACAATTCTTGCCAGTCATAGCATGCCTACTAGCTGAGGGAGGACACCAGTCAGAGCAGTAGGTAAGAGATCAAGCTGGGGAAAGTAGAATGTTTAAACTTTTGTCACTATTATTACTTTAACTTTAGCACTGACTTGACCTTTTAATTCAGTAAGTGCTACTTGTTGGGGTAGTTGTAATTGACCAGTGCACATGATAAGTCATGTTTGATGAAAATAAACTCAATCTAACTCATTTAGTTTTAGCATAGAAGAATAGTTTTGTATTGACTCGTGCACATACAAAGAACACATGCTCAATGGAAGCAAACAAACTCAGACTACCTCAAATGGAGGCAGTGATGATGTTTAAATTCATAAGTGCATCTCTTTGGGGTTGTCTTGGCTCTGTATTGTCATCTTCTATCATTTGTCACTATTATTACTTTAACTTTAGCACTGACTTGTCCTTTTAATTCAGTAAGTGCTACTTGTTGGGGTAGTTTTAATTGACTAGTGCACCTACCAAAAACTCAGCCATGAAGGGTAGAATCTCATTGCATTCTGTCACTATTATTACTTTAACTTTAGCACTGACTTGTCCTTTAAATTCAGTAAGTGCTACTTGTTGGGGTAGTTTTAACTGACACATAACAAGCACATAACAAGAAGGCTTGATGTAAACAAACTCAGATTACCTCTAATGGGGGCATTGATGATGTTTTAATTCATAAGTGCTTCCCTTTGGGGTTGTCTTGGTTCTGTTAGGTCATCCTTTACACTTAGCACTGTCACTGTTATTTAATTTATTAGTGTAAAAACAATAACCCAATCTTGATGGAAAGAGACTTTGGTATCTTCATTTTTGGTAAAAAAAAAAAAAAAAGAATAAAGAAAAGCACCAGCTAACTAATCAAATGCAAATGGCTTGAATTTAATGCGATGGTGAGCAATGTGTGAAGTACCAATGAAACTACCATAATGGCCCAGGACAGAACTACAACGACCCAGGACAGAGTTGTTTTGTTCACATTCCCTATATATGGTGTTCACAATTCTTGGCAGTCATAGCATGCCTACTAGCTGAGGGAGGACACCAGTCAGAGCAGTAGGTAAGAGATCAAGCTGGGGAAAGTAGAATGTTTACACTTTTGTCACTATTATTACTTTAACTTTAGCACTGACTTGACCTTTTAATTTAGTAAGTGCTACTTGTTGGGGTAGTTGTAATTGACCAGTGCACATGATAAGTCATGTTTGATGAAAATAAACTCAATCTAACTCATTTAGTTTTAGCATAGAAGAGTAGTAGAACACATGCTCAATGGAAGCAAACACGCTCAGACTACCTCAAATGGAGGCAGTGATGATGTTTAAATTCATAAGTGCATCTCTTTGGGGTTGTCTTGGCTCTGTATTGTCATCTTCTATCATTTGTCACTATTATTACTTTAACTTTAGCACTGACTTGTCCTTTAAATTCAGTAAGTGCTACTTGTTGGGGTAGTTTTAACTGACACATAACAAGCACATAACAAGAAGGCTTGATGTAAACAAACTCAGATTACCTCTAATGTGGGCATTGATGATGTTTTAATTCATAAGTGCTTCCCTTTGGGGTTGTCTTGGTTCTGTTAGGTCATCTTTTACACTGTCACTGTTATTTAATTGATTAGTGTAAAAACAATAACTCAATCTTGATGGAAAGAGACTTTAGTATCTTCATTTGTGGTAAAAAAAAAAAAAAAAAAAAAGAATAAAGAAAAGCACCAGCCAACTAATCAAATGCAAATGGCTTGAATTTAATGTGATGGTGAGCAATGTGTGAAGTACCAATGAAACTACCATAATGGCCCAGGACAGAACTACAACGACCCAGGACAGAGTTGTTTTGTTCACATTCCCTATATATGGTGTCCACAATTCTTGCCAGTCATAGCATGCCTACTAGCTGAGGGAGGACACCAGTCAGAGCAGTAGGTAAGAGATCAAGCTGGGGAAAGTAGAATGTTTAAACTTTTGTCACTATTATTACTTTAACTTTAGCACTGACTTGACCTTTTAATTCAGTAAGTGCTACTTGTTGGGGTAGTTGTAATTGACCAGTGCACATGATAAGTCATGTTTGATGAAAATAAACTCAATCTAACTCATTTAGTTTTAGCATAGAAGAATAGTTTTGTATTGACTCGTGCACATACAAAGAACACATGCTCAATGGAAGCAAACAAACTCAGACTACCTCAAATGGAGGCAGTGATGATGTTTAAATTCATAAGTGCATCTCTTTGGGGTTGTCTTGGCTCTGTATTGTCATCTTCTATCATTTGTCACTATTATTACTTTAACTTTAGCACTGACTTGTCCTTTTAATTCAGTAAGTGCTACTTGTTGGGGTAGTTTTAATTGACTAGTGCACCTACCAAAAACTCAGCCATGAAGGGTAGAATCTCATTGCATTCTGTCACTATTATTACTTTAACTTTAGCACTGACTTGTCCTTTAAATTCAGTAAGTGCTACTTGTTGGGGTAGTTTTAACTGACACATAACAAGCACATAACAAGAAGGCTTGATGTAAACAAACTCAGATTACCTCTAATGGGGGCATTGATGATGTTTTAATTCATAAGTGCTTCCCTTTGGGGTTGTCTTGGTTCTGTTAGGTCATCTTTTACACTTTTACACTTTACACTGTTATTTAATTGATTAGTGTAAAAACAAAAACCCAATCTTGATGGAAAGAGACTTTGGTATCTTCATTTTTGGTAAAAAAAAAAAAAAAAGAATAAAGAAAAGCACCAGCCAACTAATCAAATGCAAATGGCTTGAATTTAATGTGATGGTGAGCAATGTGTGAAGTACCAATGAAACTACCATAATGGCCCAGGACAGAGTTGTTTTGTTCACACTCCCTATATATGGTGTTCACAATTCTTGGCAGTCATAGCATGCCTACTAGCTGAGGGAGGACACCAGTCAGAGCAGTAGGTAAGAGATCAAGCTGGGGAAAGTAGAATGTTTACACTTTTGTCACTATTATTACTTTAACTTTAGCACTGACTTGACCTTTTAATTCAGTAAGTGCTACTTGTTGGGGTAGTTGTAATTGACCAGTGCACATGATAAGTCATGTTTGATGAAAATAAACTCAATCTAACTCATTTAGTTTTAGCATAGAAGAATAGTTTTGTATGGACTCGTGCACATACAAAGAACACATGCTCAATGGAAGCAAACAAGCTTCAGACTACCTCAAATGGAGGCAGTGATGATGTTTAAATTCATAAGTGCATCTCTTTGGGGTTGTCTTGGCTCTGTATTGTCATCTTCTATCATTTGTCACTATTATTACTTTAACTTTAGCACTGACTTGTCCTTTTAATTCAGTAAGTGCTACTTGTTGGGGTAGTTTTAATTGACTAGTGCACCTACCAAAAACTCAGCCATGAAGGGTAGAATCTCATTGCATTCTGTCACTATTATTACTTTAACTTTAGCACTGACTTGTCCTTTAAATTCAGTAAGTGCTACTTGTTGGGGTAGTTTTAACTGACACATAACAAGCACATAACAAGAAGGCTTGATGTAAACAAACTCAGATTACCTCCAATGGGGGCATTGATGATGTTTTAATTCATAAGTGCTTCCCTTTGGGGTTGTCTTGGTTCTGTTAGGTCATCTTTTACACTTTAGCACTGTCACTGTTATTTAATTGATTAGTGTAAAAACAATAACCCAATCTTGATGGAAAGAGACTTTGGTATCTTCATTTGTGGTAAAAAAAAGAATAAAGAAAAGCACCAGCCAACTAATCAAATGCAAATGGCTTGAATTTAATGTGATGGTGAGCAATGTGTGAAGTACCAATGAAACTACCATAATGGCCCAGGACAGAACTACAACGACCCAGGACAGAGTTGTTTTGTTCACATTCCCTATATATGGTGTTCACAATTCTTGGCAGTCATAGCATGCCTACTAGCTGAGGGAGGACACCAGTCAGAGCAGTAGGTAAGAGATCAAGCTGGGGAAAGTAGAATGTTTACACTTTTGTCACTGTTATTACTTTAACTTTAGCACTGACTTGACCTTTTAATTCAGTAAGTGCTACTTGTTGGGGTAGTTGTAATTGACCAGTGCACATGATAAGTCATGTTTGATGAAAATAAACTCAATCTAACTCATTTAGTTTTAGCATAGAAGAATAGTTTTGTATTGACTGTTTTGATGATGTTTTAATTCATAAGTGCTTCCCTTTGGGGTTGTCTTGGTTCTGTTAGGTCATCTTTTACACACAGTCACTGTTATTTAATTGATTAGTGTAAAAACAATAACCCAATCTTGATGGAAAGAGACTTTGGTATCTTCATTTGTGGTAAAAAAATAAATAAATAAAAGCACCAGCCAACTTGGGGTAGTTGTAATTGACCAGTGCACATGATAAGTCATGATGAAAATAAACTCAATCTAACTCATTTAGTTTTAGCATAGAAGAGTAGTAGAACACATGCTCAATGGAAGCAAACACGCTCAGACTACCTCAAATGGAGGCAGTGATGATGTTTAAATTGCATCTCTTTGGGGTTGTCTTGGCTCTGTATTGTCATCTTCTATCATTTGTCACTATCATTACTTTAACTTTAGCACTGACTTGTCCTTTTAATTCAGTAAGTGCTACTTGTTGGGGTAGTTTGAATTGACTAGTGCACCCACCAAGAACTCAGCCATGAAGTGTAGAATCTCATTGCATTCTGTCACTATTATTACTTTAACTTTAGTACTGACTTGTCCTTTAAATTCAGTAAGTGCTACTTGTTGGGGTAGTTTTAACTGACACTAAGTGCTTCCCTTTGGGGTTGTCTTGGTTCTGTTAGGTCATCTTTTACACTGTCACTGTTATTTAATTGATTAGTGTAAAAACAATAACTCAATCTTGATGGAAAGACACTTTAGTATCTTCATTTGTGGTAAAAAAAAAAAAAAAAAAAAGAATAAAGAAAAGCACCAGCCAACTAATCAAATGCAAATGGCTTGAATTTAATGTGATGGTGAGCAATGTGTGAAGTACCAATGAAACTACCATAATGGCCCAGGACAGAACTACAACGACCCAGGACAGAGTTGTTTTGTTCACATTCCCTATATATGGTGTTCACAATTCTTGCCAGTCATAGCATGCCTACTAGCTGAGGGAGGACACCAGTCAGAGCAGTAGGTAAGAGATCAAGCTGGGGAAAGTAGAATGTTTACACTTTTGTCACTATTATTACTTTAACTTTAGCACTGACTTGACCTTTTAATTCAGTAAGTGCTACTTGTTGGGGTAGTTGTAATTGACCAGTGCACATGATAAGTCATGTTTGATGAAAATAAACTCAATCTAACTCATTTAGTTTTAGCATAGAAGAGTAGTAGAACACATGCTCAATGGAAGCAAACACGCTCAGACTACCTCAAATGGACGCAGTGATGATGTTTAAATTCATAAGTGCATCTCTTTGGGGTTGTCTTGGCTCTGTATTGTCATCTTCTATCATTTGTCACTATTATTACTTTAACTTTAGCACTGACTTGTCCTTTTAATTCAGTAAGTGCTACTTGTTGGGGTAGTTTTAATTGACTAGTGCACCCACCAAGAACTCAGCCATGAAGTGTAGAATCTCATTGCATTCTGTCACTATTATTACTTTAACTTTAGTACTGACTTGTCCTTTAAATTCAGTAAGTGCTACTTGTTGGGGTAGTTTTAACTGACACATAACAAGCACATAACAAGAAGGCTTGATGTAAACAAACTCAGATTACCTCTAATGTGGGCATTGATGATGTTTTAATTCATAAGTGCTTCCCTTTGGGGTTGTCTTGGTTCTGTTAGGTCATCTTTTACACACAGTCACTGTTATTTAATTGATTAGTGTAAAAACAATAACCCAATCTTGATGGAAAGAGACTTTGGTATCTTCATTTGTGGTAAAAAAATAAAAAAATAAAAGCACCAGCCAACTTGGGGTAGTTGTAATTGACCAGTGCACATGATAAGTCATGATGAAAATAAACTCAATCTAACTCATTTAGTTTTAGCATAGAAGAGTAGTAGAACACATGCTCAATGGAAGCAAACACGCTCAGACTACCTCAAATGGAGGCAGTGATGATGTTTAAATTGCATCTCTTTGGGGTTGTCTTGGCTCTGTATTGTCATCTTCTATCATTTGTCACTATTATTACTTTAACTTTAGCACTGACTTGTCCTTTTAATTCAGTAAGTGCTACTTGTTGGGGTAGTTTGAATTGACTAGTGCACCCACCAAGAACTCAGCCATGAAGTGTAGAATCTCATTGCATTCTGTCACTATTATTACTTTAACTTTAGTACTGACTTGTCCTTTAAATTCAGTAAGTGCTACTTGTTGGGGTAGTTTTAACTGACACTAAGTGCTTCCCTTTGGGGTTGTCTTGGTTCTGTTAGGTCATCTTTTACACTGTCACTGTTATTTAATTGATTAGTGTAAAAACAATAACTCAATCTTGATGGAAAGACACTTTAGTATCTTCATTTGTGGTAAAAAAAAAAAAAAAAAAAAGAATAAAGAAAAGCACCAGCCAACTAATCAAATGCAAATGGCTTGAATTTAATGTGATGGTGAGCAATGTGTGAAGTACCAATGAAACTACCATAATGGCCCAGGACAGAACTACAACGACCCAGGACAGAGTTGTTTTGTTCACATTCCCTATATATGGTGTTCACAATTCTTGCCAGTCATAGCATGCCTACTAGCTGAGGGAGGACACCAGTCAGAGCAGTAGGTAAGAGATCAAGCTGGGGAAAGTAGAATGTTTACACTTTTGTCACTATTATTACTTTAACTTTAGCACTGACTTGACCTTTTAATTCAGTAAGTGCTACTTGTTGGGGTAGTTGTAATTGACCAGTGCACATGATAAGTCATGTTTGATGAAAATAAACTCAATCTAACTCATTTAGTTTTAGCATAGAAGAGTAGTAGAACACATGCTCAATGGAAGCAAACACGCTCAGACTACCTCAAATGGACGCAGTGATGATGTTTAAATTCATAAGTGCATCTCTTTGGGGTTGTCTTGGCTCTGTATTGTCATCTTCTATCATTTGTCACTATTATTACTTTAACTTTAGCACTGACTTGTCCTTTTAATTCAGTAAGTGCTACTTGTTGGGGTAGTTTTAATTGACTAGTGCACCCACCAAGAACTCAGCCATGAAGTGTAGAATCTCATTGCATTCTGTCACTATTATTACTTTAACTTTAGTACTGACTTGTCCTTTAAATTCAGTAAGTGCTACTTGTTGGGGTAGTTTTAACTGACACATAACAAGCACATAACAAGAAGGCTTGATGTAAACAAACTCAGATTACCTCTAATGTGGGCATTGATGATGTTTTAATTCATAAGTGCTTCCCTTTGGGGTTGTCTTGGTTCTGTTAGGTCATCTTTTACACTGTCACTGTTATTTAATTGATTAGTGTAAAAACAATAACTCAATCTTGATGGAAAGAGACTGGAAAGAAGAGTATCTTCATTTGTGGTAAAAAAAAAAAAAAAAAAGAATAAAGAAAAGCACCAGCCAACTAATCAAATGCAAATGGCTTGAATTTAATGTGATGGTGAGCAATGTGTGAAGTACCAATGAAACTACCATAATGGCCCAGGACAGAACTACAACGACCCAGGACAGAGTTGTTTTGTTCACATTCCCTATATATGGTGTCCACAATTCTTGCCAGTCATAGCATGCCTACTAGCTGAGGGAGGACACCAGTCAGAGCAGTAGGTAAGAGATCAAGCTGGGGAAAGTAGAATGTTTTACTTTAACTTTAGCACTGACTTGACCTTTTAATTCAGTAAGTGCTACTTGTTGGGGTAGTTGTAATTGACCAGTGCACATGATAAGTCATGTTTGATGAAAATAAACTCAATCTAACTCATTTAGTTTTAGCATAGAAGAATAGTTTTGTATTGACTCGTGCACATACAAAGAACACATGCTCAATGGAAGCAAACTCACACTACCTCAAATGGAGGCAATGATGATGTTTAAATTCATAAGTGCATCTCTTTGGGGTTGTCTTGGCTCTGTATTGTCATCTTCTATCATTTGTCACTATTATTACTTTAACTTTAGCACTGACTTGTCCTTTTAATTCAGTAAGTGCTACTTGTTGGGGTAGTTTTAATTGACTAGTGCACCTACCAAAAACTCAGCCATGAAGGGTAGAATATCATTGCATTCTGTCACTATTATTACTTTAACTTTAGCACTGACTTGTCCTTTAAATTCAGTAAGTGCTACTTGTTGGGGTAGTTTTAACTGACACATAACAAGCACATAACAAGAAGGCTTGATGTAAACAAACTCAGATTACCTCTAATGGGGGCATTGATGATGTTTTAATTCATAAGTGCTTCCCTTTGGGGTTGTCTTGGTTCTGTTAGGTCATCTTTTACACTTTAGCACTGTCACTGTTATTTAATTGATTAGTGTAAAAACAAAAACCCAATCTTGATGGAAAGAGACTTTGGTATCTTCATTTTTGGTAAAAAAAAAAAAAAAGAATAAAGAAAAGCACCAGCCAACTAATCAAATGCAAATGGCTTGAATTTAATGTGATGGTGAGCAATGTGTGAAGTACCAATGAAACTACCATAATGGCCCAGGACAGAACTACAACAACCCAGTACAGAGTTGTTTTGTTCACATTCCCTATATATGGTGTTCACAATTCTTGGCAGTCATAGCATGCCTACTAGCTGAGGGAGGACACCAGTCAGAGCAGTAGGTAAGAGATCAAGCTGGGGAAAGTAGAATGTTTACACTTTTTTCACTATTATTACTTTAACTTTAGCACTGACTTGACCTTTTAATTCAGTAAGTGCTACTTGTTGGGGTAGTTGTAATTGACCAGTGCACATGATAAGTCATGTTTGACGAAAATAAACTCAATCTAACTCATTTCGTTTTAGCATAGAAGAGTAGTTTTGTATTGACTCGTGCACATACAAAGAACACATGCTCAATGGAAGCAAACACACTCAGACTACCTAAAAAAAAAAAAGAATAAAGAAAAGCACCAGCCAACTAATCAAATGCAAATGGCTTGAATTTAATGTGATGGTGAGCAATGTGTGAAGTACCAATGAAACTACCATAATGGCCCAGGACAGAACTACAACGACCCAGGACAGAGTTGTTCAGTTGTGACAGGGAATGTTCACATTCCCTATATATGGTGTTCACAATTCTTGGCAGTCATAGCATGCCTACTAGCTGAGGGAGGACACCAGTCAGAGCAGTAGGTAAGAGATCAAGCTGGGGAAAGTAGAATGTTTACACTTTTGTCACTATTATTACTTTAACTTTAGCACTGACTTGACCTTTTAATTCAGTAAGTGCTACTTGTTGGGGTAGTTGTAATTGACCAGTGCACATGATAAGTCATGATGAAAATAAACTCAATCTAACTCATTTAGTTTTAGCATAGAAGAGTAGTAGAACACATGCTCAATGGAAGCAAACACGCTCAGACTACCTCAAATGGAGGCAGTGATGATGTTTAAATTCATAAGTGCATCTCTTTGGGGTTGTCTTGGCTCTGTATTGTCATCTTCTATCATTTGTCACTATTATTACTTTAACTTTAGCACTGACTTGTCCTTTTAATTCAGTAAGTGCTACTTGTTGGGGTAGTTTTAATTGACTAGTGCACCCACCAAGAACTCAGCCATGAAGTGTAGAATCTCATTGCATTCTGTCACTATTATTACTTTAACTTTAGTACTGACTTGTCCTTTAAATTCAGTAAGTGCTACTTGTTGGGGTAGTTTTAACTGACACATAACAAGCACATAACAAGAAGGCTTGATGTAAACAAACTCAGATTACCTCTAATGTGGGCATTGATGATGTTTTAATTCATAAGTGCTTCCCTTTGGGGTTGTCTTGGTTCTGTTAGGTCATCTTTTACACTGTCACTGTTATTTAATTGATTAGTGTAAAAACAATAACTCAATCTTGATGGAAAGAGACTTTAGTATCTTCATTTGTGGTAAAAAAAAAAAAAAAAAAAGAATAAAGAAAAGCACCAGCCAACTAATCAAATGCAAATGGCTTGAATTTAATGTGATGGTGAGCAATGTGTGAAGTACCAATGAAACTACAATAATGGCCCAGGACAGAACTACAACGACCCAGGACAGAGTTGTTTTGTTCACATTCCCTATATATGGTGTTCACAATTCTTGGCAGTCATAGCATGCCTACTAGCTGAGGGAGGACACCAGTCAGAGCAGTAGGTAAGAGATCAAGCTGGGGAAAGTAGAATGTTTACACTTTTGTCACTATTATTACTTTAACTGACTTGACCTTTTAATTCAGTAAGTGCTACTTGTTGGGGTAGTTGTAATTGACCAGTGCACATGATAAGTCATGATGAAAATAAACTCAATCTAACTCATTTAGTTTTAGCATAGAAGAGTAGTAGAACACATGCTCAATGGAAGCAAACACGCTCAGACTACCTCAAATGGAGGCAGTGATGATGTTTAAATTCATAAGTGCATCTCTTTGGGGTTGTCTTGGCTCTGTATTGTCATCTTCTATCATTTGTCACTGTTATTACTTTAACTTTAGCACTGACTTGTCCTTTTAATTCAGTAAGTGCTACTTGTTGGGGTAGTTTTAATTGACTAGTGCACCCACCAAGAACTCAGCCATGAAGTGTAGAATCTCATTGCATTCTGTCACTATTATTACTTTAACTTTAGTACTGACTTGTCCTTTAAATTCAGTAAGTGCTACTTGTTGGGGTAGTTTTAACTGACACATAACAAGCACATAACAAGAAGGCTTGATGTAAACAAACTCAGATTACCTCTAATGTGGGCATTGATGATGTTTTAATTCATAAGTGCTTCCCTTTGGGGTTGTCTTGGTTCTGTTAGGTCATCTTTTACACTGTCACTGTTATTTAATTGATTAGTGTAAAAACAATAACTCAATCTTGATGGAAAGAGACTTTAGTATCTTCATTTGTGGTAAAAAAAAAAAAAAAAAAAAGATAAAAGAAAAGCACCAGCCAACTAATCAAATGCAAATGGCTTGAATTTAATGTGATGGTGAGCAATGTGTGAAGTACCAATGAAACTACCATAATGGCCCAGGACAGAACTACAACGACCCAGGACAGAGTTGTTTTGTTCACATTCCCTATATATGGTGTTCACAATTCTTGGCAGTCATAGCATGCCTACTAGCTGAGGGAGGACACCAGTCAGAGCAGTAGGTAAGAGATCAAGCTGGGGAAAGTAGAATGTTTACACTTTTGTCACTATTATTACTTTAACTTTAGCACTGACTTGACCTTTTAATTCAGTAAGTGCTACTTGTTGGGGTAGTTGTAATTGACCAGTGCACATGATAAGTCATGATGAAAATAAACTCAATCTAACTCATTTAGTTTTAGCATAGAAGAGTAGTAGAACACATGCTCAATGGAAGCAAACACGCTCAGACTACCTCAAATGGAGGCAGTGATGATGTTTAAATTCATAAGTGCATCTCTTTGGGGTTGTCTTGGCTCTGTATTGTCATCTTCTATCATTTGTCACTATTATTACTTTAACTTTAGCACTGACTTGTCCTTTTAATTCAGTAAGTGCTACTTGTTGGGGTAGTTTTAATTGACTAGTGCACCCACCAAGAACTCAGCCATGAAGTGTAGAATCTCATTGCATTCTGTCACTATTATTACTTTAACTTTAGTACTGACTTGTCCTTTAAATTCAGTAAGTGCTACTTGTTGGGGTAGTTTTAACTGACACATAACAAGCACATAACAAGAAGGCTTGATGTAAACAAACTCAGATTACCTCTAATGTGGGCATTGATGATGTTTTAATTCATAAGTGCTTCCCTTTGGGGTTGTCTTGGTTCTGTTAGGTCATCTTTTACACTGTCACTGTTATTTAATTGATTAGTGTAAAAACAATAACTCAATCTTGATGGAAAGAGACTGGAAAGAAGAGTATCTTCATTTGTGGTAAAAAAAAAAAAAAAAGAATAAAGAAAAGCACCAGCCAACTAATCAAATGCAAATGGCTTGAATTTAATGTGATGGTGAGCAATGTGTGAAGTACCAATGAAACTACCATAATGGCCCAGGACAGAACTACAACGACCCAGGACAGAGTTGTTTTGTTCACATTCCCTATATATGGTGTCCACAATTCTTGCCAGTCATAGCATGCCTACTAGCTGAGGGAGGACACCAGTCAGAGCAGTAGGTAAGAGATCAAGCTGGGGAAAGTAGAATGTTTAAACTTTTGTCACTATTATTACTTTAACTTTAGCACTGACTTGACCTTTTAATTCAGTAAGTGCTACTTGTTGGGGTAGTTGTAATTGACCAGTGCACATGATAAGTCATGTTTGATGAAAATAAACTCAATCTAACTCATTTAGTTTTAGCATAGAAGAATAGTTTTGTATTGACTTGTGCACATACAAAGAACACATGCTCAATGGAAGCAAACTCACACTACCTCAAATGGAGGCAATGATGATGTTTAAATTCATAAGTGCATCTCTTTGGGGTTGTCTTGGCTCTGTATTGTCATCTTCTATCATTTGTCACTATTATTACTTTAACTTTAGCACTGACTTGTCCTTTTAATTCAGTAAGTGCTACTTGTTGGGGTAGTTTTAATTGACTAGTGCACCTACCAAAAACTCAGCCATGAAGGGTAGAATATCATTGCATTCTGTCACTATTATTACTTTAACTTTAGCACTGACTTGTCCTTTAAATTCAGTAAGTGCTACTTGTTGGGGTAGTTTTAACTGACACATAACAAGCACATAACAAGAAGGCTTGATGTAAACAAACTCAGATTACCTCTAATGGGGGCATTGATGATGTTTTAATTCATAAGTGCTTCCCTTTGGGGTTGTCTTGGTTCTGTTAGGTCATCTTTTACACTTTAGCACTGTCACTGTTATTTAATTGATTAGTGTAAAAACAAAAACCCAATCTTGATGGAAAGAGACTTTGGTATCTTCATTTTTGGTAAAAAAAAAAAAAAAGAATAAAGAAAAGCACCAGCCAACTAATCAAATGCAAATGGCTTGAATTTAATGTGATGGTGAGCAATGTGTGAAGTACCAATGAAACTACCATAATGGCCCAGGACAGAACTACAACGACCCAGTACAGAGTTGTTTTGTTCACATTCCCTATATATGGTGTTCACAATTCTTGGCAGTCATAGCATGCCTACTAGCTGAGGGAGGACACCAGTCAGAGCAGTAGGTAAGAGATCAAGCTGGGGAAAGTAGAATGTTTACACTTTTTTCACTATTATTACTTTAACTTTAGCACTGACTTGACCTTTTAATTCAGTAAGTGCTACTTGTTGGGGTAGTTGTAATTGACCAGTGCACATGATAAGTCATGTTTGACGGAAATAAACTCAATCTAACTCATTTCGTTTTAGCATAGAAGAGTAGTTTTGTATTGACTCGTGCACATACAAAGAACACATGCTCAATGGAAGCAAACACGCTCAGACTACCTCAAATGGAGGCAGTGATGATGTTTAAATTCATAAGTGCATCTATTTGGGGTTGTCTTGGCTCTGTATTGTCATCTTCTATCCTTTGTCACTATTATTACTTTAACTTTAGCACTGACTTGTCCTTTTAATTCAGTAAGTGCTACTTGTTGGGGTAGTTTTAACTGACACATAACAAGCACATAACAAGAAGGCTTGATGTAAACAAACTCAGATTACCTCTAATGGGGGCATTGATGATGTTTTAATTCATAAGTGCTTCCCTTTGGGGTTGTCTTGGTTCTGTTAGGTCATCTTTTACACTTTAGCACTGTCACTGTTATTTAATTGATTAGTGTAAAAACAATAACCCAATCTTGATGGAAAGAGACTTTGGTATCTTCATTTGTGGTAAAAAAAAAAAAAAGAATAAAGAAAAGCACCAGCCAACTAATCAAATGCAAATAGCTTGAATTTAATGTGATGGTGAGCAATGTGTGAAGTACCAATGAAACTACCATAATGGCCCAGGACAGAACTACAACGACCCAGGACAGAGTTGTTTTGTTCACATTCCCTATATATGGTGTTCACAATTCTTGTCAGTCATAGCATGCCTACTAGCTGAGGGAGGACACCAGTCAGAGCAGTAGGTAAGAGATCAAGCTGGGGAAAGTAGAATGTTTACACTTTTGTCACTATTACTTTACTTTACTTACTTACTTTAACTTTAGCACTGACTTGACCTTTTAATTCAGTAAGTGCTACTTGTTGGGGTAGTTGTAATTGACCAGTGCACATGATAAGTCATGTTTGATGAAAATAAACTCAATCTAACTCATTTAGTTTTAGCATAGAAGAATAGTTTTGTATTGACTCGTGCACTTACAAAGAACACATGCTCAATGGAAGCAAACAAGCTTCAGACTACCTCAAATGGAGGCAGTGATGATGTTTAAATTCATAAGTGCATCTCTTTGGGGTTGTCTTGGCTCTGTATTGTCATCTTCTATCATTTGTCACTATTATTACTTTAACTTTAGCACTGACTTGTCCTTTTAATTCAGTAAGTGCTACTTGTTGGGGTAGTTTTAATTGACTAGTGCACCTACCAAAAACTCAGCCATGAAGGGTAGAATCTCATTGCATTCTGTCACTATTATTACTTTAACTTTAGCACTGACTTGTCCTTTAAATTCAGTAAGTGCTACTTGTTGGGGTAGTTTTAACTGACACATAACAAGCACATAACAAGAAGGCTTGATGTAAACAAACTCAGATTACCTCTAATGGGGGCATTGATGATGTTTTAATTCATAAGTGCTTCCCTTTGGGGTTGTCTTGGTTCTGTTAGGTCATCTTTTACACTTTAGCACTGTCACTGTTATTTAATTGATTAGTGTAAAAACAATAACCCAATCTTGATGGAAAGAGACTTTGGTATCTTCATTTGTGGTAAAAAAAAAAAAAAAAAAAGAATAAAGAAAAGCACCAGCCAACTAATCAAATGCAAATGGCTTGAATTTAATGTGATGGTGAGCAATGTGTGAAGTACCAATGAAACTACCATAATGGCCCAGGACAGAACTACAACGACCCAGGACAGAGTTGTTTTGTTCACATTCCCTATATATGGTGTTCACAATTCTTGGCAGTCATAGCATGCCTACTAGCTGAGGGAGGACACCAGTCAGAGCAGTAGGTAAGAGATCAAGCTGGGGAAAGTAGAATGTTTACACTTTTGTCACTATTATTACTTAGCACTGACTTGACCTTTTAATTCAGTAAGTGCTACTTGTTGGGGTAGTTGTAATTGACCAGTGCACATGATAAGTCATGATGAAAATAAACTCAATCTAACTCATTTAGTTTTAGCATAGAAGAGTAGTAGAACACATGCTCAATGGAAGCAAACACGCTCAGACTACCTCAAATGGAGGCAGTGATGATGTTTAAATTCATAAGTGCATCTCTTTGGGGTTGTCTTGGCTCTGTATTGTCATCTTCTATCATTTGTCACTATTATTACTTTAACTTTAGCACTGACTTGTCCTTTTAATTCAGTAAGTGCTACTTGTTGGGGTAGTTTTAATTGACTAGTGCACCCACCAAGAACTCAGCCATGAAGTGTAGAATCTCGTTGCATTCTGTCACTATTATTACTTTAACTTTAGCACTGACTTGTCCTTTAAATTCAGTAAGTGCTACTTGTTGGGATAGTTTTAACTGACACATAACAAGCACATAACAAGAAGGCTTGATGTAAACAAACTCAGATTACCTCTAATGGGGGCATTGATGATGTTTTAATTCATAAGTGCTTCCCTTTGGGGTTGTCTTGGTTCTGTTAGGTCATCTGTTACACTTTAGCACTGTCACTGTTATTTAATTGATTAGTGTAAAAACAATAACCCAATCTTGATGGAAAGAGACTTTGGTATATTCATTTGTGGTAAAAAAAAAAAAAAAAAGAATAAAGAAAAGCACCAGCCAACTAATCAAATGCAAATGGCTTGAATTTAATGTGATGGTGAGCAATGTGTGAAGTACCAATGAAACTACCATAATGGCCCAGGACAGAACTACAACGACCCAGGACAGAGTTGTTTTGTTCACATTCCCTATATATGGTGTTCACAATTCTTGGCAGTCATAGCATGCCTACTAGCTGAGGGAGGACACCAGTCAGAGCAGTAGGTAAGAGATCAAGCTGGGGAAAGTAGAATGTTTACACTTTTGTCACTATTATTACTTTAACTTTAGCACTGACTTGACCTTTTAATTCAGTAAGTGCTACTTGTTGGGGTAGTTGTAATTGACCAGTGCACATGATAAGTCATGTTTGATGAAAATAAACTCAATCTAACTCATTTAGTTTTAGCATAGAAGAATAGTTTTGTATTGACTCGTGCACATACAAAGAACACATGCTCAATGGAAGCAAACAAGCTTCAGACTACCTCAAATGGAGGCAGTGATGATGTTTAAATTCATAAGTGCATCTCTTTGGGGTTGTCTTGGCTCTGTATTGTCATCTTCTATCATTTGTCACTATTATTACTTTAACTTTAGCACTGACTTGTCCTTTTAATTCAGTAAGTGCTACTTGTTGGGGTAGTTTTAATTGACTAGTGCACCTACCAAAAACTCAGCCATGAAGGGTAGAATCTCATTGCATTCTGTCACTATTATTACTTTAACTTTAGCACTGACTTGTCCTTTAAATTCAGTAAGTGCTACTTGTTGGGGTAGTTTTAACTGACACATAACAAGCACATAACAAGAAGGCTTGATGTAAACAAACTCAGATTACCTCTAATGGGGGCATTGATGATGTTTTAATTCATAAGTGCTTCCCTTTGGGGTTGTCTTGGTTCTGTTAGGTCATCTTTTACAATTTAGCACTGTCACTGTTATTTAATTGATTAGTGTAAAAACAATAACCCAATCTTGATGGAAAGAGACTTTGGTATCTTCATTTGTGGTAAAAAAAAAAAAAAAAAGAATAAAGAAAATCACCAGCCAACTAATCAAATGCAAATGGCTTGAATTTAATGTGATGGTGAGCAATGTGTGAAGTACCAATGAAACTACCATAATGGCCCAGGACAGAACTACAACGACCCAGGACAGAGTTGTTTTGTTCACATTCCCTATATATGGTGTTCACAATTCTTGGCAGTCATAGCATGCCTACTAGCTGAGGGAGGACACCAGTCAGAGCAGTAGGTAAGAGATCAAGCTGGGGAAAGTAGAATGTTTACACTTTTGTCACTATTATTACTTAGCACTGACTTGACCTTTTAATTCAGTAAGTGCTACTTGTTGGGGTAGTTGTAATTGACCAGTGCACATGATAAGTCATGATGAAAATAAACTCAATCTAACTCATTTAGTTTTAGCATAGAAGAGTAGTAGAACACATGCTCAATGGAAGCAAACACGCTCAGACTACCTCAAATGGAGGCAGTGATGATGTTTAAATTCATAAGTGCATCTCTTTGGGGTTGTCTTGGCTCTGTATTGTCATCTTCTATCATTTGTCACTGTTATTACTTTAACTTTAGCACTGACTTGTCCTTTTAATTCAGTAAGTGCTACTTGTTGGGGTAGTTTTAATTGACTAGTGCACCCACCAAGAACTCAGCCATGAAGTGTAGAATCTCATTGCATTCTGTCACTATTATTACTTTAACTTTAGTACTGACTTGTCCTTTAAATTCAGTAAGTGCTACTTGTTGGGGTAGTTTTAACTGACACATAACAAGCACATAACAAGAAGGCTTGATGTAAACAAACTCAGATTACCTCTAATGTGGGCATTGATGATGTTTTAATTCATAAGTGCTTCCCTTTGGGGTTGTCTTGGTTCTGTTAGGTCATCTTTTACACTGTCACTGTTATTTAATTGATTAGTGTAAAAACAATAACTCAATCTTGATGGAAAGAGACTTTAGTATCTTCATTTGTGGTAAAAAAAAAAAAAAAAAAAAGATAAAAGAAAAGCACCAGCCAACTAATCAAATGCAAATGGCTTGAATTTAATGTGATGGTGAGCAATGTGTGAAGTACCAATGAAACTACCATAATGGCCCAGGACAGAACTACAACGACCCAGGACAGAGTTGTTTTGTTCACATTCCCTATATATGGTGTTCACAATTCTTGGCAGTCATAGCATGCCTACTAGCTGAGGGAGGACACCAGTCAGAGCAGTAGGTAAGAGATCAAGCTGGGGAAAGTAGAATGTTTACACTTTTGTCACTATTATTACTTTAACTTTAGCACTGACTTGACCTTTTAATTCAGTAAGTGCTACTTGTTGGGGTAGTTGTAATTGACCAGTGCACATGATAAGTCATGATGAAAATAAACTCAATCTAACTCATTTAGTTTTAGCATAGAAGAGTAGTAGAACACATGCTCAATGGAAGCAAACACGCTCAGACTACCTCAAATGGAGGCAGTGATGATGTTTAAATTCATAAGTGCATCTCTTTGGGGTTGTCTTGGCTCTGTATTGTCATCTTCTATCATTTGTCACTATTATTACTTTAACTTTAGCACTGACTTGTCCTTTTAATTCAGTAAGTGCTACTTGTTGGGGTAGTTTTAATTGACTAGTGCACCCACCAAGAACTCAGCCATGAAGTGTAGAATCTCATTGCATTCTGTCACTATTATTACTTTAACTTTAGTACTGACTTGTCCTTTAAATTCAGTAAGTGCTACTTGTTGGGGTAGTTTTAACTGACACATAACAAGCACATAACAAGAAGGCTTGATGTAAACAAACTCAGATTACCTCTAATGTGGGCATTGATGATGTTTTAATTCATAAGTGCTTCCCTTTGGGGTTGTCTTGGTTCTGTTAGGTCATCTTTTACACTGTCACTGTTATTTAATTGATTAGTGTAAAAACAATAACTCAATCTTGATGGAAAGAGACTGGAAAGAAGAGTATCTTCATTTGTGGTAAAAAAAAAAAAAAAAAAGAATAAAGAAAAGCACCAGCCAACTAATCAAATGCAAATGGCTTGAATTTAATGTGATGGTGAGCAATGTGTGAAGTACCAATGAAACTACCATAATGGCCCAGGACAGAACTACAACGACCCAGGACAGAGTTGTTTTGTTCACATTCCCTATATATGGTGTCCACAATTCTTGCCAGTCATAGCATGCCTACTAGCTGAGGGAGGACACCAGTCAGAGCAGTAGGTAAGAGATCAAGCTGGGGAAAGTAGAATGTTTAAACTTTTGTCACTATTATTACTTTAACTTTAGCACTGACTTGACCTTTTAATTCAGTAAGTGCTACTTGTTGGGGTAGTTGTAATTGACCAGTGCACATGATAAGTCATGTTTGATGAAAATAAACTCAATCTAACTCATTTAGTTTTAGCATAGAAGAATAGTTTTGTATTGACTTGTGCACATACAAAGAACACATGCTCAATGGAAGCAAACTCACACTACCTCAAATGGAGGCAATGATGATGTTTAAATTCATAAGTGCATCTCTTTGGGGTTGTCTTGGCTCTGTATTGTCATCTTCTATCATTTGTCACTATTATTACTTTAACTTTAGCACTGACTTGTCCTTTTAATTCAGTAAGTGCTACTTGTTGGGGTAGTTTTAATTGACTAGTGCACCTACCAAAAACTCAGCCATGAAGGGTAGAATATCATTGCATTCTGTCACTATTATTACTTTAACTTTAGCACTGACTTGTCCTTTAAATTCAGTAAGTGCTACTTGTTGGGGTAGTTTTAACTGACACATAACAAGCACATAACAAGAAGGCTTGATGTAAACAAACTCAGATTACCTCTAATGGGGGCATTGATGATGTTTTAATTCATAAGTGCTTCCCTTTGGGGTTGTCTTGGTTCTGTTAGGTCATCTTTTACACTTTAGCACTGTCACTGTTATTTAATTGATTAGTGTAAAAACAAAAACCCAATCTTGATGGAAAGAGACTTTGGTATCTTCATTTTTGGTAAAAAAAAAAAAAAAGAATAAAGAAAAGCACCAGCCAACTAATCAAATGCAAATGGCTTGAATTTAATGTGATGGTGAGCAATGTGTGAAGTACCAATGAAACTACCATAATGGCCCAGGACAGAACTACAACGACCCAGTACAGAGTTGTTTTGTTCACATTCCCTATATATGGTGTTCACAATTCTTGGCAGTCATAGCATGCCTACTAGCTGAGGGAGGACACCAGTCAGAGCAGTAGGTAAGAGATCAAGCTGGGGAAAGTAGAATGTTTACACTTTTTTCACTATTATTACTTTAACTTTAGCACTGACTTGACCTTTTAATTCAGTAAGTGCTACTTGTTGGGGTAGTTGTAATTGACCAGTGCACATGATAAGTCATGTTTGACGGAAATAAACTCAATCTAACTCATTTCGTTTTAGCATAGAAGAGTAGTTTTGTATTGACTCGTGCACATACAAAGAACACATGCTCAATGGAAGCAAACACGCTCAGACTACCTCAAATGGAGGCAGTGATGATGTTTAAATTCATAAGTGCATCTATTTGGGGTTGTCTTGGCTCTGTATTGTCATCTTCTATCCTTTGTCACTATTATTACTTTAACTTTAGCACTGACTTGTCCTTTTAATTCAGTAAGTGCTACTTGTTGGGGTAGTTTTAACTGACACATAACAAGCACATAACAAGAAGGCTTGATGTAAACAAACTCAGATTACCTCTAATGGGGGCATTGATGATGTTTTAATTCATAAGTGCTTCCCTTTGGGGTTGTCTTGGTTCTGTTAGGTCATCTTTTACACTTTAGCACTGTCACTGTTATTTAATTGATTAGTGTAAAAACAATAACCCAATCTTGATGGAAAGAGACTTTGGTATCTTCATTTGTGGTAAAAAAAAAAAAAAGAATAAAGAAAAGCACCAGCCAACTAATCAAATGCAAATGGCTTGAATTTAATGTGATGGTGAGCAATGTGTGAAGTACCAATGAAACTACCATAATGGCCCAGGACAGAACTACAACGACCCAGGACAGAGTTGTTTTGTTCACATTCCCTATATATGGTGTTCACAATTCTTGGCAGTCATAGCATGCCTACTAGCTGAGGGAGGACACCAGTCAGAGCAGTAGGTAAGAGATCAAGCTGGGGAAAGTAGAATGTTTACACTTTTGTCACTATTATTACTTAGCACTGACTTGACCTTTTAATTCAGTAAGTGCTACTTGTTGGGGTAGTTGTAATTGACCAGTGCACATGATAAGTCATGATGAAAATAAACTCAATCTAACTCATTTAGTTTTAGCATAGAAGAGTAGTAGAACACATGCTCAATGGAAGCAAACACGCTCAGACTACCTCAAATGGAGGCAGTGATGATGTTTAAATTCATAAGTGCATCTCTTTGGGGTTGTCTTGGCTCTGTATTGTCATCTTCTATCATTTGTCACTATTATTACTTTAACTTTAGCACTGACTTGTCCTTTTAATTCAGTAAGTGCTACTTGTTGGGGTAGTTTTAATTGACTAGTGCACCCACCAAGAACTCAGCCATGAAGTGTAGAATCTCGTTGCATTCTGTCACTATTATTACTTTAACTTTAGCACTGACTTGTCCTTTAAATTCAGTAAGTGCTACTTGTTGGGATAGTTTTAACTGACACATAACAAGCACATAACAAGAAGGCTTGATGTAAACAAACTCAGATTACCTCTAATGGGGGCATTGATGATGTTTTAATTCATAAGTGCTTCCCTTTGGGGTTGTCTTGGTTCTGTTAGGTCATCTGTTACACTTTAGCACTGTCACTGTTATTTAATTGATTAGTGTAAAAACAATAACCCAATCTTGATGGAAAGAGACTTTGGTATATTCATTTGTGGTAAAAAAAAAAAAAAAAAGAATAAAGAAAAGCACCAGCCAACTAATCAAATGCAAATGGCTTGAATTTAATGTGATGGTGAGCAATGTGTGAAGTACCAATGAAACTACCATAATGGCCCAGGACAGAACTACAACGACCCAGGACAGAGTTGTTTTGTTCACATTCCCTATATATGGTGTTCACAATTCTTGGCAGTCATAGCATGCCTACTAGCTGAGGGAGGACACCAGTCAGAGCAGTAGGTAAGAGATCAAGCTGGGGAAAGTAGAATGTTTACACTTTTGTCACTATTATTACTTTAACTTTAGCACTGACTTGACCTTTTAATTCAGTAAGTGCTACTTGTTGGGGTAGTTGTAATTGACCAGTGCACATGATAAGTCATGTTTGATGAAAATAAACTCAATCTAACTCATTTAGTTTTAGCATAGAAGAATAGTTTTGTATTGACTCGTGCACATACAAAGAACACATGCTCAATGGAAGCAAACAAGCTTCAGACTACCTCAAATGGAGGCAGTGATGATGTTTAAATTCATAAGTGCATCTCTTTGGGGTTGTCTTGGCTCTGTATTGTCATCTTCTATCATTTGTCACTATTATTACTTTAACTTTAGCACTGACTTGTCCTTTTAATTCAGTAAGTGCTACTTGTTGGGGTAGTTTTAATTGACTAGTGCACCTACCAAAAACTCAGCCATGAAGGGTAGAATCTCATTGCATTCTGTCACTATTATTACTTTAACTTTAGCACTGACTTGTCCTTTAAATTCAGTAAGTGCTACTTGTTGGGGTAGTTTTAACTGACACATAACAAGCACATAACAAGAAGGCTTGATGTAAACAAACTCAGATTACCTCTAATGGGGGCATTGATGATGTTTTAATTCATAAGTGCTTCCCTTTGGGGTTGTCTTGGTTCTGTTAGGTCATCTTTTACAATTTAGCACTGTCACTGTTATTTAATTGATTAGTGTAAAAACAATAACCCAATCTTGATGGAAAGAGACTTTGGTATCTTCATTTGTGGTAAAAAAAAAAAAAAAAAGAATAAAGAAAATCACCAGCCAACTAATCAAATGCAAATGGCTTGAATTTAATGTGATGGTGAGCAATGTGTGAAGTACCAATGAAACTACCATAATGGCCCAGGACAGAACTACAACGACCCAGGACAGAGTTGTTTTGTTCACATTCCCTATATATGGTGTTCACAATTCTTGGCAGTCATAGCATGCCTACTAGCTGAGGGAGGACACCAGTCAGAGCAGTAGGTAAGAGATCAAGCTGGGGAAAGTAGAATGTTTACACTTTTGTCACTATTATTACTTAGCACTGACTTGACCTTTTAATTCAGTAAGTGCTACTTGTTGGGGTAGTTGTAATTGACCAGTGCACATGATAAGTCATGATGAAAATAAACTCAATCTAACTCATTTAGTTTTAGCATAGAAGAGTAGTAGAACACATGCTCAATGGAAGCAAACACGCTCAGACTACCTCAAATGGAGGCAGTGATGATGTTTAAATTCATAAGTGCATCTCTTTGGGGTTGTCTTGGCTCTGTATTGTCATCTTCTATCATTTGTCACTATTATTACTTTAACTTTAGCACTGACTTGTCCTTTTAATTCAGTAAGTGCTACTTGTTGGGGTAGTTTTAATTGACTAGTGCACCCACCAAGAACTCAGCCATGAAGTGTAGAATCTCATTGCATTCTGTCACTATTATTACTTTAGTACTGACTTGTCCTTTAAATTCAGTAAGTGCTACTTGTTGGGGTAGTTTTAACTGACACATAACAAGCACATAACAAGAAGGCTTGATGTAAACAAACTCAGATTACCTCTAATGTGGGCATTGATGATGTTTTAATTCATAAGTGCTTCCCTTTGGGGTTGTCTTGATTCTGTTAGGTCATCTTTTACACTGTCACTGTTATTTAATTGATTACTGTAAAAACAATAACTCAATCTTGATGGAAAGAGACTTTAGTATCTTCATTTGTGGTAAAAAAAAAAAAAAAGGAATAAAGAAAAGCACCAGCCAACTAATCAAATGCAAATGGCTTGAATTTAATGTGATGGTGAGCAATGTGTGAAGTACCAATGAAACTACCATAATGGCCCAGGACAGAACTACAACGACCCAGGACAGAGTTGTTTTGTTCACATTCCCTATATATGGTGTTCACAATTCTTGCCAGTCATAGCATGCCTACTAGCTGAGGGAGGACACCAGTCAGAGCAGTAGGTAAGAGATCAAGCTGGGGAAAGTAGAATGTTTACACTTTTGTCACTATTATTACTTTAACTTTAGCACTGACTTGACCTTTTAATTCAGTAAGTGCTACTTGTCGGGGTAGTTGTAATTGACCAGTGCACATGATAAGTCATGTTTGATGAAAATAAACTCAATCTAACTCATTTAGTTTTAGCATAGAAGAGTAGTAGAACACATGCTCCATGGAAGCAAACACGCTCAGACTACCTCAAATGGACGCAGTGATGATGTTTAAATTCATAAGTGCATCTCTTTGGGGTTGTCTTGGCTCTGTATTGTCATCTTCTATCATTTGTCACTATTATTACTTTAACTTTAGCACTGACTTGTCCTTTTAATTCAGTAAGTGCTACTTGTTGGGGTAGTTTTAATTGACTAGTGCACCCACCAAGAACTCAGCCATGAAGTGTAGAATCTCATTGCATTCTGTCACTATTATTACTTTAACTTTAGTACTGACTTGTCCTTTAAATTCAGTAAGTGCTACTTGTTGGGGTAGTTTTAACTGACACATAACAAGCACATAACAAGAAGGCTTGATGTAAACAAACTCAGATTACCTCTAATGTGGGCATTGATGATGTTTTAATTCATAAGTGCTTCCCTTTGGGGTTGTCTTGGTTCTGTTAGGTCATCTTTTACACTGTCACTGTTATTTAATTGATTAGTGTAAAAACAATAACTCAATCTTGATGGAAAGAGACTTTAGTATCTTCATTTGTGGTAAAAAAAAAAAAAAAAAAAAAGAATAAAGAAAAGCACCAGCCAACTAATCAAATGCAAATGGCTTGAATTGAATGTGATGGTGAGCAATGTGTGAAGTACCAATGAAACTACCATAATGGCCCAGGACAGAACTACAACGACCCAGGACAGAGTTGTTTTGTTCACATTCCCTATATATGGTGTTCACAATTCTTGGCAGTCATAGCATGCCTACTAGCTGAGGGAGGACACCAGTCAGAGCAGTAGGTAAGAGATCAAGCTGGGGAAAGTAGAATGTTTACACTTTTGTCACTATTATTACTTTAACTTTAGCACTGACTTGACCTTTTAATTCAGTAAGTGCTACTTGTTGGGGTAGTTGTAATTGACCAGTGCACATGATAAGTCATGATGAAAATAAACTCAATCTAACTCATTTAGTTTTAGCATAGAAGAGTAGTAGAACACATGCTCAATGGAAGCAAACACGCTCAGACTACCTCAAATGGAGGCAGTGATGATGTTTAAATTCATAAGTGCATCTCTTTGGGGTTGTCTTGGCTCTGTATTGTCATCTTCTATCATTTGTCACTATTATTACTTTAACTTTAGCACTGACTTGTCCTTTTAATTCAGTAAGTGCTACTTGTTGGGGTAGTTTTAATTGACTAGTGCACCCACCAAGAACTCAGCCATGAAGTGTAGAATCTCATTGCATTCTGTCACTATTATTACTTTAACTTTAGTACTGACTTGTCCTTTAAATTCAGTAAGTGCTACTTGTTGGGGTAGTTTTAACTGACACATAACAAGCACATAACAAGAAGGCTTGATGTAAACAAACTCAGATTACCTCTAATGTGGGCATTGATGATGTTTTAATTCATAAGTGCTTCCCTTTGGGGTTGTCTTGGTTCTGTTAGGTCATCTTTTACACTGTCACTGTTATTTAATTGATTAGTGTAAAAACAATAACTCAATCTTGATGGAAAGAGACTTTAGTATCTTCATTTGTGGTAAAAAAAAAAAAAAAAAAAAGAATAAAGAAAAGCACCAGCCAACTAATCAAATGCAAATGGCTTGAATTTAATGTGATGGTGAGCAATGTGTGAAGTACCAATGAAACTACCATAATGGCCCAGGACAGAACTACAACGACCCAGGACAGAGTTGTTTTGTTCACATTCCCTATATATGGTGTTCACAATTCTTGCCAGTCATAGCATGCCTACTAGCTGAGGGAGGGCACCAGTCAGAGCAGTAGGTAAGAGATCAAGCTGGGGAAAGTAGAATGTTTACACTTTTGTCACTATTATTACTTTAACTTTAGCACTGACTTGACCTTTTAATTCAGTAAGTGCTACTTGTTGGGGTAGTTGTAATTGACCAGTGCACATGATAAGTCATGATGAAAATAAACTCAATCTAACTCATTTAGTTTTAGCATAGAAGAGTAGTAGAACACATGCTCAATGGAAGCAAACACGCTCAGACTACCTCAAATGGAGGCAGTGATGATGTTTAAATTCATAAGTGCATCTCTTTGGGGTTGTCTTGGCTCTGTATTGTCATCTTCTATCATTTGTCACTATTATTACTTTAACTTTAGCACTGACTTGTCCTTTTAATTCAGTAAGTGCTACTTGTTGGGGTAGTTTTAATTGACTAGTGCACCCACCAAGAACTCAGCCATGAAGTGTAGAATCTCATTGCATTCTGTCACTATTATTACTTTAACTTTAGTACTGACTTGTCCTTTAAATTCAGTAAGTGCTACTTGTTGGGGTAGTTTTAACTGACACATAACAAGCACATAACAAGAAGGCTTGATGTAAACAAACTCAGATTACCTCTAATGTGGGCATTGATGATGTTTTAATTCATAAGTGCTTCCCTTTGGGGTTGTCTTGGTTCTGTTAGGTCATCTTTTACACTGTCACTGTTATTTAATTGATTAGTGTAAAAACAATAACTCAATCTTGATGGAAAGAGACTGGAAAGAAGAGTATCTTCATTTGTGGTAAAAAAAAAAAAAAAAAAGAATAAAGAAAAGCACCAGCCAACTAATCAAATGCAAATGGCTTGAATTTAATGTGATGGTGAGCAATGTGTGAAGTACCAATGAAACTACCATAATGGCCCAGGACAGAACTACAACGACCCAGGACAGAGTTGTTTTGTTCACATTCCCTATATATGGTGTCCACAATTCTTGCCAGTCATAGCATGCCTACTAGCTGAGGGAGGACACCAGTCAGAGCAGTAGGTAAGAGATCAAGCTGGGGAAAGTAGAATGTTTAAACTTTTGTCACTATTATTACTTTAACTTTAGCACTGACTTGACCTTTTAATTCAGTAAGTGCTACTTGTTGGGGTAGTTGTAATTGACCAGTGCACATGATAAGTCATGTTTGATGAAAATAAACTCAATCTAACTCATTTAGTTTTAGCATAGAAGAATAGTTTTGTATTGACTTGTGCACATACAAAGAACACATGCTCAATGGAAGCAAACTCACACTACCTCAAATGGAGGCAATGATGATGTTTAAATTCATAAGTGCATCTCTTTGGGGTTGTCTTGGCTCTGTATTGTCATCTTCTATCATTTGTCACTATTATTACTTTAACTTTAGCACTGACTTGTCCTTTTAATTCAGTAAGTGCTACTTGTTGGGGTAGTTTTAATTGACTAGTGCACCTACCAAAAACTCAGCCATGAAGGGTAGAATATCATTGCATTCTGTCACTATTATTACTTTAACTTTAGCACTGACTTGTCCTTTAAATTCAGTAAGTGCTACTTGTTGGGGTAGTTTTAACTGACACATAACAAGCACATAACAAGAAGGCTTGATGTAAACAAACTCAGATTACCTCTAATGGGGGCATTGATGATGTTTTAATTCATAAGTGCTTCCCTTTGGGGTTGTCTTGGTTCTGTTAGGTCATCTTTTACACTTTAGCACTGTCACTGTTATTTAATTGATTAGTGTAAAAACAAAAACCCAATCTTGATGGAAAGAGACTTTGGTATCTTCATTTTTGGTAAAAAAAAAAAAAAAGAATAAAGAAAAGCACCAGCCAACTAATCAAATGCAAATGGCTTGAATTTAATGTGATGGTGAGCAATGTGTGAAGTACCAATGAAACTACCATAATGGCCCAGGACAGAACTACAACGACCCAGTACAGAGTTGTTTTGTTCACATTCCCTATATATGGTGTTCACAATTCTTGGCAGTCATAGCATGCCTACTAGCTGAGGGAGGACACCAGTCAGAGCAGTAGGTAAGAGATCAAGCTGGGGAAAGTAGAATGTTTACACTTTTTTCACTATTATTACTTTAACTTTAGCACTGACTTGACCTTTTAATTCAGTAAGTGCTACTTGTTGGGGTAGTTGTAATTGACCAGTGCACATGATAAGTCATGTTTGACGGAAATAAACTCAATCTAACTCATTTCGTTTTAGCATAGAAGAGTAGTTTTGTATTGACTCGTGCACATACAAAGAACACATGCTCAATGGAAGCAAACACGCTCAGACTACCTCAAATGGAGGCAGTGATGATGTTTAAATTCATAAGTGCATCTATTTGGGGTTGTCTTGGCTCTGTATTGTCATCTTCTATCCTTTGTCACTATTATTACTTTAACTTTAGCACTGACTTGTCCTTTTAATTCAGTAAGTGCTACTTGTTGGGGTAGTTTTAACTGACACATAACAAGCACATAACAAGAAGGCTTGATGTAAACAAACTCAGATTACCTCTAATGGGGGCATTGATGATGTTTTAATTCATAAGTGCTTCCCTTTGGGGTTGTCTTGGTTCTGTTAGGTCATCTTTTACACTTTAGCACTGTCACTGTTATTTAATTGATTAGTGTAAAAACAATAACCCAATCTTGATGGAAAGAGACTTTGGTATCTTCATTTGTGGTAAAAAAAAAAAAAAGAATAAAGAAAAGCACCAGCCAACTAATCAAATGCAAATGGCTTGAATTTAATGTGATGGTGAGCAATGTGTGAAGTACCAATGAAACTACCATAATGGCCCAGGACAGAACTACAACGACCCAGGACAGAGTTGTTTTGTTCACATTCCCTATATATGGTGTTCACAATTCTTGGCAGTCATAGCATGCCTACTAGCTGAGGGAGGACACCAGTCAGAGCAGTAGGTAAGAGATCAAGCTGGGGAAAGTAGAATGTTTACACTTTTGTCACTATTATTACTTAGCACTGACTTGACCTTTTAATTCAGTAAGTGCTACTTGTTGGGGTAGTTGTAATTGACCAGTGCACATGATAAGTCATGATGAAAATAAACTCAATCTAACTCATTTAGTTTTAGCATAGAAGAGTAGTAGAACACATGCTCAATGGAAGCAAACACGCTCAGACTACCTCAAATGGAGGCAGTGATGATGTTTAAATTCATAAGTGCATCTCTTTGGGGTTGTCTTGGCTCTGTATTGTCATCTTCTATCATTTGTCACTATTATTACTTTAACTTTAGCACTGACTTGTCCTTTTAATTCAGTAAGTGCTACTTGTTGGGGTAGTTTTAATTGACTAGTGCACCCACCAAGAACTCAGCCATGAAGTGTAGAATCTCGTTGCATTCTGTCACTATTATTACTTTAACTTTAGCACTGACTTGTCCTTTAAATTCAGTAAGTGCTACTTGTTGGGATAGTTTTAACTGACACATAACAAGCACATAACAAGAAGGCTTGATGTAAACAAACTCAGATTACCTCTAATGGGGGCATTGATGATGTTTTAATTCATAAGTGCTTCCCTTTGGGGTTGTCTTGGTTCTGTTAGGTCATCTGTTACACTTTAGCACTGTCACTGTTATTTAATTGATTAGTGTAAAAACAATAACCCAATCTTGATGGAAAGAGACTTTGGTATATTCATTTGTGGTAAAAAAAAAAAAAAAAAGAATAAAGAAAAGCACCAGCCAACTAATCAAATGCAAATGGCTTGAATTTAATGTGATGGTGAGCAATGTGTGAAGTACCAATGAAACTACCATAATGGCCCAGGACAGAACTACAACGACCCAGGACAGAGTTGTTTTGTTCACATTCCCTATATATGGTGTTCACAATTCTTGGCAGTCATAGCATGCCTACTAGCTGAGGGAGGACACCAGTCAGAGCAGTAGGTAAGAGATCAAGCTGGGGAAAGTAGAATGTTTACACTTTTGTCACTATTATTACTTTAACTTTAGCACTGACTTGACCTTTTAATTCAGTAAGTGCTACTTGTTGGGGTAGTTGTAATTGACCAGTGCACATGATAAGTCATGTTTGATGAAAATAAACTCAATCTAACTCATTTAGTTTTAGCATAGAAGAATAGTTTTGTATTGACTCGTGCACATACAAAGAACACATGCTCAATGGAAGCAAACAAGCTTCAGACTACCTCAAATGGAGGCAGTGATGATGTTTAAATTCATAAGTGCATCTCTTTGGGGTTGTCTTGGCTCTGTATTGTCATCTTCTATCATTTGTCACTATTATTACTTTAACTTTAGCACTGACTTGTCCTTTTAATTCAGTAAGTGCTACTTGTTGGGGTAGTTTTAATTGACTAGTGCACCTACCAAAAACTCAGCCATGAAGGGTAGAATCTCATTGCATTCTGTCACTATTATTACTTTAACTTTAGCACTGACTTGTCCTTTAAATTCAGTAAGTGCTACTTGTTGGGGTAGTTTTAATTGACTAGTGCACCCACCAAGAACTCAGCCATGAAGTGTAGAATCTCATTGCATTCTGTCACTATTATTACTTTAGTACTGACTTGTCCTTTAAATTCAGTAAGTGCTACTTGTTGGGGTAGTTTTAACTGACACATAACAAGCACATAACAAGAAGGCTTGATGTAAACAAACTCAGATTACCTCTAATGTGGGCATTGATGATGTTTTAATTCATAAGTGCTTCCCTTTGGGGTTGTCTTGATTCTGTTAGGTCATCTTTTACACTGTCACTGTTATTTAATTGATTACTGTAAAAACAATAACTCAATCTTGATGGAAAGAGACTTTAGTATCTTCATTTGTGGTAAAAAAAAAAAAAAAGGAATAAAGAAAAGCACCAGCCAACTAATCAAATGCAAATGGCTTGAATTTAATGTGATGGTGAGCAATGTGTGAAGTACCAATGAAACTACCATAATGGCCCAGGACAGAACTACAACGACCCAGGACAGAGTTGTTTTGTTCACATTCCCTATATATGGTGTTCACAATTCTTGCCAGTCATAGCATGCCTACTAGCTGAGGGAGGACACCAGTCAGAGCAGTAGGTAAGAGATCAAGCTGGGGAAAGTAGAATGTTTACACTTTTGTCACTATTATTACTTTAACTTTAGCACTGACTTGACCTTTTAATTCAGTAAGTGCTACTTGTCGGGGTAGTTGTAATTGACCAGTGCACATGATAAGTCATGTTTGATGAAAATAAACTCAATCTAACTCATTTAGTTTTAGCATAGAAGAGTAGTAGAACACATGCTCCATGGAAGCAAACACGCTCAGACTACCTCAAATGGACGCAGTGATGATGTTTAAATTCATAAGTGCATCTCTTTGGGGTTGTCTTGGCTCTGTATTGTCATCTTCTATCATTTGTCACTATTATTACTTTAACTTTAGCACTGACTTGTCCTTTTAATTCAGTAAGTGCTACTTGTTGGGGTAGTTTTAATTGACTAGTGCACCCACCAAGAACTCAGCCATGAAGTGTAGAATCTCATTGCATTCTGTCACTATTATTACTTTAACTTTAGTACTGACTTGTCCTTTAAATTCAGTAAGTGCTACTTGTTGGGGTAGTTTTAACTGACACATAACAAGCACATAACAAGAAGGCTTGATGTAAACAAACTCAGATTACCTCTAATGTGGGCATTGATGATGTTTTAATTCATAAGTGCTTCCCTTTGGGGTTGTCTTGGTTCTGTTAGGTCATCTTTTACACTGTCACTGTTATTTAATTGATTAGTGTAAAAACAATAACTCAATCTTGATGGAAAGAGACTTTAGTATCTTCATTTGTGGTAAAAAAAAAAAAAAAAAAAAAAGAATAAAGAAAAGCACCAGCCAACTAATCAAATGCAAATGGCTTGAATTGAATGTGATGGTGAGCAATGTGTGAAGTACCAATGAAACTACCATAATGGCCCAGGACAGAACTACAACGACCCAGGACAGAGTTGTTTTGTTCACATTCCCTATATATGGTGTTCACAATTCTTGGCAGTCATAGCATGCCTACTAGCTGAGGGAGGACACCAGTCAGAGCAGTAGGTAAGAGATCAAGCTGGGGAAAGTAGAATGTTTACACTTTTGTCACTATTATTACTTTAACTTTAGCACTGACTTGACCTTTTAATTCAGTAAGTGCTACTTGTTGGGGTAGTTGTAATTGACCAGTGCACATGATAAGTCATGTTTGATGAAAATAAACTCAATCTAACTCATTTAGTTTTAGCATAGAAGAGTAGTAGAACACATGCTCAATGGAAGCAAACACGCTCAGACTACCTCAAATGGACGCAGTGATGATGTTTAAATTCATAAGTGCATCTCTTTGGGGTTGTCGTGGCTCTGTATTGTCATCTTCTATCATTTGTCACTATTATTACTTTAACTTTAGCACTGACTTGTCCTTTTAATTCAGTAAGTGCTACTTGTTGGGGTAGTTTTAATTGACTAGTGCACCCACCAAGAACTCAGCCATGAAGTGTAGAATCTCATTGCATTCTGTCACTATTATTACTTTAACTTTAGTACTGACTTGTCCTTTAAATTCAGTAAGTGCTACTTGTTGGGGTAGTTTTAACTGACACATAACAAGCACATAACAAGAAGGCTTGATGTAAACAAACTCAGATTACCTCTAATGTGGGCATTGATGATGTTTTAATTCATAAGTGCTTCCCTTTGGGGTTGTCTTGGTTCTTTTAGGTCATCTTTTACACTGTCACTGTTATTTAATTGATTAGTGTAAAAACAATAACTCAATCTTGATGGAAAGAGACTGGAAAGAAGAGTATCTTCATTTGTGGTAAAAAAAAAAAAAAAAAAGAATAAAGAAAAGCACCAGCCAACTAATCAAATGCAAATGGCTTGAATTTAATGTGATGGTGAGCAATGTGTGAAGTACCAATGAAACTACCATAATGGCCCAGGACAGAACTACAACGACCCAGGACAGAGTTGTTTTGTTCACATTCCCTATATATGGTGTCCACAATTCTTGCCAGTCATAGCATGCCTACTAGCTGAGGGAGGACACCAGTCAGAGCAGTAGGTAAGAGATCAAGCTGGGGAAAGTAGAATGTTTAAACTTTTGTCACTATTATTACTTTAACTTTAGCACTGACTTGACCTTTTAATTCAGTAAGTGCTACTTGTTGGGGTAGTTGTAATTGACCAGTGCACATGATAAGTCATGTTTGATGAAAATAAACTCAATCTAACTCATTTAGTTTTAGCATAGAAGAATAGTTTTGTATTGACTCGTGCACATACAAAGAACACATGCTCAATGGAAGCAAACTCAGACTACCTCAAATGGAGGCAATGATGATGTTTAAATTCATAAGTGCATCTCTTTGGGGTTGTCTTGGCTCTGTATTGTCATCTTCTATCATTTGTCACTATTATTACTTTAACTTTAGCACTGACTTGTCCTTTTAATTCAGTAAGTGCTACTTGTTGGGGTAGTTTTAATTGACTAGTGCACCTACCAAAAACTCAGCCATGAAGGGTAGAATATCATTGCATTCTGTCACTATTATTACTTTAACTTTAGCACTGACTTGTCCTTTAAATTCAGTAAGTGCTACTTGTTGGGGTAGTTTTAACTGACACATAACAAGCACATAACAAGAAGGCTTGATGTAAACAAACTCAGATTACCTCTAATGGGGGCATTGATGATGTTTTAATTCATAAGTGCTTCCCTTTGGGGTTGTCTTGGTTCTGTTAGGTCATCTTTTACACTTTAGCACTGTCACTGTTATTTAATTGATTAGTGTAAAAACAAAAACCCAATCTTGATGGAAAGAGACTTTGGTATCTTCATTTTTGGTAAAAAAAAAAAAAAGAATAAAGAAAAGCACCAGCCAACTAATCAAATGCAAATGGCTTGAATTTAATGTGATGGTGAGCAATGTGTGAAGTACCAATGAAACTACCATAATGTCCCAGGACAGAACTACAACGACCCAGTACAGAGTTGTTTTGTTCACATTCCCTATATATGGTGTTCACAATTCTTGGCAGTCATAGCATGCCTACTAGCTGAGGGAGGACACCAGTCAGAGCAGTAGGTAAGAGATCAAGCTGGGGAAAGTAGAATGTTTACACTTTTGTCACTATTATTACTTTAACTTTAGCACTGACTTGACCTTTTAATTCAGTAAGTGCTACTTGTTGGGGTAGTTGTAATTGATCAGTGCACATGATAAGTCATGTTTGACGAAAATAAACTCAATCTAACTCATTTCGTTTTAGCATAGAAGAGTAGTTTTGTATTGACTCGTGCACATACAAAGAACACATGCTCAATGGAAGCAAACACGCTCAGACTACCTCAAATGGAGGCAGTGATGATGTTTAAATTCATAAGTGCATCTATTTGGGGTTGTCTTGGCTCTGTATTGTCATCTTCTATCATTTGTCACTATTATTACTTTAACTTTAGCACTGACTTGTCCTTTTAATTCAGTAAGTGCTACTTGTTGGGGTAGTTTTAACTGACACATAACAAGCACATAACAAGAAGGCTTGATGTAAACAAACTCAGATTACCTCTAATGGGGGCATTGATGATGTTTTAATTCATAAGTGCTTCCCTTTGGGGTTGTCTTGGTTCTGTTAGGTCATCTTTTACACTTTAGCACTGTCACTGTTATTTAATTGATTAGTGTAAAAACAATAACCCAATCTTGATGGAAAGAGACTTTGGTATCTTCATTTGTGGTAAAAAAAAAAAAAAAGAATAAAGAAAAGCACCAGCCAACTAATCAAATGCAAATGGCTTGAATTTAATGTGATGGTGAGCAATGTGTGAAGTACCAATGAAACTACCATAATGGCCCAGGACAGAACTACAACGACCCAGGACAGAGTTGTTTTGTTCACATTCCCTATATATGGTGTTCACAATTCTTGGCAGTCATAGCATGCCTACTAGCTGAGGGAGGACACCAGTCAGAGCAGTAGGTAAGAGATCAAGCTGGGGAAAGTAGAATGTTTACACTTTTGTCACTATTATTACTTTAACTTTAGCACTGACTTGACCTTTTAATTCAGTAAGTGCTACTTGTTGGGGTAGTTGTAATTGACCAGTGCACATGATAAGTCATGTTTGATGAAAATAAACTCAATCTAACTCATTTAGTTTTAGCATAGAAGAATAGTTTTGTATTGACTCGTGCACATACAAAGAACACATGCTCAATGGAAGCAAGCAAGCTTCAAACTACCTCAAATGGAGGCAGTGATGATGTTTAAATTCATAAGTGCATCTCTTTGGGGTTGTCTTGGCTCTGTATTGTCATCTTCTATCATTTGTCACTATTATTACTTTAACTTTAGCACTGACTTGTCCTTTTAATTCAGTAAGTGCTACTTGTTGGGGTAGTTTTAATTGACTAGTGCACCTACCAAAAACTCAGCCATGAAGGGTAGAATCTCATTGCATTCTGTCACTATTATTACTTTAACTTTAGCACTGACTTGTCCTTTAAATTCAGTAAGTGCTACTTGTTGGGGTAGTTTTAACTGACACATAACAAGCACATAACAAGAAGGCTTGATGTAAACAAACTCAGATTACCTCTAATGGGGGCATTGATGATGTTTTAATTCATAAGTGCTTCCCTTTGGGGTTGTCTTGGTTCTGTTAGGTCATCTTTTACACTTTAGCACTGTCACTGTTATTTAATTGATTAGTGTAAAAACAATAACCCAATCTTGATGGAAAGAGACTTTGGTATCTTCATTTGTGGTAAAAAAAAAAAAAAAAAAGAATAAAGAAAATCACCAGCCAACTAATCAAATGCAAATGGCTTGAATTTAATGTGATGGTGAGCAATGTGTGAAGTACCAATGAAACTACCATAATGGCCCAGGACAGAACTACAACGACCCAGGACAGAGTTGTTTTGTTCACATTCCCTATATATGGTGTTCACAATTCTTGGCAGTCATAGCATGCCTACTAACTGAGGGAGGACACCAGTCAGAGCAGTAGGTAAGAGATCAAGCTGGGGAAAGTAGAATGTTTACACTTTTGTCACTATTATTACTTAGCACTGACTTGACCTTTTAATTCAGTAAGTGCTACTTGTTGGGGTAGTTGTAATTGACCAGTGCACATGATAAGTCATGATGAAAATAAACTCAATCTAACTCATTTAGTTTTAGCATAGAAGAGTAGTAGAACACATGCTCAATGGAAGCATACACGCTCAGACTACCTCAAATGGAGGCAGTGATGATGTTTAAATTCATAAGTGCATCTCTTTGGGGTTGTCTTGGCTCTGTATTGTCATCTTCTATCATTTGTCACTATTATTACTTTAACTTTAGCACTGACTTGTCCTTTTAATTCAGTAAGTGCTACTTGTTGGGGTAGTTTTAATTGACTAGTGCACCCACCAAGAACTCAGCCATGAAGTGTAGAATCTCATTGCATTCTGTCACTATTATTACTTTAACTTTAGTACTGAATTGTCCTTTAAATTCAGTAAGTGCTACTTGTTGGGGTAGTTTTAACTGACACATAACAAGCACATAACAAGAAGGCTTTATGTAAACAAACTCAGATTACCTCTAATGTGGGCATTGATGATGTTTTAATTCATAAGTGCTTCCCTTTGGGGTTGTCTTGGTTCTGTTAGGTCATCTTTTACACTGTCACTGTTATTTAATTGATTACTGTAAAAACAATAACTCAATCTTGATGGAAAGAGACTTTAGTATCTTCATTTGTGGTAAAAAAAAAAAAATTAATGTGATGGTGAGCAATGTGTGAAGTACCAATGAAACTACCATAATGGCCCAGGACAGAACTACAACGACCCAGGACAGAGTTGTTTTGTTCACATTCCCTATATATGGTGTTCACAATTCTTGCCAGTCATAGCATGCCTACTAGCTGAGGGAGGACACCAGTCAGAGCAGTAGGTAAAAGATCAAGCTGGGGAAAGTAGAATGTTTACACTTTTGTCACTATTATTACTTTAACTTTAGCACTGACTTGACCTTTTAATTCAGTAAGTGCTACTTGTTGGGGTAGTTGTAATTGACCAGTGCACATGATAAGTCATGTTTGATGAAAATAAACTCAATCTAACTCATTTAGTTTTAGCATAGAAGAATAGTTTTGTATTGACTCGTGCACATACAAAGAACGCATGCTCAATGGAAGCAAACTCAGACTACCTCAAATGGAGGCAGTGATGATGTTTAAATTCATAAGTGCATCTCTTTGGGGTTGTCTTGGCTCTGTATTGTCATCTTCTATCATTTGTCACTATTATTACTTTAACTTTAGCACTGACTTGTCCTTTTAATTCAGTAAGTGCTACTTGTTGGGGTAGTTTTAATTGACTAGTGCACCTACCAAAAACTCAGCCATGAAGGGTAGAATCTCATTGCATTCTGTCACTATTATTACTTTAACTTTAGCACTGACTTGTCCTTTAAATTCAGTAAGTGCTACTTGTTGGGGTAGTTTTAACTGACACATAACAAGCACATAACAAGAAGGCTTGATGTAAACAAACTCAGATTACCTCTAATGGGGGCATTGATGATGTTTTAATTCATAACTGCTTCCCTTTGGGGTTGTCTTGGTTCTGTTAGGTCATCTTTTACACTTTAGCACTGTCACTGTTATTTAATTGATTAGTGTAAAAACAAAAACCCAATCTTGATGGAAAGAGACTTTGGTATCTTCATTTTTGGTAAAAAAAAAAAAAAAGAATAAAGAAAAGCACCAGCCAACTAATCAAATGCAAATGGCTTGAATTTAATGTGATGGTGAGCAATGTGTGAAGTACCAATGAAACTACCATAATGGCCCAGGACAGAACTACAACGACCCAGTACAGAGTTGTTTTGTTCACATTCCCTATATATGGTGTTCACAATTCTTGGCAGTCATAGCATGCCTACTAGCTGAGGGAGGACACCAGTCAGAGCAGTAGGTAAGAGATCAAGCTGGGGAAAGTAGAATGTTTACACTCTTGTCACTATTATTACTTTAACTTTAGCACTGACTTGACCTTTTAATTCAGTAAGTGCTACTTGTTGGGGTAGTTGTAATTGACCAGTGCACATGATAAGTCATGTTTGACGAAAATAAACTCAATCTAACTCATTTCGTTTTAGCATAGAAGAGTAGTTTTGTATTGACTCGTGCACATACAAAGAACACATGCTCAATGGAAGCAAACACGCTCAGACTACCTCAAATGGAGGCAGTGATGATGTTTAAATTCATAAGTGCATCTCTTTGGGGTTGTCTTGGCTCTGTATTGTCATCTTCTATCATTTGTCACTATTATTACTTTAACTTTAGCACTGACTTGTCCTTTTAATTCAGTAAGTGCTACTTGTTGGGGTAGTTTTAATTGACTAGTGCACCCACCAAGAACTCAGCCATGAAGTGTAGAATCTCATTGCATTCTGTCACTATTATTACTTTAACTTTAGTACTGACTTGTCCTTTAAATTCAGTAAGTGCTACTTGTTGGGGTAGTTTTAACTGACACATAACAAGCACATAACAAGAAGGCTTGATGTAAACAAACTCAGATTACCTCTAATGTGGGCATTGATGATGTTTTAATTCATAAGTGCTTCCCTTTGGGGTTGTCTTGGTTCTGTTAGGTCATCTTTTACACTGTCACTGTTATTTAATTGATTAGTGTAAAAACAATAACTCAATCTTGATGGAAAGAGACTTTAGTATCTTCATTTGTGGTAAAAAAAAAAAAAGAGAATAAAGAAAAGCACCAGCCAACTAATCAAATGCAAATGGCTTGAATTTAATGTGATGGTGAGCAATGTGTGAAGTACCAATGAAACTACCATAATGGCCCAGGACAGAACTACAACGACCCAGGACAGAGTTGTTTTGTTCACATTCCCTATATATGGTGTTCACAATTCTTGGCAGTCATAGCATGCCTACTAGCTGAGGGAGGACACCAGTCAGAGCAGTAGGTAAGAGATCAAGCTGGGGAAAGTAGAATGTTTAAACTTTTGTCACTATTATTACTTTAACTTTAGCACTGACTTGACCTTTTAATTCAGTAAGTGCTACTTGTTGGGGTAGTTGTAATTGACCAGTGCACATGATAAGTCATGTTTGATGAAAATAAACTCAATCTAACTCATTTAGTTTTAGCATAGAATAATAGTTTTGTATTGACTCGTGCACATACAAAGAACACATGCTCAATGGAAGCAAACAAGCTCAGACTACCTCAAATGGGTTACATGGCGCCTTTCCGACGTTAACGAACCCTATACCTAACCCTAACCCTAACCGCACGCGGAAGCCACTAGTCGGAGTGGCGAGATGTCGGGATGGAAGACGGTTACCCCTCAAATGGAGGCAGTGATGATGTTTAAATTCATAAGTGCATCTCTTTGGGGTTGTCTTGGCTCTGTATTGTCATCTTCTATCATTTGTCACTATTATTACTTTAACTTTAGCACTGACTTGCCCTTTTAATTCAGTAAGTGCTACTTGTTGGGGTAGTTTTAATTGACTAGTGCACCCACCAAGAACTCAGCCATGAAGTGTAGAATCTCATTGCATTCTGTCACTATTATTACTTTAACTTTAGTACTGACTTGTCCTTTAAATTCAGTAAGTGCTACTTGTTGGTGTAGTTTTAACTGACACATAACAAGCACATAACAAGAAGGCTTGATGTAAACAAACTCAGATTACCTCTAATGGGGGCATTGATGATGTTTTAATTCATAAGTGCTTCCCTTTGGGGTTGTCTTGGTTCTGTTAGGTCATCTTTTACACTGTCACTGTTATTTAATTGATTAGTGTAAAAACAATAACTCAATCTTGATGGAAAGAGACTTTAGTATATTCATTTGTGGTAAAAAAAAAATAAAAAATAAAAGAATAAAGAAAAGCACCAGCCAACTAATCAAATGCAAATGGCTTGAATTTAATGTGATGGTGAGAAATGTGTGAAGTACCAATGAAACTACCATAATGGCCCAGGACAGAACTACAACGACCCAGGACAGAGTTGTTTTGTTCACATTCCCTATATATATGGTGTCCACAATTCTTGCCAGTCATAGCATGCCTACTAGCTGAGGGAGGACACCAGTCAGAGCAGTAGGTAAGAGATCAAGCTGGGGAAAGTAGAATATTTAAACTTTTGTCACTATTATTACTTTAACTTTAGCACTGACTTGACCTTTTAATTCAGTAAGTGCTACTTGTTGGGGTAGTTGTAATTGACCAGTGCACATGATAAGTCATGTTTGATGAAAATAAACTCAATCTAACTCATTTAGTTTTAGCATAGAAGAATAGTTTTGTATTGACTCGTGCACATACAAAGAACACATGCTCAATAGAAGAAAACAAGCTCAGACTACCTCAAATGGAGGCAGTGATGATGTTTAAATTCATAAGTGCATCTCTTTGGGGTTGTCTTGGCTCTGTATTGTCATCTTCAATCATTTGTCACTATTATTACTTTAACTTTAGCACTGACTTGTCCTTTTAATTCAGTAAGTGCTACTTGTTGGGGTAGTTTTAATTGACTAGTGCACCTACCAAGAACTCAGCCATGAAGGGTAGAATCTCATTGCATTCTGTCACTATTATTACTTTAACTTTAGCACTGACTTGTCCTTTAAATTCAGTAAGTGCTACTTGTTGGGGTAGTTTTAACTGACACATAACAAGCACATAACAAGAAGGTTTGATGTAAACACATTCAGATTACCTCTAATGGGGGCATTGATGATGTTTTAATTCCTAAGTGCTTCCCTTTGGGGTTGTCTTGGCTCTGTTAGGTCATCGTTTACACTTTAGCACTATCACTGTTATTTAATTGATTAGTGTAAAAACAATAACTCAATCTTGATGGAAATAGACTTTAGTATCTTCATTTGTGGTAAAAAAAAAAAAAAAAAGAATAAAGAAAAGCACCAGCCAACTAATCAAATGCAAATGGGTTGAATTTAATGTGATGGTGAGCAATGTGTGAAGTACCAATGAAACTACCATAATGGCCCAGGACAGAACTACAACGACCCAGGACAGAGTTGTTTTGTTCACATTCCCTATATATGGTGTTCACAATTCTTGGCAGTCATAGCATGCCTACTAGCTGAGGGAAGACACCAGTCAGAGCAGTAGGTAAGAGATCAAGCTGGGGAAAGTAGAATGTTTAAACTTTTGTCACTATTATTACTTTAACTTTAGCACTGACTTGACCTTATAATTCAGTAAGTGCTACTTGTTGGGGTAGTTGTAATTGACCAGTGCACATGATAAGTCATGTTTGATGAAAATAAACTCAATCTAACTCATTTAGTTTTAGCATAGAAGAGTAGTAGAACACATGCTCAATGGAAGCAAACACGCTCAGACTACCTCAAATGGAGGCAGTGATGATGTTTAAATTCATAAGTGCATCTCTTTGGGGTTGTCTTGGCTCTGTATTGTCATCTTCTATCATTTGTCACTATTATTACTTTAACTTTAGCACTGACTTGTCCTTTTAATTCAGTAAGTGCTACTTGTTGGGGTAGTTTTAATTGACTAGTGCACCCACCAAGAACTCAGCCATGAAGTGTAGAATCTCATTGCATTCTGTCACTATTATTACTTTAACTTTAGTACTGACTTGTCCTTTAAATTCAGTAAGTGCTACTTGTTGGGGTAGTTTTAACTGACACATAACAAGCACATAACAAGAAGGCTTGATGTAAACAAACTCAGATTACCTCTAATGTGGGCATTGATGATGTTTTAATTCATAAGTGCTTCCCTTTGGGGTTGTCTTGGTTCTGTTAGGTCATCTTTTACACTGTCACTGTTATTTAATTGATTAGTGTAAAAACAATAACTCAATCTTGATGGAAATAGACTTTAGTATCTTCATTTGTGGTAAAAAAAAAAAAAATAAATAAAGAAAAGCGCCAGCCAACTAATCAAATGCAAATGGCTTGAATTTAATGTGATGGTGAGCAATGTGTGAAGTACCAATGAAACTACCATAATGGCCCAGGACAGAACTACAACGACCCAGGACAGAGTTGTTTTGTTCACATTCCCTATATATGGTGTTCACAATTCTTGGCAGTCATAGCATGCCTACTAGCTGAGGGAAGACACCAGTCAGAGCAGTAGGTAAGAGATCAAGCTGGGGAAAGTAGAATGTTTAAACTTTTGTCACTATTATTACTTTAACTTTAGTACTGACTTGTCCTTTAAATTCAGTAAGTGCTACTTGTTGGTGTAGTTTTAACTGACACATAACAAGCACATAACAAGAAGGCTTGATGTAAACAAACTCAGATTACCTCTAATGGGGGCATTGATGATGTTTTAATTCATAAGTGCTTCCCTTTGGGGTTGTCTTGGTTCTGTTAGGTCATCTTTTACACTGTCACTGTTATTTAATTGATTAGTGTAAAAACAATAACTCAATCTTGATGGAAAGAGACTTTAGTATCTTCATTTGTGGTAAAAATAAATAAAAAATAAAAGCACCAGCCAACTAATCAAATGCAAATGGCTTGAATTTAATGTGATGGTGAGAAATGTGTGAAGTACCAATGAAACTACCATAATGGCCCAGGACAGAACTACAACGACCCAGGACAGAGTTGTTTTGTTCACATTCCCTATATATATGGTGTCCACAATTCTTGCCAGTCATAGCATGCCTACTAGCTGAGGGAGGACACCAGTCAGAGCAGTAGGTAAGAGATCAAGCTGGGGAAAGTAGAATATTTAAACTTTTGTCACTATTATTACTTTAACTTTAGCACTGACTTGACCTTTTAATTCAGTAAGTGCTACTTGTTGGGGTAGTTGTAATTGACCAGTGCACATGATAAGTCATGTTTGATGAAAATAAACTCAATCTAACTCATTTAGTTTTAGCATAGAAGAATAGTTTTGTATTGACTCGTGCACATACAAAGAACACATGCTCAATAGAAGAAAACAAGCTCAGACTACCTCAAATGGAGGCAGTGATGATGTTTAAATTCATAAGTGCATCTCTTTGGGGTTGTCTTGGCTCTGTATTGTCATCTTCAATCATTTGTCACTATTATTACTTTAACTTTAGCACTGACTTGTCCTTTTAATTCAGTAAGTGCTACTTGTTGGGGTAGTTTTAATTGACTAGTGCACCTACCAAGAACTCAGCCATGAAGGGTAGAATCTCATTGCATTCTGTCACTATTATTACTTTAACTTTAGCACTGACTTGTCCTTTAAATTCAGTAAGTGCTACTTGTTGGGGTAGTTTTAACTGACACATAACAAGCACATAACAAGAAGGTTTGATGTAAACACATTCAGATTACCTCTAATGGGGGCATTGATGATGTTTTAATTCATAAGTGCTTCCCTTTGGGGTTGTCTTGGCTCTGTTAGGTCATCGTTTACACTTTAGCACTATCACTGTTATTTAATTGATTAGTGTAAAAACAATAACTCAATCTTGATGGAAATAGACTTTAGTATCTTCATTTGTGGTAAAAAAAAAAAAAAAAGAATAAAGAAAAGCACCAGCCAACTAATCAAATGCAAATGGCTTGAATTTAATGTGATGGTGAGCAATGTGTGAAGTACCAATGAAACTACCATAATGGCCCAGGACAGAACTACAACGACCCAGGACAGAGTTGTTTTGTTCACATTCCCTATATATGGTGTTCACAATTCTTGGCAGTCATAGCATGCCTACTAGCTGAGGGAAGACACCAGTCAGAGCAGTAGGTAAGAGATCAAGCTGGGGAAAGTAGAATGTTTAAACTTTTGTCACTATTATTACTTTAACTTTAGCACTGACTTGACCTTATAATTCAGTAAGTGCTACTTGTTGGGGTAGTTGTAATTGACCAGTGCACATGATAAGTCATGTTTGATGAAAATAAACTCAATCTAACTCATTTAGTTTTAGCATAGAAGAGTAGTAGAACACATGCTCAATGGAAGCAAACACGCTCAGACTACCTCAAATGGAGGCAGTGATGATGTTTAAATTCATAAGTGCATCTCTTTGGGGTTGTCTTGGCTCTGTATTGTCATCTTCTATCATTTGTCACTATTATTACTTTAACTTTAGCACTGACTTGTCCTTTTAATTCAGTAAGTGCTACTTGTTGGGGTAGTTTTAATTGACTAGTGCACCCACCAAGAACTCAGCCATGAAGTGTAGAATCTCATTGCATTCTGTCACTATTATTACTTTAACTTTAGTACTGACTTGTCCTTTAAATTCAGTAAGTGCTACTTGTTGGGGTAGTTTTAACTGACACATAACAAGCACATAACAAGAAGGCTTGATGTAAACAAACTCAGATTACCTCTAATGTGGGCATTGATGATGTTTTAATTCATAAGTGCTTCCCTTTGGGGTTGTCTTGGTTCTGTTAGGTCATCTTTTACACTGTCACTGTTATTTAATTGATTAGTGTAAAAACAATAACTCAATCTTGATGGAAATAGACTTTAGTATCTTCATTTGTGGTAAAAAAATAAAAAAAAATAAAGAAAAGCGCCAGCCAACTAATCAAATGCAAATGGCTTGAATTTAATGTGATGGTGAGCAATGTGTGAAGTACCAATGAAACTACCATAATGGCCCAGGACAGAACTACAACGACCCAGGACAGAGTTGTTTTGTTCACATTCCCTATATATGGTGTTCACAATTCTTGGCAGTCATAGCATGCCTACTAGCTGAGGGAAGACACCAGTCAGAGCAGTAGGTAAGAGATCAAGCTGGGGAAAGTAGAATGTTTAAACTTTTGTCACTATTATTACTTTAACTTTAGCACTGACTTGACCTTATAATTCAGTAAGTGCTACTTGTTGGGGTAGTTGTAATTGACCAGTGCACATGATAAGTCATGTTTGATGAAAATAAACTCAATCTAACTCATTTAGTTTTAGCATAGAAGAGTAGTAGAACACATGCTCAATGGAAGCAAACACGCTCAGACTACCTCAAATGGAGGCAGTGATGATGTTTAAATTCATAAGTGCATCTCTTTGGGGTTGTCTTGGCTCTGTATTGTCATCTTCTATCATTTGTCACTATTATTACTTTAACTTTAGCACTGACTTGTCCTTTTAATTCAGTAAGTGCTACTTGTTGGGGTAGTTTTAATTGACTAGTGCACCCACCAAGAACTCAGCCATGAAGTGTAGAATCTCATTGCATTCTGTCACTATTATTACTTTAGTACTGACTTGTCCTTTAAATTCAGTAAGTGCTACTTGTTGGGGTAGTTTTAACTGACACATAACAAGCACATAACAAGAAGGCTTGATGTAAACAAACTCAGATTACCTCTAATGTGGGCATTGATGATGTTTTAATTCATAAGTGCTTCCCTTTGGGGTTGTCTTGGCTCTGTATTGTCATCTTCAATCATTTGTCACTATTATTACTTTAACTTTAGCACTGACTTGTCCATTTAATTCAGTAAGTGCTACTTGTTGGGGTAGTTTTAATTGACTAGTGCACCTACCAAGAACTCAGCCATGAAGGGTAGAATCTCATTGCATTCTGTCACTATTATTACTTTAACTTTAGCACTGACTTGTCCTTTAAATTCAGTAAGTGCTACTTGTTGGGGTAGTTTTAACTGACACATAACAAGCACATAACAAGAAGGTTTGATGTAAACACATTCAGATTACCTCTAATGGGGGCATTGATGATGTTTTAATTCATAAGTGCTTCCCTTTGGGGTTGTCTTGGTTCTGTTAGGTCATCGTTTACACTTTAGCACTATCACTGTTATTTAATTGATTAGTGTAAAAACAATAACTCAATCTTGATGGAAATAGACTTTAGTATCTTCATTTGTGGTAAAAAAAAAAAAAAAAAGAATAAAGAAAAGCACCAGCCAACTAATCAAATGCAAATGGCTTGAATTTAATGTGATGGTGAGCAATGTGTGAAGTACCAATGAAACTACCATAATGGCCCAGGACAGAACTACAACGACCCAGGACAGAGTTGTTTTGTTCACATTCCCTATATATGGTGTTCACAATTCTTGGCAGTCATAGCATGCCTACTAGCTGAGGGAAGACACCAGTCAGAGCAGTAGGTAAGAGATCAAGCTGGGGAAAGTAGAATGTTTAAACTTTTGTCACTATTATTACTTTAACTTTAGCACTGACTTGACCTTATAATTCAGTAAGTGCTACTTGTTGGGGTAGTTGTAATTGACCAGTGCACATGATAAGTCATGTTTGATGAAAATAAACTCAATCTAACTCATTTAGTTTTAGCATAGAAGAGTAGTAGAACACATGCTCAATGGAAGCAAACACGCTCAGACTACCTCAAATGGAGGCAGTGATGATGTTTAAATTCATAAGTGCATCTCTTTGGGGTTGTCTTGGCTCTGTATTGTCATCTTCTATCATTTGTCACTATTATTACTTTAACTTTAGCACTGACTTGTCCTTTTAATTCAGTAAGTGCTACTTGTTGGGGTAGTTTTAATTGACTAGTGCACCCACCAAGAACTCAGCCATGAAGTGTAGAATCTCATTGCATTCTGTCACTATTATTACTTTAACTTTAGTACTGACTTGTCCTTTAAATTCAGTAAGTGCTACTTGTTGGGGTAGTTTTAACTGACACATAACAAGCACATAACAAGAAGGCTTGATGTAAACAAACTCAGATTACCTCTAATGTGGGCATTGATGATGTTTTAATTCATAAGTGCTTCCCTTTGGGGTTGTCTTGGTTCTGTTAGGTCATCTTTTACACTGTCACTGTTATTTAATTGATTAGTGTAAAAACAATAACTCAATCTTGATGGAAATAGACTTTAGTATCTTCATTTGTGGTAAAGAAATAAAAAAAAATAAAGAAAAGCACCAGCCAACTAATCAAATGCAAATGGCTTGAATTTAATGTGATGGTGAGCAATGTGTGAAGTACCAATGAAACTACCATAATGGCCCAGGACAGAACTACAACGACCCAGGACAGAGTTGTTTTGTTCACATTCCCTATATATGGTGTTCACAATTCTTGGCAGTCATAGCATGCCTACTAGCTGAGGGAAGACACCAGTCAGAGCAGTAGGTAAGAGATCAAGCTGGGGAAAGTAGAATGTTTAAACTTTTGTCACTATTATTACTTTAACTTTAGCACTGACTTGACCTTATAATTCAGTAAGTGCTACTTGTTGGGGTAGTTGTAATTGACCAGTGCACATGATAAGTCATGTTTGATGAAAATAAACTCAATCTAACTCATTTAGTTTTAGCATAGAAGAGTAGTAGAACACATGCTCAATGGAAGCAAACACGCTCAGACTACCTCAAATGGAGGCAGTGATGATGTTTAAATTCATAAGTGCATCTCTTTGGGGTTGTCTTGGCTCTGTATTGTCATCTTCTATCATTTGTCACTATTATTACTTTAACTTTAGCACTGACTTGTCCTTTTAATTCAGTAAGTGCTACTTGTTGGGGTAGTTTTAATTGACTAGTGCACCCACCAAGAACTCAGCCATGAAGTGTAGAATCTCATTGCATTCTGTCACTATTATTACTTTAGTACTGACTTGTCCTTTAAATTCAGTAAGTGCTACTTGTTGGGGTAGTTTTAACTGACACATAACAAGCACATAACAAGAAGGCTTGATGTAAACAAACTCAGATTACCTCTAATGTGGGCATTGATGATGTTTTAATTCATAAGTGCTTCCCTTTGGGGTTGTCTTGGTTCTGTTAGGTCATCTTTTACACTGTCACTGTTATTTAATTGATTAGTGTAAAAACAATAACTCAATCTTGATGGAAAGAGACTTTAGTATCTCCATTTGTGGTTAAAAAAAAAAAAAAAAAAAAAAAAGAATAAAGAAAAGCACCAGCCAACTAATCAAATGGCTTGAATTTAATGTGATGGTGAGCAATGTGTGAAGTACCAATGAAACTACCATAATGGCCCAGGACAGAACTACAACGACCCAGGACAGTTGAGAGTTGTTTTGTTCAAATTCCCTATATATGGTGTCCACAATTCTTGCCAGTCATAGCATGCCTACTAGCTGAGGGAGGACACCAGTCAGAGCAGTAGGTAAGAGATCAAGCTGGGGAAAGTAGAATGTTTAAACTTTTGTCACTATTATTACTTTAACTTTAGCACTGACTTGACCTTTTAATTCAGTAAGTGCTACTTGTTGGGGTAGTTGTAATTGACCAATGCACATGATAAGTCATGTTTGATGAAAATAAACTCAATCTAACTCATTTAGTTTTAGCATAGAAGAATAGTTTTGTATTGACTCGTGCACATACAAAGAACACATGCTCAATGGAAGCAAACAAGCTCAGACTACCTCAAATGGAGGCAGTGATGATGTTTAAATTCATAAGTGCATCTCTTTGGGGTTGTCTTGGCTCTGTATTGTCATCTTCTATCATTTGTCACTATTATTACTTTAACTTTAGCACTGACTTGTCCTTTTAATTCAATAAGTGCTACTTGTTGGGGTAGTTTTAATTGACTAGTGCACCTACCAAAAACTCAGCCATGAAGGGTAGAATCTCATTGCATTATGTCACTATTATTACTTTAACTTTAGTACTGACTTGTCCTTTAAATTCAGTAAGTGCTACTTGTTGGGGTAGTTTTAACTGAGTCCTGACACATAACAAGCACATAACAAGAAGGCTTGATGTAAACAAACTCAGATTACCTCTAATGTGGGCATTGATGATGTTTTAATTCATAAGTGCTTCCCTTTGGGGTTGTCTTGGTTCTGTTAGGTCATCTTTTACACTGTCACTGTTATTTAATTGATTAGTGTAAAAACAATAACTCAATCTTGATGGAAATAGACTTTAGTATCTTCATTTGTGCTAAAAAAAAAAAAAAAAAAAAGAATAAAGAAAAGCACCAGCCAACTAATCAAATGCAAATGGCTTGAATTTAATGTGATGGTGAGCAATGTGTGAAGTACCAATGAAACTACCATAATGGCCCAGGACAGAACTACAACGACCCAGGACAGAGTTGTTTTGTTCACATTCCCTATATATGGTGTCCACAATTCTTGCCAGTCATAGCATGCCTACTAGCTGAGGGAGGACACCAGTCAGAGCAGTAGGTAAGAGATCAAGCTGGGGAAAGTAGAATGTTTAAACTTTTGTCACTATTATTACTTTAACTTTAGCACTGACTTGACCTTTTAATTCAGTAAGTGCTACTTGTTGGGGTAGTTGTAATTGACCAGTGCACATGATAAGTCATGTTTGATGAAAATAAACTCAATCTAACTCATTTAGTTTTAGCATAGAAGAATAGTTTTGTATTGACTCGTGCACATACAAAGAACACATGCTCAATGGAAGCAAACAAGCTCAGACTACCTCAAATGGGTTACATGGCGCCTTTCCGACATGTCGCCTTTCCAACGTTAACGAACCCTATACCTAACCCTCACCCTAACCCTAACCGCACGCGGAAGCCACTAGTCGGAGTGGCGAGATGTCGGGATGGAAGACGGTTACCCCTCAAATGGAGGCAGTGATGATGTTTAAATTCATAAGTGCATCTCTTTGGGGTTGTCTTGGCTCTGTATTGTCATCTTCTATCATTTGTCACTATTATTAACTTTAGCACTGACTTGCCCTTTTAATTCAGTAAGTGCTACTTGTTGGGGTAGTTTTAATTGACTAGTGCACCCACCAAGAACTCAGCCATGAAGTGTAGAATCTCATTGCATTCTGTCACTATTATTACTTTAACTTTAGTACTGACTTGTCCTTTAAATTCAGTAAGTGCTACTTGTTGGTGTAGTTTTAACTGACACATAACAAGCACATAACAAGAAGGCTTGATGTAAACAAACTCAGATTACCTCTAATGGGGGCATTGATGATGTTTTAATTCATAAGTGCTTCCCTTTGGGGTTGTCTTGGTTCTGTTAGGTCATCTTTTACACTGTCACTGTTATTTAATTGATTAGTGTAAAAACAATAACTCAATCTTGATGGAAAGAGACTTTAGTATCTTCATTTGTGGTAAAAAAAAATAAAAAATAAAAGAATAAAGAAAAGCACCAGCCAACTAATCAAATGCAAATGGCTTGAATTTAATGTGATGGTGAGAAATGTGTGAAGTACCAATGAAACTACCATAATGGCCCAGGACAGAACTACAACGACCCAGGACAGAGTTGTTTTGTTCACATTCCCTATATATATGGTGTCCACAATTCTTGCCAGTCATAGCATGCCTACTAGCTGAGGGAGGACACCAGTCAGAGCAGTAGGTAAGAGATCAAGCTGGGGAAAGTAGAATATTTAAACTTTTGTCACTATTATTACTTTAACTTTAGCACTGACTTGACCTTTTAATTCAGTAAGTGCTACTTGTTGGGGTAGTTGTAATTGACCAGTGCACATGATAAGTCATGTTTGATGAAAATAAACTCAATCTAACTCATTTAGTTTTAGCATAGAAGAATAGTTTTGTATTGACTCGTGCACATACAAAGAACACATGCTCAATAGAAGAAAACAAGCTCAGACTACCTCAAATGGAGGCAGTGATGATGTTTAAATTCATAAGTGCATCTCTTTGGGGTTGTCTTGGCTCTGTATTGTCATCTTCAATCATTTGTCACTATTATTACTTTAACTTTAGCACTGACCTGTCCTTTTAATTCAGTAAGTGCTACTTGTTGGGGTAGTTTTAATTGACTAGTGCACCTACCAAGAACTCAGCCATGAAGGGTAGAATCTCATTGCATTCTGTCACTATTATTACTTTAACTTTAGCACTGACTTGTCCTTTAAATTCAGTAAGTGCTACTTGTTGGGGTAGTTTTAACTGACACATAACAAGCACATAACAAGAAGGTTTGATGTAAACACATTCAGATTACCTCTAATGGGGGCATTGATGATGTTTTAATTCATAAGTGCTTCCCTTTGGGGTTGTCTTGGTTCTGTTAGGTCATCGTTTACACTTTAGCACTATCACTGTTATTTAATTGATTAGTGTAAAAACAATAACTCAATCTTGATGGAAATAGACTTTAGTATCTTCATTTGTGGTAAAAAAAAAAAAAAAAAAGAATAAAGAAAAGCACCAGCCAACTAATCAAATGCAAATGGCTTGAATTTAATGTGATGGTGAGCAATGTGTGAAGTACCAATGAAACTACCATAATGGCCCAGGACAGAACTACAACGACCCAGGACAGAGTTGTTTTGTTCACATTCCCTATATATGGTGTTCACAATTCTTGGCAGTCATAGCATGCCTACTAGCTGAGGGAAGACACCAGTCAGAGCAGTAGGTAAGAGATCAAGCTGGGGAAAGTAGAATGTTTAAACTTTTGTCACTATTATTACTTTAACTTTAGCACTGACTTGACCTTATAATTCAGTAAGTGCTACTTGTTGGGGTAGTTGTAATTGACCAGTGCACATGATAAGTCATGTTTGATGAAAATAAACTCAATCTAACTCATTTAGTTTTAGCATAGAAGAGTAGTAGAACACATGCTCAATGGAAGCAAACACGCTCAGACTACCTCAAATGGAGGCAGTGATGATGTTTAAATTCATAAGTGCATCTCTTTGGGGTTGTCTTGGCTCTGTATTGTCATCTTCTATCATTTGTCACTATTATTACTTTAACTTTAGCACTGACTTGTCCTTTTAATTCAGTAAGTGCTACTTGTTGGGGTAGTTTTAATTGACTAGTGCACCCACCAAGAACTCAGCCATGAAGTGTAGAATCTCATTGCATTCTGTCACTATTATTACTTTAACTTTAGTACTGACTTGTCCTTTAAATTCAGTAAGTGCTACTTGTTGGGGTAGTTTTAACTGACACATAACAAGCACATAACAAGAAGGCTTGATGTAAACAAACTCAGATTACCTCTAATGTGGGCATTGATGATGTTTTAATTCATAAGTGCTTCCCTTTGGGGTTGTCTTGGTTCTGTTAGGTCATCGTTTACACTTTAGCACTATCACTGTTATTTAATTGATTAGTGTAAAAACAATAACTCAATCTTGATGGAAATAGACTTTAGTATCTTCATTTGTGGTAAAAAAAAAAAAAAAAAGAATAAAGAAAAGCACCAGCCAACTAATCAAATGCAAATGGCTTGAATTTAATGTGATGGTGAGCAATGTGTGAAGTACCAATGAAACTACCATAATGGCCCAGGACAGAACTACAACGACCCAGGACAGAGTTGTTTTGTTCACATTCCCTATATATGGTGTTCACAATTCTTGGCAGTCATAGCATGCCTACTAGCTGAGGGAAGACACCAGTCAGAGCAGTAGGTAAGAGATCAAGCTGGGGAAAGTAGAATGTTTAAACTTTTGTCACTATTATTACTTTAACTTTAGCACTGACTTGACCTTATAATTCAGTAAGTGCTACTTGTTGGGGTAGTTGTAATTGACCAGTGCACATGATAAGTCATGTTTGATGAAAATAAACTCAATCTAACTCATTTAGTTTTAGCATAGAAGAGTAGTAGAACACATGCTCAATGGAAGCAAACACGCTCAGACTACCTCAAATGGAGGCAGTGATGATGTTTAAATTCATAAGTGCATCTCTTTGGGGTTGTCTTGGCTCTGTATTGTCATCTTCTATCATTTGTCACTATTATTACTTTAACTTTAGCACTGACTTGTCCTTTTAATTCAGTAAGTGCTACTTGTTGGGGTAGTTTTAATTGACTAGTGCACCCACCAAGAACTCAGCCATGAAGTGTAGAATCTCATTGCATTCTGTCACTATTATTACTTTAACTTTAGTACTGACTTGTCCTTTAAATTCAGTAAGTGCTACTTGTTGGGGTAGTTTTAACTGACACATAACAAGCACATAACAAGAAGGCTTGATGTAAACAAACTCAGATTACCTCTAATGTGGGCATTGATGATGTTTTAATTCATAAGTGCTTCCCTTTGGGGTTGTCTTGGTTCTGTTAGGTCATCGTTTACACTTTAGCACTATCACTGTTATTTAATTGATTAGTGTAAAAACAATAACTCAATCTTGATGGAAATAGACTTTAGTATCTTCATTTGTGGTAAAAAAAAAAAAAAAAAGAATAAAGAAAAGCACCAGCCAACTAATCAAATGCAAATGGCTTGAATTTAATGTGATGGTGAGCAATGTGTGAAGTACCAATGAAACTACCATAATGGCCCAGGACAGAACTACAACGACCCAGGACAGAGTTGTTTTGTTCACATTCCCTATATATGGTGTTCACAATTCTTGGCAGTCATAGCATGCCTACTAGCTGAGGGAAGACACCAGTCAGAGCAGTAGGTAAGAGATCAAGCTGGGGAAAGTAGAATGTTTAAACTTTTGTCACTATTATTACTTTAACTTTAGCACTGACTTGACCTTATAATTCAGTAAGTGCTACTTGTTGGGGTAGTTGTAATTGACCAGTGCACATGATAAGTCATGTTTGATGAAAATAAACTCAATCTAACTCATTTAGTTTTAGCATAGAAGAGTAGTAGAACACATGCTCAATGGAAGCAAACACGCTCAGACTACCTCAAATGGAGGCAGTGATGATGTTTAAATTCATAAGTGCATCTCTTTGGGGTTGTCTTGGCTCTGTATTGTCATCTTCTATCATTTGTCACTATTATTACTTTAACTTTAGCACTGACTTGTCCTTTTAATTCAGTAAGTGCTACTTGTTGGGGTAGTTTTAATTGACTAGTGCACCCACCAAGAACTCAGCCATGAAGTGTAGAATCTCATTGCATTCTGTCACTATTATTACTTTAACTTTAGTACTGACTTGTCCTTTAAATTCAGTAAGTGCTACTTGTTGGGGTAGTTTTAACTGACACATAACAAGCACATAACAAGAAGGCTTGATGTAAACAAACTCAGATTACCTCTAATGTGGGCATTGATGATGTTTTAATTCATAAGTGCTTCCCTTTGGGGTTGTCTTGGTTCTGTTAGGTCATCTTTTACACTGTCACTGTTATTTAATTGATTAGTGTAAAAACAATAACTCAATCTTGATGGAAATAGACTTTAGTATCTTCATTTGTGGTAAAAAAAAAAAAAAAAAGAATAAAGAAAAGCACCAGCCAACTAATCAAATGCAAATGGCTTGAATTTAATGTGATGGTGAGCAATGTGTGAAGTACCAATGAAACTACCATAATGGCCCAGGACAGAACTACAACGACCCAGGACAGAGTTGTTTTGTTCACATTCCCTATATATGGTGTTCACAATTCTTGGCAGTCATAGCATGCCTACTAGCTGAGGGAAGACACCAGTCAGAGCAGTAGGTAAGAGATCAAGCTGGGGAAAGTAGAATGTTTAAACTTTTGTCACTATTATTACTTTAACTTTAGCACTGACTTGACCTTATAATTCAGTAAGTGCTACTTGTTGGGGTAGTTGTAATTGACCAGTGCACATGATAAGTCATGTTTGATGAAAATAAACTCAATCTAACTCATTTAGTTTTAGCATAGAAGAGTAGTAGAACACATGCTCAATGGAAGCAAACACGCTCAGACTACCTCAAATGGAGGCAGTGATGATGTTTAAATTCATAAGTGCATCTCTTTGGGGTTGTCTTGGCTCTGTATTGTCATCTTCTATCATTTGTCACTATTATTACTTTAACTTTAGCACTGACTTGTCCTTTTAATTCAGTAAGTGCTACTTGTTGGGGTAGTTTTAATTGACTAGTGCACCCACCAAGAACTCAGCCATGAAGTGTAGAATCTCATTGCATTCTGTCACTATTATTACTTTAGTACTGACTTGTCCTTTAAATTCAGTAAGTGCTACTTGTTGGGGTCGTTTTAACTGACACATAACAAGCACATAACAAGAAGGCTTGATGTAAACAAACTCAGATTACCTCTAATGTGGGCATTGATGATGTTTTAATTCATAAGTGCTTCCCTTTGGGGTTGTCTTGGTTCTGTTAGGTCATCTTTTACACTGTCACTGTTATTTAATTGATTAGTGTAAAAACAATAACTCAATCTTGATGGAAAGAGACTTTAGTATCTCCATTTGTGGTAAAAAAAAAAAAAAAAAAAAAGAATAAAGAAAAGCACCAGCCAACTAATCAAATGGCTTGAATTTAATGTGATGGTGAGCAATGTGTGAAGTACCAATGAAACTACCATAATGGCCCAGGACAGAACTACAACGACCCAGGACAGAGTTGTTTTGTTCACATTCCCTATATATGGTGTTCACAATTCTTGGCAGTCATAGCATGCCTACTAGCTGAGGGAAGACACCAGTCAGAGCAGTAGGTAAGAGATCAAGCTGGGGAAAGTAGAATGTTTAAACTTTTGTCACTATTATTACTTTAACTTTAGCACTGACTTGACCTTTTAATTCAGTAAGTGCTACTTGTTGGGGTAGTTGTAATTGACCAATGCACATGATAAGTCATGTTTGATGAAAATAAACTCAATCTAACTCATTTAGTTTTAGCATAGAAGAATAGTTTTGTATTGACTCGTGCACATACAAAGAACACATGCTCAATGGAAGCAAACAAGCTCAGACTACCTCAAATGGAGGCAGTGATGATGTTTAAATTCATAAGTGCATCTCTTTGGGGTTGTCTTGGCTCTGTATTGTCATCTTCTATCATTTGTCACTATTATTACTTTAACTTTAGCACTGACTTGTCCTTTTAATTCAATAAGTGCTACTTGTTGGGGTAGTTTTAATTGACTAGTGCACCTACCAAAAACTCAGCCATGAAGGGTAGAATCTCATTGCATTATGTCACTATTATTAATTTAACTTTAGTACTGACTTGTCCTTTAAATTCAGTAAGTGCTACTTGTTGGGGTAGTTTTAACTGAGTCCTGACACATAACAAGCACATAACAAGAAGGCTTGATGTAAACAAACTCAGATTACCTCTAATGTGGGCATTGATGATGTTTTAATTCATAAGTGCTTCCCTTTGGGGTTGTCTTGGTTCTGTTAGGTCATCTTTTACACTGTCACTGTTATTTAATTGATTAGTGTAAAAATAATAACTCAATCTTGATGGAAATAGACTTTAGTATCTTCATTTGTGCTAAAAAAAAAAAAAAAAAAAAAGAATAAAGAAAAGCACCAGCCAACTAATCAAATGCAAATGGCTTGAATTTAATGTGATGGTGAGCAATGTGTGAAGTACCAATGAAACTACCATAATGGCCCAGGACAGAACTACAACGACCCAGGACAGAGTTGTTTTGTTCACATTCCCTATATATGGTGTCCACAATTCTTGCCAGTCATAGCATGCCTACTAGCTGAGGGAGGACACCAGTCAGAGCAGTAGGTAAGAGATCAAGCTGGGGAAAGTAGAATGTTTAAACTTTTGTCACTATTATTACTTTAACTTTAGCACTGACTTGACCTTTTAATTCAGTAAGTGCTACTTGTTGGGGTAGTTGTAATTGACCAGTGCACATGATAAGTCATGTTTGATGAAAATAAACTCAATCTAACTCATTTAGTTTTAGCATAGAAGAATAGTTTTGTATTGACTCGTGCACATACAAAGAACACATGCTCAATGGAAGCAAACAAGCTCAGACTACCTCAAATGGGTTACATGGCGCCTTTCCGACATGTCGCCTTTCCAACGTTAACGAACCCTATACCTAACCCTCACCCTAACCCTAACCGCACGCGGAAGCCACTAGTCGGAGTGGCGAGATGTCGGGATGGAAGACGGTTACCCCTCAAATGGAGGCAGTGATGATGTTTAAATTCATAAGTGCATCTCTTTGGGGTTGTCTTGGCTCTGTATTGTCATCTTCTATCATTTGTCACTATTATTAACTTTAGCACTGACTTGCCCTTTTAATTCAGTAAGTGCTACTTGTTGGGGTAGTTTTAATTGACTAGTGCACCCACCAAGAACTCAGCCATGAAGTGTAGAATCTCATTGCATTCTGTCACTATTATTACTTTAACTTTAGTACTGACTTGTCCTTTAAATTCAGTAAGTGCTACTTGTTGGTGTAGTTTTAACTGACACATAACAAGCACATAACAAGAAGGCTTGATGTAAACAAACTCAGATTACCTCTAATGGGGGCATTGATGATGTTTTAATTCATAAGTGCTTCCCTTTGGGGTTGTCTTGGTTCTGTTAGGTCATCTTTTACACTGTCACTGTTATTTAATTGATTAGTGTAAAAACAATAACTCAATCTTGATGGAAAGAGACTTTAGTATCTTCATTTGTGGTAAAAAAAAATAAAAAATAAAAGAATAAAGAAAAGCACCAGCCAACTAATCAAATGCAAATGGCTTGAATTTAATGTGATGGTGAGAAATGTGTGAAGTACCAATGAAACTACCATAATGGCCCAGGACAGAACTACAACGACCCAGGACAGAGTTGTTTTGTTCACATTCCCTATATATGGTGTCCACAATTCTTGCCAGTCATAGCATGCCTACTAGCTGAGGGAGGACACCAGTCAGAGCAGTAGGTAAGAGATCAAGCTGGGGAAAGTAGAATATTTAAACTTTTGTCACTATTATTACTTTAACTTTAGCACTGACTTGACCTTTTAATTCAGTAAGTGCTACTTGTTGGGGTAGTTGTAATTGACCAGTGCACATGATAAGTCATGTTTGATGAAAATAAACTCAATCTAACTCATTTAGTTTTAGCATAGAAGAATAGTTTTGTATTGACTCGTGCACATACAAAGAACACATGCTCAATAGAAGAAAACAAGCTCAGACTACCTCAAATGGAGGCAGTGATGATGTTTAAATTCATAAGTGCATCTCTTTGGGGTTGTCTTGGCTCTGTATTGTCATCTTCAATCATTTGTCACTATTATTACTTTAACTTTAGCACTGACTTGTCCTTTTAATTCAGTAAGTGCTACTTGTTGGGGTAGTTTTAATTGACTAGTGCACCTACCAAGAACTCAGCCATGAAGGGTAGAATCTCATTGCATTCTGTCACTATTATTACTTTAACTTTAGCACTGACTTGTCCTTTAAATTCAGTAAGTGCTACTTGTTGGGGTAGTTTTAACTGACACATAACAAGCACATAACAAGAAGGTTTGATGTAAACACATTCAGATTACCTCTAATGGGGGCATTGATGATGTTTTAATTCATAAGTGCTTCCCTTTGGGGTTGTCTTGGTTCTGTTAGGTCATCGTTTACACTTTAGCACTATCACTGTTATTTAATTGATTAGTGTAAAAACAATAACTCAATCTTGATGGAAATAGACTTTAGTATCTTCATTTGTGGTAAAAAAAAAAAAAAAAAGAATAAAGAAAAGCACCAGCCAACTAATCAAATGCAAATGGCTTGAATTTAATGTGATGGTGAGCAATGTGTGAAGTACCAATGAAACTACCATAATGGCCCAGGACAGAACTACAACGACCCAGGACAGAGTTGTTTTGTTCACATTCCCTATATATGGTGTTCACAATTCTTGGCAGTCATAGCATGCCTACTAGCTGAGGGAAGACACCAGTCAGAGCAGTAGGTAAGAGATCAAGCTGGGGAAAGTAGAATGTTTAAACTTTTGTCACTATTATTACTTTAACTTTAGCACTGACTTGACCTTATAATTCAGTAAGTGCTACTTGTTGGGGTAGTTGTAATTGACCAGTGCACATGATAAGTCATGTTTGATGAAAATAAACTCAATCTAACTCATTTAGTTTTAGCATAGAAGAGTAGTAGAACACATGCTCAATGGAAGCAAACACGCTCAGACTACCTCAAATGGAGGCAGTGATGATGTTTAAATTCATAAGTGCATCTCTTTGGGGTTGTCTTGGCTCTGTATTGTCATCTTCTATCATTTGTCACTATTATTACTTTAACTTTAGCACTGACTTGTCCTTTTAATTCAGTAAGTGCTACTTGTTGGGGTAGTTTTAATTGACTAGTGCACCCACCAAGAACTCAGCCATGAAGTGTAGAATCTCATTGCATTCTGTCACTATTATTACTTTAACTTTAGTACTGACTTGTCCTTTAAATTCAGTAAGTGCTACTTGTTGGGGTAGTTTTAACTGACACATAACAAGCACATAACAAGAAGGCTTGATGTAAACAAACTCAGATTACCTCTAATGTGGGCATTGATGATGTTTTAATTCATAAGTGCTTCCCTTTGGGGTTGTCTTGGTTCTGTTAGGTCATCGTTTACACTTTAGCACTATCACTGTTATTTAATTGATTAGTGTAAAAACAATAACTCAATCTTGATGGAAATAGACTTTAGTATCTTCATTTGTGGTAAAAAAAAAAAAAAAAAGAATAAAGAAAAGCACCAGCCAACTAATCAAATGCAAATGGCTTGAATTTAATGTGATGGTGAGCAATGTGTGAAGTACCAATGAAACTACCATAATGGCCCAGGACAGAACTACAACGACCCAGGACAGAGTTGTTTTGTTCACATTCCCTATATATGGTGTTCACAATTCTTGGCAGTCATAGCATGCCTACTAGCTGAGGGAAGACACCAGTCAGAGCAGTAGGTAAGAGATCAAGCTGGGGAAAGTAGAATGTTTAAACTTTTGTCACTATTATTACTTTAACTTTAGCACTGACTTGACCTTATAATTCAGTAAGTGCTACTTGTTGGGGTAGTTGTAATTGACCAGTGCACATGATAAGTCATGTTTGATGAAAATAAACTCAATCTAACTCATTTAGTTTTAGCATAGAAGAGTAGTAGAACACATGCTCAATGGAAGCAAACACGCTCAGACTACCTCAAATGGAGGCAGTGATGATGTTTAAATTCATAAGTGCATCTCTTTGGGGTTGTCTTGGCTCTGTATTGTCATCTTCTATCATTTGTCACTATTATTACTTTAACTTTAGCACTGACTTGTCCTTTTAATTCAGTAAGTGCTACTTGTTGGGGTAGTTTTAATTGACTAGTGCACCCACCAAGAACTCAGCCATGAAGTGTAGAATCTCATTGCATTCTGTCACTATTATTACTTTAACTTTAGTACTGACTTGTCCTTTAAATTCAGTAAGTGCTACTTGTTGGGGTAGTTTTAACTGACACATAACAAGCACATAACAAGAAGGCTTGATGTAAACAAACTCAGATTACCTCTAATGTGGGCATTGATGATGTTTTAATTCATAAGTGCTTCCCTTTGGGGTTGTCTTGGTTCTGTTAGGTCATCTTTTACACTGTCACTGTTATTTAATTGATTAGTGTAAAAACAATAACTCAATCTTGATGGAAATAGACTTTAGTATCTTCATTTGTGGTAAAAAAAAAAAAAAAAAGAATAAAGAAAAGCACCAGCCAACTAATCAAATGCAAATGGCTTGAATTTAATGTGATGGTGAGCAATGTGTGAAGTACCAATGAAACTACCATAATGGCCCAGGACAGAACTACAACGACCCAGGACAGAGTTGTTTTGTTCACATTCCCTATATATGGTGTTCACAATTCTTGGCAGTCATAGCATGCCTACTAGCTGAGGGAAGACACCAGTCAGAGCAGTAGGTAAGAGATCAAGCTGGGGAAAGTAGAATGTTTAAACTTTTGTCACTATTATTACTTTAACTTTAGCACTGACTTGACCTTATAATTCAGTAAGTGCTACTTGTTGGGGTAGTTGTAATTGACCAGTGCACATGATAAGTCATGTTTGATGAAAATAAACTCAATCTAACTCATTTAGTTTTAGCATAGAAGAGTAGTAGAACACATGCTCAATGGAAGCAAACACGCTCAGACTACCTCAAATGGAGGCAGTGATGATGTTTAAATTCATAAGTGCATCTCTTTGGGGTTGTCTTGGCTCTGTATTGTCATCTTCTATCATTTGTCACTATTATTACTTTAACTTTAGCACTGACTTGTCCTTTTAATTCAGTAAGTGCTACTTGTTGGGGTAGTTTTAATTGACTAGTGCACCCACCAAGAACTCAGCCATGAAGTGTAGAATCTCATTGCATTCTGTCACTATTATTACTTTAGTACTGACTTGTCCTTTAAATTCAGTAAGTGCTACTTGTTGGGGTCGTTTTAACTGACACATAACAAGCACATAACAAGAAGGCTTGATGTAAACAAACTCAGATTACCTCTAATGTGGGCATTGATGATGTTTTAATTCATAAGTGCTTCCCTTTGGGGTTGTCTTGGTTCTGTTAGGTCATCTTTTACACTGTCACTGTTATTTAATTGATTAGTGTAAAAACAATAACTCAATCTTGATGGAAAGAGACTTTAGTATCTCCATTTGTGGTAAAAAAAAAAAAAAAAAAAAAGAATAAAGAAAAGCACCAGCCAACTAATCAAATGGCTTGAATTTAATGTGATGGTGAGCAATGTGTGAAGTACCAATGAAACTACCATAATGGCCCAGGACAGAACTACAACGACCCAGGACAGAGTTGTTTTGTTCACATTCCCTATATATGGTGTTCACAATTCTTGGCAGTCATAGCATGCCTACTAGCTGAGGGAAGACACCAGTCAGAGCAGTAGGTAAGAGATCAAGCTGGGGAAAGTAGAATGTTTAAACTTTTGTCACTATTATTACTTTAACTTTAGCACTGACTTGACCTTTTAATTCAGTGAGTGCTACTTGTTGGGGTAGTTGTAATTGACCAGTGCACATGATAAGTCATGTTTGATGAAAATAAACTCAATCTAACTCATTTAGTTTTAGCATAGAAGAATAGTTTTGTATTGACTCGTGCACATACAAAGAACACATGCTCAATGGAAGCAAAAAAGCTCAGACTACCTCAAATGGGTTACATGGCGCCTTTCCGACATGTCGCCTTTCCGACGTTAACGAACCCTATACCTAACCCTCACCCTAACCCTAACCGCACGCGGAAGCCACTAGTCGGAGTGGCGAGATGTCGGGATGGAAGACGGTTACCCCTCAAATGGAGGCAGTGATGATGTTTAAATTCATAAGTGCATCTCTTTGGGGTTGTCTTGGCTCTGTATTGTCATCTTCTATCATTTGTCACTATTATTACTTTAACTTTAGCACTGACTTGCCCTTTTAATTCAGTAAGTGCTACTTGTTGGGGTAGTTTTAATTGACTAGTGCACCCACCAAGAACTCAGCCATGAAGTGTAGAATCTCATTGCATTCTGTCACTATTATTACTTTAACTTTAGTACTGACTTGTCCTTTAAATTCAGTAAGTGCTACTTGTTGGTGTAGTTTTAACTGACACATAACAAGCACATAACAAGAAGGCTTGATGTAAACAAACTCAGATTACCTCTAATGGGGGCATTGATGATGTTTTAATTCATAAGTGCTTCCCTTTGGGGTTGTCTTGGTTCTGTTAGGTCATCTTTTACACTGTCACTGTTATTTAATTGATTAGTGTAAAAACAATAACTCAATCTTGATGGAAAGAGACTTTAGTATCTTCATTTGTGGTAAAAAAAAAAAAGAATAAAGAAAAGCACCAGCCAACTAATCAAATGCAAATGGCTTGAATTTAATGTGATGGTGAGAAATGTGTGAAGTACCAATGAAACTACCATAATGGCCCAGGACAGAACTACAACGACCCAGGACAGAGTTGTTTTGTTCACATTCCCTATATATATGGTGTCCACAATTCTTGCCAGTCATAGCATGCCTACTAGCTGAGGGAGGACACCAGTCAGAGCAGTAGGTAAGAGATCAAGCTGGGGAAAGTAGAATATTTAAACTTTTGTCACTATTATTACTTTAACTTTAGCACTGACTTGACCTTTTAATTCAGTAAGTGCTACTTGTTGGGGTAGTTGTAATTGACCAGTGCACATGATAAGTCATGTTTGATGAAAATAAACTCAATCTAACTCATTTAGTTTTAGCATAGAAGAATAGTTTTGTATTGACTCGTGCACATACAAAGAACACATGCTCAATAGAAGAAAACAAGCTCAGACTACCTCAAATGGAGGCAGTGATGATGTTTAAATTCATAAGTGCATCTCTTTGGGGTTGTCTTGGCTCTGTATTGTCATCTTCAATCATTTGTCACTATTATTACTTTAACTTTAGCACTGACTTGTCCTTTTAATTCAGTAAGTGCTACTTGTTGGGGTAGTTTTAATTGACTAGTGCACCTACCAAGAACTCAGCCATGAAGGGTAGAATCTCATTGCATTCTGTCACTATTATTACTTTAACTTTAGCACTGACTTGTCCTTTAAATTCAGTAAGTGCTACTTGTTGGGGTAGTTTTAACTGACACATAACAAGCACATAACAAGAAGGTTTGATGTAAACACATTCAGATTACCTCTAATGGGGGCATTGATGATGTTTTAATTCATAAGTGCTTCCCTTTGGGGTTGTCTTGGTTCTGTTAGGTCATCGTTTACACTTTAGCACTATCACTGTTATTTAATTGATTAGTGTAAAAACAATAACTCAATCTTGATGGAAATAGACTTTAGTATCTTCATTTGTGGTAAAAAAAAAAAAAAAAGAATAAAGAAAAGCACCAGCCAACTAATCAAATGCAAATGGCTTGAATTTAATGTGATGGTGAGCAATGTGTGAAGTACCAATGAAACTACCATAATGGCCCAGGACAGAACTACAACGACCCAGGACAGAGTTGTTTTGTTCACATTCCCTATATATGGTGTTCACAATTCTTGGCAGTCATAGCATGCCTACTAGCTGAGGGAAGACACCAGTCAGAGCAGTAGGTAAGAGATCAAGCTGGGGAAAGTAGAATGTTTAAACTTTTGTCACTATTATTACTTTAACTTTAGCACTGACTTGACCTTATAATTCAGTAAGTGCTACTTGTTGGGGTAGTTGTAATTGACCAGTGCACATGATAAGTCATGTTTGATGAAAATAAACTCAATCTAACTCATTTAGTTTTAGCATAGAAGAGTAGTAGAACACATGCTCAATGGAAGCAAACACGCTCAGACTACCTCAAATGGAGGCAGTGATGATGTTTAAATTCATAAGTGCATCTCTTTGGGGTTGTCTTGGCTCTGTATTGTCATCTTCTATCATTTGTCACTATTATTACTTTAACTTTAGCACTGACTTGTCCTTTTAATTCAGTAAGTGCTACTTGTTGGGGTAGTTTTAATTGACTAGTGCACCCACCAAGAACTCAGCCATGAAGTGTAGAATCTCATTGCATTCTGTCACTATTATTACTTTAGTACTGACTTGTCCTTTAAATTCAGTAAGTGCTACTTGTTGGGGTAGTTTTAACTGACACATAACAAGCACATAACAAGAAGGCTTGATGTAAACAAACTCAGATTACCTCTAATGTGGGCATTGATGATGTTTTAATTCATAAGTGCTTCCCTTTGGGGTTGTCTTGGTTCTGTTAGGTCATCTTTTACACTGTCACTGTTATTTAATTGATTAGTGTAAAAACAATAACTCAATCTTGATGGAAAGAGACTTTAGTATCTCCATTTGTGGTAAAAAAAAAAAAAAAAAAAAAGAATAAAGAAAAGCACCAGCCAACTAATCAAATGGCTTGAATTTAATGTGATGGTGAGCAATGTGTGAAGTACCAATGAAACTACCATAATGGCCCAGGACAGAACTACAACGACCCAGGACAGTTGAGAGTTGTTTTGTTCAAATTCCCTATATATGGTGTCCACAATTCTTGCCAGTCATAGCATGCCTACTAGCTGAGGGAGGACACAAGTCAGAGCAGTAGGTAAGAGATCAAGCTGGGGAAAGTAGAATGTTTAAACTTTTGTCACTATTATTACTTTAACTTTAGCACTGACTTGACCTTTTAATTCAGTAAGTGCTACTTGTTGGGGTAGTTGTAATTGACCAATGCACATGATAAGTCATGTTTGATGAAAATAAACTCAATCTAACTCATTTAGTTTTAGCATAGAAGAATAGTTTTGTATTGACTCGTGCACATACAAAGAACACATGCTCAATGGAAGCAAACAAGCTCAGACTACCTCAAATGGAGGCAGTGATGATGTTTAAATTCATAAGTGCATCTCTTTGGGGTTGTCTTGGTTCTGTTAGGTCATCTTTTACACTGTCACTGTTATTTAATTGATTAGTGTAAAAACAATAACTCAATCTTGATGGAAATAGACTTTAGTATCTTCATTTGTGCTAAAAAAAAAAAAAAAAAAAAAGAATAAAGAAAAGCACCAGCCAACTAATCAAATGCAAATGGCTTGAATTTAATGTGATGGTGAGCAATGTGTGAAGTACCAATGAAACTACCATAATGGCCCAGGACAGAACTACAACGACCCAGGACAGAGTTGTTTTGTTCACATTCCCTATATATGGTGTCCACAATTCTTGCCAGTCATAGCATGCCTACTAGCTGAGGGAGGACACCAGTCAGAGCAGTAGGTAAGAGATCAAGCTGGGGAAAGTAGAATGTTTAAACTTTTGTCACTATTATTACTTTAACTTTAGCACTGACTTGACCTTTTAATTCAGTAAGTGCTACTTGTTGGGGTAGTTGTAATTGACCAGTGCACATGATAAGTCATGTTTGATGAAAATAAACTCAATCTAACTCATTTAGTTTTAGCATAGAAGAATAGTTTTGTATTGACTCATGCACATACAAAGAACACATGCTCAATGGAAGCAAACAAGCTCAGACTACCTCAAATGGGTTACATGGCGCCTTTCCGACATGTCGCCTTTCCAACGTTAACGAACCCTATACCTAACCCTCACCCTAACCCTAACCGCACGCGGAAGCCACTAGTCGGAGTGGCGAGATGTCGGGATGGAAGACGGTTACCCCTCAAATGGAGGCAGTGATGATGTTTAAATTCATAAGTGCATCTCTTTGGGGTTGTCTTGGCTCTGTATTGTCATCTTCTATCATTTGTCACTATTATTAACTTTAGCACTGACTTGCCCTTTTAATTCAGTAAGTGCTACTTGTTGGGGTAGTTTTAATTGACTAGTGCACCCACCAAGAACTCAGCCATGAAGTGTAGAATCTCATTGCATTCTGTCACTATTATTACTTTAACTTTAGTACTGACTTGTCCTTTAAATTCAGTAAGTGCTACTTGTTGGTGTAGTTTTAACTGACACATAACAAGCACATAACAAGAAGGCTTGATGTAAACAAACTCAGATTACCTCTAATGGGGGCATTGATGATGTTTTAATTCATAAGTGCTTCCCTTTGGGGTTGTCTTGGTTCTGTTAGGTCATCTTTTACACTGTCACTGTTATTTAATTGATTAGTGTAAAAACAATAACTCAATCTTGATGGAAAGAGACTTTAGTATCTTCATTTGTGGTAAAAAAAAATAAAAAATAAAAGAATAAAGAAAAGCACCAGCCAACTAATCAAATGCAAATGGCTTGAATTTAATGTGATGGTGAGAAATGTGTGAAGTACCAATGAAACTACCATAATGGCCCAGGACAGAACTACAACGACCCAGGACAGAGTTGTTTTGTTCACATTCCCTATATATGGTGTCCACAATTCTTGCCAGTCATAGCATGCCTACTAGCTGAGGGAGGACACCAGTCAGAGCAGTAGGTAAGAGATCAAGCTGGGGAAAGTAGAATATTTAAACTTTTGTCACTATTATTACTTTAACTTTAGCACTGACTTGACCTTTTAATTCAGTAAGTGCTACTTGTTGGGGTAGTTGTAATTGACCAGTGCACATGATAAGTCATGTTTGATGAAAATAAACTCAATCTAACTCATTTAGTTTTAGCATAGAAGAATAGTTTTGTATTGACTCGTGCACATACAAAGAACACATGCTCAATAGAAGAAAACAAGCTCAGACTACCTCAAATGGAGGCAGTGATGATGTTTAAATTCATAAGTGCATCTCTTTGGGGTTGTCTTGGCTCTGTATTGTCATCTTCAATCATTTGTCACTATTATTACTTTAACTTTAGCACTGACTTGTCCTTTTAATTCAGTAAGTGCTACTTGTTGGGGTAGTTTTAATTGACTAGTGCACCTACCAAGAACTCAGCCATGAAGGGTAGAATCTCATTGCATTCTGTCACTATTATTACTTTAACTTTAGCACTGACTTGTCCTTTAAATTCAGTAAGTGCTACTTGTTGGGGTAGTTTTAACTGACACATAACAAGCACATAACAAGAAGGTTTGATGTAAACACATTCAGATTACCTCTAATGGGGGCATTGATGATGTTTTAATTCATAAGTGCTTCCCTTTGGGGTTGTCTTGGTTCTGTTAGGTCATCGTTTACACTTTAGCACTATCACTGTTATTTAATTGATTAGTGTAAAAACAATAACTCAATCTTGATGGAAATAGACTTTAGTATCTTCATTTGTGGTAAAAAAAAAAAAAAAAGAATAAAGAAAAGCACCAGCCAACTAATCAAATGCAAATGGCTTGAATTTAATGTGATGGTGAGCAATGTGTGAAGTACCAATGAAACTACCATAATGGCCCAGGACAGAACTACAACGACCCAGGACAGAGTTGTTTTGTTCACATTCCCTATATATGGTGTTCACAATTCTTGGCAGTCATAGCATGCCTACTAGCTGAGGGAAGACACCAGTCAGAGCAGTAGGTAAGAGATCAAGCTGGGGAAAGTAGAATGTTTAAACTTTTGTCACTATTATTACTTTAACTTTAGCACTGACTTGACCTTATAATTCAGTAAGTGCTACTTGTTGGGGTAGTTGTAATTGACCAGTGCACATGATAAGTCATGTTTGATGAAAATAAACTCAATCTAACTCATTTAGTTTTAGCATAGAAGAGTAGTAGAACACATGCTCAATGGAAGCAAACACGCTCAGACTACCTCAAATGGAGGCAGTGATGATGTTTAAATTCATAAGTGCATCTCTTTGGGGTTGTCTTGGCTCTGTATTGTCATCTTCTATCATTTGTCACTATTATTACTTTAACTTTAGCACTGACTTGTCCTTTTAATTCAGTAAGTGCTACTTGTTGGGGTAGTTTTAATTGACTAGTGCACCCACCAAGAACTCAGCCATGAAGTGTAGAATCTCATTGCATTCTGTCACTATTATTACTTTAACTTTAGTACTGACTTGTCCTTTAAATTCAGTAAGTGCTACTTGTTGGGGTAGTTTTAACTGACACATAACAAGCACATAACAAGAAGGCTTGATGTAAACAAACTCAGATTACCTCTAATGTGGGCATTGATGATGTTTTAATTCATAAGTGCTTCCCTTTGGGGTTGTCTTGGTTCTGTTAGGTCATCGTTTACACTTTAGCACTATCACTGTTATTTAATTGATTAGTGTAAAAACAATAACTCAATCTTGATGGAAATAGACTTTAGTATCTTCATTTGTGGTAAAAAAAAAAAAAAAAAAAGAATAAAGAAAAGCACCAGCCAACTAATCAAATGCAAATGGCTTGAATTTAATGTGATGGTGAGCAATGTGTGAAGTACCAATGAAACTACCATAATGGCCCAGGACAGAACTACAACGACCCAGGACAGAGTTGTTTTGTTCACATTCCCTATATATGGTGTTCACAATTCTTGGCAGTCATAGCATGCCTACTAGCTGAGGGAAGACACCAGTCAGAGCAGTAGGTAAGAGATCAAGCTGGGGAAAGTAGAATGTTTAAACTTTTGTCACTATTATTACTTTAACTTTAGCACTGACTTGACCTTATAATTCAGTAAGTGCTACTTGTTGGGGTAGTTGTAATTGACCAGTGCACATGATAAGTCATGTTTGATGAAAATAAACTCAATCTAACTCATTTAGTTTTAGCATAGAAGAGTAGTAGAACACATGCTCAATGGAAGCAAACACGCTCAGACTACCTCAAATGGAGGCAGTGATGATGTTTAAATTCATAAGTGCATCTCTTTGGGGTTGTCTTGGCTCTGTATTGTCATCTTCTATCATTTGTCACTATTATTACTTTAACTTTAGCACTGACTTGTCCTTTTAATTCAGTAAGTGCTACTTGTTGGGGTAGTTTTAATTGACTAGTGCACCCACCAAGAACTCAGCCATGAAGTGTAGAATCTCATTGCATTCTGTCACTATTATTACTTTAACTTTAGTACTGACTTGTCCTTTAAATTCAGTAAGTGCTACTTGTTGGGGTAGTTTTAACTGACACATAACAAGCACATAACAAGAAGGCTTGATGTAAACAAACTCAGATTACCTCTAATGTGGGCATTGATGATGTTTTAATTCATAAGTGCTTCCCTTTGGGGTTGTCTTGGTTCTGTTAGGTCATCTTTTACACTGTCACTGTTATTTAATTGATTAGTGTAAAAACAATAACTCAATCTTGATGGAAATAGACTTTAGTATCTTCATTTGTGGTAAAAAAAAAAAAAAAAAGAATAAAGAAAAGCACCAGCCAACTAATCAAATGCAAATGGCTTGAATTTAATGTGATGGTGAGCAATGTGTGAAGTACCAATGAAACTACCATAATGGCCCAGGACAGAACTACAACGACCCAGGACAGAGTTGTTTTGTTCACATTCCCTATATATGGTGTTCACAATTCTTGGCAGTCATAGCATGCCTACTAGCTGAGGGAAGACACCAGTCAGAGCAGTAGGTAAGAGATCAAGCTGGGGAAAGTAGAATGTTTAAACTTTTGTCACTATTATTACTTTAACTTTAGCACTGACTTGACCTTATAATTCAGTAAGTGCTACTTGTTGGGGTAGTTGTAATTGACCAGTGCACATGATAAGTCATGTTTGATGAAAATAAACTCAATCTAACTCATTTAGTTTTAGCATAGAAGAGTAGTAGAACACATGCTCAATGGAAGCAAACACGCTCAGACTACCTCAAATGGAGGCAGTGATGATGTTTCATAAGTGCATCTCTTTGGGGTTGTCTTGGCTCTGTATTGTCATCTTCTATCATTTGTCACTATTATTACTTTAACTTTAGCACTGACTTGTCCTTTTAATTCAGTAAGTGCTACTTGTTGGGGTAGTTTTAATTGACTAGTGCACCCACCAAGAACTCAGCCATGAAGTGTAGAATCTCATTGCATTCTGTCACTATTATTACTTTAACTTTAGTACTGACTTGTCCTTTAAATTATGTAAGTGCTACTTGTTGGGGTAGTTTTAACTGACACATAACATGCACATAACAAGAAGGCTTGATGTAAACAAACTCAGATTACCTCTAATGTGGGCATTGATGATGTTTTAATTCATAAGTGCTTCCCTTTGGGGTTGTCTTGGTTCTGTTAGGTCATCTTTTACACTGTCACTGTTATTTAATTGATTAGTGTAAAAACAATAACTCAATCTTGATGGAAAGAGACTTTAGTATCTTCATTTGTGGTAAAAAAAAAAAAAAAAAAAAAGAATAAAGAAAAGCACCAGCCAACTAATCAAATGCAAATGGCTTGAATTTAATGTGATGGTGAGCAATGTGTGAAGTACCAATGAAACTACCATAATGGCCCAGGACAGAACTACAACGACCCAGGACAGAGTTGTTTTGTTCACATTCCCTATATATGGTGTCCACAATTCTTGCCAGTCATAGCATGCCTACTAGCTGAGGGAGGACACCAGTCAGAGCAGTAGGTAAGAGATCAAGCTGGGGAAAGTAGAATGTTTAAACTTTTGTCACTATTATTACTTTAACTTTAGCACTGACTTGACCTTTTAATTCAGTAAGTGCTACTTGTTGGGGTAGTTGTAATTGACCAGTGCACATGATAAGTCATGTTTGATGAAAATAAACTCAATCTAACTCATTTAGTTTTAGCATAGAAGAATAGTTTTGTATTGACTCGTGCACATACAAAGAACACATGCTCAATGGAAGCAAACAAGCTCAGACTACCTCAAATGGGTTACATGGCGCCTTTCCGACATGTCGCCTTTCCGACGTTAACGAACCCTATACCTAACCCTCACCCTAACCCTAACCGCACGCGGAAGCCACTAGTCGGAGTGGCGAGATGTCGGGATGGAAGACGGTTACCCCTCAAATGGAGGCAGTGATGATGTTTAAATTCATAAGTGCATCTCTTTGGGGTTGTCTTGGCTCTGTATTGTCATCTTCTATCATTTGTCACTATTATTACTTTAACTTTAGCACTGACTTGCCCTTTTAATTCAGTAAGTGCTACTTGTTGGGGTAGTTTTAATTGACTAGTGCACCCACCAAGAACTCAGCCATGAAGTGTAGAATCTCATTGCATTCTGTCACTATTATTACTTTAACTTTAGTACTGACTTGTCCTTTAAATTCAGTAAGTGCTACTTGTTGGTGTAGTTTTAACTGACACATAACAAGCACATAACAAGAAGGCTTGATGTAAACAAACTCAGATTACCTCTAATGGGGGCATTGATGATGTTTTAATTCATAAGTGCTTCCCTTTGGGGTTGTCTTGGTTCTGTTAGGTCATCTTTTACACTGTCACTGTTATTTAATTGATTAGTGTAAAAACAATAACTCAATCTTGATGGAAAGAGACTTTAGTATCTTCATTTGTGGTAAAAAAAAAAAAAGAATAAAGAAAAGCACCAGCCAACTAATCAAATGCAAATGGCTTGAATTTAATGTGATGGTGAGAAATGTGTGAAGTACCAATGAAACTACCATAATGGCCCAGGACAGAACTACAACGACCCAGGACAGAGTTGTTTTGTTCACATTCCCTATATATATGGTGTCCACAATTCTTGCCAGTCATAGCATGCCTACTAGCTGAGGGAGGACACCAGTCAGAGCAGTAGGTAAGAGATCAAGCTGGGGAAAGTAGAATATTTAAACTTTTGTCACTATTATTACTTTAACTTTAGCACTGACTTGACCTTTTAATTCAGTAAGTGCTACTTGTTGGGGTAGTTGTAATTGACCAGTGCACATGATAAGTCATGTTTGATGAAAATAAACTCAATCTAACTCATTTAGTTTTAGCATAGAAGAATAGTTTTGTATTGACTCGTGCACATACAAAGAACACATGCTCAATAGAAGAAAACAAGCTCAGACTACCTCAAATGGAGGCAGTGATGATGTTTAAATTCATAAGTGCATCTCTTTGGGGTTGTCTTGGCTCTGTATTGTCATCTTCAATCATTTGTCACTATTATTACTTTAACTTTAGCACTGACTTGTCCTTTTAATTCAGTAAGTGCTACTTGTTGGGGTAGTTTTAATTGACTAGTGCACCTACCAAGAACTCAGCCATGAAGGGTAGAATCTCATTGCATTCTGTCACTATTATTACTTTAACTTTAGCACTGACTTGTCCTTTAAATTCAGTAAGTGCTACTTGTTGGGGTAGTTTTAACTGACACATAACAAGCACATAACAAGAAGGTTTGATGTAAACACATTCAGATTACCTCTAATGGGGGCATTGATGATGTTTTAATTCATAAGTGCTTCCCTTTGGGGTTGTCTTGGTTCTGTTAGGTCATCGTTTACACTTTAGCACTATCACTGTTATTTAATTGATTAGTGTAAAAACAATAACTCAATCTTGATGGAAATAGACTTTAGTATCTTCATTTGTGGTAAAAAAAAAAAAAAAGAATAAAGAAAAGCACCAGCCAACTAATCAAATGCAAATGGCTTGAATTTAATGTGATGGTGAGCAATGTGTGAAGTACCAATGAAACTACCATAATGGCCCAGGACAGAACTACAACGACCCAGGACAGAGTTGTTTTGTTCACATTCCCTATATATGGTGTTCACAATTCTTGGCAGTCATAGCATGCCTACTAGCTGAGGGAAGACACCAGTCAGAGCAGTAGGTAAGAGATCAAGCTGGGGAAAGTAGAATGTTTAAACTTTTGTCACTATTATTACTTTAACTTTAGCACTGACTTGACCTTATAATTCAGTAAGTGCTACTTGTTGGGGTAGTTGTAATTGACCAGTGCACATGATAAGTCATGTTTGATGAAAATAAACTCAATCTAACTCATTTAGTTTTAGCATAGAAGAGTAGTAGAACACATGCTCAATGGAAGCAAACACGCTCAGACTACCTCAAATGGAGGCAGTGATGATGTTTAAATTCATAAGTGCATCTCTTTGGGGTTGTCTTGGCTCTGTATTGTCATCTTCTATCATTTGTCACTATTATTACTTTAACTTTAGCACTGACTTGTCCTTTTAATTCAGTAAGTGCTACTTGTTGGGGTAGTTTTAATTGACTAGTGCACCCACCAAGAACTCAGCCATGAAGTGTAGAATCTCATTGCATTCTGTCACTATTATTACTTTAGTACTGACTTGTCCTTTAAATTCAGTAAGTGCTACTTGTTGGGGTAGTTTTAACTGACACATAACAAGCACATAACAAGAAGGCTTGATGTAAACAAACTCAGATTACCTCTAATGTGGGCATTGATGATGTTTTAATTCATAAGTGCTTCCCTTTGGGGTTGTCTTGGTTCTGTTAGGTCATCTTTTACACTGTCACTGTTATTTAATTGATTAGTGTAAAAACAATAACTCAATCTTGATGGAAAGAGACTTTAGTATCTCCATTTGTGGTAAAAAAAAAAAAAAAAAAAAAGAATAAAGAAAAGCACCAGCCAACTAATCAAATGGCTTGAATTTAATGTGATGGTGAGCAATGTGTGAAGTACCAATGAAACTACCATAATGGCCCAGGACAGAACTACAACGACCCAGGACAGAGTTGTTTTGTTCACATTCCCTATATATGGTGTTCACAATTCTTGGCAGTCATAGCATGCCTACTAGCTGAGGGAAGACACCAGTCAGAGCAGTAGGTAAGAGATCAAGCTGGGGAAAGTAGAATGTTTAAACTTTTGTCACTATTATTACTTTAACTTTAGCACTGACTTGACCTTATAATTCAGTAAGTGCTACTTGTTGGGGTAGTTGTAATTGACCAGTGCACATGATAAGTCATGTTTGATGAAAATAAACTCAATCTAACTCATTTAGTTTTAGCATAGAAGAGTAGTAGAACACATGCTCAATGGAAGCAAACACGCTCAGACTACCTCAAATGGAGGCAGTGATGATGTTTAAATTCATAAGTGCATCTCTTTGGGGTTGTCTTGGCTCTGTATTGTCATCTTCTATCATTTGTCACTATTATTACTTTAACTTTAGCACTGACTTGTCCTTTTAATTCAGTAAGTGCTACTTGTTGGGGTAGTTTTAATTGACTAGTGCACCCACCAAGAACTCAGCCATGAAGTGTAGAATCTCATTGCATTCTGTCACTATTATTACTTTAGTACTGACTTGTCCTTTAAATTCAGTAAGTGCTACTTGTTCGGGTAGTTTTAACTGACACATAACAAGCACATAACAAGAAGGCTTGATGTAAACAAACTCAGATTACCTCTAATGTGGGCATTGATGATGTTTTAATTCATAAGTGCTTCCCTTTGGGGTTGTCTTGGTTCTGTTAGGTCATCTTTTACACTGTCACTGTTATTTAATTGATTAGTGTAAAAACAATAACTCAATCTTGATGGAAAGAGACTTTAGTATCTCCATTTGTGGTAAAAAAAAAAAAAAAAAAAAAGAATAAAGAAAAGCACCAGCCAACTAATCAAATGGCTTGAATTTAATGTGATGGTGAGCAATGTGTGAAGTACCAATGAAACTACCATAATGGCCCAGGACAGAACTACAACGACCCAGGACAGTTGAGAGTTGTTTTGTTCAAATTCCCTATATATGGTGTCCACAATTCTTGCCAGTCATAGCATGCCTACTAGCTGAGGGAGGACACAAGTCAGAGCAGTAGGTAAGAGATCAAGCTGGGGAAAGTAGAATGTTTAAACTTTTGTCACTATTATTACTTTAACTTTAGCACTGACTTGACCTTTTAATTCAGTAAGTGCTACTTGTTGGGGTAGTTGTAATTGACCAATGCACATGATAAGTCATGTTTGATGAAAATAAACTCAATCTAACTCATTTAGTTTTAGCATAGAAGAATAGTTTTGTATTGACTCGTGCACATACAAAGAACACATGCTCAATGGAAGCAAACAAGCTCAGACTACCTCAAATGGAGGCAGTGATGATGTTTAAATTCATAAGTGCATCTCTTTGGGGTTGTCTTGGCTCTGTATTGTCATCTTCTATCATTTGTCACTATTATTACTTTAACTTTAGCACTGACTTGTCCTTTTAATTCAATAAGTGCTACTTGTTGGGGTAGTTTTAATTGACTAGTGCACCTACCAAAAACTCAGCCATGAAGGGTAGAATCTCATTGCATTCTGTCACTATTATTACTTTAACTTTAGTACTGACTTGTCCTTTAAATTCAGTAAGTGCTACTTGTTGGGGTAGTTTTAACTGAGTCCTGACACATAACAAGCACATAACAAGAAGGCTTGATGTAAACAAACTCAGATTACCTCTAATGTGGGCATTGATGATGTTTTAATTCATAAGTGCTTCCCTTTGGGGTTGTCTTGGTTCTGTTAGGTCATCTTTTACACTGTCACTGTTATTTAATTGATTAGTGTAAAAACAATAACTCAATCTTGATGGAAATAGACTTTAGTATCTTCATTTGTGGTAAAAAAAAAAAAAAAAAAAGAATAAAGAAAAGCACCAGCCAACTAATCAAATGCAAATGGCTTGAATTTAATGTGATTGTGACAGGGTCAAAGCAGGGGGGTGAAACCAAATTGTAACATTTTTTATTGATGATGAAAAACCTGTATTACGCACTTAAAAACATCATTCTCTTAACTATATTTCTGCACTGCATGTTTTATGGTTGACAATGTATTTCCCCCCGGTCCCCGAGCCACTTGACATTGGACTCCCCTATAGGCTGTGTGACATTGGCCTTGTGACAGCGGACGGCCAATGTCCCCAGGTCACGCTGGTGGCAGAGCGAATGAGGGCGGAGTAGGGTGTGGCCCACCTTATTCAAAAGTGAGCGCGAGCCACTTGGACAGCAGAGAGACAGGCATACAGGGCAGTGTGGAAGTGACAGCCAGAAGGGACGGTTGTGCACAGGAGGAGCAGACATACCACGGAGCAGAGGTGGGGAATACAGTGATCGCGGCACGTACCAAGCCACCAGCAGCGGACGGTGAGCAGACGGCGCAGTAGCAGCAGAGACGGGGAGGACAGACAGACGAACCAAGGAACGGAGGAGAGGTCCAGTGGCGATAACGTTGCGCGCTTCACACCCTCAAAGCCAGACGTACAGTCTGGCGGGCGAGTAAGTGTCCTTCTATGCAACGTTACCTTTATAAACCCACGGTCCTAAACCTCATATGTGAAATATACCTGAACAGATGAACTGGTTCTAGTTTCTATGATTGCAGGCAATACGCACGAAGACAAGAAGAGACAGTGATTCCTGGCCTAAACCCCCGCTCCAGTTAAACCCCATATAAGGACATTCCCACCTTTTGCATTGAACCGTGATGAGTATATGACATATAGCAATTGAATTGGCACTTGGCACTTTACTGCTTCAGTAATAGTTGGCACTTTAACGCTAAATTCATTATTTATTTGCTATAGTTTGCACAAGCCCTGTCTGTTTTTAGTGTTTGGTGATTGTCTGTATTCCTGTATTTTAGTTAGTTAGTGGGCGCATTAGGAGGTTGAGGTTTTAGAATTAGTGTTATATTTTGTTTATGCTTTTCAATATTTTATGGCTTATAGACGCCACTGTATTAGCTTAATAAAATAGATTACCTTTTTATACAAACCTGTTTCCGTCCAGCTTTCTCCAAGGGATATGTGTTGAAGTGTTGTTCTCATTTAAAAGTATTGTACTTACCTGGGTAAACTCGAACCTGTGAATAGCCTAAGAAAGAGTGTTACAGAGGACCCTACCTCTTAAATAAAAAGGTGGCGTAGTCTTGCAGTACCTAACAAACAGTATTATTCTCACAGTAATTACGCACCCCGCACTTTACCGTGCAACTGATATTTTATTGTTGTGAGTTTAATGTGTATTGTTATTTATTTATTATTGAGACAAAGTAAAGAGTGTCAGCATTCTAAAAAGAAGTGGCAAATTGAAATTTTGCTGTTTTGCTGCTTTTTGTTTTGTTTTGTTTGGTTGAATCAAGAAAGTAATGATGATGATGCCAGTGTATCCAGGGGCACCGTGGCTACCTAAGTTTTCGGGCATAGAAGGTGAGGAGAAATACAGGGAATGGAGAGAACAGATTAAAGGATTATTGGGCACTCAGGATTTAACAGAGGAGAAAAAAGTTGCTTTTGTAGTACAGACCCTTACTGAGGAAGCTAAGCGACAAATTAGTGTAATTGACAAGGAAGATCGCAATACAGTGGCCAAAGTCTTTAAATGTTTAGACACGTTGTATAAAACATCTGTTTCTGCTTCCCAAGCTCGTGCCTTGTTCTATGGCTGTGCGCAACGCGCAGGCGAAAGTGTGCAGGCTTATATTTTGAGGCTTAGAGAGTTGTTCTGCGGGCTGCGGCGGCTCGACCCAGACACCGCTCCCTCCGATGCCATTCTGCGAGAGCAGTTACTTGTAGGACTGTCTGAAGGCCCTCTGGGTCAAGCCTTAAGAATATATGCCCGTCGAAACCCCACAGAAGACTTCGCCGCCCTAAAAAATGAGGCCTTCCTACTAGACACTGAACATAGAAGAGAAGGGACTGCTGAAATCTTGTGCCATGCTGTTAAACCTGTCTCTATCCCAACACCCTCACAGGAATCTGAATGGAGAGAGAAACTGAAACAGGAGATTATGGAAGACGTCAAATCGCAAATGCAGGGGTTTACGCAGGAGCTCATGAAAGAGATCAGACCGCTCCTTCGACCCAACACCACCGATACACGACCTCGCGGTTCGCCTCCATCTGAACGACGCCGGGAGCCGTACCAACGCAACGAGTGGGATGAGGGAGGTAGGCCGATCTGTAGGAGCTGTAGGCAGTCTGGGCACATTGCTCGCTTTTGTAAATCTGACCCCAATCATTTAAACTAGTACGCCCTGTCGCCGAGGTCCGGGAGACAGGGGTGCAGCGCGCACTCGCCAGATCAAGGGCTAATGAAGTGTTTATTGGGGACTGTCCGACTATTGGGATCACTATGGGAGGAGTCCACTTAAGGGGGTTACTGGATACTGGGTCACAAGTCACATTAATGCAGCAAAGCTTATTTGAGGAAAAATTCTCACACCTAACGTTGGGAAATGGGCCCCTTGTTTTTAAATTACGCGCCGCTAATGGTCTTGACTTACCGTACACTGGCTATGCCATATTGGACCTAGAGCTGGAGGGAATGAAGATCCCAGGGAGAGGAGTTGTAATCGTGAAAGATGAACATTGTACTCAACCGCTGATTATTGGGATGAATGTCGTGAACGCTGTATGGCATGCCCTCTTTAAATGGCCTGGGAGGCCTGTGTTTCCATGTCAGCAGGGAAGGACGCTGTGGAAGGACGCATTCGCCACCTGTAGGAGGGTGGAGGCAGTGACGAACGAAGATGGGTCCATCGGTTATGTGTGGCCGGTCGGCCGGCGGAAGATTCGAATCCCCGCGCAGAGTGAAGTGATGATCTGGGGCCGCGCTTGGAGAGGACCAAATGGAGCGGACTACGAGGCCTTGATGGAAGCCTTGCCGGATGGAAAAGATTTGGGAGTGGCCCGTGCCCTCGTCACGGTGCGCCACGGACGTGTTCCCATACGAGTGTGCAACCCACACGCATATAGTCTGGTCCTGGACCGCCACCAGAAGCTGGGGAGGCTGTACCCGGTGGAAGAAGCGGATGTCCGAGGCGGCAGGGACCTGAGCCTGTCCCTGGGGACCGACGGAGAGGTGGAAGTGGCCGTAATCAGTGTGGAAGATGATGGACCACTGAAGACCCTGCCCGAAGAGATGGAAGTGTTGACGGAGCGTGATGACCTGCCGGAGGCGCAGAAGAGAGAGTTACACGAGATGTTGTGTCGGTGGAAGAAGGTGTTCGCCATCCATGACGAGGATTTCGGACGGACGGACGTCGTGCAACACCAGATACCGACCGGAGACGCGGCACCCATACGAGAGCGACACCGGCCGTTGCCGCCCTCCATGTACCGGGAGATGAAGACCCTCCTGAATGAGATGCTGGAGAAGGGAGTCATCAAGGAGAGTTGCAGTCCGTGGGCGGCACCTATCGTACTGGTCAAGAAGAAAGATGGCAGCTGGAGGTTCTGCGTCGACTACAGGAAACTTAACGCCGTGACGCACAAGGACGCCTTCCCCCTACCCAGGATAGAAGAGACGCTCACCAGCCTGACGAAGGCGCAATGGTTCTCCACGTTAGACCTGGCCAGCGGGTATTGGCAAGTAGGAATGGATCCCCGGGACCGGGAGAAGACCGCCTTTACGACCCCGCTGGGCCTGTTCGAGTTTCAACGCATGCCGTTCGGGCTTTGTAATGCGCCCGCGACGTTCCAGAGGCTGATGCAGCAGTGTCTGAGTGGTCAGGTGACAGAATCCTTGCTGGTATATCTTGATGACATTATAGTATATTCACCTGACTTCTCCTCTCATCTACAGCACCTCGAGCTCGTCTTCCAACGCCTGTGGAGACATGGACTGAAGCTGCGGTTAGACAAATGCAAACTTCTGCGGAGGGAAGTGCAGTTTCTGGGCCATGTCGTGGACAAAGAGGGAGTGCGGCCCGATCCGGAGAAAGTGGTGGCAGTGCGGGACTGGACACCACCCTCAACGGTCCGCGAGGTCCGCGCGTTTCTAGGTCTAGCGGGTTACTATAGGCGTTTCGTGTCCTCTTTTGCTGCTATAGCACGACCCTTAAACAACTTATTGATAGGAATCCCAAATGACGTAAAATCCCACCAGTGTAAAGTCGAGTGGACTTCGGAGTGCCAGCGGGCGTTTGATGCGTTAAAGAGTGCCCTCACACAAGCCCCGGTGTTAGCGTATGCGGATTATACACAGCCTTTTGTGGTTTACACTGATGCGAGTGGCCGTGGGTTGGGAGCGGTTCTAGCCCAGGTCCAAGACGGTCACGAACGTGTAATAGCTTATGCAAGCCGCAGTCTCCACCCGACCGAGCAGAATGACGCAAATTATAGCTCGTTCAAATTGGAGCTTTTGGCCCTTAAATGGGCCGTGACCGAGAAGTTTAAAGATTATCTCACTGGCGCTCGATTCACAATATTCACGGACAATAACCCTGTTGCGCATCTCCAAACGGCTAGATTGGGAGCTGTGGAACAACGGTGGGCTGCTCAACTTGCGTCGTTTACTTTCGACATCAAGTATCGACCGGGCAAAAACAACGCCAACGCTGATGCCCTATCGCGGTTCCCAGTGCAGCCTGTAGATGTGGCGGCTGTACAATCGACGCCAGCAGCCCGGGAGGATGAGTGGAGAGAGACGCAGGATCGGGATCCAGATGTGCAGGTGGTGAAGAGGTGCGTGGAACGGGGGAGAGCCCCTAATATGGTGGAGAGGAAGAATTGGACTCGGGGAGCGCGGCAACTGTTACGCCAGTGGAACAAACTGATTATACGAAATCATGTGTTATATAGGAAGGTGACCGATCCTTATACCAAAGAACAATACTCACAGATCATTTGTCCAGGTTCACGCAGAGAGGAGGTATGGAGAGGAATCCACACGGCCGCGGCGCATTCTGGGTTGGAGAGGACCTTGGCCCAGCTGCGACGTCGGTTCTATTGGCCAGGCATGGAGGGAGCGGTGCGTCAGTTACAACAGGGTTGTGTCGCCTGCAGCCTGCAGAGGAACAGGTCAGAGCCTCGGGCCCCCTTACAACCCTTTGAAGTCTCATATCCACTAGAAGTAATAGCCATTGATTTCCTCACATTAGGTAGGCCTGCTGATGCGTGGCAAAACATTCTGGTAGCTACTGACTTATTCACCCGTTATAGTTGGGCTATTGCCACCCGAGACCAGACTGCGCACACCACTGTCCGTGCGTTATGGACGCATATTATCCAGCCGTTCGGCTGTCCGGCCCGGTTCCACTCAGATCGAGGCCCCAACAGAACTACAACGACCCAGGACAGAGTTGTTTTGTTCACATTCCCTATATATGGTGTTCACAATTCTTGGCAGTCATAGCATGCCTACTAGCTGAGGGAAGACACCAGTCAGAGCAGTAGGTAAGAGATCAAGCTGGGGAAAGTAGAATGTTTAAACTTTTGTCACTATTATTACTTTAACTTTAGCACTGACTTGACCTTATAATTCAGTAAGTGCTACTTGTTGGGGTAGTTGTAATTGACCAGTGCACATGATAAGTCATGTTTGATGAAAATAAACTCAATCTAACTCATTTAGTTTTAGCATAGAAGAGTAGTAGAACACATGCTCAATGGAAGCAAACACGCTCAGACTACCTCAAATGGAGGCAGTGATGATGTTTAAATTCATAAGTGCATCTCTTTGGGGTTGTCTTGGCTCTGTATTGTCATCTTCTATCATTTGTCACTATTATTACTTTAACTTTAGCACTGACTTGTCCTTTTAATTCAGTAAGTGCTACTTGTTGGGGTAGTTTTAATTGACTAGTGCACCCACCAAGAACTCAGCCATGAAGTGTAGAATCTCATTGCATTCTGTCACTATTATTACTTTAACTTTAGTACTGACTTGTCCTTTAAATTCAGTAAGTGCTACTTGTTGGGGTAGTTTTAACTGACACATAACAAGCACATAACAAGAAGGCTTGATGTAAACAAACTCAGATTACCTCTAATGTGGGCATTGATGATGTTTTAATTCATAAGTGCTTCCCTTTGGGGTTGTCTTGGTTCTGTTAGGTCATCTTTTACACTGTCACTGTTATTTAATTGATTAGTGTAAAAACAATAACTCAATCTTGATGGAAATAGACTTTAGTATCTTCATTTGTGGTAAAAAAAAAAAAAAAAAGAATAAAGAAAAGCACCAGCCAACTAATCAAATGCAAATGGCTTGAATTTAATGTGATGGTGAGCAATGTGTGAAGTACCAATGAAACTACCATAATGGCCCAGGACAGAACTACAACGACCCAGGACAGAGTTGTTTTGTTCACATTCCCTATATATGGTGTTCACAATTCTTGGCAGTCATAGCATGCCTACTAGCTGAGGGAAGACACCAGTCAGAGCAGTAGGTAAGAGATCAAGCTGGGGAAAGTAGAATGTTTAAACTTTTGTCACTATTATTACTTTAACTTTAGCACTGACTTGACCTTATAATTCAGTAAGTGCTACTTGTTGGGGTAGTTGTAATTGACCAGTGCACATGATAAGTCATGTTTGATGAAAATAAACTCAATCTAACTCATTTAGTTTTAGCATAGAAGAGTAGTAGAACACATGCTCAATGGAAGCAAACACGCTCAGACTACCTCAAATGGAGGCAGTGATGATGTTTAAATTCATAAGTGCATCTCTTTGGGGTTGTCTTGGCTCTGTATTGTCATCTTCTATCATTTGTCACTATTATTACTTTAACTTTAGCACTGACTTGTCCTTTTAATTCAGTAAGTGCTACTTGTTGGGGTAGTTTTAATTGACTAGTGCACCCACCAAGAACTCAGCCATGAAGTGTAGAATCTCATTGCATTCTGTCACTATTATTACTTTAGTACTGACTTGTCCTTTAAATTCAGTAAGTGCTACTTGTTGGGGTCGTTTTAACTGACACATAACAAGCACATAACAAGAAGGCTTGATGTAAACAAACTCAGATTACCTCTAATGTGGGCATTGATGATGTTTTAATTCATAAGTGCTTCCCTTTGGGGTTGTCTTGGTTCTGTTAGGTCATCTTTTACACTGTCACTGTTATTTAATTGATTAGTGTAAAAACAATAACTCAATCTTGATGGAAAGAGACTTTAGTATCTCCATTTGTGGTAAAAAAAAAAAAAAAAAAAAAGAATAAAGAAAAGCACCAGCCAACTAATCAAATGGCTTGAATTTAATGTGATGGTGAGCAATGTGTGAAGTACCAATGAAACTACCATAATGGCCCAGGACAGAACTACAACGACCCAGGACAGAGTTGTTTTGTTCACATTCCCTATATATGGTGTTCACAATTCTTGGCAGTCATAGCATGCCTACTAGCTGAGGGAAGACACCAGTCAGAGCAGTAGGTAAGAGATCAAGCTGGGGAAAGTAGAATGTTTAAACTTTTGTCACTATTATTACTTTAACTTTAGCACTGACTTGACCTTTTAATTCAGTAAGTGCTACTTGTTGGGGTAGTTGTAATTGACCAGTGCACATGATAAGTCATGTTTGATGAAAATAAACTCAATCTAACTCATTTAGTTTTAGCATAGAAGAATAGTTTTGTATTGACTCGTGCACATACAAAGAACACATGCTCAATGGAAGCAAACAAGCTCAGACTACCTCAAATGGGTTACATGGCGCCTTTCCGACATGTCGCCTTTCCGACGTTAACGAACCCTATACCTAACCCTCACCCTAACCCTAACCGCACGCGGAAGCCACTAGTCGGAGTGGCGAGATGTCGGGATGGAAGACGGTTACCCCTCAAATGGAGGCAGTGATGATGTTTAAATTCATAAGTGCATCTCTTTGGGGTTGTCTTGGCTCTGTATTGTCATCTTCTATCATTTGTCACTATTATTACTTTAACTTTAGCACTGACTTGCCCTTTTAATTCAGTAAGTGCTACTTGTTGGGGTAGTTTTAATTGACTAGTGCACCCACCAAGAACTCAGCCATGAAGTGTAGAATCTCATTGCATTCTGTCACTATTATTACTTTAACTTTAGTACTGACTTGTCCTTTAAATTCAGTAAGTGCTACTTGTTGGTGTAGTTTTAACTGACACATAACAAGCACATAACAAGAAGGCTTGATGTAAACAAACTCAGATTACCTCTAATGGGGGCATTGATGATGTTTTAATTCATAAGTGCTTCCCTTTGGGGTTGTCTTGGTTCTGTTAGGTCATCTTTTACACTGTCACTGTTATTTAATTGATTAGTGTAAAAACAATAACTCAATCTTGATGGAAAGAGACTTTAGTATCTCCATTTGTGGTAAAAAAAAAAAAAAAAAAAAAGAATAAAGAAAAGCACCAGCCAACTAATCAAATGGCTTGAATTTAATGTGATGGTGAGCAATGTGTGAAGTACCAATGAAACTACCATAATGGCCCAGGACAGAACTACAACGACCCAGGACAGAGTTGTTTTGTTCACATTCCCTATATATGGTGTTCACAATTCTTGGCAGTCATAGCATGCCTACTAGCTGAGGGAAGACACCAGTCAGAGCAGTAGGTAAGAGATCAAGCTGGGGAAAGTAGAATGTTTAAACTTTTGTCACTATTATTACTTTAACTTTAGCACTGACTTGACCTTATAATTCAGTAAGTGCTACTTGTTGGGGTAGTTGTAATTGACCAGTGCACATGATAAGTCATGTTTGATGAAAATAAACTCAATCTAACTCATTTAGTTTTAGCATAGAAGAGTAGTAGAACACATGCTCAATGGAAGCAAACACGCTCAGACTACCTCAAATGGAGGCAGTGATGATGTTTAAATTCATAAGTGCATCTCTTTGGGGTTGTCTTGGCTCTGTATTGTCATCTTCTATCATTTGTCACTATTATTACTTTAACTTTAGCACTGACTTGTCCTTTTAATTCAGTAAGTGCTACTTGTTGGGGTAGTTTTAATTGACTAGTGCACCCACCAAGAACTCAGCCATGAAGTGTAGAATCTCATTGCATTCTGTCACTATTATTACTTTAGTACTGACTTGTCCTTTAAATTCAGTAAGTGCTACTTGTTCGGGTAGTTTTAACTGACACATAACAAGCACATAACAAGAAGGCTTGATGTAAACAAACTCAGATTACCTCTAATGTGGGCATTGATGATGTTTTAATTCATAAGTGCTTCCCTTTGGGGTTGTCTTGGTTCTGTCAGGTCATCTTTTACACTGTCACTGTTATTTAATTGATTAGTGTAAAAACAATAACTCAATCTTGATGGAAAGAGACTTTAGTATCTCCATTTGTGGTAAAAAAAAAAAAAAAAAAAAAGAATAAAGAAAAGCACCAGCCAACTAATCAAATGGCTTGAATTTAATGTGATGGTGAGCAATGTGTGAAGTACCAATGAAACTACCATAATGGCCCAGGACAGAACTACAACGACCCAGGACAGTTGAGAGTTGTTTTGTTCAAATTCCCTATATATGGTGTCCACAATTCTTGCCAGTCATAGCATGCCTACTAGCTGAGGGAGGACACAAGTCAGAGCAGTAGGTAAGAGATCAAGCTGGGGAAAGTAGAATGTTTAAACTTTTGTCACTATTATTACTTTAACTTTAGCACTGACTTGACCTTTTAATTCAGTAAGTGCTACTTGTTGGGGTAGTTGTAATTGACCAATGCACATGATAAGTCATGTTTGATGAAAATAAACTCAATCTAACTCATTTAGTTTTAGCATAGAAGAATAGTTTTGTATTGACTCGTGCACATACAAAGAACACATGCTCAATGGAAGCAAACAAGCTCAGACTACCTCAAATGGAGGCAGTGATGATGTTTAAATTCATAAGTGCATCTCTTTGGGGTTGTCTTGGCTCTGTATTGTCATCTTCTATCATTTGTCACTATTATTACTTTAACTTTAGCACTGACTTGTCCTTTTAATTCAATAAGTGCTACTTGTTGGGGTAGTTTTAATTGACTAGTGCACCTACCAAAAACTCAGCCATGAAGGGTAGAATCTCATTGCATTCTGTCACTATTATTACTTTAACTTTAGTACTGACTTGTCCTTTAAATTCAGTAAGTGCTACTTGTTGGGGTAGTTTTAACTGAGTCCTGACACATAACAAGCACATAACAAGAAGGCTTGATGTAAACAAACTCAGATTACCTCTAATGTGGGCATTGATGATGTTTTAATTCATAAGTGCTTCCCTTTGGGGTTGTCTTGGTTCTGTTAGGTCATCTTTTACACTGTCACTGTTATTTAATTGATTAGTGTAAAAACAATAACTCAATCTTGATGGAAATAGACTTTAGTATCTTCATTTGTGGTAAAAAAAAAAAAAAAAAAAGAATAAAGAAAAGCACCAGCCAACTAATCAAATGCAAATGGCTTGAATTTAATGTGATTGTGACAGGGTCAAAGCAGGGGGGTGAAACCAAATTGTAACATTTTTTATTGATGATGAAAAACCTGTATTACGCACTTAAAAACATCATTCTCTTAACTATATTTCTGCACTGCATGTTTTATGGTTGACAATGTATTTCCCCCCGGTCCCCGAGCCACTTGACATTGGACTCCCCTATAGGCTGTGTGACATTGGCCTTGTGACAGCGGACGGCCAATGTCCCCAGGTCACGCTGGTGGCAGAGCGAATGAGGGCGGAGTAGGGTGTGGCCCACCTTATTCAAAAGTGAGCGCGAGCCACTTGGACAGCAGAGAGACAGGCATACAGGGCAGTGTGGAAGTGACAGCCAGAAGGGACGGTTGTGCACAGGAGGAGCAGACATACCACGGAGCAGAGGTGGGGAATACAGTGATCGCGGCACGTACCAAGCCACCAGCAGCGGACGGTGAGCAGACGGCGCAGTAGCAGCAGAGACGGGGAGGACAGACAGACGAACCAAGGAACGGAGGAGAGGTCCAGTGGCGATAACGTTGCGCGCTTCACACCCTCAAAGCCAGACGTACAGTCTGGCGGGCGAGTAAGTGTCCTTCTATGCAACGTTACCTTTATAAACCCACGGTCCTAAACCTCATATGTGAAATATACCTGAACAGATGAACTGGTTCTAGTTTCTATGATTGCAGGCAATACGCACGAAGACAAGAAGAGACAGTGATTCCTGGCCTAAACCCCCGCTCCAGTTAAACCCCATATAAGGACATTCCCACCTTTTGCATTGAACCGTGATGAGTATATGACATATAGCAATTGAATTGGCACTTTACTGCTTCAGTAATAGTTGGCACTTTAACGCTAAATTCATTATTTATTTGCTATAGTTTGCACAAGCCCTGTCTGTTTTTAGTGTTTGGTGATTGTCTGTATTCCTGTATTTTAGTTAGTTAGTGGGCGCATTAGGAGGTTGAGGTTTTAGAATTAGTGTTATATTTTGTTTATGCTTTTCAATATTTTATGGCTTATAGACGCCACTGTATTAGCTTAATAAAATAGATTACCTTTTTATACAAACCTGTTTCCGTCCAGCTTTCTCCAAGGGATATGTGTTGAAGTGTTGTTCTCATTTAAAAGTATTGTACTTACCTGGGTAAACTCGAACCTGTGAATAGCCTAAGAAAGAGTGTTACAGAGGACCCTACCTCTTAAATAAAAAGGTGGCGTAGTCTTGCAGTACCTAACAAACAGTATTATTCTCACAGTAATTACGCACCCCGCACTTTACCGTGCAACTGATATTTTATTGTTGTGAGTTTAATGTGTATTGTTATTTATTTATTATTGAGACAAAGTAAAGAGTGTCAGCATTCTAAAAAGAAGTGGCAAATTGAAATTTTGCTGTTTTGCTGCTTTTTGTTTTGTTTTGTTTGGTTGAATCAAGAAAGTAATGATGATGATGCCAGTGTATCCAGGGGCACCGTGGCTACCTAAGTTTTCGGGCATAGAAGGTGAGGAGAAATACAGGGAATGGAGAGAACAGATTAAAGGATTATTGGGCACTCAGGATTTAACAGAGGAGAAAAAAGTTGCTTTTGTAGTACAGACCCTTACTGAGGAAGCTAAGCGACAAATTAGTGTAATTGACAAGGAAGATCGCAATACAGTGGCCAAAGTCTTTAAATGTTTAGACACGTTGTATAAAACATCTGTTTCTGCTTCCCAAGCTCGTGCCTTGTTCTATGGCTGTGCGCAACGCGCAGGCGAAAGTGTGCAGGCTTATATTTTGAGGCTTAGAGAGTTGTTCTGCGGGCTGCGGCGGCTCGACCCAGACACCGCTCCCTCCGATGCCATTCTGCGAGAGCAGTTACTTGTAGGACTGTCTGAAGGCCCTCTGGGTCAAGCCTTAAGAATATATGCCCGTCGAAACCCCACAGAAGACTTCGCCGCCCTAAAAAATGAGGCCTTCCTACTAGACACTGAACATAGAAGAGAAGGGACTGCTGAAATCTTGTGCCATGCTGTTAAACCTGTCTCTATCCCAACACCCTCACAGGAATCTGAATGGAGAGAGAAACTGAAACAGGAGATTATGGAAGACGTCAAATCGCAAATGCAGGGGTTTACGCAGGAGCTCATGAAAGAGATCAGACCGCTCCTTCGACCCAACACCACCGATACACGACCTCGCGGTTCGCCTCCATCTGAACGACGCCGGGAGCCGTACCAACGCAACGAGTGGGATGAGGGAGGTAGGCCGATCTGTAGGAGCTGTAGGCAGTCTGGGCACATTGCTCGCTTTTGTAAATCTGACCCCAATCATTTAAACTAGTACGCCCTGTCGCCGAGGTCCGGGAGACAGGGGTGCAGCGCGCACTCGCCAGATCAAGGGCTAATGAAGTGTTTATTGGGGACTGTCCGACTATTGGGATCACTATGGGAGGAGTCCACTTAAGGGGGTTACTGGATACTGGGTCACAAGTCACATTAATGCAGCAAAGCTTATTTGAGGAAAAATTCTCACACCTAACGTTGGGAAATGGGCCCCTTGTTTTTAAATTACGCGCCGCTAATGGTCTTGACTTACCGTACACTGGCTATGCCATATTGGACCTAGAGCTGGAGGGAATGAAGATCCCAGGGAGAGGAGTTGTAATCGTGAAAGATGAACATTGTACTCAACCGCTGATTATTGGGATGAATGTCGTGAACGCTGTATGGCATGCCCTCTTTAAATGGCCTGGGAGGCCTGTGTTTCCATGTCAGCAGGGAAGGACGCTGTGGAAGGACGCATTCGCCACCTGTAGGAGGGTGGAGGCAGTGACGAACGAAGATGGGTCCATCGGTTATGTGTGGCCGGTCGGCCGGCGGAAGATTCGAATCCCCGCGCAGAGTGAAGTGATGATCTGGGGCCGCGCTTGGAGAGGACCAAATGGAGCGGACTACGAGGCCTTGATGGAAGCCTTGCCGGATGGAAAAGATTTGGGAGTGGCCCGTGCCCTCGTCACGGTGCGCCACGGACGTGTTCCCATACGAGTGTGCAACCCACACGCATATAGTCTGGTCCTGGACCGCCACCAGAAGCTGGGGAGGCTGTACCCGGTGGAAGAAGCGGATGTCCGAGGCGGCAGGGACCTGAGCCTGTCCCTGGGGACCGACGGAGAGGTGGAAGTGGCCGTAATCAGTGTGGAAGATGATGGACCACTGAAGACCCTGCCCGAAGAGATGGAAGTGTTGACGGAGCGTGATGACCTGCCGGAGGCGCAGAAGAGAGAGTTACACGAGATGTTGTGTCGGTGGAAGAAGGTGTTCGCCATCCATGACGAGGATTTCGGACGGACGGACGTCGTGCAACACCAGATACCGACCGGAGACGCGGCACCCATACGAGAGCGACACCGGCCGTTGCCGCCCTCCATGTACCGGGAGATGAAGACCCTCCTGAATGAGATGCTGGAGAAGGGAGTCATCAAGGAGAGTTGCAGTCCGTGGGCGGCACCTATCGTACTGGTCAAGAAGAAAGATGGCAGCTGGAGGTTCTGCGTCGACTACAGGAAACTTAACGCCGTGACGCACAAGGACGCCTTCCCCCTACCCAGGATAGAAGAGACGCTCACCAGCCTGACGAAGGCGCAATGGTTCTCCACGTTAGACCTGGCCAGCGGGTATTGGCAAGTAGGAATGGATCCCCGGGACCGGGAGAAGACCGCCTTTACGACCCCGCTGGGCCTGTTCGAGTTTCAACGCATGCCGTTCGGGCTTTGTAATGCGCCCGCGACGTTCCAGAGGCTGATGCAGCAGTGTCTGAGTGGTCAGGTGACAGAATCCTTGCTGGTATATCTTGATGACATTATAGTATATTCACCTGACTTCTCCTCTCATCTACAGCACCTCGAGCTCGTCTTCCAACGCCTGTGGAGACATGGACTGAAGCTGCGGTTAGACAAATGCAAACTTCTGCGGAGGGAAGTGCAGTTTCTGGGCCATGTCGTGGACAAAGAGGGAGTGCGGCCCGATCCGGAGAAAGTGGTGGCAGTGCGGGACTGGACACCACCCTCAACGGTCCGCGAGGTCCGCGCGTTTCTAGGTCTAGCGGGTTACTATAGGCGTTTCGTGTCCTCTTTTGCTGCTATAGCACGACCCTTAAACAACTTATTGATAGGAATCCCAAATGACGTAAAATCCCACCAGTGTAAAGTCGAGTGGACTTCGGAGTGCCAGCGGGCGTTTGATGCGTTAAAGAGTGCCCTCACACAAGCCCCGGTGTTAGCGTATGCGGATTATACACAGCCTTTTGTGGTTTACACTGATGCGAGTGGCCGTGGGTTGGGAGCGGTTCTAGCCCAGGTCCAAGACGGTCACGAACGTGTAATAGCTTATGCAAGCCGCAGTCTCCACCCGACCGAGCAGAATGACGCAAATTATAGCTCGTTCAAATTGGAGCTTTTGGCCCTTAAATGGGCCGTGACCGAGAAGTTTAAAGATTATCTCACTGGCGCTCGATTCACAATATTCACGGACAATAACCCTGTTGCGCATCTCCAAACGGCTAGATTGGGAGCTGTGGAACAACGGTGGGCTGCTCAACTTGCGTCGTTTACTTTCGACATCAAGTATCGACCGGGCAAAAACAACGCCAACGCTGATGCCCTATCGCGGTTCCCAGTGCAGCCTGTAGATGTGGCGGCTGTACAATCGACGCCAGCAGCCCGGGAGGATGAGTGGAGAGAGACGCAGGATCGGGATCCAGATGTGCAGGTGGTGAAGAGGTGCGTGGAACGGGGGAGAGCCCCTAATATGGTGGAGAGGAAGAATTGGACTCGGGGAGCGCGGCAACTGTTACGCCAGTGGAACAAACTGATTATACGAAATCATGTGTTATATAGGAAGGTGACCGATCCTTATACCAAAGAACAATACTCACAGATCATTTGTCCAGGTTCACGCAGAGAGGAGGTATGGAGAGGAATCCACACGGCCGCGGCGCATTCTGGGTTGGAGAGGACCTTGGCCCAGCTGCGACGTCGGTTCTATTGGCCAGGCATGGAGGGAGCGGTGCGTCAGTTACAACAGGGTTGTGTCGCCTGCAGCCTGCAGAGGAACAGGTCAGAGCCTCGGGCCCCCTTACAACCCTTTGAAGTCTCATATCCACTAGAAGTAATAGCCATTGATTTCCTCACATTAGGTAGGCCTGCTGATGCGTGGCAAAACATTCTGGTAGCTACTGACTTATTCACCCGTTATAGTTGGGCTATTGCCACCCGAGACCAGACTGCGCACACCACTGTCCGTGCGTTATGGACGCATATTATCCAGCCGTTCGGCTGTCCGGCCCGGTTCCACTCAGATCGAGGCCCCAACTTCGAGTCCGAGTTAATGCACCATTTATGTCAGACTTATGGTATTGCAAAAAGTCGCACCACTCCGTACCACCCGGCTGGGAACGGTGCGGTGGAACGGTTTAATCAGACGTTATTGAACATGTTACGCTCGCTAGACACTGATAAACAGGGAAGATGGAATGAGCACTTGCCCGAACTAGTTCACGCATATAACAACACGATCCACAGCGCTACGGGTTATGCCCCCGCTTATTTGATGTTTGGCCGACACTTGAGGCGCCCTGTAGATGTCCAGTTAGGGGTGCAGACGGCGCAAAATCGCATGGAGGTGGGTGGTTGGGTACGGGACCACCAGCAGCGAATGGCGACCGCCTATAGGACAGCAGGGGAGAGGATGGAGGAAGCAGCGACGAGGAGAAAACAGGTTTATGACCGTAGGGCCGGTATTACGCCGTTATTACCAGGAGAACGAGTGTGGATTAGGAATCGGAAGAGGGACGGGCAGGGGAAATTGAGTACGTGGTGGGACCCCGAGCCTTACGCAGTGATGGAACAGGTGGGAGCTACGGGGTTGGTGTACCGAGTTAGACCCGAGAAGGGGGGGCGAGAAAAGACCATACATAGAAATGCGTTGAAAGTGTGTGTAGCCCCCAGGTCGCCCCACGAGGACCCCCCAGCTGTAGTGCAGCCCGAGCAGGTAGAAGCAACAACGCCGCAGTACTATGGGTTTTTCTCCGTCCCGAGAGCACCAGACGAGCCACGGCGCTCGGGAAGAGCAAATATAGGCCAGCCACCCCAGAGGTATGGACATGATTAGGGACAGTTGCAGGGACTGGCAACGGAAAAGTGGGGGGGGATGTGACAGGGTCAAAGCAGGGGGGTGAAACCAAATTGTAACATTTTTTATTGATGATGAAAAACCTGTATTACGCACTTAAAAACATCATTCTCTTAACTATATTTCTGCACTGCATGTTTTATGGTTGACAATGTATTTCCCCCCGGTCCCCGAGCCACTTGACATTGGACTCCCCTATAGGCTGTGTGACATTGGCCTTGTGACAGCGGACGGCCAATGTCCCCAGGTCACGCTGGTGGCAGAGCGAATGAGGGCGGAGTAGGGTGTGGCCCACCTTATTCAAAAGTGAGCGCGAGCCACTTGGACAGCAGAGAGACAGGCATACAGGGCAGTGTGGAAGTGACAGCCAGAAGGGACGGTTGTGCACAGGAGGAGCAGACATACCACGGAGCAGAGGTGGGGAATACAGTGATCGCGGCACGTACCAAGCCACCAGCAGCGGACGGTGAGCAGACGGCGCAGTAGCAGCAGAGACGGGGAGGACAGACAGACGAACCAAGGAACGGAGGAGAGGTCCAGTGGCGATAACGTTGCGCGCTTCACACCCTCAAAGCCAGACGTACAGTCTGGCGGGCGAGTAAGTGTCCTTCTATGCAACGTTACCTTTATAAACCCACGGTCCTAAACCTCATATGTGAAATATACCTGAACAGATGAACTGGTTCTAGTTTCTATGATTGCAGGCAATACGCACGAAGACAAGAAGAGACAGTGATTCCTGGCCTAAACCCCCGCTCCAGTTAAACCCCATATAAGGACATTCCCACCTTTTGCATTGAACCGTGATGAGTATATGACATATAGCAATTGAATTGGCACTTGGCACTTTACTGCTTCAGTAATAGTTGGCACTTTAACGCTAAATTCATTATTTATTTGCTATAGTTTGCACAAGCCCTGTCTGTTTTTAGTGTTTGGTGATTGTCTGTATTCCTGTATTTTAGTTAGTTAGTGGGCGCATTAGGAGGTTGAGGTTTTAGAATTAGTGTTATATTTTGTTTATGCTTTTCAATATTTTATGGCTTATAGACGCCACTGTATTAGCTTAATAAAATAGATTACCTTTTTATACAAACCTGTTTCCGTCCAGCTTTCTCCAAGGGATATGTGTTGAAGTGTTGTTCTCATTTAAAAGTATTGTACTTACCTGGGTAAACTCGAACCTGTGAATAGCCTAAGAAAGAGTGTTACAGAGGACCCTACCTCTTAAATAAAAAGGTGGCGTAGTCTTGCAGTACCTAACAAACAGTATTATTCTCACAGTAATTACGCACCCCGCACTTTACCGTGCAACTGATATTTTATTGTTGTGAGTTTAATGTGTATTGTTATTTATTTATTATTGAGACAAAGTAAAGAGTGTCAGCATTCTAAAAAGAAGTGGCAAGTTACATGTGACAACCTGGCCACCGTCACATGATGGTGAGCAATGTGTGAAGTACCAATGAAACTACCATAATGGCCCAGGACAGAACTACAACGACCCAGGACAGAGTTGTTTTGTTCACATTCCCTATATATGGTGTCCACAATTCTTGCCAGTCATAGCATGCCTACTAGCTGAGGGAGGACACCAGTCAGAGCAGTAGGTAAGAGATCAAGCTGGGGAAAGTAGAATGTTTAAACTTTTGTCACTATTATTACTTTAACTTTAGCACTGACTTGACCTTTTAATTCAGTAAGTGCTACTTGTTGGGGTAGTTGTAATTGACCAGTGCACATGATAAGTCATGTTTGATGAAAATAAACTCAATCTAACTCATTTAGTTTTAGCATAGAAGAATAGTTTTGTATTGACTCGTGCACATACAAAGAACACATGCTCAATGGAAGCAAACAAGTTCAGACTACCTCAAATGGAGGCAGTGATGATGTTTAAATTCATAAGTGCATCTCTTTGGGGTTGTCTTGGCTCTGTATTGTCATCTTCTATCATTTGTCACTATTATTACTTTAACTTTAGCACTGACTTGTCCTTTTAATTCAGTAAGTGCTACTTGTTGGGGTAGTTTTAATTGACTAGTGCACCTACCAAAAACTCAGCCATGAAGGGTAGAATCTCATTGCATTCTGTCACTATTATTACTTTAACTTTAGCACTGACTTGTCCTTTAAATTCAGTAAGTGCTACTTGTTGGGGTAGTTTTAACTGACACATAACAAGCACATAACAAGAAGGTTTGATGTAAACACATTCAGATTACCTCTAATGGGGGCATTGATGATGTTTTAATTCATAAGTGCTTCCCTTTGGGGTTGTCTTGGTTCTGTTAGGTCATCGTTTACACTTTAGCACTATCACTGTTATTTAATTGATTAGTGTAAAAACAATAACTCAATCTTGATGGAAATAGACTTTAGTATCTTCATTTGTGGTAAAAAAAAAAGAATAAAGAAAAGCACCAGCCAACTAATCAAATGCAAATGGCTTGAATTTAATGTGATGGTGAGCAATGTGTGAAGTACCAATGAAACTACCATAATGGCCCAGGACAGAACTACAACGACCCAGGACAGAGTTGTTTTGTTCACATTCCCTATATATGGTGTTCACAATTCTTGGCAGTCATAGCATGCCTACTAGCTGAGGGAAGACACCAGTCAGAGCAGTAGGTAAGAGATCAAGCTGGGGAAAGTAGAATGTTTAAACTTTTGTCACTATTATTACTTTAACTTTAGCACTGACTTGACCTTATAATTCAGTAAGTGCTACTTGTTGGGGTAGTTGTAATTGACCAGTGCACATGATAAGTCATGTTTGATGAAAATAAACTCAATCTAACTCATTTAGTTTTAGCATAGAAGAGTAGTAGAACACATGCTCAATGGAAGCAAACACGCTCAGACTACCTCAAATGGAGGCAGTGATGATGTTTAAATTCATAAGTGCATCTCTTTGGGGTTGTCTTGGCTCTGTATTGTCATCTTCTATCATTTGTCACTATTATTACTTTAACTTTAGCACTGACTTGTCCTTTTAATTCAGTAAGTGCTACTTGTTGGGGTAGTTTTAATTGACTAGTGCACCCACCAAGAACTCAGCCATGAAGTGTAGAATCTCATTGCATTCTGTCACTATTATTACTTTAACTTTAGTACTGACTTGTCCTTTAAATTCAGTAAGTGCTACTTGTTGGGGTAGTTTTAACTGACACATAACAAGCACATAACAAGAAGGCTTGATGTAAACAAACTCAGATTACCTCTAATGTGGGCATTGATGATGTTTTAATTCATAAGTGCTTCCCTTTGGGGTTGTCTTGGTTCTGTTAGGTCATCTTTTACACTGTCACTGTTATTTAATTGATTATTGTAAAAACAATAACTAAATCTTGATGGAAATAGACTTTAGTATCTTCATTTGTGGTAAAAAAAAAAAAAAAAGAATAAAGAAAAGCACCAGCCAACTAATCAAATGCAAATGGCTTGAATTTAATGTGATGGTGAGCAATGTGTGAAGTACCAATGAAACTACCATAATGGCCCAGGACAGAACTACAACGACCCAGGACAGAGTTGTTTTGTTCACATTCCCTATATATGGTGTTCACAATTCTTGGCAGTCATAGCATGCCTACTAGCTGAGGGAAGACACCAGTCAGAGCAGTAGGTAAGAGATCAAGCTGGGGAAAGTAGAATGTTTAAACTTTTGTCACTATTATTACTTTAACTTTAGCACTGACTTGACCTTATAATTCAGTAAGTGCTACTTGTTGGGGTAGTTGTAATTGACCAGTGCACATGATAAGTCATGTTTGATGAAAATAAACTCAATCTAACTCATTTAGTTTTAGCATAGAAGAGTAGTAGAACACATGCTCAATGGAAGCAAACACGCTCAGACTACCTCAAATGGAGGCAGTGATGATGTTTAAATTCATAAGTGCATCTCTTTGGGGTTGTCTTGGCTCTGTATTGTCATCTTCTATCATTTGTCACTATTATTACTTTAACTTTAGCACTGACTTGTCCTTTTAATTCAGTAAGTGTTACTTGTTGGGGTAGTTTTAATTGACTAGTGCGCCCACCAAGAACTCAGCCATGAAGTGTAGAATCTCATTGCATTCTGTCACTATTATTACTTTAGTACTGACTTGTCCTTTAAATTCAGTAAGTGCTACTTGTTGGGGTAGTTTTAACTGACACATAACAAGCACATAACAAGAAGGCTTGATGTAAACAAACTCAGATTACCTCTAATGTGGGCATTGATGATGTTTTAATTCATAAGTGCTTCCCTTTGGGGTTGTCTTGGTTCTGTTAGGTCATCGTTTACACTGTCACTGTTATTTAATTGATTAGTGTAAAAACAATAACTCAATCTTGATGGAAAGAGACTTTAGTATCTTCATTTGTGGTAAAAAAAAAAAAAAAAAAAAAGAATAAAGAAAAGCACCAGCCAACTAATCAAATGCAAATGGCTTGAATTTAATGTGATGGTGAGCAATGTGTGAAGTACCAATGAAACTACCATAATGGCCCAGGACAGAACTACAACGACCCAGGACAGAGTTGTTTTGTTCACATTCCCTATATATGGTGTCCACAATTCTTGCCAGTCATAGCATGCCTACTAGCTGAGGGAGGACACCAGTCAGAGCAGTAGGTAAGAGATCAAGCTGGGGAAAGTAGAATGTTTAAACTTTTGTCACTATTATTACTTTAACTTTAGCACTGACTTGACCTTTTAATTCAGTAAGTGCTACTTGTTGGGGTAGTTGTAATTGACCAGTGCACATGATAAGTCATGTTTGATGAAAATAAACTCAATCTAACTCATTTAGTTTTAGCATAGAAGAGTAGTAGAACACATGCTCAATGGAAGCAAACACGCTCAGACTACCTCAAATGGAGGCAGTGATGATGTTTAAATTCATAAGTGCATCTCTTTGGGGTTGTCTTGGCTCTGTATTGTCATCTTCTATCATTTGTCACTATTATTACTTTAACTTTAGCACTGACTTGTCCTTTTAATTCAGTAAGTGCTACTTGTTGGGGTAGTTTTAATTGACTAGTGCACCCACCAAGAACTCAGCCATGAAGTGTAGAATCTCATTGCATTCTGTCACTATTATTACTTTAACTTTAGTACTGACTTGTCCTTTAAATTCAGTAAGTGCTACTTGTTGGGGTAGTTTTAACTGACACATAACAAGCACATAACAAGAAGGCTTGATGTAAACAAACTCAGATTACCTCTAATGTGGGCATTGATGATGTTTTAATTCATAAGTGCTTCCCTTTGGGGTTGTCTTGGTTCTGTTAGGTCATCTTTTACACTGTCACTGTTATTTAATTGATTAGTGTAAAAACAATAACTCAATCTTGATGGAAATAGACTTTAGTATCTTCATTTGTGGTAAAAAAAAAAAAAAAAAGAATAAAGAAAAGCACCAGCCAACTAATCAAATGCAAATGGCTTGAATTTAATGTGATGGTGAGCAATGTGTGAAGTACCAATGAAACTACCATAATGGCCCAGGACAGAACTACAACGACCCAGGACAGAGTTGTTTTGTTCACATTCCCTATATATGGTGTTCACAATTCTTGGCAGTCATAGCATGCCTACTAGCTGAGGGAAGACACCAGTCAGAGCAGTAGGTAAGAGATCAAGCTGGGGAAAGTAGAATGTTTAAACTTTTGTCACTATTATTACTTTAACTTTAGCACTGACTTGACCTTATAATTCAGTAAGTGCTACTTGTTGGGGTAGTTGTAATTGACCAGTGCACATGATAAGTCATGTTTGATGAAAATAAACTCAATCTAACTCATTTAGTTTTAGCATAGAAGAGTAGTAGAACACATGCTCAATGGAAGCAAACACGCTCAGACTACCTCAAATGGAGGCAGTGATGATGTTTAAATTCATAAGTGCATCTCTTTGGGGTTGTCTTGGCTCTGTATTGTCATCTTCTATCATTTGTCACTATTATTACTTTAACTTTAGCACTGACTTGTCCTTTTAATTCAGTAAGTGTTACTTGTTGGGGTAGTTTTAATTGACTAGTGCGCCCACCAAGAACTCAGCCATGAAGTGTAGAATCTCATTGCATTCTGTCACTATTATTACTTTAGTACTGACTTGTCCTTTAAATTCAGTAAGTGCTACTTGTTGGGGTAGTTTTAACTGACACATAACAAGCACATAACAAGAAGGCTTGATGTAAACAAACTCAGATTACCTCTAATGTGGGCATTGATGATGTTTTAATTCATAAGTGCTTCCCTTTGGGGTTGTCTTGGTTCTGTTAGGTCATCGTTTACACTGTCACTGTTATTTAATTGATTAGTGTAAAAACAATAACTCAATCTTGATGGAAAGAGACTTTAGTATCTTCATTTGTGGTAAAAAAAAAAAAAAAAAAAAGAATAAAGAAAAGCACCAGCCAACTAATCAAATGCAAATGGCTTGAATTTAATGTGATGGTGAGCAATGTGTGAAGTACCAATGAAACTACCATAATGGCCCAGGACAGAACTACAACGACCCAGGACAGAGTTGTTTTGTTCACATTCCCTATATATGGTGTCCACAATTCTTGCCAGTCATAGCATGCCTACTAGCTGAGGGAGGACACCAGTCAGAGCAGTAGGTAAGAGATCAAGCTGGGGAAAGTAGAATGTTTAAACTTTTGTCACTATTATTACTTTAACTTTAGCACTGACTTGACCTTTTAATTCAGTAAGTGCTACTTGTTGGGGTAGTTGTAATTGACCAGTGCACATGATAAGTCATGTTTGATGAAAATAAACTCAATCTAACTCATTTAGTTTTAGCATAGAAGAATAGTTTTGTATTGACTCGTGCACATACAAAGAACACATGCTCAATGGAAGCAAACAAGCTCAGACTACCTCAAATGGAGGCAGTGATGATGTTTAAATTCATAAGTGCATCTCTTTGGGGTTGTCTTGGCTCTGTATTGTCATCTTCTATCATTTGTCACTATTATTACTTTAACTTTAGCACTGACTTGTCCTTTTAATTCAGTAAGTGCTACTTGTTGGGGTAGTTTTAATTGACTAGTGCACCTACCAAAAACTCAGCCATGAAGGGTAGAATCTCATTGCATTCTGTCACTATTATTACTTTAACTTTAGCACTGACTTGTCCTTTAAATTCAGTAAGTGCTACTTGTTGGGGTAGTTTTAACTGACACATAACAAGCACATAACAAGAAGGCTTGATGTAAACAAACTCAGATTACCTCTAATGGGGGCATTGATGATGTTTTAATTCATAAGTGCTTCCCTTTGGGGTTGTCTTGGTTCTGTTATGTCACCTTTTACACTTTAGCACTGTCACTGTTATTTAATTGATTAGTGTAAAAACAATAACCCAATCTTGATGGAAAGAGACTTTGGTATCTTCATTTGTGGTAAAAAAAAAAAAAAAAAAAGAATAAAGAAAAGCACCAGCCAACTAATCAAATGCAAATGGCTTGAATTTAATGTGATGGTGAGCAATGTGTGAAGTACCAATGAAACTACCATAATGGCCCAGGACAGAACTACAACGACCCAGGACAGAGTTGTTTTGTTCACATTCCCTATATATGGTGTTCACAATTCTTGCCAGTCATAGCATGCCTACTAGCTGAGGGAGGACACCAGTCAGAGCAGTAGGTAAGAGATCAAGCTGGGGAAAGTAGAATGTTTACACCTTTGTCACTATTATTACTTTAACTTTAGCACTGACTTGACCTTTTAATTCAGTAAGTGCTACTTGTTGGGGTAGTTGTAATTGACCAGTGCACATGATAAGTCATGTTTGATGAAAATAAACTCAATCTAACTCATTTAGTTTTAGCATAGAAGAGTAGTAGAATACATGCTCAATGGAAGCAAACACGCTCAGACTACCTCAAATGGAGGCAGTGATGATGTTTAAATTCATAAGTGCATCTCTTTGGGGTTGTCTTGGCTCTGTATTGTCATCTTCAATCATTTGTCACTATTATTACTTTAACTTTAGCACTGACTTGTCCTTTTAATTCAGTAAGTGCTACTTGTTGGGGTAGTTTTAATTGACTAGTGCACCTACCAAGAACTCAGCCATGAAGGGTAGAATCTCATTGCATTCTGTCACTATTATTACTTTAACTTTAGCACTGACTTGTCCTTTAAATTCAGTAAGTGCTACTTGTTGGGGTAGTTTTAACTAACACATAACAAGCACATAACAAGAAGGCTTGATGTAAACAAACTCAGATTACCTCTAATGGGGGCATTGATGATGTTTTAATTCATAAGTGCTTCCCTTTGGGGTTGTTTTGGTTTTGTTAGGTCATCTTTTACACTTTAGCACTGTCACTGTTATTTAATTGATTAGTGTAAAAACAATAACCCAATCTTGATGGAAAGAGACTTTGGTATCTTCATTTGTGGTAAAAAAAAAAAAAAAAAGAATAAAGAAAAGCACCAGCCAACTAATCAAATGCAAATGGCTTGAATTTAATGTGATGGTGAGCAATGTGTGAAGTACCAATGAAACTACCATAATGGCCCAGGACAGAACTACAACGACCCAGGACAGAGTTGTTTTGTTCACATTCCCTATATATGGTGTTCACAATTCTTGCCAGTCATAGCATGCCTACTAGCTGAGGGAGGACACCAGTCAGAGCAGTAGGTAAGAGATCAAGCTGGGGAAAGTAGAATGTTTACACTTTTGTCACTATTATTACTTTAACTTTAGCACTGACTTGACCTTTTAATTCAGTAAGTGCTACTTGTTGGGGTAGTTGTAATTGACCAGTGCACATGATAAGTCATGTTTGATGAAAATAAACTCAATCTAACTCATTTAGTTTTAGCATAGAAGAGTAGTAGAACACATGCTCAATGGAAGCAAACACGCTCAGACTACCTCAAATGGAGGCAGTGATGATGTTTAAATTCATAAGTGCATCTCTTTGGGGTTGTCTTGGCTCTGTATTGTCATCTTCAATCATTTGTCACTATTATTACTTTAACTTTAGCACTGACTTGTCCTTTTAATTCAGTAAGTGCTACTTGTTGGGGTAGTTTTAATTGACTAGTGCACCTACCAAGAACTCAGCCATGAAGGGTAGAATCTCATTGCATTCTGTCACTATTATTACTTTAACTTTAGCACTGACTTGTCCTTTAAATTCAGTAAGTGCTACTTGTTGGGGTAGTTTTAACTAACACATAACAAGCACATAACAAGAAGGCTTGATGTAAACAAACTCAGATTACCTCTAATGGGGGCATTGATGATGTTTTAATTCATAAGTGCTTCCCTTTGGGGTTGTTTTGGTTCTGTTAGGTCATCTTTTACACTTTAGCACTGTCACTGTTATTTAATTGATTAGTGTAAAAACAATAACCCAATCTTGATGGAAAGAGACTTTGGTATCTTCATTTGTGGTAAAAAAAAAAAAAAAAAGAATAAAGAAAAGCACCAGCCAACTAATCAAATGCAAATGGCTTGAATTTAATGTGATGGTGAGCAATGTGTGAAGTACCAATGAAACTACCATAATGGCCCAGGACAGAACTACAACGACCCAGGACAGAGTTGTTTTGTTCACATTCCCTATATATGGTGTTCACAATTCTTGCCAGTCATAGCATGCCTACTAGCTGAGGGAGGACACCAGTCAGAGCAGTAGGTAAGAGATCAAGCTGGGGAAAGTAGAATGTTTACACTTTTGTCACTATTATTACTTTAACTTTAGCACTGACTTGACCTTTTAATTCAGTAAGTGCTACTTGTTGGGGTAGTTGTAATTGACCAGTGCACATGATAAGTCATGTTTGATGAAAATAAACTCAATCTAACTCATTTAGTTTTAGCATAGAAGAGTAGTAGAACACATGCTCAATGGAAGCAAACACGCTCAGACTACCTCAAATGGAGGCAGTGATGATGTTTAAATTCATAAGTGCATCTCTTTGGGGTTGTCTTGGCTCTGTATTGTCATCTTCTATCATTTGTCACTATTATTACTTTAACTTTAGCACTGACTTGTCCTTTTAATTCAGTAAGTGCTACTTGTTGGGGTAGTTTTAATTGACTAGTGCACCCACCAAGAACTCAGCCATGAAGTGTAGAATCTCATTGCATTCTGTCACTATTATTACTTTAACTTTAGTACTGACTTGTCCTTTAAATTATGTAAGTGCTACTTGTTGGGGTAGTTTTAACTGACACATAACAAGCACATAACAAGAAGGCTTGATGTAAACAAACTCAGATTACCTCTAATGTGGGCATTGGTGATGTTTTAATTCATAAGTGCTTCCCTTTGGGGTTGTCTTGGTTCTGTTAGGTCATCTTTTACACTGTCACTGTTATTTAATTGATTAGTGTAAAAACAATAACCCAATCTTGATGGAAAGAGACTTTGGTATCTTCATTTGTGGTAAAAAAAAAAAAAAAAAAAAAGAATAAAGAAAAGCACCACCCAACTAATCAAATGCAAATGGCTTGAATTTAATGTGATGGTGAGCAATGTGTGAAGTACCAATGAAACTACCATAATGGCACAGGACAGAACTACAACGACCCAGGACAGAGTTGTTTTGTTCACATTCCCTATATATGGTGTTCACAATTCTTGGCAGTCATAGCATGCCTACTAGCTGAGGGAGGACACCAGTCAGAGCAGTAGGTAAGAGATCAAGCTGGGGAAAGTAGAATGTTTACACTTTTGTCACTATTATTACTTTAACTTTAGCACTGACTTGACCTTTTAATTCAGTAAGTGCTACTTGTTGGGGTAGTTGTAATTGACCAGTGCACATGATAAGTCATGTTTGATGAAAATAAACTCAATCTAACTCATTTAGTTTTAGCATAGAAGAGTAGTAGAACACATGCTCAATGGAAGCAAACACGCTCAGACTACCTCAAATGGAGGCAGTGATGATGTTTAAATTCATAAGTGCATCTCTTTGGGGTTGTCTTGGCTCTGTATTGTCATCTTCTATCATTTGTCACTATTATTACTTTAACTATAGCACTGACTTGTCCTTTTAATTCAGTAAGTGCTACTTGTTGGGGTAGTTTTAATTGACTAGTGCACCCACCAAGAACTCAGCCATGAAGTGTAGAATCTCATTGCATTCTGTCACTATTATTACTTTAACTTTAGTACTGACTTGTCCTTTAAATTATGTAAGTGCTACTTGTTGGGGTAGTTTTAACTGACACATAACAAGCACATAACAAGAAGGCTTGATGTAAACAAACTCAGATTACCTCTAATGTGGGCATTGATGATGTTTTAATTCATAAGTGCTTCCCTTTGGGGTTGTCTTGGTTCTGTTAGGTCATCTTTTACACTGTCACTGTTATTTAATTGATTAGTGTAAAAACAATAACTCAATCTTGATGGAAAGAGACTTTAGTATCTTCATTTGTGGTAAAAAAAAAAAAAAAAAAGAATAAAGAAAAGCACCAGCCAACTAATCAAATGCAAATGGCTTGAATTTAATGTGATGGTGAGCAATGTGTGAAGTACCAATGAAACTACCATAATGGCCCAGGACAGAACTACAACGACCCAGGACAGAGTTGTTTTGTTCACATTCCCTATATATGGTGTTCACAATTCTTGCCAGTCATAGCATGCCTACTAGCTGAGGGAGGACACCAGTCAGAGCAGTAGGTAAGAGATCAAGCTGGGGAAAGTAGAATGTTTACACCTTTGTCACTATTATTACTTTAACTTTAGCACTGACTTGACCTTTTAATTCAGTAAGTGCTACTTGTTGGGGTAGTTGTAATTGACCAGTGCACATGATAAGTCATGTTTGATGAAAATAAACTCAATCTAACTCATTTAGTTTTAGCATAGAAGAGTAGTAGAATACATGCTCAATGGAAGCAAACACGCTCAGACTACCTCAAATGGAGGCAGTGATGATGTTTAAATTCATAAGTGCATCTCTTTGGGGTTGTCTTGGCTCTGTATTGTCATCTTCAATCATTTGTCACTATTATTACTTTAACTTTAGCACTGACTTGTCCTTTTAATTCAGTAAGTGCTACTTGTTGGGGTAGTTTTAATTGACTAGTGCACCTACCAAGAACTCAGCCATGAAGGGTAGAATCTCATTGCATTCTGTCACTATTATTACTTTAACTTTAGCACTGACTTGTCCTTTAAATTCAGTAAGTGCTACTTGTTGGGGTAGTTTTAACTAACACATAACAAGCACATAACAAGAAGGCTTGATGTAAACAAACTCAGATTACCTCTAATGGGGGCATTGATGATGTTTTAATTCATAAGTGCTTCCCTTTGGGGTTGTTTTGGTTTTGTTAGGTCATCTTTTACACTTTAGCACTGTCACTGTTATTTAATTGATTAGTGTAAAAACAATAACCCAATCTTGATGGAAAGAGACTTTGGTATCTTCATTTGTGGTAAAAAAAAAAAAAAAAAGAATAAAGAAAAGCACCAGCCAACTAATCAAATGCAAATGGCTTGAATTTAATGTGATGGTGAGCAATGTGTGAAGTACCAATGAAACTACCATAATGGCCCAGGACAGAACTACAACGACCCAGGACAGAGTTGTTTTGTTCACATTCCCTATATATGGTGTTCACAATTCTTGCCAGTCATAGCATGCCTACTAGCTGAGGGAGGACACCAGTCAGAGCAGTAGGTAAGAGATCAAGCTGGGGAAAGTAGAATGTTTACACTTTTGTCACTATTATTACTTTAACTTTAGCACTGACTTGACCTTTTAATTCAGTAAGTGCTACTTGTTGGGGTAGTTGTAATTGACCAGTGCACATGATAAGTCATGTTTGATGAAAATAAACTCAATCTAACTCATTTAGTTTTAGCATAGAAGAGTAGTAGAACACATGCTCAATGGAAGCAAACACGCTCAGACTACCTCAAATGGAGGCAGTGATGATGTTTAAATTCATAAGTGCATCTCTTTGGGGTTGTCTTGGCTCTGTATTGTCATCTTCAATCATTTGTCACTATTATTACTTTAACTTTAGCACTGACTTGTCCTTTTAATTCAGTAAGTGCTACTTGTTGGGGTAGTTTTAATTGACTAGTGCACCTACCAAGAACTCAGCCATGAAGGGTAGAATCTCATTGCATTCTGTCACTATTATTACTTTAACTTTAGCACTGACTTGTCCTTTAAATTCAGTAAGTGCTACTTGTTGGGGTAGTTTTAACTAACACATAACAAGCACATAACAAGAAGGCTTGATGTAAACAAACTCAGATTACCTCTAATGGGGGCATTGATGATGTTTTAATTCATAAGTGCTTCCCTTTGGGGTTGTTTTGGTTCTGTTAGGTCATCTTTTACACTTTAGCACTGTCACTGTTATTTAATTGATTAGTGTAAAAACAATAACCCAATCTTGATGGAAAGAGACTTTGGTATCTTCATTTGTGGTAAAAAAAAAAAAAAAAAGAATAAAGAAAAGCACCAGCCAACTAATCAAATGCAAATGGCTTGAATTTAATGTGATGGTGAGCAATGTGTGAAGTACCAATGAAACTACCATAATGGCCCAGGACAGAACTACAACGACCCAGGACAGAGTTGTTTTGTTCACATTCCCTATATATGGTGTTCACAATTCTTGGCAGTCATAGCATGCCTACTAGCTGAGGGAGGACACCAGTCAGAGCAGTAGGTAAGAGATCAAGCTGGGGAAAGTAGAATGTTTACACTTTTGTCACTATTATTACTTTAACTTTAGCACTGACTTGACCTTTTAATTCAGTAAGTGCTACTTGTTGGGGTAGTTGTAATTGACCAGTGCACATGATAAGTCATGTTTGATGAAAATAAACTCAATCTAACTCATTTAGTTTTAGCATAGAAGAGTAGTAGAACACATGCTCAATGGAAGCAAACACGCTCAGACTACCTCAAATGGAGGCAGTGATGATGTTTAAATTCATAAGTGCATCTCTTTGGGGTTGTCTTGGCTCTGTATTGTCATCTTCTATCATTTGTCACTATTATTACTTTAACTTTAGCACTGACTTGTCCTTTTAATTCAGTAAGTGCTACTTGTTGGGGTAGTTTTAATTGACTAGTGCACCCACCAAGAACTCAGCCATGAAGTGTAGAATCTCATTGCATTCTGTCACTATTATTACTTTAACTTTAGTACTGACTTGTCCTTTAAATTATGTAAGTGCTACTTGTTGGGGTAGTTTTAACTGACACATAACAAGCACATAACAAGAAGGCTTGATGTAAACAAACTCAGATTACCTCTAATGTGGGCATTGGTGATGTTTTAATTCATAAGTGCTTCCCTTTGGGGTTGTCTTGGTTCTGTTAGGTCATCTTTTACACTGTCACTGTTATTTAATTGATTAGTGTAAAAACAATAACCCAATCTTGATGGAAAGAGACTTTGGTATCTTCATTTGTGGTAAAAAAAAAAAAAAAAAAAAAAGAATAAAGAAAAGCACCACCCAACTAATCAAATGCAAATGGCTTGAATTTAATGTGATGGTGAGCAATGTGTGAAGTACCAATGAAACTACCATAATGGCACAGGACAGAACTACAACGACCCAGGACAGAGTTGTTTTGTTCACATTCCCTATATATGGTGTTCACAATTCTTGGCAGTCATAGCATGCCTACTAGCTGAGGGAGGACACCAGTCAGAGCAGTAGGTAAGAGATCAAGCTGGGGAAAGTAGAATGTTTACACTTTTGTCACTATTATTACTTTAACTTTAGCACTGACTTGACCTTTTAATTCAGTAAGTGCTACTTGTTGGGGTAGTTGTAATTGACCAGTGCACATGATAAGTCATGTTTGATGAAAATAAACTCAATCTAACTCATTTAGTTTTAGCATAGAAGAGTAGTAGAACACATGCTCAATGGAAGCAAACACGCTCAGACTACCTCAAATGGAGGCAGTGATGATGTTTAAATTCATAAGTGCATCTCTTTGGGGTTGTCTTGGCTCTGTATTGTCATCTTCTATCATTTGTCACTATTATTACTTTAACTATAGCACTGACTTGTCCTTTTAATTCAGTAAGTGCTACTTGTTGGGGTAGTTTTAATTGACTAGTGCACCCACCAAGAACTCAGCCATGAAGTGTAGAATCTCATTGCATTCTGTCACTATTATTACTTTAACTTTAGTACTGACTTGTCCTTTAAATTATGTAAGTGCTACTTGTTGGGGTAGTTTTAACTGACACATAACAAGCACATAACAAGAAGGCTTGATGTAAACAAACTCAGATTACCTCTAATGTGGGCATTGATGATGTTTTAATTCATAAGTGCTTCCCTTTGGGGTTGTCTTGGTTCTGTTAGGTCATCTTTTACACTGTCACTGTTATTTAATTGATTAGTGTAAAAACAATAACTCAATCTTGATGGAAAGAGACTTTAGTATCTTCATTTGTGGTAAAAAAAAAAAAAAAAAAGAATAAAGAAAAGCACCAGCCAACTAATCAAATGCAAATGGCTTGAATTTAATGTGATGGTGAGCAATGTGTGAAGTACCAATGAAACTACCATAATGGCCCAGGACAGAACTACAACGACCCAGGACAGAGTTGTTTTGTTCACATTCCCTATATATGGTGTCCACAATTCTTGCCAGACATAGCATGCCTACTAGCTGAGGGAGGACACCAGTCAGAGCAGTAGGTAAGAGATCAAGCTGGGGAAAGTAGAATGTTTAAACTTTTGTCACTATTATTACTTTAACTTTAGCACTGACTTGACCTTTTAATTCAGTAAGTGCTACTTGTTGGGGTAGTTGTAATTGACCAGTGCACATGATAAGTCATGTTTGATGACAATAAACTCAATCTAACTCATTTAGTTTTAGCATAGAAGAGTAGTAGAACACATGCTCAATGGAAGCAAACACGCTCAGACTACCTCAAATGGAGGCAGTGATGATGTTTAAATTCATAAGTGCATCTCTTTGGGGTTGTCTTGGCTCTGTATTGTCATCTTCTATCATTTGTCACTATTATTACTTTAACTTTAGCACTGACTTGTCCTTTTAATTCAGTAAGTGCTACTTGTTGGGGTAGTTTTAATTGACTAGTGCACCCACCAAGAACTCAGCCATGAAGTGTAGAATCTCATTGCATTCTGTCACTATTATTACTTTAACTTTAGTACTGACTTGTCCTTTAAATTATGTAAGTGCTACTTGTTGGGGTAGTTTTAACTGACACATAACAAGCACATAACAAGAAGGCTTGATGTAAACAAACTCAGATTACCTCTAATGTGGGCATTGGTGATGTTTTAATTCATAAGTGCTTCCCTTTGGGGTTGTCTTGGTTCTGTTAGGTCATCTTTTACACTGTCACTGTTATTTAATTGATTAGTGTAAAAACAATAACCCAATCTTGATGGAAAGAGACTTTGGTATCTTCATTTGTGGTAAAAAAAAAAAAAAAAAAAAGAATAAAGAAAAGCACCACCCAACTAATCAAATGCAAATGGCTTGAATTTAATGTGATGGTGAGCAATGTGTGAAGTACCAATGAAACTACCATAATGGCCCAGGACAGAACTACAACGACCCAGGACAGAGTTGTTTTGTTCACATTCCCTATATATGGTGTTCACAATTCTTGGCAGTCATAGCATGCCTACTAGCTGAGGGAGGACACCAGTCAGAGCAGTAGGTAAGAGATCAAGCTGGGGAAAGTAGAATGTTTACACTTTTGTCACTATTATTACTTTAACTTTAGCACTGACTTGACCTTTTAATTCAGTAAGTGCTACTTGTTGGGGTAGTTGTAATTGACCAGTGCACATGATAAGTCATGTTTGATGAAAATAAACTCAATCTAACTCATTTAGTTTTAGCATAGAAGAGTAGTAGAACACATGCTCAATGGAAGCAAACACGCTCAGACTACCTCAAATGGAGGCAGTGATGATGTTTAAATTCATAAGTGCATCTCTTTGGGGTTGTCTTGGCTCTGTATTGTCATCTTCTATCATTTGTCACTATTATTACTTTAACTTTAGCACTGACTTGTCCTTTTAATTCAGTAAGTGCTACTTGTTGGGGTAGTTTTAATTGACTAGTGCACCCACCAAGAACTCAGCCATGAAGTGTAGAATCTCATTGCATTCTGTCACTATTATTACTTTAACTTTAGTACTGACTTGTCCTTTAAATTATGTAAGTGCTACTTGTTGGGGTAGTTTTAATTGACACATAACAAGCACATAACAAGAAGGCTTGATGTAAACAAACTCAGATTACCTCTAATGTGGGCATTGATGATGTTTTAATTCATAAGTGCTTCCCTTTGGGGTTGTCTTGGTTCTGTTAGGTCATCTTTTACACTGTCACTGTTATTTAATTGATTAGTGTAAAAACAATAACTCAATCTTGATGGAAAGAGACTTTAGTATCTTCATTTGTGGTAAAAAAAAAAAAAAAAAGGAATAAAGAAAAGCACCAGCCAACTAATCAAATGCAAATGGCTTGAATTTAATGTGATGGTGAGCAATGTGTGAAGTACCAATGAAACTACCATAATGGCCCAGGACAGAACTACAACGACCCAGGACAGAGTTGTTTTGTTCACATTCCCTATATATGGTGTCCACAATTCTTGCCAGTCATAGCATGCCTACTAGCTGAGGGAGGACACCAGTCAGAGCAGTAGGTAAGAGATCAAGCTGGGGAAAGTAGAATGTTTAAACTTTTGTCACTATTATTACTTTAACTTTAGCACTGACTTGACCTTTTAATTCAGTAAGTGCTACTTGTTGGGGTAGTTGTAATTGACCAGTGCACATGATAAGTCATGTTTGATGAAAATAAACTCAATCTAACTCATTTAGTTTTAGCATAGAAGAATAGTTTTGTATTGACTCGTGCACATACAAAGAACACATGCTCAATGGAAGCAAACAAGCTCAGACTACCTCAAATGGAGGCAGTGATGATGTTTAAATTCATAAGTGCATCTCTTTGGGGTTGTCTTGGCTCTGTATTGTCATCTTCTATCATTTGTCACTATTATTACTTTAACTTTAGCACTGACTTGTCCTTTAAATTCAGTAAGTGCTACTTGTTGGGGTAGTTTTAACTGACACATAACAAGCACATAACAAGAAGGCTTTATGTAAACAAACTCAGATTACCTCTAATGGGGGCATTGATGATGTTTTAATTCATAAGTGCTTCCCTTTGGGATTGTCTTGGTTCTGTTAGGTCATCTTTTACACTTTCACTGTTATTTAATTGATTAGTGTAAAAACAATAACTCAATCTTGATGGAAAGAGATTTTAGTGTCTTCATTTGTGGTAAAAAATAAAAAAAAAGAAAAGCACCAGCCAACTAATCAAATGCAAATGGCTTGAATTTAATGTGATGGTGAGCAATGTGTGAAGTACCAATGAAACTACCATAATGGCCCAGGACAGAACTACAACGACCCAGGACGGAGTTGTTTTGTTCACATTCCCTATATATGGTGTTCACAATTCTTGGCAGTCATAGCATGCCTACTAGCTGAGGGAGGACACCAGTCAGAGCAGTAGGTAAGAGATCAAGCTGGGGAAAGTAGAATGTTTAAACTTTTGTCACTATTATTACTTTAACTTTAGCACTGACTTGACCTTTTAATTCAGTAAGTGCTACTTGTTGGGGTAGTTGTAATTGACCAGTGCACATGATAAGTCATGTTTGATGAAAATATACTCAATCTAACTCATTTAGTTTTAGCATAGACGAGTAGTTTTGTATTGACTCGTGCACATACAAAGAACACATGCTCAATGGAAGCAAACACGCTCAGACTACCTCAAATGGAGGCAGTGATGATGTTTCATAAGTGCATCTCTTTGGGGTTGTCTTGGCTCTGTATTGTCATCTTCTATCATTTGTCACTATTATTACTTTAACTTTAGCACTGACTTGTCCTTTTAATTCAGTAAGTGCTACTTGTTGGGGTAGTTTTAACTGACTAGTGCACCCACCAAGAACTCAGCCATGAAGTGTAGAATCTCATTGCATTCTGTCACTATTATTACTTTAACTTTAGTACTGACTTGTCCTTTAAATTCAGTAAGTGCTACTTGTTGGGGTAGTTTTAACTGACACATAACAAGCACATAACAAGAAGGCTTGATGTAAACAAACTCAGATTACCTCTAATGTGGGCATTGATGATGTTTTAATTCATAAGTGCTTCCCTTTGGGGTTGTCTTGGTTCTGTTAGGTCATCTTTTACACTGTCACTGTTATTTAATTGATTAGTGTAAAAACAATAACTCAATCTTGATGGAAAGAGACTTTAGTATCTTCATTTGTGGTAAAAAAAAAAAAAAAAGAGAGAATAAAGAAAAGCACCAGCCAACTAATCAAATGCAAATGGCTTGAATTTAATGTGATGGTGAGCAATGTGTGAAGTACCAATGAAACTACCATAATGGCCCAGGACATAACTACAACGACCCAGGACGGAGTTGTTTTGTTCACATTCCCTATATATGGTGTTCACAATTCTTAGCAGTCATAGCATGCCTACTAGCTGAGGGAGGACACCAGTCAGAGCAGTAGGTAAGAGATCAAGCTGGGGAAAGTAGAATGTTTAAACTTTTGTCACTATTATTACTTAACTTTAGCACTGACTTGACCTTATAATTCAGTAAGTGCTACTTGTTGGGGTAGTTGTAATTGACCAGTGCACATGATAAGTCATGTTTGATGAAAATAAACTCAATCTAACTCATTTAGTTTTAGCATAGAAGAGTAGTAGAACACATGCTCAATGGAAGCAAACACGCTCAGACTACCTCAAATGGAGGCAGTGATGATGTTTCATAAGTGCATCTCTTTGGGGTTGTCTTGGCTCTGTATTGTCATCTTCTATCATTTGTCACTATTATTACTTTAACTTTAGCACTGACTTGTCCTTTTAATTCAGTAAGTGCTACTTGTTGGGGTAGTTTTAACTGACTAGTGCACCCACCAAGAACTCAGCCATGAAGTGTAGAATCTCATTGCATTCTGTCACTATTATTACTTTAACTTTAGTACTGACTTGTCCTTTAAATTCAGTAAGTGCTACTTGTTGGGGTAGTTTTAACTGACACATAACAAGCACATAACAAGAAGGCTTGATGTAAACAAACTCAGATTACCTCTAATGTGGGCATTGATGATGTTTTAATTCATAAGTGCTTCCCTTTGGGGTTGTCTTGGTTCTGTTAGGTCATCTTTTACACTGTCACTGTTATTTAATTGATTAGTGTAAAAACAATAACTCAATCTTGATGGAAAGAGACTTTAGTATCTTCATTTGTGGTAAAAAAAAAAAAAAAAGAGAGAATAAAGAAAAGCACCAGCCAACTAATCAAATGCAAATGGCTTGAATTTAATGTGATGGTGAGCAATGTGTGAAGTACCAATGAAACTACCATAATGGCCCAGGACATAACTACAACGACCCAGGACGGAGTTGTTTTGTTCACATTCCCTATATATGGTGTTCACAATTCTTGGCAGTCATAGCATGCCTACTAGCTGAGGGAGGACACCAGTCAGAGCAGTAGGTAAGAGATCAAGCTGGGGAAAGTAGAATGTTTAAACTTTTGTCACTATTATTACTTAACTTTAGCACTGACTTGACCTTATAATTCAGTAAGTGCTACTTGTTGGGGTAGTTGTAATTGACCAGTGCACATGATAAGTCATGTTTGATGAAAATAAACTCAATCTAACTCATTTAGTTTTAGCATAGAAGAGTAGTAGAACACATGCTCAATGGAAGCAAACACGCTCAGACTACCTCAAATGGAGGCAGTGATGATGTTTAAATTCATAAGTGCATCTCTTTGGGGTTGTCTTGGCTCTGTATTGTCATCTTCTATCATTTGTCACTATTATTACTTTAACTTTAGCACTGACTTGTCCTTTTAATTCAGTAAGTGCTACTTGTTGGGGTATTTTTAATTGACTAGTGCACCCACCAAGAACTCAGCCATGAAGTGTAGAATCTCATTGCATTCTGTCACTATTATTACTTTAACTTTAGTACTGACTTGTCCTTTAAATTCAGTAAGTGCTACTTGTTGGGGTAGTTTTAACTGACACATAACAAGCACATAACAAGAAGGCTTGATGTAAACAAACTCAGATTACCTCTAATGTGGGCATTGATGATGTTTTAATTCATAAGTGCTTCCCTTTGGGGTTGTCTTGGTTCTGTTAGGTCATCTTTTACACTGTCACTGTTATTTAATTGATTAGTGTAAAAACAATAACTCAATCTTGATGGAAAGAGACTTTAGTATCTTCATTTGTGGTAAAAAAAAAAAAAGAATAAAGAAAAGCACCAGCCAACTAATCAAATGCAAATGGATTGAATTTAATGTGATGGTGAGCAATGTGTGAAGTACCAATGAAACTACCATAATGGCCCAGGACAGAACTACAACGACCCAGGACAGAGTTGTTTTGTTCACATTCCCTATATATGGTGTTCACAATTCTTGGCAGTCATATAGCATGCCTACTAGCTGAGGGAAGACACCAGTCAGAGCAGTAGGTAAGAGATCAAGCTGGGGAAAGTAGAATGTTTAAACTTTTGTCACTATTATTACTTTAACTTTAGCACTGACTTGACCTTATAATTCAGTAAGTGCTACTTGTTGGGGTAGTTGTAATTGACCAGTGCACATGATAAGTCATGTTTGATGAAAATAAACTCAATCTAACTCATTTAGTTTTAGCATAGAAGAGTAGTAGAACACATGCTCAATGGAAGCAAACACGCTCAGACTACCTCAAATGGAGGCAGTGATGATGTTTAAATTCATAAGTGCATCTCTTTGGGGTTGTCTTGGCTCTGTATTGTCATCTTCTATCATTTGTCACTATTATTACTTTAACTTTAGCACTGACTTGTCCTTTTAATTCAGTAAGTGCTACTTGTTGGGGTAGTTTTAATTGACTAGTGCACCCACCAAGAACTCAGCCATGAAGTGTAGAATCTCATTGCATTCTGTCACTATTATTACTTTAACTTTAGTACTGACTTGTCCTTTAAATTCAGTAAGTGCTACTTGTTGGGGTAGTTTTAACTGACACATAACAAGCACATAACAAGAAGGCTTGATGTAAACAAACTCAGATTACCTCTAATGTGGGCATTGATGATGTTTTAATTCATAAGTGCTTCCCTTTGTGGTTGTCTTGGTTCTGTTAGGTCATCTTTTACACTGTCACTGTTATTTAATTGATTAGTTTAAAAACAATAACTCAATCTTGATGGAAATAGACTTTAGTATCTTCATTTGTGGTAAAAAAAAAAAAAAAGAATAAAGAAAAGCACCAGCCAACTAATCAAATGCAAATGGCTTGAATTTAATATGATGGTGAGCAATGTGTGAAGTACCAATGAAACTACCATAATGGCCCAGGACAGAACTACAACGACCCAGGACAGAGTTGTTTTGTTCACATTCCCTATATATGGTGTTCACAATTCTTGGCAGTCATAGCATGCCTACTAGCTGAGGGAGGACACCAGTCAGAGCAGTAGGTAAGAGATCAAGCTGGGGAAAGTAGAATGTTTACACTTTTGTCACTATTATTACTTTAACTTTAGCACTGACTTGACATTTTAATTCATTAAGTGCTACTTGTTGGGGTAGTTGTAATTGACCAGTGCACATGATAAGTCATGTTTGATGAAAATAAACTCAATCTAACTCATTTAGTTTTAGCATAGAAGAGTAGTAGAACACATGCTCAATGGAAGCAAACACGCTCAGACTACCTCAAATGGAGGCAGTGATGATGTTTCATAAGTGCATCTCTTTGGGGTTGTCTTGGCTCTGTATTGTCATCTTCTATCATTTGTCACTATTATTACTTTAACTTTAGCACTGACTTGTCCTTTTAATTCAGTAAGTGCTACTTGTTGGGTAGTTTTAATTGACTAGTGCACCCACCAAGAACTCAGCCATGAAGTGTAGAATATCATTGCATTCTGTCACTATTATTACTTTAACTTTAGTACTGACTTGTCCTTTAAATTATGTAAGTGCTACTTGTTGGGGTAGTTTTAACTGACACATAACATGCACATAACAAGAAGGCTTGATGTAAACAAACTCAGATTACCTCTAATGTGGGCATTGATGATGTTTTAATTCATAAGTGCTTCCCTTTGGGGTTGTCTTGGTTCTGTTAGGTCATCTTTTACACTGTCACTGTTATTTAATTGATTAGTGTAAAAACAATAACTCAATCTTGATGGAAATAGACTTTAGTATCTTCATTTGTGGTAAAAAAAAAAAAAAAAAAAGAATAAAGAAAAGCACCAGCCAACTAATCAAATGCAAATGGCTTGAATTTAATGTGATGGTGAGCAATGTGTGAAGTACCAATGAAACTACCATAATGGCCCAGGACAGAACTACAACGACCCAGGACAGAGTTGTTTTGTTCACATTCCCTATATATGGTGTCCACAATTCTTGCCAGTCATAGCATGCCTACTAGCTGAGGGAGGACACCAGTCAGAGCAGTAGGTAAGAGATCAAGCTGGGGAAAGTAGAATGTTTAAACTTTTGTCACTATTATTACTTAACTTTAGCACTGACTTGACCTTATAATTCAGTAAGTGCTACTTGTTGGGGTAGTTGTAATTGACCAGTGCACATGATAAGTCATGTTTGATGAAAATAAACTCAATCTAACTCATTTAGTTTTAGCATAGAAGAGTAGTAGAACACATGCTCAATGGAAGCAAACACGCTCAGACTACCTCAAATGGAGGCAGTGATGATGTTTCATAAGTGCATCTCTTTGGGGTTGTCTTGGCTCTGTATTGTCATCTTCTATCATTTGTCACTATTATTACTTTAACTTTAGCACTGACTTGTCCTTTTAATTCAGTAAGTGCTACTTGTTGGGGTAGTTTTAACTGACTAGTGCACCCACCAAGAACTCAGCCATGAAGTGTAGAATCTCATTGCATTCTGTCACTATTATTACTTTAACTTTAGTACTGACTTGTCCTTTAAATTCAGTAAGTGCTACTTGTTGGGGTAGTTTTAACTGACACATAACAAGCACATAACAAGAAGGCTTGATGTAAACAAACTCAGATTACCTCTAATGTGGGCATTGATGATGTTTTAATTCATAAGTGCTTCCCTTTGGGGTTGTCTTGGTTCTGTTAGGTCATCTTTTACACTGTCACTGTTATTTAATTGATTAGTGTAAAAACAATAACTCAATCTTGATGGAAAGAGACTTTAGTATCTTCATTTGTGGTAAAAAAAAAAAAAAAAAGAGAGAATAAAGAAAAGCACCAGCCAACTAATCAAATGCAAATGGATTGAATTTAATGTGATGGTGAGCAATGTGTGAAGTACCAATGAAACTACCATAATGGCACAGGACATAACTACAACGACCCAGGACGGAGTTGTTTTGTTCACATTCCCTATATATGGTGTTCACAATTCTTGGCAGTCATAGCATGCCTACTAGCTGAGGGAGGACACCAGTCAGAGCAGTAGGTAAGAGATCAAGCTGGGGAAAGTAGAATGTTTAAACTTTTGTCACTATTATTACTTAACTTTAGCACTGACTTGACCTTATAATTCAGTAAGTGCTACTTGTTGGGGTAGTTGTAATTGACCAGTGCACATGATAAGTCATGTTTGATGAAAATAAACTCAATCTAACTCATTTAGTTTTAGCATAGAAGAGTAGTAGAACACATGCTCAATGGAAGCAAACACGCTCAGACTACCTCAAATGGAGGCAGTGATGATGTTTAAATTCATAAGTGCATCTCTTTGGGGTTGTCTTGGCTCTGTATTGTCATCTTCTATCATTTGTCACTATTATTACTTTAACTTTAGCACTGACTTGTCCTTTTAATTCAGTAAGTGCTACTTGTTGGGGTAGTTTTAATTGACTAGTGCACCCACCAAGAACTCAGCCATGAAGTGTAGAATCTCATTGCATTCTGTCACTATTATTACTTTAACTTTAGTACTGACTTGTCCTTTAAATTCAGTAAGTGCTACTTGTTGGGGTAGTTTTAACTGACACATAACAAGCACATAACAAGAAGGCTTGATGTAAACAAACTCAGATTACCTCTAATGTGGGCATTGATGATGTTTTAATTCATAAGTGCTTCCCTTTGGGGTTGTCTTGGTTCTGTTAGGTCATCTTTTACACTGTCACTGTTATTTAATTGATTAGTGTAAAAACAATAACTCAATCTTGATGGAAAGAGACTTTAGTATCTTCATTTGTGGTAAAAAAAAAAAAAGAATAAAGAAAAGCACCAGCCAACTAATCAAATGCAAATGGATTGAATTTAATGTGATGGTGAGCAATGTGTGAAGTACCAATGAAACTACCATAATGGCCCAGGACAGAACTACAACGACCCAGGACAGAGTTGTTTTGTTCACATTCCCTATATATGGTGTTCACAATTCTTGGCAGTCATATAGCATGCCTACTAGCTGAGGGAAGACACCAGTCAGAGCAGTAGGTAAGAGATCAAGCTGGGGAAAGTAGAATGTTTAAACTTTTGTCACTATTATTACTTTAACTTTAGCACTGACTTGACCTTATAATTCAGTAAGTGCTACTTGTTGGGGTAGTTGTAATTGACCAGTGCACATGATAAGTCATGTTTGATGAAAATAAACTCAATCTAACTCATTTAGTTTTAGCATAGAAGAGTAGTAGAACACATGCTCAATGGAAGCAAACACGCTCAGACTACCTCAAATGGAGGCAGTGATGATGTTTCATAAGTGCATCTCTTTGGGGTTGTCTTGGCTCTGTATTGTCATCTTCTATCATTTGTCACTATTATTACTTTAACTTTAGCACTGACTTGTCCTTTTAATTCAGTAAGTGCTACTTGTTGGGGTAGTTTTAATTGACTAGTGCACCCACCAAGAACTCAGCCATGAAGTGTAGAATCTCATTGCATTCTGTCACTATTATTACTTTAACTTTAGTACTGACTTGTCCTTTAAATTATGTAAGTGCTACTTGTTGGGGTAGTTTTAACTGACACATAACATGCACATAACAAGAAGGCTTGATGTAAACAAACTCAGATTACCTCTAATGTGGGCATTGATGATGTTTTAATTCATAAGTGCTTCCCTTTGGGGTTGTCTTGGTTCTGTTAGGTCATCTTTTACACTGTCACTGTTATTTAATTGATTAGTGTAAAAACAATAACTCAATCTTGATGGAAAGAGACTTTAGTATCTTCATTTGTGGTAAAAAAAAAAAAAAAAAAAAGAATAAAGAAAAGCACCAGCCAACTAATCAAATGCAAATGGCTTGAATTTAATGTGATGGTGAGCAATGTGTGAAGTACCAATGAAACTACCATAATGGCCCAGGACAGAACTACAACGACCCAGGACAGAGTTGTTTTGTTCACATTCCCTATATATGGTGTCCACAATTCTTGCCAGTCATAGCATGCCTACTAGCTGAGGGAGGACACCAGTCAGAGCAGTAGGTAAGAGATCAAGCTGGGGAAAGTAGAATGTTTAAACTTTTGTCACTATTATTACTTTAACTTTAGCACTGACTTGACCTTTTAATTCAGTAAGTGCTACTTGTTGGGGTAGTTGTAATTGACCAGTGCACATGATAAGTCATGTTTGATGAAAATAAACTCAATCTAACTCATTTAGTTTTAGCATAGAAGAATAGTTTTGTATTGACTCGTGCACATACAAAGAACACATGCTCAATGGAAGCAAACAAGCTCAGACTACCTCAAATGGAGGCAGTGATGATGTTTAAATTAATAAGTGCATCTCTTTGGGGTTGTCTTGGCTCTGTATTGTCATCTTCTATCATTTGTCACTATTATTACTTTAACTTTAGCACTGACTTGTCCTTTTAATTCAGTAAGTGCTACTTGTTGGGGTAGTTTTAATTGACTAGTGCACCTACCAAGAACTCAGCCATGAAGGGTAGAATCTCATTGCATTCTGTCACTATTATTACTTTAACTTTAGCACTGACTTGTCCTTTAAATTCAGTAAGTGCTACTTGTTGGGGTAGTTTTAACTGACACATAACAAGCACATAACAAGAAGGTTTGATGTAAACAAATTCAGATTACCTCTAATGGGGGCATTGATGATGTTTTAATTCATAAGTGCTTCCCTTTGGGGTTGTCTTGGTTCTGTTAGGTCATCGTTTACACTTTAGCACTATCACTGTTATTTAATTGATTAGTGTAAAAACAATAACTCAATCTTGATGGAAATAGACTTTAGTATCTTCATTTGTGGTTAAAAAAAAAAAAAAGAATAAAGAAAAGCACCAGCCAACTAATCAAATGCAAATGGCTTGAATTTAATGTGATGGTGAGCAATGTGTGAAGTACCAATGAAACTACCATAATGGCCCAGGACAGAACTACAACGACCCAGGACAGAGTTGTTTTGTTCACATTCCCTATATATGGTGTTCACAATTCTTGGCAGTCATAGCATGCCTACTAGCTGAGGGAAGACACCAGTCAGAGCAGTAGGTAAGAGATCAAGCTGGGGAAAGTAGAATGTTTAAACTTTTGTCACTATTATTACTTTAACTTTAGCACTGACTTGACCTTTTAATTCAGTAAGTGCTACTTGTTGGGGTAGTTGTAATTGACCAGTGCACATGATAAGTCATGTTTGATGAAAATAAACTCAATCTAACTCATTTAGTTTTAGCATAGAAGAATAGTTTTGTATTGACTCGTGCACATACAAAGAACACATGCTCAATGGAAGCAAACAAGCTCAGACTACCTCAAATGGAGGCAGTGATGATGTTTAAATTCATAAGTGCATCTCTTTGGGGTTGTCTTGGCTCTGTATTGTCATCTTCTATCATTTGTCACTATTATTACTTTAACTTTAGCACTGACTTGTCCTTTTAATTCAGTAAGTGCTACTTGTTGGGGTAGTTTTAATGACTAGTGCACCTACCAAGAACTCAGCCATGAAGGGTAGAATCTCATTGCATTCTGTCACTATTATTACTTTAACTTTAGCACTGACTTGTCCTTTAAATTCAGTAAGTGCTACTTGTTGGGGTAGTTTTAACTGACACATAACAAGCACATAACAAGAAGGCTTGATGTAAACAAACTCAGATTACCTCTAATGGGGGCATTGATGATGTTTTAATTCATAAGTGCTTCCCTTTGGGGTTGTCTTGGTTCTGTTTACACTTTCACTGTTATTTAATTGATTAGTGTAAAAACAATAACTCAATCTTGATGGAAAGAGATTTTAGTGTCTTCATTTGTGGTAAAAAAAAAGAAAAGCACCAGCCAACTAATCAAATGCAAATGGCTTGAATTTAATGTGATGGTGAGCAATGTGTGAAAAAAAAAAAAAAAGCACCAGCCAACTAATCAAATGCAAATGGCTTGAATTTAATGTGATGGTGAGCAATGTGTGAAGTACCAATGAAACTACCATAATGGCCCAGGACAGAACTACAACGACCCAGGACGGAGTTGTTTTGTTCACATTCCCTATATATGGTGTTCACAATTCTTGGCAGTCATAGCATGCCTACTAGCTGAGGGAGGACACCAGTCAGAGCAGTAGGTAAGAGATCAAGCTGGGGAAAGTAGAATGTTTAAACTTTTGTCACTATTATTACTTTAACTTTAGCACTGACTTGACCTTTTAATTCAGTAAGTGCTACTTGTTGGGGTAGTTGTAATTGACCAGTGCACATGATAAGTCATGTTTGATGAAAATAAACTCAATCTAACTCATTTAGTTTTAGCATAGAAGAGTAGTAGAACACATGCTCAATGGAAGCAAACACGCTCAGACTACCTCAAATGGAGGCAGTGATGATGTTTAAATTCATAAGTGCATCTCTTTGGGGTTGTCTTGGCTCTGTATTGTCATCTTCTATCATTTGTCACTATTATTACTTTAACTTTAGCACTGACTTGTCCTTTTAATTCAGTAAGTGCTACTTGTTGGGGTAGTTGTAATTGACCAGTGCACATGATAAGTCATGTTTGATGAAAATAAACTCAATCTAGCTCATTTAGTTTTAGCATAGAAGAGTAGTAGAACACATGCTCAATGGAAGCAAACACGCTCAGACTACCTCAAATGGAGGCAGTGATGATGTTTAAATTCATAAGTGCATCTCTTTGGGTTTGTCTTGGCTCTGTATTGTCATCTTCTATCATTTGTCACTATTATTACTTTAACTTTAGCACTGACTTGACCTTTTAATTCAGTAAGTGCTACTTGTTGGGGTAGTTGTAATTGACCAGTGCACATGATAAGTCATGTTTGATGAAAATAAACTCAATCTAACTCATTTAGTTTTAGCATAGAAGAATAGTTTTGTATTGACTCGTGCACATACAAAGAACACATGCTCAATGGAAGCAAACAAGCTCAGACTACCTCAACTGGAGGCAGTGATGATGTTTAAATTCATAAGTGCATCTCTTTGGGGTTGTCTTGGCTCTGTATTGTCATCTTCTATCATTTGTCACTATTATTACTTTAACTTTAGCACTGACTTGTCCTTTTAATTCAGTAAGTGCTACTTGTTGGGGTAGTTTTAATTGACTAGTGCACCTACCAAAAACTCAGCCATGAAGGGTAGAATCTCATTGCATTCTGTCACTATTATTACTTTAACTTTAGCACTGACTTGTCCTTTAAATTCAGTAAGTGCTACTTGTTGGGGTAGTTTTAACTGACACATAACAAGCACATAACAAGAAGGCTTGATGTAAACAAACTCAGATTACCTCTAATGGGGGCATTGATGATGTTTTAATTCATAAGTGCTTCCCTTTGGGGTTGTCTTGGTTCTGTTAGGTCATCTTTTACACTTTAGCACTGTCACTGTTATTTAATTGATTAGTGTAAAAACAATAACCCAATCTTGATGGAAAGAGACTTTGGTATCTTCATTTGTGGTAAAAAAAAAAAAAAAAAAAAGAATAAAGAAAAGCACCAGCCAACTAATCAAATGCAAATGGCTTGAATTTAATGTGATGGTGAGCAATGTGTGAAGTACCAATGAAACTACCATAATGGCCCAGGACAGAACTACAACGACCCAGGACAGAGTTGTTTTGTTCACATTCCCTATATATGGTGTTCACAATTCTTGCCAGTCATAGCATGCCTACTAGCTGAGGGAGGACACCAGTCAGAGCAGTAGGTAAGAGATCAAGCTGGGGAAAGTAGAATGTTTACACTTTTGTCACTATTATTACTTTAACTTTAGCACTGACTTGACCTTTTAATTCAGTAAGTGCTACTTGTTGGGGTAGTTGTAATTGACCAGTGCACATGATAAGTCATGTTTGATGAAAATAAACTCAATCTAATTCATTTAGTTTTAGCATAGAAGAGTAGTAGAACACATGCTCAATGGAAGCAAACACGCTCAGACTAACTCAAATGGAGGCAGTGATGATGTTTAAATTCATAAGTGCATCTCTTTGGGGTTGTCTTGGCTCTGTATTGTCATCTTCTATCATTTGTCACTATTATTACTTTAACTTTAGCACTGACTTGTCCTTTTAATTCAGTAAGTGCTACTTGTTGGGGTAGTTTTAATTGACTAGTGCACCCACCAAGAACTCAGCCATGAAGTGTAGAATCTCATTGCATTCTGTCACTATTATTACTTTAACTTTAGTACTGACTTGTCCTTTAAATTCAGTAAGTGCTACTTGTTGGGGTAGTTTTAACTGACACATAACAAGCACATAACAAGAAGGCTTGATGTAAACAAACTCAGATTACCTCTAATGTGGGCATTGATGATGTTTTAATTCATAAGTGCTTCCCTTTGGGGTTGTCTTGGTTCTGTTAGGTCATCTTTTACACTGTCACTGTTATTTAATTGATTAGTGTAAAAACAATAACTCAATCTTGATGGAAAGAGACTTTAGTATCTTCATTTGTGGTAAAAAAAAAAAAAAAAAAGAATAAAGAAAAGCACCAGCCAACTAATCAAATGCAAATGGCTTGAATTTAATGTGATGGTGAGCAATGTGTGAAGTACCAATGAAACTACCATAATGGCCCAGGACAGAACTACAACGACCCAGGACAGAGTTGTTTTGTTCACATTCCCTATATATGGTGTCCACAATTCTTGCCAGTCATAGCATGCCTACTAGCTGAGGGAGGACACCAGTCAGAGCAGTAGGTAAGAGATCAAGCTGGGGAAAGTAGAATGTTTAAACTTTTGTCACTATTATTACTTTAACTTTAGCACTGACTTGTCCTTTTAATTCAGTAAGTGCTACTTGTTGGGGTAGTTGTAATTGACCAGTGCACATGATAAGTCATGTTTGATGAAAATAAACTCAATCTAACTCATTTAGTTTTAGCATAGAAGAATAGTTTTGTATTGACTCGTGCACATACAAAGAACACATGCTCAATGGAAGCAAACAAGCTCAGACTACCTCAAATGGAGGCAGTGATGATGTTTAAATTCATAAGTGTATCTCTTTGGGGTTGTCTTGGCTCTGTATTGTCATCTTCTATCATTTGTCACTATTATTACTTTAACTTTAGCACTGACTTGTCCTTTTAATTCAGTAAGTGCTACTTGTTGGGGTAGTTTTAATTGACTAGTGCACCTACCAAGAACTCAGCCATGAAGGGTAGAATCTCATTGTATTCTGTCACTATTATTACTTTAACTTTAGCACTGACTTGTCCTTTAAATTCAGTAAGTGCTACTTGTTGGGGTAGTTTTAACTGACACATAACAAGCACATAACAAGAAGGCTTGATGTAAACAAACTCAGATTACCTCTAATGGGGGCATTGATGATGTTTTAATTCATAAGTGCTTCCCTTTGGGGTTGTCTTGGTTCTGTTAGGTCATCTTTTACACTTTCACTGTTATTTAATTGATTAGTGTAAAAACAATAACTCAATCTTGATGGAAAGAGATTTTAGTGTCTTCATTTGTGGTAAAAAAAAAAAAAGAAAAGCACCAGCCAACTAATCAAATGCAAATGGCTTGAATTGAATGTGATGGTGAGCAATGTGTGAAGTACCAATGAAACTACCATAATGGCCCAGGACAGAACTACAACGACCCAGGACGGAGTTGTTTTGTTCACATTCCCTATATATGGTGTTCACAATTCTTGGCAGTTATAGCATGCCTACTAGCTGAGGGAGGACACCAGTCAGAGCAGTAGGTAAGAGATCAAGCTGGGGAAAGTAGAATGTTTAAACTTGTGTCACTATTATTAAATTAACTTTAGCACTGACTTGACCTTTTAATTCAGTAAGTGCTACTTGTTGGGGTAGTTGTAATTGACCAGTGCACATGATAAGTCATGTTTGATGAAAATATACTCAATCTAACTCATTTAGTTTTAGCATAGAAGAGTAGTAGAACACATGCTCAATGGAAGCAAACACGCTCAGACTACCTCAAATGGAGGCAGTGATGATGTTTAAATTCATAAGTGCATCTCTTTGGGGTTGTCTTGGCTCTGTATTGTCATCTTCTATCATTTGTCACTATTATTACTTTAACTTTAGCACTGACTTGACCTTTTAATTCAGTAAGTGCTACTTGTTGGGGTAGTTGTAATTGACCAGTGCACATGATAAGTCATGTTTGATGAAAATAAACTCAATCTAACTCATTTAGTTTTAGCATAGAAGAGTAGTTTTGTATTGACTCGTGCACATACAAAGAACACATGCTCAATGGAAGCAAACACGCTCAGACTACCTCAAATGGAGGCAGTGGTGATGTTTAAATTCATAAGTGCATCTATTTGGGGTTGTCTTAGCTCTGTATTGTCATCTTCTATCATTTGTCACAATTATTGCTTTAACTTTAGCACTGACTTGTCCTTTTAATTCAGTAAGTGCTACTTGTTGGGGTAGTTTTAATTGACTAGTGCACCTACCAAGAACTCAGCCATGAAGGGTAGAATCTCATTGCATTCTGTCACTATTATTACTTTAACTTTAGCACTGACTTGTCCTTTAAATTCAGTAAGTGCTACTTGTTGGGGTAGTTTTAACTGACACATAACAAGCACATAACAAGAAGGCTTGATGTAAACAAACTCAGATTACCTCTAATGGGGGCATTGATGATGTTTTAATTCATAAGTGCTTCCCTTTGGGGTTGTCTTGGTTCTGTTAGGTCATCTTTTACACTTTCACTGTTATTTAATTGATTAGTGTAAAAACAATAACTCAATCTTGATGGAAAGAGATTTTAGTGTCATCATTTGTGGTAAAAAAAAAAAAGAAAACTAATCAAATGCAAATGGCTTGAATTTAATGTGATGGTGAGCAATGTGTGAAAAAAAAAAAAAAGCACCAGCCAACTAATCAAATGCTAATGGCTTGAATTTAATGTGATGGTGAGCAATGTGTGAAGTACCAATGAAACTACCATAATGGCCCAGGACAGAACTACAACGACCCAGGACGGAGTTGTTTTGTTCACATTCCCTATATATGGTGTTCACAATTCTTGGCAGTCATAGCATGCCTACTAGCTGAGGGAGGACACCAGTCAGAGCAGTAGGTAAGAGATCAAGCTGGGGAAAGTAGAATGTTTAAACTTTTGTCACTATTATTACTTTAACTTTAGCACTGACTTGACCTTTTAATTCAGTAAGTGCTACTTGTTGGGGTAGTTGTAATTGACCAGTGCACATGATAAGTCATGTTTGATGAAAATAAACTCAATCTAACTCATTTAGTTTTAGCATAGAAGAGTAGTTTTGTATTGACTCGTGCACATACAAAGAACACATGCTCAATGGAAGCAAACACGCTCAGACTACCTCAAATGGAGGCAGTGATGATGTTTAAATTCATAAGTGCATCTATTTGGGGTTGTCTTGGCTCTGTATTGTCATCTTCTATCATTTGTCACTATTATTACTTTAACTTTAGCACTGACTTGTCCTTTTAATTCAGTAAGTGCTACTTGTTGGGGTAGTTTTAATTGACTAGTGCACCTACCAAGAACTCAGCCATGAAGGGTAGAATCTCATTGCATTCTGTCACTATTATCACTTTAACTTTAGCACTGACTTGTCCTTTAAATTCAGTAAGTGCTACTTGTTGGGGTAGTTTTAACTGACACATAACAAGCACATAACAAGAAGGCTTGATGTAAACAAACTCAGATTACCTCTAATGGGGGCATTGATGATGTTTTAATTCATAAGTGCTTCCCTTTGGGGTTGTCTTGGTTCTGTTTACACTTTCACTGTTATTTAATTGATTAGTGTAAAAACAATAACTCAATCTTGATGGAAAGAGATTTTAGTGTCTTCATTTGTGGTAAAAAAAAAAAGAAAAGCACCAGCCAACTAATCAAATGCAAATGGCTTGAATTTAATGTGATGGTGAGCAATGTGTGAAAAAAAAAAAAAAAGCACCAGCCAACTAATCAAATGCAAATGGCTTGAATTTAATGTGATGGTGAGCAATGTGTGAAGTACCAATGAAACTACCATAATGGCCCAGGACAGAACTACAACGACCCAGGACGGAGTTGTTTTGTTCACATTCCCTATATATGGTGTTCACAATTCTTGGCAGTCATAGCATGCCTACTAGCTGAGGGAGGACACCAGTCAGAGCAGTAGGTAAGAGATCAAGCTGGGGAAAGTAGAATGTTTAAACTTTTGTCACTATTATTACTTTAACTTTAGCACTGACTTGACCTTTTAATTCAGTAAGTGCTACTTGTTGGGGTAGTTGTAATTGACCAGTGCACATGATAAGTCATGTTTGATGAAAATAAACTCAATCTAACTCATTTAGTTTTAGCATAGAAGAGTAGTAGAACACATGCTCAATGGAAGCAAACACGCTCAGACTACCTCAAATGGAGGCAGTGATGATGTTTAAATTCATAAGTGCATCTCTTTGGGGTTGTCTTGGCTCTGTATTGTCATCTTCTATCATTTGTCACTATTATTACTTTAACTTTAGCACTGACTTGTCCTTTTAATTCAGTAAGTGCTACTTGTTGGGGTAGTTGTAATTGACCAGTGCACATGATAAGTCATGTTTGATGAAAATAAACTCAATCTAACTCATTTAGTTTTAGCATAGAAGAGTAGTAGAACACATGCTCAATGGAAGCAAACACGCTCAGACTACCTCAAATGGAGGCAGTGATGATGTTTAAATTCATAAGTGCATCTCTTTGGGGTTGTCTTGGCTCTGTATTGTCATCTTCTATCATTTGTCACTATTATTACTTTAACTTTAGCACTGACTTGACCTTTTAATTCAGTAAGTGCTACTTGTTGGGGTAGTTGTAATTGACCAGTGCACATGATAAGTCATGTTTGATGAAAATAAACTCAATCTAACTCATTTAGTTTTAGCATAGAAGAATAGTTTTGTATTGACTCGTGCACATACAAAGAACACATGCTCAATGGAAGCAAACAAGCTCAGACTACCTCAACTGGAGGCAGTGATGATGTTTAAATTCATAAGTGCATCTCTTTGGGGTTGTCTTGGCTCTGTATTGTCATCTTCTATCATTTGTCACTATTATTACTTTAACTTTAGCACTGACTTGTCCTTTTAATTCAGTAAGTGCTACTTGTTGGGGTAGTTTTAATTGACTAGTGCACCTACCAAAAACTCAGCCATGAAGGGTAGAATCTCATTGCATTCTGTCACTATTATTACTTTAACTTTAGCACTGACTTGTCCTTTAAATTCAGTAAGTGCTACTTGTTGGGGTAGTTTTAACTGACACATAACAAGCACATAACAAGAAGGCTTGATGTAAACAAACTCAGATTACCTCTAATGGGGGCATTGATGATGTTTTAATTCATAAGTGCTTCCCTTTGGGGTTGTCTTGGTTCTGTTAGGTCATCTTTTACACTTTAGCACTGTCACTGTTATTTAATTGATTAGTGTAAAAACAATAACCCAATCTTGATGGAAAGAGACTTTGGTATCTTCATTTGTGGTAAAAAAAAAAAAAAAAAAAGAATAAAGAAAAGCACCAGCCAACTAATCAAATGCAAATGGCTTGAATTTAATGTGATGGTGAGCAATGTGTGAAGTACCAATGAAACTACCATAATGGCCCAGGACAGAACTACAACGACCCAGGACAGAGTTGTTTTGTTCACATTCCCTATATATGGTGTTCACAATTCTTGCCAGTCATAGCATGCCTACTAGCTGAGGGAGGACACCAGTCAGAGCAGTAGGTAAGAGATCAAGCTGGGGAAAGTAGAATGTTTAAACTTTTGTCACTATTATTACTTTAACTTTAGCACTGACTTGACCTTTTAATTCAGTAAGTGCTACTTGTTGGGGTAGTTGTAATTGACCAGTGCACATGATAAGTCATGTTTGATGAAAATAAACTCAATCTAACTCATTTAGTTTTAGCATAGAAGAGTAGTTTTGTATTGACTCGTGCACATACAAAGAACACATGCTCAATGGAAGCAAACACGCTCAGACTACCTCAAATGGAGGCAGTGATGATGTTTAAATTCATAAGTGCATCTATTTGGGGTTGTCTTGGCTCTGTATTGTCATCTTCTATCATTTGTCACTATTATTACTTTAACTTTAGCACTGACTTGTCCTTTTAATTCAGTAAGTGCTACTTGTTGGGGTAGTTTTAATTGACTAGTGCACCTACCAAGAACTCAGCCATGAAGGGTAGAATCTCATTGCATTCTGTCACTATTATCACTTTAACTTTAGCACTGACTTGTCCTTTAAATTCAGTAAGTGCTACTTGTTGGGGTAGTTTTAACTGACACATAACAAGCACATAACAAGAAGGCTTGATGTAAACAAACTCAGATTACCTCTAATGGGGGCATTGATGATGTTTTAATTCATAAGTGCTTCCCTTTGGGGTTGTCTTGGTTCTGTTTACACTTTCACTGTTATTTAATTGATTAGTGTAAAAACAATAACTCAATCTTGATGGAAAGAGATTTTAGTGTCTTCATTTGTGGTAAAAAAAAAAAAGAAAAGCACCAGCCAACTAATCAAATGCAAATGGCTTGAATTTAATGTGATGGTGAGCAATGTGTGAAAAAAAAAAAAAAAGCACCAGCCAACTAATCAAATGCAAATGGCTTGAATTTAATGTGATGGTGAGCAATGTGTGAAGTACCAATGAAACTACCATAATGGCCCAGGACAGAACTACAACGACCCAGGACGGAGTTGCTTTGTTCACATTCCCTATATATGGTGTTCACAATTCTTGGCAGTCATAGCATGCCTACTAGCTGAGGGAGGACACCAGTCAGAGCAGTAGGTAAGAGATCAAGCTGGGGAAAGTAGAATGTTTAAACTTTTGTCACTATTATTACTTTAACTTTAGCACTGACTTGACCTTTTAATTCAGTAAGTGCTACTTGTTGGGGTAGTTGTAATTGACCAGTGCACATGATAAGTCATGTTTGATGAAAATAAACTCAATCTAACTCATTTAGTTTTAGCATAGAAGAGTAGTAGAACACATGCTCAATGGAAGCAAACACGCTCAGACTACCTCAAATGGAGGCAGTGATGATGTTTAAATTCATAAGTGCATCTCTTTGGGGTTGTCTTGGCTCTGTATTGTCATCTTCTATCATTTGTCACTATTATTACTTTAACTTTAGCACTGACTTGTCCTTTTAATTCAGTAAGTGCTACTTGTTGGGGTAGTTGTAATTGACCAGTGCACATGATAAGTCATGTTTGATGAAAATAAACTCAATCTAACTCATTTAGTTTTAGCATAGAAGAGTAGTAGAACACATGCTCAATGGAAGCAAACACGCTCAGACTACCTCAAATGGAGGCAGTGATGATGTTTAAATTCATAAGTGCATCTCTTTGGGGTTGTCTTGGCTCTGTATTGTCATCTTCTATCATTTGTCACTATTATTACTTTAACTTTAGCACTGACTTGACCTTTTAATTCAGTAAGTGCTACTTGTTGGGGTAGTTGTAATTGACCAGTGCACATGATAAGTCATGTTTGATGAAAATAAACTCAATCTAACTCATTTAGTTTTAGCATAGAAGAATAGTTTTGTATTGACTCGTGCACATACAAAGAACACATGCTCAATGGAAGCAAACAAGCTCAGACTACCTCAACTGGAGGCAGTGATGATGTTTAAATTCATAAGTGCATCTCTTTGGGGTTGTCTTGGCTCTGTATTGTCATCTTCTATCATTTGTCACTATTATTACTTTAACTTTAGCACTGACTTGTCCTTTTAATTCAGTAAGTGCTACTTGTTGGGGTAGTTTTAATTGACTAGTGCACCTACCAAAAACTCAGCCATGAAGGGTAGAATCTCATTGCATTCTGTCACTATTATTACTTTAACTTTAGCACTGACTTGTCCTTTAAATTCAGTAAGTGCTACTTGTTGGGGTAGTTTTAACTGACACATAACAAAGCACATAACAAGAAGGCTTGATGTAAACAAACTCAGATTACCTCTAATGGGGGCATTGATGATGTTTTAATTCATAAGTGCTTCCCTTTGGGGTTGTCTTGGTTCTGTTAGGTCATCTTTTACACTTTAGCACTGTCACTGTTATTTAATTGATTAGTGTAACAACAATAACCCAATCTTGATGGAAAGAGACTTTGGTATCTTCATTTGTGGTAAAAAAAAAAAAAAAAAAGAATAAAGAAAAGCACCAGCCAACTAATCAAATGCAAATGGCTTGAATTTAATGTGATGGTGAGCAATGTGTGAAGTACCAATGAAACTACCATAATGGCCCAGGACAGAACTACAACGACCCAGGACAGAGTTGTTTTGTTCACATTCCCTATATATGGTGTTCACAATTCTTGCCAGTCATAGCATGCCTACTAGCTGAGGGAGGACACCAGTCAGAGCAGTAGGTAAGAGATCAAGCTGGGGAAAGTAGAATGTTTACACTTTTGTCACTATTATTACTTTAACTTTAGCACTGACTTGACCTTTTAATTCAGTAAGTGCTACTTGTTGGGGTAGTTGTAATTGACCAGTGCACATGATAAGTCATGTTTGATGAAAATAAACTCAATCTAACTCATTTAGTTTTAGCATAGAAGAGTAGTAGAACACATGCTCAATGGAAGCAAACACGCTCAGACTACCTCAAATGGAGGCAGTGATGATGTTTAAATTCATAAGTGCATCTCTTTGGGGTTGTCTTGGCTCTGTATTGTCATCTTCTATCATTTGTCACTATTATTACTTTAACTTTAGCACTGACTTGTCCTTTTAATTCAGTAAGTGCTACTTGTTGGGGTAGTTTTAATTGACTAGTGCACCCACCAAGAACTCAGCCATGAAGTGTAGAATCTCATTGCATTCTGTCACTATTATTACTTTAACTTTAGTACTGACTTGTCCTTTAAATTCAGTAAGTGCTACTTGTTGGGGTAGTTTTAACTGACACATAACAAGCACATAACAAGAAGGCTTGATGTAAACAAACTCAGATTACCTCTAATGTGGGCATTGATGATGTTTTAATTCATAAGTGCTTCCCTTTGGGGTTGTCTTGGTTCTGTTAGGTCATCTTTTACACTGTCACTGTTATTTAATTGATTAGTGTAAAAACAATAACTCAATCTTGATGGAAAGAGACTTTAGTATCTTCATTTGTGGTAAAAAAAAAAAAAAAAAAAGAATAAAGAAAAGCACCAGCCAACTAATCAAATGCAAATGGCTTGAATTTAATGTGATGGTGAGCAATGTGTGAAGTACCAATGAAACTACCATAATGGCCCAGGACAGAACTACAACGACCCAGGACAGAGTTGTTTTGTTCACATTCCCTATATATGGTGTTCACAATTCTTGCCAGTCATAGCATGCCTACTAGCTGAGGGAGGACACCAGTCAGAGCAGTAGGTAAGAGATCAAGCTGGGGAAAGTAGAATGTTTAAACTTTTGTCACTATTATTACTTTAACTTTAGCACTGACTTGACCTTTTAATTCAGTAAGTGCTACTTGTTGGGGTAGTTGTAATTGACCAGTGCACATGATAAGTCATGTTTGATGAAAATAAACTCAATCTAACTCATTTAGTTTTAGCATAGAAGAGTAGTTTTGTATTGACTCGTGCACATACAAAGAACACATGCTCAATGGAAGCAAACACGCTCAGACTACCTCAAATGGAGGCAGTGATGATGTTTAAATTCATAAGTGCATCTATTTGGGGTTGTCTTGGCTCTGTATTGTCATCTTCTATCATTTGTCACTATTATTACTTTAACTTTAGCACTGACTTGTCCTTTTAATTCAGTAAGTGCTACTTGTTGGGGTAGTTTTAATTGACTAGTGCACCTACCAAGAACTCAGCCATGAAGGGTAGAATCTCATTGCATTCTGTCACTATTATCACTTTAACTTTAGCACTGACTTGTCCTTTAAATTCAGTAAGTGCTACTTGTTGGGGTAGTTTTAACTGACACATAACAAGCACATAACAAGAAGGCTTGATGTAAACAAACTCAGATTACCTCTAATGGGGGCATTGATGATGTTTTAATTCATAAGTGCTTCCCTTTGGGGTTGTCTTGGTTCTGTTTACACTTTCACTGTTATTTAATTGATTAGTGTAAAAACAATAACTCAATCTTGATGGAAAGAGATTTTAGTGTCTTCATTTGTGGTAAAAAAAAAAAAGAAAAGCACCAACCAACTAATCAAATGCAAATGGCTTGAATTTAATGTGATGGTGAGCAATGTGTGAAAAAAAAAAAAAAAGCACCAGCCAACTAATCAAATGCAAATGGCTTGAATTTAATGTGATGGTGAGCAATGTGTGAAGTACCAATGAAACTACCATAATGGCCCAGGACAGAACTACAACGACCCAGGACGGAGTTGCTTTGTTCACATTCCCTATATATGGTGTTCACAATTCTTGGCAGTCATAGCATGCCTACTAGCTGAGGGAGGACACCAGTCAGAGCAGTAGGTAAGAGATCAAGCTGGGGAAAGTAGAATGTTTAAACTTTTGTCACTATTATTACTTTAACTTTAGCACTGACTTGACCTTTTAATTCAGTAAGTGCTACTTGTTGGGGTAGTTGTAATTGACCAGTGCACATGATAAGTCATGTTTGATGAAAATAAACTCAATCTAACTCATTTAGTTTTAGCATAGAAGAGTAGTAGAACACATGCTCAATGGAAGCAAACACGCTCAGACTACCTCAAATGGAGGCAGTGATGATGTTTAAATTCATAAGTGCATCTCTTTGGGGTTGTCTTGGCTCTGTATTGTCATCTTCTATCATTTGTCACTATTATTACTTTAACTTTAGCACTGACTTGTCCTTTTAATTCAGTAAGTGCTACTTGTTGGGGTAGTTGTAATTGACCAGTGCACATGATAAGTCATGTTTGATGAAAATAAACTCAATCTAACTCATTTAGTTTTAGCATAGAAGAGTAGTAGAACACATGCTCAATGGAAGCAAACACGCTCAGACTACCTCAAATGGAGGCAGTGATGATGTTTAAATTCATAAGTGCATCTCTTTGGGGTTGTCTTGGCTCTGTATTGTCATCTTCTATCATTTGTCACTATTATTACTTTAACTTTAGCACTGACTTGACCTTTTAATTCAGTAAGTGCTACTTGTTGGGGTAGTTGTAATTGACCAGTGCACATGATAAGTCATGTTTGATGAAAATAAACTCAATCTAACTCATTTAGTTTTAGCATAGAAGAATAGTTTTGTATTGACTCGTGCACATACAAAGAACACATGCTCAATGGAAGCAAACAAGCTCAGACTACCTCAACTGGAGGCAGTGATGATGTTTAAATTCATAAGTGCATCTCTTTGGGGTTGTCTTGGCTCTGTATTGTCATCTTCTATCATTTGTCACTATTATTACTTTAACTTTAGCACTGACTTGTCCTTTTAATTCAGTAAGTGCTACTTGTTGGGGTAGTTTTAATTGACTAGTGCACCTACCAAAAACTCAGCCATGAAGGGTAGAATCTCATTGCATTCTGTCACTATTATTACTTTAACTTTAGCACTGACTTGTCCTTTAAATTCAGTAAGTGCTACTTGTTGGGGTAGTTTTAACTGACACATAACAAAGCACATAACAAGAAGGCTTGATGTAAACAAACTCAGATTACCTCTAATGGGGGCATTGATGATGTTTTAATTCATAAGTGCTTCCCTTTGGGGTTGTCTTGGTTCTGTTAGGTCATCTTTTACACTTTAGCACTGTCACTGTTATTTAATTGATTAGTGTAACAACAATAACCCAATCTTGATGGAAAGAGACTTTGGTATCTTCATTTGTGGTAAAAAAAAAAAAAAAAAAGAATAAAGAAAAGCACCAGCCAACTAATCAAATGCAAATGGCTTGAATTTAATGTGATGGTGAGCAATGTGTGAAGTACCAATGAAACTACCATAATGGCCCAGGACAGAACTACAACGACCCAGGACAGAGTTGTTTTGTTCACATTCCCTATATATGGTGTTCACAATTCTTGCCAGTCATAGCATGCCTACTAGCTGAGGGAGGACACCAGTCAGAGCAGTAGGTAAGAGATCAAGCTGGGGAAAGTAGAATGTTTACACTTTTGTCACTATTATTACTTTAACTTTAGCACTGACTTGACCTTTTAATTCAGTAAGTGCTACTTGTTGGGGTAGTTGTAATTGACCAGTGCACATGATAAGTCATGTTTGATGAAAATAAACTCAATCTAACTCATTTAGTTTTAGCATAGAAGAATAGTTTTGTATTGACTCGTGCACATACAAAGAACACATGCTCAATGGAAGCAAACAAGCTCAGACTACCTCAAATGGAGGCAGTGATGATGTTTAAATTCATAAGTGTATCTCTTTGGGGTTGTCTTGGCTCTGTATTGTCATCTTCTATCATTTGTCACTATTATTACTTTAACTTTAGCACTGACTTGTCCTTTTAATTCAGTAAGTGCTACTTGTTGGGGTAGTTTTAATTGACTAGTGCACCTACCAAGAACTCAGCCATGAAGGGTAGAATCTCATTGTATTCTGTCACTATTATTACTTTAACTTTAGCACTGACTTGTCCTTTAAATTCAGTAAGTGCTACTTGTTGGGGTAGTTTTAACTGACACATAACAAGCACATAACAAGAAGGCTTGATGTAAACAAACTCAGATTACCTCTAATGGGGGCATTGATGATGTTTTAATTCATAAGTGCTTCCCTTTGGGGTTGTCTTGGTTCTGTTAGGTCATCTTTTACACTTTCACTGTTATTTAATTGATTAGTGTAAAAACAATAACTCAATCTTGATGGAAAGAGATTTTAGTGTCTTCATTTGTGGTAAAAAAAAAAAAAAAGAAAAGCACCAGCCAACTAATCAAATGCAAATGGCTTGAATTGAATGTGATGGTGAGCAATGTGTGAAGTACCAATGAAACTACCATAATGGCCCAGGACAGAACTACAACGACCCAGGACGGAGTTGTTTTGTTCACATTCCCTATATATGGTGTTCACAATTCTTGACAGTTATAGCATGCCTACTAGCTGAGGGAGGACACCAGTCAGAGCAGTAGGTAAGAGATCAAGCTGGGGAAAGTAGAATGTTTAAACTTGTGTCACTATTATTAAATTAACTTTAGCACTGACTTGACCTTTTAATTCAGTAAGTGCTACTTGTTGGGGTAGTTGTAATTGACCAGTGCACATGATAAGTCATGTTTGATGAAAATAAACTCAATCTAACTCATTTAGTTTTAGCATAGAAGAGTAGTAGAACACATGCTCAATGGAAGCAAACACGCTCAGACTACCTCAAATGGAGGCAGTGATGATGTTTAAATTCATAAGTGCATCTCTTTGGGGTTGTCTTGGCTCTGTATTGTCATCTTCTATCATTTGTCACTATTATTACTTTAACTTTAGCACTGACTTGACCTTTTAATTCAGTAAGTGCTACTTGTTGGGGTAGTTGTAATTGACCAGTGCACATGATAAGTCATGTTTGATGAAAATAAACTCAATCTAACTCATTTAGTTTTAGCATAGAAGAGTAGTTTTGTATTGACTCGTGCACATACAAAGAACACATGCTCAATGGAAGCAAACACGCTCAGACTACCTCAAATGGAGGCAGTGGTGATGTTTAAATTCATAAGTGCATCTATTTGGGGTTGTCTTAGCTCTGTATTGTCATCTTCTATCATTTGTCACAATTATTGCTTTAACTTTAGCACTGACTTGTCCTTTTAATTCAGTAAGTGCTACTTGTTGGGGTAGTTTTAATTGACTAGTGCACCTACCAAGAACTCAGCCATGAAGGGTAGAATCTCATTGCATTCTGTCACTATTATTACTTTAACTTTAGCACTGACTTGTCCTTTAAATTCAGTAAGTGCTACTTGTTGGGGTAGTTTTAACTGACACATAACAAGCACATAACAAGAAGGCTTGATGTAAACAAACTCAGATTACCTCTAATGGGGGCATTGATGATGTTTTAATTCATAAGTGCTTCCCTTTGGGGTTGTCTTGGTTCTGTTAGGTCATCTTTTACACTTTCACTGTTATTTAATTGATTAGTGTAAAAACAATAACTCAATCTTGATGGAAAGAGATTTTAGTGTCTTCATTTGTGGTAAAAAAAAAAAAGAAAACTAATCAAATGCAAATGGCTTGAATTTAATGTGATGGTGAGCAATGTGTGAAAAAAAAAAAAAAAGCACCAGCCAACTAATCAAATGCTAATGGCTTGAATTTAATGTGATGGTGAGCAATGTGTGAAGTACCAATGAAACTACCATAATGGCCCAGGACAGAACTACAACGACCCAGGACGGAGTTGTTTTGTTCACATTCCCTATATATGGTGTTCACAATTCTTGGCAGTCATAGCATGCCTACTAGCTGAGGGAGGACACCAGTCAGAGCAGTAGGTAAGAGATCAAGCTGGGGAAAGTAGAATGTTTAAACTTTTGTCACTATTATTACTTTAACTTTAGCACTGACTTGACCTTTTAATTCAGTAAGTGCTACTTGTTGGGGTAGTTGTAATTGACCAGTGCACATGATAAGTCATGTTTGATGAAAATAAACTCAATCTAACTCATTTAGTTTTAGCATAGAAGAGTAGTTTTGTATTGACTCGTGCACATACAAAGAACACATGCTCAATGGAAGCAAACACGCTCAGACTACCTCAAATGGAGGCAGTGATGATGTTTAAATTCATAAGTGCATCTATTTGGGGTTGTCTTGGCTCTGTATTGTCATCTTCTATCATTTGTCACTATTATTACTTTAACTTTAGCACTGACTTGTCCTTTTAATTCAGTAAGTGCTACTTGTTGGGGTAGTTTTAATTGACTAGTGCACCTACCAAGAACTCAGCCATGAAGGGTAGAATCTCATTGCATTCTGTCACTATTATCACTTTAACTTTAGCACTGACTTGTCCTTTAAATTCAGTAAGTGCTACTTGTTGGGGTAGTTTTAACTGACACATAACAAGCAAATAACAAGAAGGCTTGATGTAAACAAACTCAGATTACCTCTAATGGGGGCATTGATGATGTTTTAATTCATAAGTGCTTCCCTTTGGGGTTGTCTTGGTTCTGTTAGGTCATCTTTTACACTTTCACTGTTATTTAATTGATTAGTGTAAAAACAATAACTCAATCTTGATGGAAAGAGATTTTAGTGTCTTCATTTGTGGTAAAAAAGAAAAGAAAAGCACCAGCCAACTAATCAAATGCAAATGGCTTGAATTTAATGTGATGGTGAGCAATGTGTGAAGTACCAATGAAACTACCATAATGGCCCAGGACAGAACTACAACGACCCAGGACGGAGTTGTTTTGTTCACATTCCCTATATATGGTGTTCACAATTCTTGGCAGTCATAGCATGCCTACTAGCTGAGGGAGGACACCAGTCAGAGCAGTAGGTAAGAGATCAAGCTGGGGAAAGTAGAATGTTTAAACTTTTGTCACTATTATTACTTTAACTTTAGCACTGACTTGACCTTTTAATTCAGTAAGTGCTACTTGTTGGGGTAGTTGTAATTGACCAGTGCACATGATAAGTCATGTTTGATGAAAATAAACTCAATCTAACTCATTTAGTTTTAGCATAGAAGAGTAGTAGAACACATGCTCAATGGAAGCAAACACGCTCAGACTACCTCAAATGGAGGCAGTGATGATGTTTAAATTCATAAGTGCATCTCTTTGGGGTTGTCTTGGCTCTGTATTGTCATCTTCTATCATTTGTCACTATTATTACTTTAACTTTAGCACTGACTTGTCCTTTTAATTCAGTAAGTGCTACTTGTTGGGGTAGTTTTAATTGACTAGTGCACCCACCAAGAACTCAGCCATGAAGTGTAGAATCTCATTGCATTCTGTCACTATTATTACTTTAACTTTAGTACTGACTTGTCCTTTAAATTCAGTAAGTGCTACTTGTTGGGGTAGTTTTAACTGACACATAACAAGCACATAACAAGAAGGCTTGATGTAAACAAACTCAGATTACCTCTAATGTGGGCATTGATGATGTTTTAATTCATAAGTGCTTCCCTTTGGGGTTGTCTTGGTTCTGTTAGGTCATATTTTACACTGTCACTGTTATTTAATTGATTAGTGTAAAAACAATAACTCAATCTTGATGGAAAGAGACTTTAGTATCTTCATTTGTGGTAAAAAAAAAAAAAAAAAAGAGAATAAAGAAAAGCACCAGCCAACTAATCAAATGCAAATGGCTTGAATTTAATGTGATGGTGAGCAATGTGTGAAGTACCAATGAAACTACCATAATGGCCCAGGACAGAACTACAACGACCCAGGACGGAGTTGTTTTGTTCACATTCCCTATATATGGTGTTCACAATTCTTGGCAGTCATAGCATGCCTACTAGCTGAGGGAGGACACCAGTCAGAGCAGTAGGTAAGAGATCAAGCTGGGGAAAGTAGAATGTTTAAACTTTTGTCACTATTATTACTTTAACTTTAGCACTGACTTGACCTTTTAATTCAGTAAGTGCTACTTGTTGGGGTAGTTGTAATTGACCAGTGCACATGATAAGTCATGTTTGATGAAAATAAACTCAATCTAACTCATTTAGTTTTAGCATAGAAGAGTAGTAGAACACATGCTCAATGGAAGCAAACACGCTCAGACTACCTCAAATGGAGGCAGTGATGATGTTTAAATTCATAAGTGCATCTCTTTGGGGTTGTCTTGGCTCTGTATTGTCATCTTCTATCATTTGTCACTATTATTACTTTAACTTTAGCACTGACTTGTCCTTTTAATTCAGTAAGTGCTACTTGTTGGGGTAGTTTTAATTGACTAGTGCACCCACCAAGAACTCAGCCATGAAGTGTAGAATCTCATTGCATTCTGTCACTATTATTACTTTAACTTTAGTACTGACTTGTCCTTTAAATTCAGTAAGTGCTACTTGTTGGGGTAGTTTTAACTGACACATAACAAGCACATAACAAGAAGGCTTGATGTAAACAAACTCAGATTACCTCTAATGTGGGCATTGATGATGTTTTAATTCATAAGTGCTTCCCTTTGGGGTTGTCTTGGTTCTGTTAGGTCATCTTTTACACTTTCACTGTTATTTAATTGATTAGTGTAAAAACAATAACTCAATCTTGATGGAAAGAGATTTTAGTGTCTTCATTTGTGGTAAAAAAAAAAAAGAAAACTAATCAAATGCAAATGGCTTGAATTTAATGTGATGGTGAGCAATGTGTGAAAAAAAAAAAAAAAGCACCAGCCAACTAATCAAATGCTAATGGCTTGAATTTAATGTGATGGTGAGCAATGTGTGAAGTACCAATGAAACTACCATAATGGCCCAGGACAGAACTACAACGACCCAGGACGGAGTTGTTTTGTTCACATTCCCTATATATGGTGTTCACAATTCTTGGCAGTCATAGCATGCCTACTAGCTGAGGGAGGACACCAGTCAGAGCAGTAGGTAAGAGATCAAGCTGGGGAAAGTAGAATGTTTAAACTTTTGTCACTATTATTACTTTAACTTTAGCACTGACTTGACCTTTTAATTCAGTAAGTGCTACTTGTTGGGGTAGTTGTAATTGACCAGTGCACATGATAAGTCATGTTTGATGAAAATAAACTCAATCTAACTCATTTAGTTTTAGCATAGAAGAGTAGTTTTGTATTGACTCGTGCACATACAAAGAACACATGCTCAATGGAAGCAAACACGCTCAGACTACCTCAAATGGAGGCAGTGATGATGTTTAAATTCATAAGTGCATCTATTTGGGGTTGTCTTGGCTCTGTATTGTCATCTTCTATCATTTGTCACTATTATTACTTTAACTTTAGCACTGACTTGTCCTTTTAATTCAGTAAGTGCTACTTGTTGGGGTAGTTTTAATTGACTAGTGCACCTACCAAGAACTCAGCCATGAAGGGTAGAATCTCATTGCATTCTGTCACTATTATCACTTTAACTTTAGCACTGACTTGTCCTTTAAATTCAGTAAGTGCTACTTGTTGGGGTAGTTTTAACTGACACATAACAAGCAAATAACAAGAAGGCTTGATGTAAACAAACTCAGATTACCTCTAATGGGGGCATTGATGATGTTTTAATTCATAAGTGCTTCCCTTTGGGGTTGTCTTGGTTCTGTTAGGTCATCTTTTACACTTTCACTGTTATTTAATTGATTAGTGTAAAAACAATAACTCAATCTTGATGGAAAGAGATTTTAGTGTCTTCATTTGTGGTAAAAAAGAAAAGAAAAGCACCAGCCAACTAATCAAATGCAAATGGCTTGAATTTAATGTGATGGTGAGCAATGTGTGAAGTACCAATGAAACTACCATAATGGCCCAGGACAGAACTACAACGACCCAGGACGGAGTTGTTTTGTTCACATTCCCTATATATGGTGTTCACAATTCTTGGCAGTCATAGCATGCCTACTAGCTGAGGGAGGACACCAGTCAGAGCAGTAGGTAAGAGATCAAGCTGGGGAAAGTAGAATGTTTAAACTTTTGTCACTATTATTACTTTAACTTTAGCACTGACTTGACCTTTTAATTCAGTAAGTGCTACTTGTTGGGGTAGTTGTAATTGACCAGTGCACATGATAAGTCATGTTTGATGAAAATAAACTCAATCTAACTCATTTAGTTTTAGCATAGAAGAGTAGTAGAACACATGCTCAATGGAAGCAAACACGCTCAGACTACCTCAAATGGAGGCAGTGATGATGTTTAAATTCATAAGTGCATCTCTTTGGGGTTGTCTTGGCTCTGTATTGTCATCTTCTATCATTTGTCACTATTATTACTTTAACTTTAGCACTGACTTGTCCTTTTAATTCAGTAAGTGCTACTTGTTGGGGTAGTTTTAATTGACTAGTGCACCCACCAAGAACTCAGCCATGAAGTGTAGAATCTCATTGCATTCTGTCACTATTATTACTTTAACTTTAGTACTGACTTGTCCTTTAAATTCAGTAAGTGCTACTTGTTGGGGTAGTTTTAACTGACACATAACAAGCACATAACAAGAAGGCTTGATGTAAACAAACTCAGATTACCTCTAATGTGGGCATTGATGATGTTTTAATTCATAAGTGCTTCCCTTTGGGGTTGTCTTGGTTCTGTTAGGTCATCTTTTACACTGTCACTGTTATTTAATTGATTAGTGTAAAAACAATAACTCAATCTTGATGGAAAGAGACTTTAGTATCTTCATTTGTGGTAAAAAAAAAAAAAAAAAAGAGAATAAAGAAAAGCACCAGCCAACTAATCAAATGCAAATGGCTTGAATTTAATGTGATGGTGAGCAATGTGTGAAGTACCAATGAAACTACCATAATGGCCCAGGACAGAACTACAACGACCCAGGACGGAGTTGTTTTGTTCACATTCCCTATATATGGTGTTCACAATTCTTGGCAGTCATAGCATGCCTACTAGCTGAGGGAGGACACCAGTCAGAGCAGTAGGTAAGAGATCAAGCTGGGGAAAGTAGAATGTTTAAACTATCACTATTATTACTTTAACTTTAGCACTGACTTGACCTTTTAATTCAGTAAGTGCTACTTGTTGGGGTAGTTGTAATTGACCAGTGCACATGATAAGTCATGTTTGATGAAAATAAACTCAATCTAACTCATTTAGTTTTAGCATAGAAGAGTAGTAGAACACATGCTCAATGGAAGCAAACACGCTCAGACTACCTCAAATGGAGGCAGTGATGATGTTTAAATTCATAAGTGCATCTCTTTGGGGTTGTCTTGGCTCTGTATTGTCATCTTCTATCATTTGTCACTATTATTACTTTAACTTTAGCACTGACTTGTCCTTTTAATTCAGTAAGTGCTACTTGTTGGGGTAGTTTTAATTGACTAGTGCACCCACTATTATTACTTTAACTTTAGTACTGACTTGTCCTTTAAATTCAGTAAGTGCTACTTGTTGGGGTAGTTTTAACTGACACATAACAAGCACATAACAAGAAGGCTTGATGTAAACAAACTCAGATTACCTCTAATGTGGGCATTGATGATGTTTTAATTCATAAGTGCTTCCCTTTGGGGTTGTCTTGGTTCTGTTAGGTCATCTTTTACACTGTCACTGTTATTTAATTGATTAGTGTAAAAACAATAACTCAATCTTGATGGAAAGAGATTTTAGTGTCTTCATTTGTGGTAAAAAAAAAAAAAAGAAAAGCACCAGCCAACTAATCAAATGCAAATGGCTTGAATTGAATGTGATGGTGAGCAATGTGTGAAGTACCAATGAAACTACCATAACGGCCCAGGACAGAACTACAACGACCCAGGACGGAGTTGTTTTGTTCACATTCCCTATATATGGTGTTCACAATTCTTGGCAGTTATAGCATGCCTACTAGCTGAGGGAGGACACCAGTCAGAGCAGTAGGTAAGAGATCAAGCTGGGGAAAGTAGAATGTTTAAACTTGTGTCACTATTATTAAATTAACTTTAGCACTGACTTGACCTTTTAATTCAGTAAGTGCTACTTGTTGGGGTAGTTGTAATTGACCAGTGCACATGATAAGTCATGTTTGATGAAAATATACTCAATCTAACTCATTTAGTTTTAGCATAGAAGAGTAGTAGAACACATGCTCAATGGAAGCAAACACGCTCAGACTACCTCAAATGGAGGCAGTGATGATGTTTAAATTCATAAGTGCATCTCTTTGGGGTTGTCTTGGCTCTGTATTGTCATCTTCTATCATTTGTCACTATTATTACTTTAACTTTAGCACTGACTTGACCTTTTAATTCAGTAAGTGCTACTTGTTGGGGTAGTTGTAATTGACCAGTGCACATGATAAGTCATGTTTGATGAAAATAAACTCAATCTAACTCATTTAGTTTTAGCATAGAAGAGTAGTAGAACACATGCTCAATGGAAGCAAACACGCTCAGACTACCTCAAATGGAGGCAGTGATGATGTTTAAATTCATAAGTGCATCTCTTTGGGGTTGTCTTGGCTCTGTATTGTCATCTTCTATCATTTGTCACTATTATTACTTTAACTTTAGCACTGACTTGTCCTTTTAATTCAGTAAGTGCTACTTGTTGGGGTAGTTTTAATTGACTAGTGCACCCACCAAGAACTCAGCCATGAAGTGTAGAATCTCATTGCATTCTGTCACTATTATTACTTTAACTTTAGTACTGACTTGTCCTTTAAATTCAGTAAGTGCTACTTGTTGGGGTAGTTTTAACTGACATATAACAAGCACATAACAAGAAGGCTTGATGTAAACAAACTCAGATTACCTCTAATGGGGGCATTGATGATGTTTTAATTCATAAGTGCTTCCCTTTGGGGTTGTCTTGGTTCTGTTAGGTCATCTTTTACACTTTCACTGTTATTTAATTGATTAGTGTAAAAACAATAACTCAATCTTGATGGAAAGAGATTTTAGTGTCTTCATTTGTGGTAAAAAAAAAAAAAGAAAAGCACCAGCCAACTAATCAAATGCAAATGGCTTGAATTGAATGTGATGGTGAGCAATGTGTGAAGTACCAATGAAACTACCATAACGGCCCAGGACAGAACTACAACGACCCAGGACGGAGTTGTTTTGTTCACATTCCCTATATATGGTGTTCACAATTCTTGGCAGTTATAGCATGCCTACTAGCTGAGGGAGGACACCAGTCAGAGCAGTAGGTAAGAGATCAAGCTGGGGAAAGTAGAATGTTTAAACTTGTGTCACTATTATTAAATTAACTTTAGCACTGACTTGACCTTTTAATTCAGTAAGTGCTACTTGTTGGGGTAGTTGTAATTGACCAGTGCACATGATAAGTCATGTTTGATGAAAATATACTCAATCTAACTCATTTAGTTTTAGCATAGAAGAGTAGTAGAACACATGCTCAATGGAAGCAAACACGCTCAGACTACCTCAAATGGAGGCAGTGATGATGTTTAAATTCATAAGTGCATCTCTTTGGGGTTGTCTTGGCTCTGTATTGTCATCTTCTATCATTTGTCACTATTATTACTTTAACTTTAGCACTGACTTGACCTTTTAATTCAGTAAGTGCTACTTGTTGGGGTAGTTGTAATTGACCAGTGCACATGATAAGTCATGTTTGATGAAAATAAACTCAATCTAACTCATTTAGTTTTAGCATAGAAGAGTAGTTTTGTATTGACTCGTGCACAAACAAAGAACACATGCTCAATGGAAGCAAACACGCTCAGACTACCTCAAATGGAGGCAGTGGTGATGTTTAAATTCATAAGTGCATCTATTTGGGGTTGTCTTAGCTCTGTATTGTCATCTTCTATCATTTGTCACAATTATTGCTTTAACTTTAGCACTGACTTGTCCTTTTAATTCAGTAAGTGCTACTTGTTGGGGTAGTTTTAATTGACTAGTGCACCTACCAAGAACTCAGCCATGAAGGGTAGAATCTCATTGCATTCTGTCACTATTATTACTTTAACTTTAGCACTGACTTGTCCTTTAAATTCAGTAAGTGCTACTTGTTGGGGTAGTTTTAACTGACACATAACAAGCACATAACAAGAAGGCTTGATGTAAACAAACTCAGATTACCTCTAATGGGGGCATTGATGATGTTTTAATTCATAAGTGCTTCCCTTTGGGGTTGTCTTGGTTCTGTTAGGTCATCTTTTACACTTTCACTGTTATTTAATTGATTAGTGTAAAAACAATAACTCAATCTTGATGGAAAGAGATTTTAGTGTCTTCATTTGTGGTAAAAAAAAAAAGAAAAGCACCAGCCAACTAATCAAATGCAAATGGCTTGAATTTAATGTGATGGTGAGCAATGTGTGAAAAAAAAAAAAAACAGCCAACTAATCAAATGCTTATGGCTTGAATTTAATGTGATGGTGAGCAATGTGTGAAGTACCAATGAAACTACCATAATGGCCCAGGACAGAACTACAACGACCCAGGACGGAGTTGTTTTGTTCACATTCCCTATATATGGTGTTCACAATTCTTGGCAGTCATAGCATGCCTACTAGCTGAGGGAGGACACCAGTCAGAGCAGTAGGTAAGAGATCAAGCTGGGGAAAGTAGAATGTTTAAACTTTTGTCACTATTATTACTTTAACTTTAGCACTGACTTGACCTTTTAATTCAGTAAGTGCTACTTGTTGGGGTAGTTGTAATTGACCAGTGCACATGATAAGTCATGTTTGATGAAAATAAACTCAATCTAACTCATTTAGTTTTAGCATAGAAGAGTAGTTTTGTATTGACTCGTGCACATACAAAGAACACATGCTCAATGGAAGCAAACACGCTCAGACTACCTCAAATGGAGGCAGTGATGATGTTTAAATTCATAAGTGCATCTATTTGGGGTTGTCTTGGCTCTGTATTGTCATCTTCTATCATTTGTCACTATTATTACTTTAACTTTAGCACTGACTTGTCCTTTTAATTCAGTAAGTGCTACTTGTTGGGGTAGTTTTAATTGACTAGTGCACCTACCAAGAACTCAGCCATGAAGGGTAGAATCTCATTGCATTCTGTCACTATTATCACTTTAACTTTAGCACTGACTTGTCCTTTAAATTCAGTAAGTGCTACTTGTTGGGGTAGTTTTAACTGACACATAACAAGCACATAACAAGAAGGCTTGATGTAAACAAACTCAGATTACCTCTAATGGGGGCATTGATGATGTTTTAATTCATAAGTGCTTCCCTTTGGGGTTGTCTTGGTTCTGTTAGGTCATCTTTTACACTTTCACTGTTATTTAATTGATTAGTGTAAAAACAATAACTCAATCTTGATGGAAAGAGATTTTAGTGTCTTCATTTGTGGTAAAAAAGAAAAGAAAAGCACCAGCCAACTAATCAAATGCAAATGGCTTGAATTTAATGTGATGGTGAGCAATGTGTGAAGTACCAATGAAACTACCATAATGGCCCAGGACAGAACTACAACGACCCAGGACGGAGTTGTTTTGTTCACATTCCCTATATATGGTGTTCACAATTCTTGGCAGTCATAGCATGCCTACTAGCTGAGGGAGGACACCAGTCAGAGCAGTAGGTAAGAGATCAAGCTGGGGAAAGTAGAATGTTTAAACTTTTGTCACTATTATTACTTTAACTTTAGCACTGACTTGACCTTTTAATTCAGTAAGTGCTACTTGTTGGGGTAGTTGTAATTGACCAGTGCACATGATAAGTCATGTTTGATGAAAATAAACTCAATCTAACTCATTTAGTTTTAGCATAGAAGAGTAGTAGAACACATGCTCAATGGAAGCAAACACGCTCAGACTACCTCAAATGGAGGCAGTGATGATGTTTAAATTCATAAGTGCATCTCTTTGGGGTTGTCTTGGCTCTGTATTGTCATCTTCTATCATTTGTCACTATTATTACTTTAACTTTAGCACTGACTTGTCCTTTTAATTCAGTAAGTGCTACTTGTTGGGGTAGTTTTAATTGACTAGTGCACCCACCAAGAACTCAGCCATGAAGTGTAGAATCTCATTGCATTCTGTCACTATTATTACTTTAACTTTAGTACTGACTTGTCCTTTAAATTCAGTAAGTGCTACTTGTTGGGGTAGTTTTAACTGACACATAACAAGCACATAACAAGAAGGCTTGATGTAAACAAACTCAGATTACCTCTAATGTGGGCATTGATGATGTTTTAATTCATAAGTGCTTCCCTTTGGGGTTGTCTTGGTTCTGTTAGGTCATCTTTTACACTGTCACTGTTATTTAATTGATTAGTGTAAAAACAATAACTCAATCTTGATGGAAAGAGACTTTAGTATCTTCATTTGTGGTAAAAAAAAAAAAAAAAAAAAGAGAATAAAGAAAAGCACCAGCCAACTAATCAAATGCAAATGGCTTGAATTTAATGTGATGGTGAGCAATGTGTGAAGTACCAATGAAACTACCATAATGGCCCAGGACAGAACTACAACGACCCAGGACGGAGTTGTTTTGTTCACATTCCCTATATATGGTGTTCACAATTCTTGGCAGTCATAGCATGCCTACTAGCTGAGGGAGGACACCAGTCAGAGCAGTAGGTAAGAGATCAAGCTGGGGAAAGTAGAATGTTTAAACTTTTGTCACTATTATTACTTTAACTTTAGCACTGACTTGACCTTTTAATTCAGTAAGTGCTACTTGTTGGGGTAGTTGTAATTGACCAGTGCACATGATAAGTCATGTTTGATGAAAATAAACTCAATCTAACTCATTTAGTTTTAGCATAGAAGAATAGTTTTGTATTGACTCGTGCACATACAAAGAACACATGTTCAATGGAAGCAAACAAGCTCAGACTACCTCAAATGGAGGCAGTGATGATGTTTAAATTCATAAGTGCATCTCTTTGGGGTTGTCTTGGCTCTGTATTGTCATCTTCTATCATTTGTCACTATTATTACTTTAACTTTAGCACTGACTTGTCCTTTTAATTCAGTAAGTGCTACTTGTTGGGGTAGTTTTAATTGACTAGTGCACCTACCAAAAACTCAGCCATGAAGGGTAGAATCTCATTGCATTCTGTCACTATTATTACTTTAACTTTAGCACTGACTTGTCCTTTAAATTCAGTAAGTGCTACTTGTTGGGGTAGTTTTAACTGACACATAACAAGCACATAACAAGAAGGTTTGATGTAAACAAATTCAGATTACCTCTAATGGGGGCATTGATGATGTTTTAATTCATAAGTGCTTCCCTTTGGGGTTGTCTTGGTTCTGTTAGGTCATCGTTTACACTTTAGCACTATCACTGTTATTTAATTGATTAGTGTAAAAACAATAACTCAATCTTGATGGAAATAGACTTTAGTATCTTCATTTGTGGTAAAAAAAAAAAAAAAAAAGAATAAAGAAAAGCACCAGCCAACTAATCAAATGCAAATGGCTTGAATTTAATGTGATGGTGAGCAATGTGTGAAGTACCATTGAAACTACCATAATGGCCCAGGACAGAACTACAACGACCCAGGACAGAGTTGTTTTGTTCACATTCCCTATATATGGTGTTCACAATTCTTGGCAGTCATAGCATGCCTACTAGCTGAGGGAAGACACCAGTCAGAGCAGTAGGTAAGAGATCAAGCTGGGGAAAGTAGAATGTTTAAACTTTAGCACTGACTTGTCCTTTAAATTCAGTAAGTGCTACTTGTTGGGGTAGTTTTAACTGACACATGTCACTATTATTACTTTAACTTTAGCACTGACTTGACCTTATAATTCAGTAAGTGCTACTTGTTGGGGTAGTTGTAATTGACCAGTGCACATGATAAGTCATGTTTGATGAAAATAAACTCAATCTAACTCATTTAGTTTTAGCATAGAAGAGTAGTAGAACACATGCTCAATGGAAGCAAACACGCTCAGACTACCTCAAATGGAGGCAGTGATGATGTTTAAATTCATAAGTGCATCTCTTTGGGGTTGTCTTGGCTCTGTATTGTCATCTTCTATCATTTGTCACTATTATTACTTTAACTTTAGCACTGACTTGTCCTTTTAATTCAGTAAGTGCTACTTGTTGGGGTAGTTTTAATTGACTAATGCACCCACCAAGAACTCAGCCATGAAGTGTAGAATCTCATTGCATTCTGTCACTATTATTACTTTACCTTTAGTACTGACTTGTCCTTTAAATTCAGTAAGTGCTACTTGTTGGGGTAGTTTTAACTGACACATAACAAGCACATAACAAGAAGGCTTGATGTAAACAAACTCAGATTACCTCTAATGTGGGCATTGATGATGTTTTAATTCATAAGTGCTTCCCTTTGGGGTTGTCTTGGTTCTGTTAGGTCATCTTTTACACTGTCACTGTTATTTAATTGATTAGTTTAAAAACAATAACTCAATCTTGATGGAAAGAGATTTTAGTGTCTTCATTTGTGGTAAAAAAAAAAAAGAAAAGCACCAGCCAACTAATCAAATGCAAATGGCTTGAATTTAATGTGATGGTGAGCAATGTGTGAAGTACCAATGAAACTACCATAATGGCCCAGGACAGAACTACAACGACCCAGGACGGAGTTGTTTTGTTCACATTACCTATATATGGTGTTCACAATTCTTGGCAGTCATAGCATGCCTACTAGCTGAGGGAGGACACCAGTCAGAGCAGTAGGTAAGAGATCAAGCTGGGGAAAGTAGAATGTTTAAACTTTTGTCACTATTATTACTTTAACTTTAGCACTGACTTGACCTTTTAATTCAGTAAGTGCTACTTGTTGGGGTAGTTGTAATTGACCAGTGCACATGAAAATAAACTCAATCTAACTCATTTAGTTTTAGCATAGAAGAGTACCTCAAATGGAGGCAGTGATGATGTTTAAATTCATAAGTGCATCTCTTTGGGGTTGTCTTGGCTCTGTATTGTCATCTTCTATCATTTGTCACTATTATTACTTTAACTTTAGCACTGACTTGTCCTTTTAATTCAGTAAGTGCTACTTGTTGGGGTAGTTTTAATTGACTAGTGCACCCACCAAGAACTCAGCCATGAAGTGTAGAATCTCATTGCATTCTGTCACTATTATTACTTTAACTTTAGTACTGACTTGTCCTTTAAATTCAGTAAGTGCTACTTGTTGGGGTAGTTTTAACTGACACATAACAAGCACATAACAAGAAGGCTTGATGTAAACAAACTCAGATTACCTCTAATGTGGGCATTGATGATGTTTTAATTCATAAGTGCTTCCCTTTGGGATTGTCTTGGTTCTGTTAGGTCATCTTTTACACTGTCACTGTTATTTAATTGATTAGTGTAAAAACAATAACTCAATCTTGATGGAAAGATACTTTAGTATCTTCATTTGTGGTAAAAAAAAAAAAAAAAGAAAAGAATAAAGAAAAGCACCAGCCAACTAATCAAATGCAAATGGCTTGAATTTAATGTGATGGTGAGCAATGTGTGAAGTACCAATGAAACTACCATAATGGCCCAGGACAGAACTACAACGACCCAGGACAGAGTTGTTTTGTTCACATTCCCTATATATGGTGTTCACAATTCTTGGCAGTCATAGCATGCCTACTAGCTGAGGGAGGACACCAGTCAGAGCAGTAGGTAAGAGATCAAGCTGGGGAAAGTAGAATGTTTACACTTTTGTCACTATTATTACTTTAACTTTAGCACTGACTTGACCTTTTAATTCAGTAAGTGCTACTTGTTGGGGTAGTTGTAATTGACCAGTGCACATGATAAGTCATGTTTGATGAAAATAAACTCAATCTAACTCATTTAGTTTTAGCATAGAAGAATAGTTTTGTATTGACTCGTGCACATACAAAGAACACATGCTCAATGGAAGCAAACAAGCTTCAGACTACCTCAAATGGAGGCAGTGATGATGTTTAAATTCATAAGTGCATCTCTTTGGGGTTGTCTTGGCTCTGTATTGTCATCTTCTATCATTTGTCACTATTATTACTTTAACTTTAGCACTGACTTGTCCTTTTAATTCAGTAAGTGCTACTTGTTGGGGTAGTTTTAATTGACTAGTGCACCTACCAAGAACTCAGCCATGAAGGGTAGAATCTCATTGCATTCTGTCACTATTATTACTTTAACTTTAGCACTGACTTGTCCTTTAAATTCAGTAAGTGCTACTTGTTGGGGTAGTTTTAACTGACACATAACAAGCACATAACAAGAAGGCTTGATGTAAACAAACTCAGATTACCTCTAATGGGGGCATTGATGATGTTTTAATTCATAAGTGCTTCCCTTTGGGGTTGTCTTGGTTCTGTTAGGTCATCTTTTACACTTTCACTGTTATTTAATTGATTAGTGTAAAAACAATAACTCAATCTTGATGGAAAGAGATTTTAGTGTCTTCATTTGTGGTAAAAAAAAAAAAGAAAACTAATCAAATGCAAATGGCTTGAATTTAATGTGATGGTGAGCAATGTGTGAAAAAAAAAAAAAAAGCACCAGCCAACTAATCAAATGCTAATGGCTTGAATTTAATGTGATGGTGAGCAATGTGTGAAGTACCAATGAAACTACCATAATGGCCCAGGACAGAACTACAACGACTCAGGACGGAGTTGTTTTGTTCACATTCCCTATATATGGTGTTCACAATTCTTGGCAGTCATAGCATGCCTACTAGCTGAGGGAGGACACCAGTCAGAGCAGTAGGTAAGAGATCAAGCTGGGGAAAGTAGAATGTTTAAACTTTTGTCACTATTATTACTTTAACTTTAGCACTGACTTGACCTTTTAATTCAGTAAGTGCTACTTGTTGGGGTAGTTGTAATTGACCAGTGCACATGATAAGTCATGTTTGATGAAAATAAACTCAATCTAACTCATTTAGTTTTAGCATAGAAGAGTAGTTTTGTATTGACTCGTGCACATACAAAGAACACATGCTCAATGGAAGCAAACACGCTCAGACTACCTCAAATGGAGGCAGTGATGATGTTTAAATTCATAAGTGCATCTATTTGGGGTTGTCTTGGCTCTGTATTGTCATCTTCTATCATTTGTCACTATTATTACTTTAACTTTAGCACTGACTTGTCCTTTTAATTCAGTAAGTGCTACTTGTTGGGGTAGTTTTAATTGACTAGTGCACCTACCAAGAACTCAGCCATGAAGGGTAGAATCTCATTGCATTCTGTCACTATTATCACTTTAACTTTAGCACTGACTTGTCCTTTAAATTCAGTAAGTGCTACTTGTTGGGGTAGTTTTAATTGACTAGTGCACCCACCAAGAACTCAGCCATGAAGTGTAGAATCTCATTGCATTCTGTCACTATTATTACTTTAACTTTAGTACTGACTTGTCCTTTAAATTCAGTAAGTGCTACTTGTTGGGGTAGTTTTAACTGACACATAACAAGCACATAACAAGAAGGCTTGATGTAAACAAACTCAGATTACCTCTAATGTGGGCATTGATGATGTTTTAATTCATAAGTGCTTCCCTTTGGGGTTGTCTTGGTTCTGTTAGGTCATCTTTTACACTTTCACTGTTATTTAATTGATTAGTGTAAAAACAATAACTCAATCTTGATGGAAAGAGATTTTAGTGTCTTCATTTGTGGTAAAAAAAAAAAAAAAAAAGCACCAGCCAACTAATCAAATGCAAATGGCTTGAATTGAATGTGATGGTGAGCAATGTGTGAAGTACCAATGAAACTACCATAACGGCCCAGGACAGAACTACAACGACCCAGGACGGAGTTGTTTTGTTCACATTCCCTATATATGGTGTTCACAATTCTTGGCAGTTATAGCATGCCTACTAGCTGAGGGAGGACACCAGTCAGAGCAGTAGGTAAGAGATCAAGCTGGGGAAAGTAGAATGTTTAAACTTGTGTCACTATTATTAAATTAACTTTAGCACTGACTTGACCTTTTAATTCAGTAAGTGCTACTTGTTGGGGTAGTTGTAATTGACCAGTGCACATGATAAGTCATGTTTGATGAAAATATACTCAATCTAACTCATTTAGTTTTAGCATAGAAGAGTAGTAGAACACATGCTCAATGGAAGCAAACACGCTCAGACTACCTCAAATGGAGGCAGTGATGATGTTTAAATTCATAAGTGCATCTCTTTGGGGTTGTCTTGGCTCTGTATTGTCATCTTCTATCATTTGTCACTATTATTACTTTAACTTTAGCACTGACTTGACCTTTTAATTCAGTAAGTGCTACTTGTTGGGGTAGTTGTAATTGACCAGTGCACATGATAAGTCATGTTTGATGAAAATAAACTCAATCTAACTCATTTAGTTTTAGCATAGAAGAGTAGTTTTGTATTGACTCGTGCACATACAAAGAACACATGCTCAATGGAAGCAAACACGCTCAGACTACCTCAAATGGAGGCAGTGGTGATGTTTAAATTCATAAGTGCATCTATTTGGGGTTGTCTTAGCTCTGTATTGTCATCTTCTATCATTTGTCACAATTATTGCTTTAACTTTAGCACTGACTTGTCCTTTTAATTCAGTAAGTGCTACTTGTTGGGGTAGTTTTAATTGACTAGTGCACCTACCAAGAACTCAGCCATGAAGGGTAGAATCTCATTGCATTCTGTCACTATTATTACTTTAACTTTAGCACTGACTTGTCCTTTAAATTCAGTAAGTGCTACTTGTTGGGGTAGTTTTAACTGACACATAACAAGCACATAACAAGAAGGCTTGATGTAAACAAACTCAGATTACCTCTAATGGGGGCATTGATGATGTTTTAATTCATAAGTGCTTCCCTTTGGGGTTGTCTTGGTTCTGTTAGGTCATCTTTTACACTTTCACTGTTATTTAATTGATTAGTGTAAAAACAATAACTCAATCTTGATGGAAAGAGATTTTAGTGTCTTCATTTGTGGTAAAAAAGAAAAGAAAAGCACCAGCCAACTAATCAAATGCAAATGGCTTGAATTTAATGTGATGGTGAGCAATGTGTGAAGTACCAATGAAACTACCATAATGGCCCAGGACAGAACTACAACGACCCAGGACGGAGTTGTTTTGTTCACATTCCCTATATATGGTGTTCACAATTCTTGGCAGTCATAGCATGCCTACTAGCTGAGGGAGGACACCAGTCAGAGCAGTAGGTAAGAGATCAAGCTGGGGAAAGTAGAATGTTTAAACTTTTGTCACTATTATTACTTTAACTTTAGCACTGACTTGACCTTTTAATTCAGTAAGTGCTACTTGTTGGGGTAGTTGTAATTGACCAGTGCACATGATAAGTCATGTTTGATGAAAATAAACTCAATCTAACTCATTTAGTTTTAGCATAGAAGAGTAGTAGAACACATGCTCAATGGAAGCAAACACGCTCAGACTACCTCAAATGGAGGCAGTGATGATGTTTAAATTCATAAGTGCATCTCTTTGGGGTTGTCTTGGCTCTGTATTGTCATCTTCTATCATTTGTCACTATTATTACTTTAACTTTAGCACTGACTTGTCCTTTTAATTCAGTAAGTGCTACTTGTTGGGGTAGTTTTAATTGACTAGTGCACCCACCAAGAACTCAGCCATGAAGTGTAGAATCTCATTGCATTCTGTCACTATTATTACTTTAACTTTAGTACTGACTTGTCCTTTAAATTCAGTAAGTGCTACTTGTTGGGGTAGTTTTAACTGACACATAACAAGCACATAACAAGAAGGCTTGATGTAAACAAACTCAGATTACCTCTAATGTGGGCATTGATGATGTTTTAATTCATAAGTGCTTCCCTTTGGGGTTGTCTTGGTTCTGTTAGGTCATCTTTTACACTTTCACTGTTATTTAATTGATTAGTGTAAAAACAATAACTCAATCTTGATGGAAAGAGACTTTAGTATCTTCATTTGTGGTAAAAAAAAATAAAAAAAAAAAGAGAATAAAGAAAAGCACCAGCCAACTAATCAAATGCAAATGGCTTGAATTTAATGTGATGGTGAGCAATGTGTGAAGTACCAATGAAACTACCATAATGGCCCAGGACAGAACTACAACGACCCAGGACGGAGTTGTTTTGTTCACATTCCCTATATATGGTGTTCACAATTCTTGGCAGTCATAGCATGCCTACTAGCTGAGGGAGGACACCAGTCAGAGCAGTAGGTAAGAGATCAAGCTGGGGAAAGTAGAATGTTTAAACTTTTGTCACTATTATTACTTTAACTTTAGCACTGACTTGACCTTTTAATTCAGTAAGTGCTACTTGTTGGGGTAGTTGTAATTGACCAGTGCACATGATAAGTCATGTTTGATGAAAATAAACTCAATCTAACTCATTTAGTTTTAGCATAGAAGAATAGTTTTGTATTGACTCGTGCACATACAAAGAACACATGTTCAATGGAAGCAAACAAGCTCAGACTACCTCAAATGGAGGCAGTGATGATGTTTAAATTCATAATTGCATCTCTTTGGGGTTGTCTTGGCTCTGTATTGTCATCTTCTATCATTTGTCACTATTATTACTTTAACTTTAGCACTGACTTGTCCTTTTAATTCAGTAAGTGCTACTTGTTGGGGTAGTTTTAATTGACTAGTGCACCTACCAAAAACTCAGCCATGAAGGGTAGAATCTCATTGCATTCTGTCACTATTATTACTTTAACTTTAGCACTGACTTGTCCTTTAAATTCAGTAAGTGCTACTTGTTGGGGTAGTTTTAACTGACACATAACAAGCACATAACAAGAAGGTTTGATGTAAACAAATTCAGATTACCTCTAATGGGGGCATTGATGATGTTTTAATTCATAAGTGCTTCCCTTTGGGGTTGTCTTGGTTCTGTTAGGTCATCTTTTACACTTTCACTGTTATTTAATTGATTAGTGTAAAAACAATAACTCAATCTTGATGGAAAGAGATTTTAGTGTCTTCATTTGTGGTAAAAAAAAAAAAGAAAACTAATCAAATGCAAATGGCTTGAATTTAATGTGATGGTGAGCAATGTGTGAAAAAAAAAAAAAAAGCACCAGCCAACTAATCAAATGCTAATGGCTTGAATTTAATGTGATGGTGAGCAATGTGTGAAGTACCAATGAAACTACCATAATGGCCCAGGACAGAACTACAACGACTCAGGACGGAGTTGTTTTGTTCACATTCCCTATATATGGTGTTCACAATTCTTGGCAGTCATAGCATGCCTACTAGCTGAGGGAGGACACCAGTCAGAGCAGTAGGTAAGAGATCAAGCTGGGGAAAGTAGAATGTTTAAACTTTTGTCACTATTATTACTTTAACTTTAGCACTGACTTGACCTTTTAATTCAGTAAGTGCTACTTGTTGGGGTAGTTGTAATTGACCAGTGCACATGATAAGTCATGTTTGATGAAAATAAACTCAATCTAACTCATTTAGTTTTAGCATAGAAGAGTAGTTTTGTATTGACTCGTGCACATACAAAGAACACATGCTCAATGGAAGCAAACACGCTCAGACTACCTCAAATGGAGGCAGTGATGATGTTTAAATTCATAAGTGCATCTATTTGGGGTTGTCTTGGCTCTGTATTGTCATCTTCTATCATTTGTCACTATTATTACTTTAACTTTAGCACTGACTTGTCCTTTTAATTCAGTAAGTGCTACTTGTTGGGGTAGTTTTAATTGACTAGTGCACCTACCAAGAACTCAGCCATGAAGGGTAGAATCTCATTGCATTCTGTCACTATTATCACTTTAACTTTAGCACTGACTTGTCCTTTAAATTCAGTAAGTGCTACTTGTTGGGGTAGTTTTAATTGACTAGTGCACCCACCAAGAACTCAGCCATGAAGTGTAGAATCTCATTGCATTCTGTCACTATTATTACTTTAACTTTAGTACTGACTTGTCCTTTAAATTCAGTAAGTGCTACTTGTTGGGGTAGTTTTAACTGACACATAACAAGCACATAACAAGAAGGCTTGATGTAAACAAACTCAGATTACCTCTAATGTGGGCATTGATGATGTTTTAATTCATAAGTGCTTCCCTTTGGGGTTGTCTTGGTTCTGTTAGGTCATCTTTTACACTTTCACTGTTATTTAATTGATTAGTGTAAAAACAATAACTCAATCTTGATGGAAAGAGATTTTAGTGTCTTCATTTGTGGTAAAAAAAAAAAAAGAAAAGCACCAGCCAACTAATCAAATGCAAATGGCTTGAATTGAATGTGATGGTGAGCAATGTGTGAAGTACCAATGAAACTACCATAACGGCCCAGGACAGAACTACAACGACCCAGGACGGAGTTGTTTTGTTCACATTCCCTATATATGGTGTTCACAATTCTTGGCAGTTATAGCATGCCTACTAGCTGAGGGAGGACACCAGTCAGAGCAGTAGGTAAGAGATCAAGCTGGGGAAAGTAGAATGTTTAAACTTGTGTCACTATTATTAAATTAACTTTAGCACTGACTTGACCTTTTAATTCAGTAAGTGCTACTTGTTGGGGTAGTTGTAATTGACCAGTGCACATGATAAGTCATGTTTGATGAAAATATACTCAATCTAACTCATTTAGTTTTAGCATAGAAGAGTAGTAGAACACATGCTCAATGGAAGCAAACACGCTCAGACTACCTCAAATGGAGGCAGTGATGATGTTTAAATTCATAAGTGCATCTCTTTGGGGTTGTCTTGGCTCTGTATTGTCATCTTCTATCATTTGTCACTATTATTACTTTAACTTTAGCACTGACTTGACCTTTTAATTCAGTAAGTGCTACTTGTTGGGGTAGTTGTAATTGACCAGTGCACATGATAAGTCATGTTTGATGAAAATAAACTCAATCTAACTCATTTAGTTTTAGCATAGAAGAGTAGTTTTGTATTGACTCGTGCACATACAAAGAACACATGCTCAATGGAAGCAAACACGCTCAGACTACCTCAAATGGAGGCAGTGGTGATGTTTAAATTCATAAGTGCATCTATTTGGGGTTGTCTTAGCTCTGTATTGTCATCTTCTATCATTTGTCACAATTATTGCTTTAACTTTAGCACTGACTTGTCCTTTTAATTCAGTAAGTGCTACTTGTTGGGGTAGTTTTAATTGACTAGTGCACCTACCAAGAACTCAGCCATGAAGGGTAGAATCTCATTGCATTCTGTCACTATTATTACTTTAACTTTAGCACTGACTTGTCCTTTAAATTCAGTAAGTGCTACTTGTTGGGGTAGTTTTAACTGACACATAACAAGCACATAACAAGAAGGCTTGATGTAAACAAACTCAGATTACCTCTAATGGGGGCATTGATGATGTTTTAATTCATAAGTGCTTCCCTTTGGGGTTGTCTTGGTTCTGTTAGGTCATCTTTTACACTTTCACTGTTATTTAATTGATTAGTGTAAAAACAATAACTCAATCTTGATGGAAAGAGATTTTAGTGTCTTCATTTGTGGTAAAAAAGAAAAGAAAAGCACCAGCCAACTAATCAAATGCAAATGGCTTGAATTTAATGTGATGGTGAGCAATGTGTGAAGTACCAATGAAACTACCATAATGGCCCAGGACAGAACTACAACGACCCAGGACGGAGTTGTTTTGTTCACATTCCCTATATATGGTGTTCACAATTCTTGGCAGTCATAGCATGCCTACTAGCTGAGGGAGGACACCAGTCAGAGCAGTAGGTAAGAGATCAAGCTGGGGAAAGTAGAATGTTTAAACTTTTGTCACTATTATTACTTTAACTTTAGCACTGACTTGACCTTTTAATTCAGTAAGTGCTACTTGTTGGGGTAGTTGTAATTGACCAGTGCACATGATAAGTCATGTTTGATGAAAATAAACTCAATCTAACTCATTTAGTTTTAGCATAGAAGAGTAGTAGAACACATGCTCAATGGAAGCAAACACGCTCAGACTACCTCAAATGGAGGCAGTGATGATGTTTAAATTCATAAGTGCATCTCTTTGGGGTTGTCTTGGCTCTGTATTGTCATCTTCTATCATTTGTCACTATTATTACTTTAACTTTAGCACTGACTTGTCCTTTTAATTCAGTAAGTGCTACTTGTTGGGGTAGTTTTAATTGACTAGTGCACCCACCAAGAACTCAGCCATGAAGTGTAGAATCTCATTGCATTCTGTCACTATTATTACTTTAACTTTAGTACTGACTTGTCCTTTAAATTCAGTAAGTGCTACTTGTTGGGGTAGTTTTAACTGACACATAACAAGCACATAACAAGAAGGCTTGATGTAAACAAACTCAGATTACCTCTAATGGGGGCATTGATGATGTTTTAATTCATAAGTGCTTCCCTTTGGGGTTGTCTTGGTTCTGTTAGGTCATCTTTTACACTTTCACTGTTATTTAATTGATTAGTGTAAAAACAATAACTCAATCTTGATGGAAAGAGATTTTAGTGTCTTCATTTGTGGTAAAAAAGAAAAGAAAAGCACCAGCCAACTAATCAAATGCAAATGGCTTGAATTTAATGTGATGGTGAGCAATGTGTGAAGTACCAATGAAACTACCATAATGGCCCAGGACAGAACTACAACGACCCAGGACGGAGTTGTTTTGTTCACATTCCCTATATATGGTGTTCACAATTCTTGGCAGTCATAGCATGCCTACTAGCTGAGGGAGGACACCAGTCAGAGCAGTAGGTAAGAGATCAAGCTGGGGAAAGTAGAATGTTTAAACTTTTGTCACTATTATTACTTTAACTTTAGCACTGACTTGACCTTTTAATTCAGTAAGTGCTACTTGTTGGGGTAGTTGTAATTGACCAGTGCACATGATAAGTCATGTTTGATGAAAATAAACTCAATCTAACTCATTTAGTTTTAGCATAGAAGAGTAGTAGAACACATGCTCAATGGAAGCAAACACGCTCAGACTACCTCAAATGGAGGCAGTGATGATGTTTAAATTCATAAGTGCATCTCTTTGGGGTTGTCTTGGCTCTGTATTGTCATCTTCTATCATTTGTCACTATTATTACTTTAACTTTAGCACTGACTTGTCCTTTTAATTCAGTAAGTGCTACTTGTTGGGGTAGTTTTAATTGACTAGTGCACCCACCAAGAACTCAGCCATGAAGTGTAGAATCTCATTGCATTCTGTCACTATTATTACTTTAACTTTAGTACTGACTTGTCCTTTAAATTCAGTAAGTGCTACTTGTTGGGGTAGTTTTAACTGACACATAACAAGCACATAACAAGAAGGCTTGATGTAAACAAACTCAGATTACCTCTAATGTGGGCATTGATGATGTTTTAATTCATAAGTGCTTCCCTTTGGGGTTGTCTTGGTTCTGTTAGGTCATCTTTTAAACTTTCACTGTTATTTAATTGATTAGTGTAAAAACAATAACTCAATCTTGATGGAAAGAGACTTTAGTATCTTCATTTGTGGTAAAAAAAAAAAAAAAAAAAAAGAGAATAAAGAAAAGCACCAGCCAACTAATCAAATGCAAATGGCTTGAATTTAATGTGATGGTGAGCAATGTGTGAAGTACCAATGAAACTACCATAATGGCCCAGGACAGAACTACAACGACCCAGGACGGAGTTGTTTTGTTCACATTCCCTATATATGGTGTTCACAATTCTTGGCAGTCATAGCATGCCTACTAGCTGAGGGAGGACACCAGTCAGAGCAGTAGGTAAGAGATCAAGCTGGGGAAAGTAGAATGTTTAAACTTTTGTCACTATTATTACTTTAACTTTAGCACTGACTTGACCTTTTAATTCAGTAAGTGCTACTTGTTGGGGTAGTTGTAATTGACCAGTGCACATGATAAGTCATGTTTGATGAAAATAAACTCAATCTAACTCATTTAGTTTTAGCATAGAAGAATAGTTTTGTATTGACTCGTGCACATACAAAGAACACATGTTCAATGGAAGCAAACAAGCTCAGACTACCTCAAATGGAGGCAGTGATGATGTTTAAATTCATAAGTGCATCTCTTTGGGGTTGTCTTGGCTCTGTATTGTCATCTTCTATCATTTGTCACTATTATTACTTTAACTTTAGCACTGACTTGTCCTTTTAATTCAGTAAGTGCTACTTGTTGGGGTAGTTTTAATTGACTAGTGCACCTACCAAAAACTCAGCCATGAAGGGTAGAATCTCATTGCATTCTGTCACTATTATTACTTTAACTTTAGCACTGACTTGTCCTTTAAATTCAGTAAGTGCTACTTGTTGGGGTAGTTTTAACTGACACATAACAAGCACATAACAAGAAGGTTTGATGTAAACAAATTCAGATTACCTCTAATGGGGGCATTGATGATGTTTTAATTCATAAGTGCTTCCCTTTGGGGTTGTCTTGGTTCTGTTAGGTCATCTTTTACACTGTCACTGTTATTTAATTGATTAGTTTAAAAACAATAACTCAATCTTGATGGAAAGAGATTTTAGTGTCTTCATTTGTGGTAAAAAAAAAAAAAGAAAAGCACCAGCCAACTAATCAAATGCAAATGGCTTGAATTTAATGTGATGGTGAGCAATGTGTGAAGTACCAATGAAACTACCATAATGGCCCAGGACAGAACTACAACGACCCAGGACGGAGTTGTTTTGTTCACATTCCCTATATATGGTGTTCACAATTCTTGGCAGTCATAGCATGCCTACTAGCTGAGGGAGGACACCAGTCAGAGCAGTAGGTAAGAGATCAAGCTGGGGAAAGTAGAATGTTTAAACTTTTGTCACTATTATTACTTTAACTTTAGCACTGACTTGACCTTTTAATTCAGTAAGTGCTACTTGTTGGGGTAGTTGTAATTGACCAGTGCACATGAAAATAAACTCAATCTAACTCATTTAGTTTTAGCATAGAAGAGTACCTCAAATGGAGGCAGTGATGATGTTTAAATTCATAAGTGCATCTCTTTGGGGTTGTCTTGGCTCTGTATTGTCATCTTCTATCATTTGTCACTATTATTACTTTAACTTTAGCACTGACTTGTCCTTTTAATTCAGTAAGTGCTACTTGTTGGGGTAGTTTTAATTGACTAGTGCACCCACCAAGAACTCAGCCATGAAGTGTAGAATCTCATTGCATTCTGTCACTATTATTACTTTAACTTTAGTACTGACTTGTCCTTTAAATTCAGTAAGTGCTACTTGTTGGGGTAGTTTTAACTGACACATAACAAGCACATAACAAGAAGGCTTGATGTAAACAAACTCAGATTACCTCTAATGTGGGCATTGATGATGTTTTAATTCATAAGTGCTTCCCTTTGGGATTGTCTTGGTTCTGTTAGGTCATCTTTTACACTGTCACTGTTATTTAATTGATTAGTGTAAAAACAATAACTCAATCTTGATGGAAAGATACTTTAGTATCTTCATTTGTGGTAAAAAAAAAAAAAAAAAAAGAAAAGAATAAAGAAAAGCACCAGCCAACTAATCAAATGCAAATGGCTTGAATTTAATGTGATGGTGAGCAATGTGTGAAGTACCAATGAAACTACCATAATGGCCCAGGACAGAACTACAACGACCCAGGACAGAGTTGTTTTGTTCACATTCCCTATATATGGTGTTCACAATTCTTGGCAGTCATAGCATGCCTACTAGCTGAGGGAGGACACCAGTCAGAGCAGTAGGTAAGAGATCAAGCTGGGGAAAGTAGAATGTTTACACTTTTGTCACTATTATTACTTTAACTTTAGCACTGACTTGACCTTTTAATTCAGTAAGTGCTACTTGTTGGGGTAGTTGTAATTGACCAGTGCACATGATAAGTCATGTTTGATGAAAATAAACTCAATCTAACTCATTTAGTTTTAGCATAGAAGAATAGTTTTGTATTGACTCGTGCACATACAAAGAACACATGCTCAATGGAAGCAAACAAGCTTCAGACTACCTCAAATGGAGGCAGTCATGATGTTTAAATTCATAAGTGCATCTCTTTGGGGTTGTCTTGGCTCTGTATTGTCATCTTCTATCATTTGTCACTATTATTACTTTAACTTTAGCACTGACTTGTCCTTTTAATTCAGTAAGTGCTACTTGTTGGGGTAGTTTTAATTGACTAGTGCACCTACCAAGAACTCAGCCATGAAGGGTAGAATCTCATTGCATTCTGTCACTATTATTACTTTAACTTTAGCACTGACTTGTCCTTTAAATTCAGTAAGTGCTACTTGTTGGGGTAGTTTTAACTGACACATAACAAGCACATAACAAGAAGGCTTGATGTAAACAAACTCAGATTACCTCTAATGGGGGCATTGATGATGTTTTAATTCATAAGTGCTTCCCTTTGGGGTTGTCTTGGTTCTGTTAGGTCATCTTTTACACTTTCACTGTTATTTAATTGATTAGTGTAAAAACAATAACTCAATCTTGATGGAAAGAGATTTTAGTGTCTTCATTTGTGGTAAAAAAAAAAAAAGAAAACTAATCAAATGCAAATGGCTTGAATTTAATGTGATGGTGAGCAATGTGTGAAAAAAAAAAAAAAGCACCAGCCAACTAATCAAATGCTAATGGCTTGAATTTAATGTGATGGTGAGCAATGTGTGAAGTACCAATGAAACTACCATAATGGCCCAGGACAGAACTACAACGACCCAGGACGGAGTTGTTTTGTTCACATTCCCTATATATGGTGTTCACAATTCTTGGCAGTCATAGCATGCCTACTAGCTGAGGGAGGACACCAGTCAGAGCAGTAGGTAAGAGATCAAGCTGGGGAAAGTAGAATGTTTAAACTTTTGTCACTATTATTACTTTAACTTTAGCACTGACTTGACCTTTTAATTCAGTAAGTGCTACTTGTTGGGGTAGTTGTAATTGACCAGTGCACATGATAAGTCATGTTTGATGAAAATAAACTCAATCTAACTCATTTAGTTTTAGCATAGAAGAGTAGTTTTGTATTGACTCGTGCACATACAAAGAACACATGCTCAATGGAAGCAAACACGCTCAGACTACCTCAAATGGAGGCAGTGATGATGTTTAAATTCATAAGTGCATCTATTTGGGGTTGTCTTGGCTCTGTATTGTCATCTTCTATCATTTGTCACTATTATTACTTTAACTTTAGCACTGACTTGTCCTTTTAATTCAGTAAGTGCTACTTGTTGGGGTAGTTTTAATTGACTAGTGCACCTACCAAGAACTCAGCCATGAAGGGTAGAATCTCATTGCATTCTGTCACTATTATCACTTTAACTTTAGCACTGACTTGTCCTTTAAATTCAGTAAGTGCTACTTGTTGGGGTAGTTTTAACTGACACATAACAAGCAAATAACAAGAAGGCTTGATGTAAACAAACTCAGATTACCTCTAATGGGGGCATTGATGATGTTTTAATTCATAAGTGCTTCCCTTTGGGGTTGTCTTGGTTCTGTTAGGTCATCTTTTACACTTTCACTGTTATTTAATTGATTAGTGTAAAAACAATAACTCAATCTTGATGGAAAGAGATTTTAGTGTCTTCATTTGTGGTAAAAAAGAAAAGAAAAGCACCAGCCAACTAATCAAATGCAAATGGCTTGAATTTAATGTGATGGTGAGCAATGTGTGAAGTACCAATGAAACTACCATAATGGCCCAGGACAGAACTACAACGACCCAGGACGGAGTTGTTTTGTTCACATTCCCTATATATGGTGTTCACAATTCTTGGCAGTCATAGCATGCCTACTAGCTGAGGGAGGACACCAGTCAGAGCAGTAGGTAAGAGATCAAGCTGGGGAAAGTAGAATGTTTAAACTTTTGTCACTATTATTACTTTAACTTTAGCACTGACTTGACCTTTTAATTCAGTAAGTGCTACTTGTTGGGGTAGTTGTAATTGACCAGTGCACATGATAAGTCATGTTTGATGAAAATAAACTCAATCTAACTCATTTAGTTTTAGCATAGAAGAGTAGTAGAACACATGCTCAATGGAAGCAAACACGCTCAGACTACCTCAAATGGAGGCAGTGATGATGTTTAAATTCATAAGTGCATCTCTTTGGGGTTGTCTTGGCTCTGTATTGTCATCTTCTATCATTTGTCACTATTATTACTTTAACTTTAGCACTGACTTGTCCTTTTAATTCAGTAAGTGCTACTTGTTGGGGTAGTTTTAATTGACTAGTGCACCCACCAAGAACTCAGCCATGAAGTGTAGAATCTCATTGCATTCTGTCACTATTATTACTTTAACTTTAGTACTGACTTGTCCTTTAAATTCAGTAAGTGCTACTTGTTGGGGTAGTTTTAACTGACACATAACAAGCACATAACAAGAAGGCTTGATGTAAACAAACTCAGATTACCTCTAATGTGGGCATTGATGATGTTTTAATTCATAAGTGCTTCCCTTTGGGGTTGTCTTGGTTCTGTTAGGTCATCTTTTACACTGTCACTGTTATTTAATTGATTAGTGTAAAAACAATAACTCAATCTTGATGGAAAGAGACTTTAGTATCTTCATTTGTGGTAAAAAAAAAAAAAAAAAAAGAGAATAAAGAAAAGCACCAGCCAACTAATCAAATGCAAATGGCTTGAATTTAATGTGATGGTGAGCAATGTGTGAAGTACCAATGAAACTACCATAATGGCCCAGGACAGAACTACAACGACCCAGGACGGAGTTGTTTTGTTCACATTCCCTATATATGGTGTTCACAATTCTTGGCAGTCATAGCATGCCTACTAGCTGAGGGAGGACACCAGTCAGAGCAGTAGGTAAGAGATCAAGCTGGGGAAAGTAGAATGTTTAAACTTTTGTCACTATTATTACTTTAACTTTAGCACTGACTTGACCTTTTAATTCAGTAAGTGCTACTTGTTGGGGTAGTTGTAATTGACCAGTGCACATGATAAGTCATGTTTGATGAAAATAAACTCAATCTAACTCATTTAGTTTTAGCATAGAAGAGTAGTAGAACACATGCTCAATGGAAGCAAACACGCTCAGACTACCTCAAATGGAGGCAGTGATGATGTTTAAATTCATAAGTGCATCTCTTTGGGGTTGTCTTGGCTCTGTATTGTCATCTTCTATCATTTGTCACTATTATTACTTTAACTTTAGCACTGACTTGTCCTTTTAATTCAGTAAGTGCTACTTGTTGGGGTAGTTTTAATTGACTAGTGCACCCACCAAGAACTCAGCCATGAAGTGTAGAATCTCATTGCATTCTGTCACTATTATTACTTTAACTTTAGTACTGACTTGTCCTTTAAATTCAGTAAGTGCTACTTGTTGGGGTAGTTTTAACTGACACATAACAAGCACATAACAAGAAGGCTTGATGTAAACAAACTCAGATTACCTCTAATGTGGGCATTGATGATGTTTTAATTCATAAGTGCTTCCCTTTGGGGTTGTCTTGGTTCTGTTAGGTCATCTTTTACACTTTCACTGTTATTTAATTGATTAGTGTAAAAACAATAACTCAATCTTGATGGAAAGAGATTTTAGTGTCTTCATTTGTGGTAAAAAAAAAAAAGAAAACTAATCAAATGCAAATGGCTTGAATTTAATGTGATGGTGAGCAATGTGTGAAAAAAAAAAAAAAGCACCAGCCAACTAATCAAATGCTAATGGCTTGAATTTAATGTGATGGTGAGCAATGTGTGAAGTACCAATGAAACTACCATAATGGCCCAGGACAGAACTACAACGACCCAGGACGGAGTTGTTTTGTTCACATTCCCTATATATGGTGTTCACAATTCTTGGCAGTCATAGCATGCCTACTAGCTGAGGGAGGACACCAGTCAGAGCAGTAGGTAAGAGATCAAGCTGGGGAAAGTAGAATGTTTAAACTTTTGTCACTATTATTACTTTAACTTTAGCACTGACTTGACCTTTTAATTCAGTAAGTGCTACTTGTTGGGGTAGTTGTAATTGACCAGTGCACATGATAAGTCATGTTTGATGAAAATAAACTCAATCTAACTCATTTAGTTTTAGCATAGAAGAGTAGTTTTGTATTGACTCGTGCACATACAAAGAACACATGCTCAATGGAAGCAAACACGCTCAGACTACCTCAAATGGAGGCAGTGATGATGTTTAAATTCATAAGTGCATCTATTTGGGGTTGTCTTGGCTCTGTATTGTCATCTTCTATCATTTGTCACTATTATTACTTTAACTTTAGCACTGACTTGTCCTTTTAATTCAGTAAGTGCTACTTGTTGGGGTAGTTTTAATTGACTAGTGCACCTACCAAGAACTCAGCCATGAAGGGTAGAATCTCATTGCATTCCGTCACTATTATCACTTTAACTTTAGCACTGACTTGTCCTTTAAATTCAGTAAGTGCTACTTGTTGGGGTAGTTTTAACTGACACATAACAAGCAAATAACAAGAAGGCTTGATGTAAACAAACTCAGATTACCTCTAATGGGGGCATTGATGATGTTTTAATTCATAAGTGCTTCCCTTTGGGGTTGTCTTGGTTCTGTTAGGTCATCTTTTACACTTTCACTGTTATTTAATTGATTAGTGTAAAAACAATAACTCAATCTTGATGGAAAGAGATTTTAGTGTCTTCATTTGTGGTAAAAAAGAAAAGAAAAGCACCAGCCAACTAATCAAATGCAAATGGCTTGAATTTAATGTGATGGTGAGCAATGTGTGAAGTACCAATGAAACTACCATAATGGCCCAGGACAGAACTACAACGACCCAGGACGGAGTTGTTTTGTTCACATTCCCTATATATGGTGTTCACAATTCTTGGCAGTCATAGCATGCCTACTAGCTGAGGGAGGACACCAGTCAGAGCAGTAGGTAAGAGATCAAGCTGGGGAAAGTAGAATGTTTAAACTTTTGTCACTATTATTACTTTAACTTTAGCACTGACTTGACCTTTTAATTCAGTAAGTGCTACTTGTTGGGGTAGTTGTAATTGACCAGTGCACATGATAAGTCATGTTTGATGAAAATAAACTCAATCTAACTCATTTAGTTTTAGCATAGAAGAGTAGTAGAACACATGCTCAATGGAAGCAAACACGCTCAGACTACCTCAAATGGAGGCAGTGATGATGTTTAAATTCATAAGTGCATCTCTTTGGGGTTGTCTTGGCTCTGTATTGTCATCTTCTATCATTTGTCACTATTATTACTTTAACTTTAGCACTGACTTGTCCTTTTAATTCAGTAAGTGCTACTTGTTGGGGTAGTTTTAATTGACTAGTGCACCCACCAAGAACTCAGCCATGAAGTGTAGAATCTCATTGCATTCTGTCACTATTATTACTTTAACTTTAGTACTGACTTGTCCTTTAAATTCAGTAAGTGCTACTTGTTGGGGTAGTTTTAACTGACACATAACAAGCACATAACAAGAAGGCTTGATGTAAACAAACTCAGATTACCTCTAATGTGGGCATTGATGATGTTTTAATTCATAAGTGCTTCCCTTTGGGGTTGTCTTGGTTCTGTTAGGTCATCTTTTACACTGTCACTGTTATTTAATTGATTAGTGTAAAAACAATAACTCAATCTTGATGGAAAGAGACTTTAGTATCTTCATTTGTGGTAAAAAAAAAAAAAAAAAAAGAGAATAAAGAAAAGCACCAGCCAACTAATCAAATGCAAATGGCTTGAATTTAATGTGATGGTGAGCAATGTGTGAAGTACCAATGAAACTACCATAATGGCCCAGGACAGAACTACAACGACCCAGGACGGAGTTGTTTTGTTCACATTCCCTATATATGGTGTTCACAATTCTTGGCAGTCATAGCATGCCTACTAGCTGAGGGAGGACACCAGTCAGAGCAGTAGGTAAGAGATCAAGCTGGGGAAAGTAGAATGTTTAAACTTTTGTCACTATTATTACTTTAACTTTAGCACTGACTTGACCTTTTAATTCAGTAAGTGCTACTTGTTGGGGTAGTTGTAATTGACCAGTGCACATGATAAGTCATGTTTGATGAAAATAAACTCAATCTAACTCATTTAGTTTTAGCATAGAAGAGTAGTAGAACACATGCTCAATGGAAGCAAACACGCTCAGACTACCTCAAATGGAGGCAGTGATGATGTTTAAATTCATAAGTGCATCTCTTTGGGGTTGTCTTGGCTCTGTATTGTCATCTTCTATCATTTGTCACTATTATTACTTTAACTTTAGCACTGACTTGTCCTTTTAATTCAGTAAGTGCTACTTGTTGGGGTAGTTTTAATTGACTAGTGCACCCACCAAGAACTCAGCCATGAAGTGTAGAATCTCATTGCATTCTGTCACTATTATTACTTTAACTTTAGTACTGACTTGTCCTTTAAATTCAGTAAGTGCTACTTGTTGGGGTAGTTTTAACTGACACATAACAAGCACATAACAAGAAGGCTTGATGTAAACAAACTCAGATTACCTCTAATGTGGGCATTGATGATGTTTTAATTCATAAGTGCTTCCCTTTGGGGTTGTCTTGGTTCTGTTAGGTCATCTTTTACACTTTCACTGTTATTTAATTGATTAGTGTAAAAACAATAACTCAATCTTGATGGAAAGAGATTTTAGTGTCTTCATTTGTGGTAAAAAAAAAAAAGAAAAGCACCAGCCAACTAATCAAATGCAAATGGCTTGAATTGAATGTGATGGTGAGCAATGTGTGAAGTACCAATGAAACTACCATAACGGCCCAGGACAGAACTACAACGACCCAGGACGGAGTTGTTTTGTTCACATTCCCTATATATTGGCAGTTATAGCATGCCTACTAGCTGAGGGAGGACACCAGTCAGAGCAGTAGGTAAGAGATCAAGCTGGGGAAAGTAGAATGTTTAAACTTGTGTCACTATTATTAAATTAACTTTAGCACTGACTTGACCTTTTAATTCAGTAAGTGCTACTTGTTGGGGTAGTTGTAATTGACCAGTGCACATGATAAGTCATGTTTGATGAAAATATACTCAATCTAACTAATTTAGTTTTAGCATAGAAGAGTAGTAGAACACATGCTCAATGGAAGCAAACACGCTCAGACTACCTCAAATGGAGGCAGTGATGATGTTTAAATTCATAAGTGCATCTCTTTGGGGTTGTCTTGGCTCTGTATTGTCATCTTCTATCATTTGTCACTATTATTACTTTAACTTTAGCACTGACTTGACCTTTTAATTCAGTAAGTGCTACTTGTTGGGGTAGTTGTAATTGACCAGTGCACATGATAAGTCATGTTTGATGAAAATAAACTCAATCTAACTCATTTAGTTTTAGCATAGAAGAGTAGTAGAACACATGCTCAATGGAAGCAAACACGCTCAGACTACCTCAAATGGAGGCAGTGATGATGTTTAAATTCATAAGTGCATCTCTTTGGGGTTGTCTTGGCTCTGTATTGTCATCTTCTATCATTTGTCACTATTATTACTTTAACTTTAGCACTGACGTGTCCTTTTAATTCAGTAAGTGCTACTTGTTGGGGTAGTTTTAATTGACTAGTGCACCCACCAAGAACTCACCCATGAAGTGTAGAATCTCATTGCATTCTGTCACTATTATTACTTTAACTTTAGTACTGACTTGTCCTTTAAATTCAATAAGTGCTACTTGTTGGGGTAGTTTTAACTGACACATAACAAGCACATAACAAGAAGGCTTGATGTAAACAAACTCAGATTACCTCTAATGTGGGCATTGATGATGTTTTAATTCATAAGTGCTTCCCTTTGGGGTTGTCTTGGTTCTGTTAGGTCATCTTTTACACTTTCACTGTTATTTAATTGATTAGTGTAAAAACAATAACTCAATCTTGATGGAAAGAGATTTTAGTGTCTTCATTTGTGGTAAAAAAAAAAAAAGAAAAGCACCAGCCAACTAATCAAATGCAAATGGCTTGAATTGAATGTGATGGTGAGCAATGTGTGAAGTACCAATGAAACTACCATAACGGCCCAGGACAGAACTACAACGACCCAGGACGGAGTTGTTTTGTTCACATTCCCTATATATGGTGTTCACAATTCTTGGCAGTTATAGCATGCCTACTAGCTGAGGGAGGACACCAGTCAGAGCAGTAGGTAAGAGATCAAGCTGGGGAAAGTAGAATGTTTAAACTTGTGTCACTATTATTAAATTAACTTTAGCACTGACTTGACCTTTTAATTCAGTAAGTGCTACTTGTTGGGGTAGTTGTAATTGACCAGTGCACATGATAAGTCATGTTTGATGAAAATATACTCAATCTAACTCATTTAGTTTTAGCATAGAAGAGTAGTAGAACACATGCTCAATGGAAGCAAACACGCTCAGACTACCTCAAATGGAGGCAGTGATGATGTTTAAATTCATAAGTGCATCTCTTTGGGGTTGTCTTGGCTCTGTATTGTCATCTTCTATCATTTGTCACTATTATTACTTTAACTTTAGCACTGACTTGACCTTTTAATTCAGTAAGTGCTACTTGTTGGGGTAGTTGTAATTGACCAGTGCACATGATAAGTCATGTTTGATGAAAATAAACTCAATCTAACTCATTTAGTTTTAGCATAGAAGAGTAGTTTTGTATTGACTCGTGCACATACAAAGAACACATGCTCAATGGAAGCAAACACGCTCAGACTACCTCAAATGGAGGCAGTGGTGATGTTTAAATTCATAAGTGCATCTATTTGGGGTTGTCTTAGCTCTGTATTGTCATCTTCTATCATTTGTCACAATTATTGCTTTAACTTTAGCACTGACTTGTCCTTTTAATTCAGTAAGTGCTACTTGTTGGGGTAGTTTTAATTGACTAGTGCACCTACCAAGAACTCAGCCATGAAGGGTAGAATCTCATTGCATTCTGTCACTATTATTACTTTAACTTTAGCACTGACTTGTCCTTTAAATTCAGTAAGTGCTACTTGTTGGGGTAGTTTTAACTGACACATAACAAGCACATAACAAGAAGGCTTGATGTAAACAAACTCAGATTACCTCTAATGGGGGCATTGATGATGTTTTAATTCATAAGTGCTTCCCTTTGGGGTTGTCTTGGTTCTGTTAGGTCATCTTTTACACTTTCACTGTTATTTAATTGATTAGTGTAAAAACAATAACTCAATCTTGATGGAAAGAGATTTTAGTGTCTTCATTTGTGGTAAAAAAAAAAAGAAAAGCACCAGCCAACTAATCAAATGCAAATGGCTTGAATTTAATGTGATGGTGAGCAATGTGTGAAAAAAAAAAAAAACAGCCAACTAATCAAATGCTTATGGCTTGAATTTAATGTGATGGTGAGCAATGTGTGAAGTACCAATGAAACTACCATAATGGCCCAGGACAGAACTACAACGACCCAGGACGGAGTTGTTTTGTTCACATTCCCTATATATGGTGTTCACAATTCTTGGCAGTCATAGCATGCCTACTAGCTGAGGGAGGACACCAGTCAGAGCAGTAGGTAAGAGATCAAGCTGGGGAAAGTAGAATGTTTAAACTTTTGTCACTATTATTACTTTAACTTTAGCACTGACTTGACCTTTTAATTCAGTAAGTGCTACTTGTTGGGGTAGTTGTAATTGACCAGTGCACATGATAAGTCATGTTTGATGAAAATAAACTCAATCTAACTCATTTAGTTTTAGCATAGAAGAGTAGTTTTGTATTGACTCGTGCACATACAAAGAACACATGCTCAATGGAAGCAAACACGCTCAGACTACCTCAAATGGAGGCAGTGATGATGTTTAAATTCATAAGTGCATCTATTTGGGGTTGTCTTGGCTCTGTATTGTCATCTTCTATCATTTGTCACTATTATTACTTTAACTTTAGCACTGACTTGTCCTTTTAATTCAGTAAGTGCTACTTGTTGGGGTAGTTTTAATTGACTAGTGCACCTACCAAGAACTCAGCCATGAAGGGTAGAATCTCATTGCATTCTGTCACTATTATCACTTTAACTTTAGCACTGACTTGTCCTTTAAATTCAGTAAGTGCTACTTGTTGGGGTAGTTTTAACTGACACATAACAAGCACATAACAAGAAGGCTTGATGTAAACAAACTCAGATTACCTCTAATGGGGGCATTGATGATGTTTTAATTCATAAGTGCTTCCCTTTGGGGTTGTCTTGGTTCTGTTAGGTCATCTTTTACACTTTCACTGTTATTTAATTGATTAGTGTAAAAACAATAACTCAATCTTGATGGAAAGAGATTTTAGTGTCTTCATTTGTGGTAAAAAAGAAAAGAAAAGCACCAGCCAACTAATCAAATGCAAATGGCTTGAATTTAATGTGATGGTGAGCAATGTGTGAAGTACCAATGAAACTACCATAATGGCCCAGGACAGAACTACAACGACCCAGGACGGAGTTGTTTTGTTCACATTCCCTATATATGGTGTTCACAATTCTTGGCAGTCATAGCATGCCTACTAGCTGAGGGAGGACACCAGTCAGAGCAGTAGGTAAGAGATCAAGCTGGGGAAAGTAGAATGTTTAAACTTTTGTCACTATTATTACTTTAACTTTAGCACTGACTTGACCTTTTAATTCAGTAAGTGCTACTTGTTGGGGTAGTTGTAATTGACCAGTGCACATGATAAGTCATGTTTGATGAAAATAAACTCAATCTAACTCATTTAGTTTTAGCATAGAAGAGTAGTAGAACACATGCTCAATGGAAGCAAACACGCTCAGACTACCTCAAATGGAGGCAGTGATGATGTTTAAATTCATAAGTGCATCTCTTTGGGGTTGTCTTGGCTCTGTATTGTCATCTTCTATCATTTGTCACTATTATTACTTTAACTTTAGCACTGACTTGTCCTTTTAATTCAGTAAGTGCTACTTGTTGGGGTAGTTTTAATTGACTAGTGCACCCACCAAGAACTCAGCCATGAAGTGTAGAATCTCATTGCATTCTGTCACTATTATTACTTTAACTTTAGTACTGACTTGTCCTTTAAATTCAGTAAGTGCTACTTGTTGGGGTAGTTTTAACTGACACATAACAAGCACATAACAAGAAGGCTTGATGTAAACAAACTCAGATTACCTCTAATGTGGGCATTGATGATGTTTTAATTCATAAGTGCTTCCCTTTGGGGTTGTCTTGGTTCTGTTAGGTCATCTTTTACACTGTCACTGTTATTTAATTGATTAGTGTAAAAACAATAACTCAATCTTGATGGAAAGAGACTTTAGTATCTTCATTTGTGGTAAAAAAAAAAAAAAAAAAAAGAGAATAAAGAAAAGCACCAGCCAACTAATCAAATGCAAATGGCTTGAATTTAATGTGATGGTGAGCAATGTGTGAAGTACCAATGAAACTACCATAATGGCCCAGGACAGAACTACAACGACCCAGGACGGAGTTGTTTTGTTCACATTCCCTATATATGGTGTTCACAATTCTTGGCAGTCATAGCATGCCTACTAGCTGAGGGAGGACACCAGTCAGAGCAGTAGGTAAGAGATCAAGCTGGGGAAAGTAGAATGTTTAAACTTTTGTCACTATTATTACTTTAACTTTAGCACTGACTTGACCTTTTAATTCAGTAAGTGCTACTTGTTGGGGTAGTTGTAATTGACCAGTGCACATGATAAGTCATGTTTGATGAAAATAAACTCAATCTAACTCATTTAGTTTTAGCATAGAAGAATAGTTTTGTATTGACTCGTGCACATACAAAGAACACATGTTCAATGGAAGCAAACAAGCTCAGACTACCTCAAATGGAGGCAGTGATGATGTTTAAATTCATAAGTGCATCTCTTTGGGGTTGTCTTGGCTCTGTATTGTCATCTTCTATCATTTGTCACTATTATTACTTTAACTTTAGCACTGACTTGTCCTTTTAATTCAGTAAGTGCTACTTGTTGGGGTAGTTTTAATTGACTAGTGCACCTACCAAAAACTCAGCCATGAAGGGTAGAATCTCATTGCATTCTGTCACTATTATTACTTTAACTTTAGCACTGACTTGTCCTTTAAATTCAGTAAGTGCTACTTGTTGGGGTAGTTTTAACTGACACATAACAAGCACATAACAAGAAGGTTTGATGTAAACAAATTCAGATTACCTCTAATGGGGGCATTGATGATGTTTTAATTCATAAGTGCTTCCCTTTGGGGTTGTCTTGGTTCTGTTAGGTCATCGTTTACACTTTAGCACTATCACTGTTATTTAATTGATTAGTGTAAAAACAATAACTCAATCTTGATGGAAATAGACTTTAGTATCTTCATTTGTGGTAAAAAAAAAAAAAAAAGAATAAAGAAAAGCACCAGCCAACTAATCAAATGCAAATGGCTTGAATTTAATGTGATGGTGAGCAATGTGTGAAGTACCATTGAAACTACCATAATGGCCCAGGACAGAACTACAACGACCCAGGACAGAGTTGTTTTGTTCACATTCCCTATATATGGTGTTCACAATTCTTGGCAGTCATAGCATGCCTACTAGCTGAGGGAAGACACCAGTCAGAGCAGTAGGTAAGAGATCAAGCTGGGGAAAGTAGAATGTTTAAACTTTAGCACTGACTTGTCCTTTAAATTCAGTAAGTGCTACTTGTTGGGGTAGTTTTAACTGACACATGTTACTATTATTACTTTAACTTTAGCACTGACTTGACCTTATAATTCAGTAAGTGCTACTTGTTGGGGTAGTTGTAATTGACCAGTGCACATGATAAGTCATGTTTGATGAAAATAAACTCAATCTAACTCATTTAGTTTTAGCATAGAAGAGTAGTAGAACACATGCTCAATGGAAGCAAACACGCTCAGACTACCTCAAATGGAGGCAGTGATGATGTTTAAATTCATAAGTGCATCTCTTTGGGGTTGTCTTGGCTCTGTATTGTCATCTTCTATCATTTGTCACTATTATTACTTTAACTTTAGCACTGACTTGTCCTTTTAATTCAGTAAGTGCTACTTGTTGGGGTAGTTTTAATTGACTAGTGCACCTACCAAAAACTCAGCCATGAAGGGTAGAATCTCATTGCATTCTGTCACTATTATTACTTTAACTTTAGTACTGACTTGTCCTTTAAATTCAGTAAGTGCTACTTGTTGGGGTAGTTTTAACTGACACATAACAAGCACATAACAAGAAGGTTTGATGTAAACAAATTCAGATTACCTCTAATGGGGGCATTGATGATGTTTTAATTCATAAGTGCTTCCCTTTGGGGTTGTCTTGGTTCTGTTAGGTCATCGTTTACACTTTAGCACTATCACTGTTATTTAATTGATTAGTGTAAAAACAATAACTCAATCTTGATGGAAATAGACTTTAGTATCTTCATTTGTGGTAAAAAAAAAAAAAAAAGAATAAAGAAAAGCACCAGCCAACTAATCAAATGCAAATGGCTTGAATTTAATGTGATGGTGAGCAATGTGTGAAGTACCATTGAAACTACCATAATGGCCCAGGACAGAACTACAACGACCCAGGACAGAGTTGTTTTGTTCACATTCCCTATATATGGTGTTCACAATTCTTGGCAGTCATAGCATGCCTACTAGCTGAGGGAAGACACCAGTCAGAGCAGTAGGTAAGAGATCAAGCTGGGGAAAGTAGAATGTTTAAACTTTAGCACTGACTTGTCCTTTAAATTCAGTAAGTGCTACTTGTTGGGGTAGTTTTAACTGACACATGTCACTATTATTACTTTAACTTTAGCACTGACTTGACCTTATAATTCAGTAAGTGCTACTTGTTGGGGTAGTTGTAATTGACCAGTGCACATGATAAGTCATGTTTGATGAAAATAAACTCAATCTAACTCATTTAGTTTTAGCATAGAAGAGTAGTAGAACACATGCTCAATGGAAGCAAACACGCTCAGACTACCTCAAATGGAGGCAGTGATGATGTTTAAATTCATAAGTGCATCTCTTTGGGGTTGTCTTGGCTCTGTATTGTCATCTTCTATCATTTGTCACTATTATTACTTTAACTTTAGCACTGACTTGTCCTTTTAATTCAGTAAGTGCTACTTGTTGGGGTAGTTTTAATTGACTAATGCACCCACCAAGAACTCAGCCATGAAGTGTAGAATCTCATTGCATTCTGTCACTATTATTACTTTAACTTTAGTACTGACTTGTCCTTTAAATTCAGTAAGTGCTACTTGTTGGGGTAGTTTTAACTGACACATAACAAGCACATAACAAGAAGGCTTGATGTAAACAAACTCAGATTACCTCTAATGTGGGCATTGATGATGTTTTAATTCATAAGTGCTTCCCTTTGGGGTTGTCTTGGTTCTGTTAGGTCATCTTTTACACTGTCACTGTTATTTAATTGATTAGTTTAAAAACAATAACTCAATCTTGATGGAAAGAGATTTTAGTGTCTTCATTTGTGGTAAAAAAAAAAAAAGAAAAGCACCAGCCAACTAATCAAATGCAAATGGCTATAATTGACCAGTGCACATGATAAGTCATGTTTGATGAAAATAAACTCAATCTAACTCATTTAGTTTTAGCATAGAAGAGTAGTTTTGTATTGACTCGTGCACATACAAAGAACACATGCTCAATGGAAGCAAACACGCTCAGACTACCTCAAATGGAGGCAGTGATGATGTTTAAATTCATAAGTGCATCTATTTGGGGTTGTCTTGGCTCTGTATTGTCATCTTCTATCATTTGTCACTATTATTACTTTAACTTTAGCACTGACTTGTCCTTTTAATTCAGTAAGTGCTACTTGTTGGGGTAGTTTTAATTGACTAGTGCACCTACCAAGAACTCAGCCATGAAGGGTAGAATCTCATTGCATTCTGTCACTATTATCACTTTAACTTTAGCACTGACTTGTCCTTTAAATTCAGTAAGTGCTACTTGTTGGGGTAGTTTTAACTGACACATAACAAGCACATAACAAGAAGGCTTGATGTAAACAAACTCAGATTACCTCTAATGGGGGCATTGATGATGTTTTAATTCATAAGTGCTTCCCTTTGGGGTTGTCTTGGTTCTGTTAGGTCATCTTTTACACTTTCACTGTTATTTAATTGATTAGTGTAAAAACAATAACTCAATCTTGATGGAAAGAGATTTTAGTGTCTTCATTTGTGGTAAAAAAGAAAAGAAAAGCACCAGCCAACTAATCAAATGCAAATGGCTTGAATTTAATGTGATGGTGAGCAATGTGTGAAGTACCAATGAAACTACCATAATGGCCCAGGACAGAACTACAACGACCCAGGACGGAGTTGTTTTGTTCACATTCCCTATATATGGTGTTCACAATTCTTGGCAGTCATAGCATGCCTACTAGCTGAGGGAGGACACCAGTCAGAGCAGTAGGTAAGAGATCAAGCTGGGGAAAGTAGAATGTTTAAACTTTTGTCACTATTATTACTTTAACTTTAGCACTGACTTGACCTTTTAATTCAGTAAGTGCTACTTGTTGGGGTAGTTGTAATTGACCAGTGCACATGATAAGTCATGTTTGATGAAAATAAACTCAATCTAACTCATTTAATTTTAGCATAGAAGAGTAGTAGAACACATGCTCAATGGAAGCAAACACGCTCAGACTACCTCAAATGGAGGCAGTGATGATGTTTAAATTCATAAGTGCATCTCTTTGGGGTTGTCTTGGCTCTGTATTGTCATCTTCTATCATTTGTCACTATTATTACTTTAACTTTAGCACTGACTTGTCCTTTTAATTCAGTAAGTGCTACTTGTTGGGGTAGTTTTAATTGACTAGTGCACCCACCAAGAACTCAGCCATGAAGTGTAGAATCTCATTGCATTCTGTCACTATTATTACTTTAACTTTAGTACTGACTTGTCCTTTAAATTCAGTAAGTGCTACTTGTTGGGGTAGTTTTAACTGACACATAACAAGCACATAACAAGAAGGCTTGATGTAAACAAACTCAGATTACCTCTAATGTGGGCATTGATGATGTTTTAATTCATAAGTGCTTCCCTTTGGGGTTGTCTTGGTTCTGTTAGGTCATCTTTTACACTGTCACTGTTATTTAATTGATTAGTGTAAAAACAATAACTCAATCTTGATGGAAAGAGACTTTAGTATCTTCATTTGTGGTAAAAAAAAAAAAAAAAAAAAGAGAATAAAGAAAAGCACCAGCCAACTAATCAAATGCAAATGGCTTGAATTTAATGTGATGGTGAGCAATGTGTGAAGTACCAATGAAACTACCATAATGGCCCAGGACAGAACTACAACGACCCAGGACGGAGTTGTTTTGTTCACATTCCCTATATATGGTGTTCACAATTCTTGGCAGTCATAGCATGCCTACTAGCTGAGGGAGGACACCAGTCAGAGCAGTAGGTAAGAGATCAAGCTGGGGAAAGTAGAATGTTTAAACTTTTGTCACTATTATTACTTTAACTTTAGCACTGACTTGACCTTTTAATTCAGTAAGTGCTACTTGTTGGGGTAGTTGTAATTGACCAGTGCACATGATAAGTCATGTTTGATGAAAATAAACTCAATCTAACTCATTTAGTTTTAGCATAGAAGAATAGTTTTGTATTGACTCGTGCACATACAAAGAACACATGTTCAATGGAAGCAAACAAGCTCAGACTACCTCAAATGGAGGCAGTGATGATGTTTAAATTCATAAGTGCATCTCTTTGGGGTTGTCTTGGCTCTGTATTGTCATCTTCTATCATTTGTCACTATTATTACTTTAACTTTAGCACTGACTTGTCCTTTTAATTCAGTAAGTGCTACTTGTTGGGGTAGTTTTAATTGACTAGTGCACCTACCAAAAACTCAGCCATGAAGGGTAGAATCTCATTGCATTCTGTCACTATTATTACTTTAACTTTAGCACTGACTTGTCCTTTAAATTCAGTAAGTGCTACTTGTTGGGGTAGTTTTAACTGACACATAACAAGCACATAACAAGAAGGTTTGATGTAAACAAATTCAGATTACCTCTAATGGGGGCATTGATGATGTTTTAATTCATAAGTGCTTCCCTTTGGGGTTGTCTTGGTTCTGTTAGGTCATCGTTTACACTTTAGCACTATCACTGTTATTTAATTGATTAGTGTAAAAACAATAACTCAATCTTGATGGAAATAGACTTTAGTATCTTCATTTGTGGTAAAAAAAAAAAAAAAAGAATAAAGAAAAGCACCAGCCAACTAATCAAATGCAAATAGCTTGAATTTAATGTGATGGTGAGCAATGTGTGAAGTACCATTGAAACTACCATAATGGCCCAGGACAGAACTACAACGACCCAGGACAGAGTTGTTTTGTTCACATTCCCTATATATGGTGTTCACAATTCTTGGCAGTCATAGCATGCCTACTAGCTGAGGGAAGACACCAGTCAGAGCAGTAGGTAAGAGATCAAGCTGGGGAAAGTAGAATGTTTAAACTTTAGCACTGACTTGTCCTTTAAATTCAGTAAGTGCTACTTGTTGGGGTAGTTTTAACTGACACATGTCACTATTATTACTTTAACTTTAGCACTGACTTGACCTTATAATTCAGTAAGTGCTACTTGTTGGGGTAGTTGTAATTGACCAGTGCACATGATAAGTCATGTTTGATGAAAATAAACTCAATCTAACTCATTTAGTTTTAGCATAGAAGAGTAGTAGAACACATGCTCAATGGAAGCAAACACGCTCAGACTACCTCAAATGGAGGCAGTGATGATGTTTAAATTCATAAGTGCATCTCTTTGGGGTTGTCTTGGCTCTGTATTGTCATCTTCTATCATTTGTCACTATTATTACTTTAACTTTAGCACTGACTTGTCCTTTTAATTCAGTAAGTGCTACTTGTTGGGGTAGTTTTAATTGACTAGTGCACCTACCACAAACTCAGCCATGAAGGGTAGAATCTCATTGCATTCTGTCACTATTATTACTTTAACTTTAGTACTGACTTGTCCTTTAAATTCAGTAAGTGCTACTTGTTGGGGTAGTTTTAACTGACACATAACAAGCACATAACAAGAAGGTTTGATGTAAACAAATTCAGATTACCTCTAATGGGGGCATTGATGATGTTTTAATTCATAAGTGCTTCCCTTTGGGGTTGTCTTGGTTCTGTTAGGTCATCGTTTACACTTTAGCACTATCACTGTTATTTAATTGATTAGTGTAAAAACAATAACTCAATCTTGATGGAAATAGACTTTAGTATCTTCATTTGTGGTAAAAAAAAAAAAAAAAAGAATAAAGAAAAGCACCAGCCAACTAATCAAATGCAAATGGCTTGAATTTAATGTGATGGTGAGCAATGTGTGAAGTACCATTGAAACTACCATAATGGCCCAGGACAGAACTACAACGACCCAGGACAGAGTTGTTTTGTTCACATTCCCTATATATGGTGTTCACAATTCTTGGCAGTCATAGCATGCCTACTAGCTGAGGGAAGACACCAGTCAGAGCAGTAGGTAAGAGATCAAGCTGGGGAAAGTAGAATGTTTAAACTTTAGCACTGACTTGTCCTTTAAATTCAGTAAGTGCTACTTGTTGGGGTAGTTTTAACTGACACATGTCACTATTATTACTTTAACTTTAGCACTGACTTGACCTTATAATTCAGTAAGTGCTACTTGTTGGGGTAGTTGTAATTGACCAGTGCACATGATAAGTCATGTTTGATGAAAATAAACTCAATCTAACTCATTTAGTTTTAGCATAGAAGAGTAGTAGAACACATGCTCAATGGAAGCAAACACGCTCAGACTACCTCAAATGGAGGCAGTGATGATGTTTAAATTCATAAGTGCATCTCTTTGGGGTTGTCTTGGCTCTGTATTGTCATCTTCTATCATTTGTCACTATTATTACTTTAACTTTAGCACTGACTTGTCCTTTTAATTCAGTAAGTGCTACTTGTTGGGGTAGTTTTAATTGACTAATGCACCCACCAAGAACTCAGCCATGAAGTGTAGAATCTCATTGCATTCTGTCACTATTATTACTTTAACTTTAGTACTGACTTGTCCTTTAAATTCAGTAAGTGCTACTTGTTGGGGTAGTTTTAACTGACACATAACAAGCACATAACAAGAAGGCTTGATGTAAACAAACTCAGATTACCTCTAATGTGGGCATTGATGATGTTTTAATTCATAAGTGCTTCCCTTTGGGGTTGTCTTGGTTCTGTTAGGTCATCTTTTACACTGTCACTGTTATTTAATTGATTAGTTTAAAAACAATAACTCAATCTTGATGGAAAGAGATTTTAGTGTCTTCATTTGTGGTAAAAAAAAAAAAAAAAGAAAAGCACCAGCCAACTAATCAAATGCAAATGGCTTGAATTTAATGTGATGGTGAGCAATGTGTGAAGTACCAATGAAACTACCATAATGGCCCAGGACAGAACTACAACGACCCAGGACGGAGTTGTTTTGTTCACATTACCTATATATGGTGTTCACAATTCTTGGCAGTCATAGCATGCCTACTAGCTGAGGGAGGACACCAGTCAGAGCAGTAGGTAAGAGATCAAGCTGGGGAAAGTAGAATGTTTAAACTTTTGTCACTATTATTACTTTAACTTTAGCACTGACTTGACCTTTTAATTCAGTAAGTGCTACTTGTTGGGGTAGTTGTAATTGACCAGTGCACATGAAAATAAACTCAATCTAACTCATTTAGTTTTAGCATAGAAGAGTACCTCAAATGGAGGCAGTGATGATGTTTAAATTCATAAGTGCATCTCTTTGGGGTTGTCTTGGCTCTGTATTGTCATCTTCTATCATTTGTCACTATTATTACTTTAACTTTAGCACTGACTTGTCCTTTTAATTCAGTAAGTGCTACTTGTTGGGGTAGTTTTAATTGACTAGTGCACCCACCAAGAACTCAGCCATGAAGTGTAGAATCTCATTGCATTCTGTCACTATTATTACTTTAACTTTAGTACTGACTTGTCCTTTAAATTCAGTAAGTGCTACTTGTTGGGGTAGTTTTAACTGACACATAACAAGCACATAACAAGAAGGCTTGATGTAAACAAACTCAGATTACCTCTAATATGGGCATTGATGATGTTTTAATTCATAAGTGCTTCCCTTTGGGATTGTCTTGGTTCTGTTAGGTCATCTTTTACACTGTCACTGTTATTTAATTGATTAGTGTAAAAACAATAACTCAATCTTGATGGAAAGATACTTTAGTATCTTCATTTGTGGTAAAAAAAAAAAAAAAGAAAAGAATAAAGAAAAGCACCAGCCAACTAATCAAATGCAAATGGCTTGAATTTAATGTGATGGTGAGCAATGTGTGAAGTACCAATGAAACTACCATAATGGCCCAGGACAGAACTACAACGACCCAGGACGGAGTTGTTTTGTTCACATTCCCTATATATGGTGTTCACAATTCTTGGCAGTCATAGCATGCCTACTAGCTGAGGGAGGACACCAGTCAGAGCAGTAGGTAAGAGATCAAGCTGGGGAAAGTAGAATGTTTAAACTTTTGTCACTATTATTACTTTAACTTTAGCACTGACTTGACCTTTTAATTCAGTAAGTGCTACTTGTTGGGGTAGTTGTAATTGACCAGTGCACATGATAAGTCATGTTTGATGAAAATAAACTCAATCTAACTCATTTAGTTTTAGCATAGAAGAGTAGTAGAACACATGCTCAATGGAAGCAAACACGCTCAGACTACCTCAAATGGAGGCAGTGATGATGTTTAAATTCATAAGTGCATCTCTTTGGGGTTGTCTTGGCTCTGTATTGTCATCTTCTATCATTTGTCACTATTATTACTTTAACTTTAGCACTGACTTGTCCTTTTAATTCAGTAAGTGCTACTTGTTGGGGTAGTTTTAATTGACTAGTGCACCTACCAAGAACTCAGCCATGAAGGGTAGAATCTCATTGCATTCTGTCACTATTATTACTTTAACTTTAGCACTGACTTGTCCTTTAAATTCAGTAAGTGCTACTTGTTGGGGTAGTTTTAACTGACACATAACAAGCACATAACAAGAAGGCTTGATGTAAACAAACTCAGATTACCTCTAATGGGGGCATTGATGATGTTTTAATTCATAAGTGCTTCCCTTTGGGGTTGTCTTGGTTCTGTTAGGTCATCTTTTACACTTTCACTGTTATTTAATTGATTAGTGTAAAAACAATAACTCAATCTTGATGGAAAGAGATTTTAGTGTCTTCATTTGTGGTAAAAAAAAAAAGAAAAGCACCAGCCAACTAATCAAATGCAAATGGCTTGAATTTAATGTGATGGTGAGCAATGTGTGAAGTAACAATGAAACTACCATAATGGCCCAGGACAGAACTACAACGACCCAGGACGGAGTTGTTTTGTTCACATTCCCTATATATGGTGTTCACAATTCTTGGCAGTCATAGCATGCCTACTAGCTGAGGGAGGACACCAGTCAGAGCAGTAGGTAAGAGATCAAGCTGGGGAAAGTAGAATGTTTAAACTTTTGTCACTATTATTACTTTAACTTTAGCACTGACTTGACCTTTTAATTCAGTAAGTGCTACTTGTTGGGGTAGTTGTAATTGACCAGTGCACATGATAAGTCATGTTTGATGAAAATATACTCAATCTAACTCATTTAGTTTTAGCATAGAAGAGTAGTTTTGTATTGACTCGTGCACATACAAAGAACACATGCTCAATAGAAGAAAACAAGCTCAGACTACCTCAAATGGAGGCAGTGATGATGTTTAAATTCATAAGTGCATCTCTTTGGGGTTGTCTTGGCTCTGTATTGTCATCTTCAATCATTTGTCACTATTATTACTTTAACTTTAGCACTGACTTGTCCTTTTAATTCAGTAAGTGCTACTTGTTGGGGTAGTTTTAATTGACTAGTGCACCTACCAAGAACTCAGCCATGAAGGGTAGAATCTCATTGCATTCTGTCACTATTATTACTTTAACTTTAGCACTGACTTGTCCTTTAAATTCAGTAAGTGCTACTTGTTGGGGTAGTTTTAACTGACACATAACAAGCACATAACAAGAAGGCTTGATGTAAACAAACTCAGATTACCTCTAATGGGGGCATTGATGATGTTTTAATTCATAAGTGCTTCCCTTTGGGGTTGTCTTGGTTCTGTTAGGTCATCTTTTACACTTTCACTGTTATTTAATTGATTAGTGTAAAAACAATAACTCAATCTTGATGGAAAGAGATTTTAGTGTCTTCATTTGTGGTAAAAAAAAAAAGAAAAGCACCAGCCAACTAATCAAATGCAAATGGCTTGAATTTAATGTGATGGTGAGCAATGTGTGAAGTAACAATGAAACTACCATAATGGCCCAGGACAGAACTACAACGACCCAGGACGGAGTTGTTTTGTTCACATTCCCTATATATGGTGTTCACAATTCTTGGCAGTCATAGCATGCCTACTAGCTGAGGGAGGACACCAGTCAGAGCAGTAGGTAAGAGATCAAGCTGGGGAAAGTAGAATGTTTAAACTTTTGTCACTATTATTACTTTAACTTTAGCACTGACTTGACCTTTTAATTCAGTAAGTGCTACTTGTTGGGGTAGTTGTAATTGACCAGTGCACATGATAAGTCATGTTTGATGAAAATATACTCAATCTAACTCATTTAGTTTTAGCATAGAAGAGTAGTTTTGTATTGACTCGTGCACATACAAAGAACACATGCTCAATAGAAGAAAACAAGCTCAGACTACCTCAAATGGAGGCAGTGATGATGTTTAAATTCATAAGTGCATCTCTTTGGGGTTGTCTTGGCTCTGTATTGTCATCTTCAATCATTTGTCACTATTATTACTTTAACTTTAGCACTGACTTGTCCTTTTAATTCAGTAAGTGCTACTTGTTGGGGTAGTTTTAATTGACTAGTGCACCTACCAAGAACTCAGCCATGAAGGGTAGAATCTCATTGCATTCTGTCACTATTATTACTTTAACTTTAGCACTGACTTGTCCTTTAAATTCAGTAAGTGCTACTTGTTGGGGTAGTTTTAACTGACACATAACAAGCACATAACAAGAAGGCTTGATGTAAACAAACTCAGATTACCTCTAATGGGGGCATTGATGATGTTTTAATTCATAAGTGCTTCCCTTTGGGGTTGTCTTGGTTCTGTTAGGTCATCTTTTACACTTTCACTGTTATTTAATTGATTAGTGTAAAAACAATAACTCAATCTTGATGGAAAGAGATTTTAGTGTCTTCATTTGTGGTAAAAAAAAAAAGAAAAGCACCAGCCAACTAATCAAATGCAAATGGCTTGAATTTAATGTGATGGTGAGCAATGTGTGAAGTAACAATGAAACTACCATAATGGCCCAGGACAGAACTACAACGACCCAGGACGGAGTTGTTTTGTTCACATTCCCTATATATGGTGTTCACAATTCTTGGCAGTCATAGCATGCCTACTAGCTGAGGGAGGACACCAGTCAGAGCAGTAGGTAAGAGATCAAGCTGGGGAAAGTAGAATGTTTAAACTTTTGTCACTATTATTACTTTAACTTTAGCACTGACTTGACCTTATAATTCAGTAAGTGCTACTTGTTGGGGTAGTTGTAATTGACCAGTGCACATGATAAGTCATGTTTGATGAAAATATACTCAATCTAACTCATTTAGTTTTAGCATAGAAGAGTAGTTTTGTATTGACTCGTGCACATACAAAGAACACATGCTCAATAGAAGAAAACAAGCTCAGACTACCTCAAATGGAGGCAGTGATGATGTTTAAATTCATAAGTGCATCTCTTTGGGGTTGTCTTGGCTCTGTATTGTCATCTTCAATCATTTGTCACTATTATTACTTATAACTTTAGCACTGACTTGTCCTTTTAATTCAGTAAGTGCTACTTGTTGGGGTAGTTTTAATTGACTAGTGCACCTACCAAGAACTCAGCCATGAAGGGTAGAATCTCATTGCATTCTGTCACTATTATTACTTTAACTTTAGCACTGACTTGTCCTTTAAATTCAGTAAGTGCTACTTGTTGGGGTAGTTTTAACTGACACATAACAAGCACATAACAAGAAGGCTTGATGTAAACAAACTCAGATTACCTCTAATGGGGGCATTGATGATGTTTTAATTCATAAGTGCTTCCCTTTGGGGTTGTCTTGGTTCTGTTAGGTCATCTTTTACACTTTCACTGTTATTTAATTGATTAGTGTAAAAACAATAACTCAATCTTGATGGAAAGAGACTTTAGTGTCTTCATTTGTGGTGCACATACAAAGAACACATGCTCAATGGAAGCAAACACGCTCAGACTACCTCAAATGGAGGCAGTGATGATGTTTAAATTCATAAGTGCATCTATTTGGGGTTGTCTTGGCTCTGTATTGTCATCTTCTATCATTTGTCACTATTATTACTTTAACTTTAGCACTGACTTGTCCTTTTAATTCTGTAAGTGCTACTTGTTGGGGTAGTTTTAATTGACTAGTGCACCTACCAAGAACTCAGCCATGAAGGGTAGAATCTCATTGCATTCTGTCACTATTATTACTTTAACTTTAGCACTGACTTGTCCTTTAAATTCAGTAAGTGCTACTTGTTGGGGTAGTTTTAACTGACACATAACAAGCACATAACAAGAAGGCTTGATGTAAACAAACTCAGATTACCTCTAATATGGGCATTGATGATGTTTTAATTCATAAGTGCTTCCCTTTGGGGTTGTCTTGGTTCTGTTAGGTCATCTTTTACACTTTCACTGTTATTTAATTGATTAGTGTAAAAACAATAACTCAATCTTGATGGAAAGAGATTTTAGTGTCTTCCTTTGTGGTAAAAAAAAAAAGAAAAGCACCAGCCAACTAATCAAATGCAAATGGCTTGAATTTAAATGTGATGGTGAGCAATGTGTGAAGTACCAATGAAACTACCATAATGGCCCAGGACAGAACTACAACGACCCAGGACGGAGTTGTTTTGTTCACATTCCCTATATATGGTGTTCACAATTCTTGGCAGTCATAGCATGCCTACTAGCTGAGGGAGGACACCAGTCAGAGCAGTAGGTAAGAGATCAAGCTGGGGAAAGTAGAATGTTTAAACTTTTGTCACTATTATTACTTTAACTTTAGCACTGACTTGACCTTTTAATTCAGTAAGTGCTACTTGTTGGGGTAGTTGTAATTGACCAGTGCACATGATAAGTCATGTTTGATGAAAATAAACTCAATCTAACTCATTTAGTTTTAGCATAGAAGAGTAGTAGAACACATGCTCAATGGAAGCAAACACGCTCAGACTACCTCAAATGGAGGCAGTGATGATGTTTAAATTCATAAGTGCATCTCTTTGGGGTTGTCTTGGCTCTGTATTGTCATCTTCTATCATTTGTCACTATTATTACTTTAACTTTAGCACTGACTTGTCCTTTTAATTCAGTAAGTGCTACTTGTTGGGGTAGTTTTAATTGACTAGTGCACCCACCAAGAACTCAGCCATGAAGTGTAGAATCTCATTGCATTCTGTCACTATTATTACTTTAACTTTAGTACTGACTTGTCCTTTAAATTCAGTAAGTGCTACTTGTTGGGGTAGTTTTAACTGACACATAACAAGCACATAACAAGAAGGCTTGATGTAAACAAACTCAGATTACCTCTAATGTGGGCATTGATGATGTTTTAATTCATAAGTGCTTCCCTTTGGGGTTGTCTTGGTTCTGTTAGGTCATCTTTTACACTGTCACTGTTATTTAATTGATTAGTGTAAAAACAATAACTCAATCTTGATGGAAAGAGACTTTAGTATCTTCATTTGTGGTAAAAAAAAAAAAAAAAAAGAGAATAAAGAAAAGCACCAGCCAACTAATCAAATGCAAATGGCTTGAATTTAATGTGATGGTGAGCAATGTGTGAAGTACCAATGAAACTACCATAATGGCCCAGGACAGAACTACAACGACCCAGGACGGAGTTGTTTTGTTCACATTCCCTATATATGGTGTTCACAATTCTTGGCAGTCATAGCATGCCTACTAGCTGAGGGAGGACACCAGTCAGAGCAGTAGGTAAGAGATCAAGCTGGGGAAAGTAGAATGTTTAAACTTTTGTCACTATTATTACTTTAACTTTAGCACTGACTTGACCTTTTAATTCAGTAAGTGCTACTTGTTGGGGTAGTTGTAATTGACCAGTGCACATGATAAGTCATGTTTGATGAAAATAAACTCAATCTAACTCATTTAGTTTTAGCATAGAAGAGTAGTAGAACACATGCTCAATGGAAGCAAACACGCTCAGACTACCTCAAATGGAGGCAGTGATGATGTTTAAATTCATAAGTGCATCTCTTTGGGGTTGTCTTGGCTCTGTATTGTCATCTTCTATCATTTGTCACTATTATTACTTTAACTTTAGCACTGACTTGTCCTTTTAATTCAGTAAGTGCTACTTGTTGGGGTAGTTTTAATTGACTAGTGCACCCACCAAGAACTCAGCCATGAAGTGTAGAATCTCATTGCATTCTGTCACTATTATTACTTTAACTTTAGTACTGACTTGTCCTTTAAATTCAGTAAGTGCTACTTGTTGGGGTAGTTTTAACTGACACATAACAAGCACATAACAAGAAGGCTTGATGTAAACAAACTCAGATTACCTCTAATGTGGGCATTGATGATGTTTTAATTCATAAGTGCTTCCCTTTGGGGTTGTCTTGGTTCTGTTAGGTCATCTTTTACACTGTCACTGTTATTTAATTGATTAGTGTAAAAACAATAACTCAATCTTGATGGAAAGAGACTTTAGTATCTTCATTTGTGGTAAAAAAAAAAAAAAAAAAGAGAATAAAGAAAAGCACCAGCCAACTAATCAAATGCAAATGGCTTGAATTTAATGTGATGGTGAGCAATGTGTGAAGTACCAATGAAACTACCATAATGGCCCAGGACAGAACTACAACGACCCAGGACGGAGTTGTTTTGTTCACATTCCCTATATATGGTGTTCACAATTCTTGGCAGTCATAGCATGCCTACTAGCTGAGGGAGGACACCAGTCAGAGCAGTAGGTAAGAGATCAAGCTGGGGAAAGTAGAATGTTTAAACTTTTGTCACTATTATTACTTTAACTTTAGCACTGACTTGACCTTTTAATTCAGTAAGTGCTACTTGTTGGGGTAGTTGTAATTGACCAGTGCACATGATAAGTCATGTTTGATGAAAATAAACTCAATCTAACTCATTTAGTTTTAGCATAGAAGAGTAGTAGAACACATGCTCAATGGAAGCAAACACGCTCAGACTACCTCAAATGGAGGCAGTGATGATGTTTAAATTCATAAGTGCATCTCTTTGGGGTTGTCTTGGCTCTGTATTGTCATCTTCTATCATTTGTCACTATTATTACTTTAACTTTAGCACTGACTTGTCCTTTTAATTCAGTAAGTGCTACTTGTTGGGGTAGTTTTAATTGACTAGTGCACCTACCAAGAACTCAGCCAAGAAGGGTAGAATCTCATTGCATTCTGTCACTATTATTACTTTAACTTTAGCACTGACTTGTCCTTTAAATTCAGTAAGTGCTACTTGTTGGGGTAGTTTTAACTGACACATAACAAGCACATAACAAGAAGGCTTGATGTAAACAAACTCAGATTACCTCTAATATGGGCATTGATGATGTTTTAATTCATAAGTGCTTCCCTTTGGGGTTGTCTTGGTTCTGTTAGGTCATCTTTTACACTTTCACTGTTATTTAATTGATTAGTGTAAAAACAATAACTCAATCTTGATGGAAAGAGATTTTAGTGTCTTCCTTTGTGGTAAAAAAAAAAAGAAAAGCACCAGCCAACTAATCAAATGCAAATGGCTTGAATTTAAATGTGATGGTGAGCAATGTGTGAAGTACCAATGAAACTACCATAATGGCCCAGGACAGAACTACAACGACCCAGGACGGAGTTGTTTTGTTCACATTCCCTATATATGGTGTTCACAATTCTTGGCAGTCATAGCATGCCTACTAGCTGAGGGAGGACACCAGTCAGAGCAGTAGGTAAGAGATCAAGCTGGGGAAAGTAGAATGTTTAAACTTTTGTCACTATTATTACTTTAACTTTAGCACTGACTTGACCTTTTAATTCAGTAAGTGCTACTTGTTGGGGTAGTTGTAATTGACCAGTGCACATGATAAGTCATGTTTGATGAAAATAAACTCAATCTAACTCATTTAGTTTTAGCATAGAAGAGTAGTTTTGTATTGACTCGTGCACATACAAAGAACACATGCTCAATGGAAGCAAACACGCTCAGACTACCTCAAATGGAGGCAGTGATGATGTTTAAATTCATAAGTGCATCTATTTGGGGTTGTCTTGGCTCTGTATTGTCATCTTCTATCATTTGTCACTATTATTACTTTAACTTTAGCACTGACTTGCCCTTTTAATTCAGTAAGTGCTACTTGTTGGGGTAGTTTTAATTGACTAGTGCACCTACCAAGAACTCAGCCATGAAGGGTAGAATCTCATTGCATTCTGTCACTATTATTACTTTAACTTTAGCACTGACTTGTCCTTTAAATTCAGTAAGTGCTACTTGTTGGGGTAGTTTTAACTGACACATAACAAGCACATAACAAGAAGGCTTGATGTAAACAAACTCAGATTACCTCTAATGGGGGCATTGATGATGTTTTAATTCATAAGTGCTTCCCTTTGGGGTTGTCTTGGTTCTGTTAGGTCATCTTTTACACTTTCACTGTTATTTAATTGATTAGTGTAAAAACAATAACTCAATCTTGATGGAAAGAGATTTTAGTGTCTTCATTTGTGGTAAAAAAGAAAAGAAAAGCACCAGCCAACTAATCAAATGCAAATGGCTTGAATTTAATGTGATGGTGAGCAATGTGTGAAGTACCAATGAAACTACCATAATGGCCCAGGACAGAACTACAACGACCCAGGACGGAGTTGTTTTGTTCACATTCCCTATATATGGTGTTCACAATTCTTGGCAGTCATAGCATGCCTACTAGCTGAGGGAGGACACCAGTCAGAGCAGTAGGTAAGAGATCAAGCTGGGGAAAGTAGAATGTTTAAACTTTTGTCACTATTATTACTTTAACTTTAGCACTGACTTGACCTTTTAATTCAGTAAGTGCTACTTGTTGGGGTAGTTGTAATTGACCAGTGCACATGATAAGTCATGTTTGATGAAAATAAACTCAATCTAACTCATTTAGTTTTAGCATAGAAGAGTAGTAGAACACATGCTCAATGGAAGCAAACACGCTCAGACTACCTCAAATGGAGGCAGTGATGATGTTTAAATTCATAAGTGCATCTCTTTGGGGTTGTCTTGGCTCTGTATTGTCATCTTCTATCATTTGTCACTATTATTACTTTAACTTTAGCACTGACTTGTCCTTTTAATTCAGTAAGTGCTACTTGTTGGGGTAGTTTTAATTGACTAGTGCACCCACCAAGAACTCAGCCATGAAGTGTAGAATCTCATTGCATTCTGTCACTATTATTACTTTAACTTTAGTACTGACTTGTCCTTTAAATTCAGTAAGTGCTACTTGTTGGGGTAGTTTTAACTGACACATAACAAGCACATAACAAGAAGGCTTGATGTAAACAAACTCAGATTACCTCTAATGTGGGCATTGATGATGTTTTAATTCATAAGTGCTTCCCTTTGGGGTTGTCTTGGTTCTGTTAGGTCATCTTTTACACTGTCACTGTTATTTAATTGATTAGTGTAAAAACAATAACTCAATCTTGATGGAAAGAGACTTTAGTATCTTCATTTGTGGTAAAAAAAAAAAAAAAGAGAGAATAAAGAAAAGCACCAGCCAACTAATCAAATGCAAATGGCTTGAATTTAATGTGATGGTGAGCAATGTGTGAAGTACCAATGAAACTACCATAATGGCCCAGGACAGAACTACAACGACCCAGGACAGAGTTGTTTTGTTCACATTCCCTATATATGGTGTTCACAATTCTTGGCAGTCATAGCATGCCTACTAGCTGAGGGAAGACACCAGTCAGAGCAGTAGGTAAGAGATCAAGCTGGGGAAAGTAGAATGTTTAAACTTTAGCACTGACTTGTCCTTTAAATTCAGTAAGTGCTACTTGTTGGGGTAGTTTTAACTGACACATGTCACTATTATTACTTTAACTTTAGCACTGACTTGACCTTATAATTCAGTAAGTGCTACTTGTTGGGGTAGTTGTAATTGACCAGTGCACATGATAAGTCATGTTTGATGAAAATAAACTCAATCTAACTCATTTAGTTTTAGCATAGAAGAGTAGTAGAACACATGCTCAATGGAAGCAAACACGCTCAGACTACCTCAAATGGAGGCAGTGATGATGTTTAAATTCATAAGTGCATCTCTTTGGGGTTGTCTTGGCTCTGTATTGTCATCTTCTATCATTTGTCACTATTATTACTTTAACTTTAGCACTGACTTGTCCTTTTAATTCAGTAAGTGCTACTTGTTGGGGTAGTTTTAATTGACTAATGCACCCACCAAGAACTCAGCCATGAAGTGTAGAATCTCATTGCATTCTGTCACTATTATTACTTTAACTTTAGTACTGACTTGTCCTTTAAATTCAGTAAGTGCTACTTGTTGGGGTAGTTTTAACTGACACATAACAAGCACATAACAAGAAGGCTTGATGTAAACAAACTCAGATTACCTCTGTGGGCATTGATGATGTTTTAATTCATAAGTGCTTCCCTTTGGGGTTGTCTTGGTTCTGTTAGGTCATCTTTTACACTGTCACTGTTATTTAATTGATTAGTGTAAAAACAATAACTCAATCTTGATGGAAAGAGATTTTAGTGTCTTCATTTGTGGTAAAAAAAAAAAAGAAAAGCACCAGCCAACTAATCAAATGCAAATGGCTTGAATTTAATGTGATGGTGAGCAATGTGTGAAGTACCAATGAAACTACCATAATGGCCCAGGACAGAACTACAACGACCCAGGACGGAGTTGTTTTGTTCACATTACCTATATATGGTGTTCACAATTCTTGGCAGTCATAGCATGCCTACTAGCTGAGGGAGGACACCAGTCAGAGCAGTAGGTAAGAGATCAAGCTGGGGAAAGTAGAATGTTTAAACTTTTGTCACTATTATTACTTTAACTTTAGCACTGACTTGACCTTTTAATTCAGTAAGTGCTACTTGTTGGGGTAGTTGTAATTGACCAGTGCACATGAAAATAAACTCAATCTAACTCATTTAGTTTTAGCATAGAAGAGTACCTCAAATGGAGGCAGTGATGATGTTTAAATTCATAAGTGCATCTCTTTGGGGTTGTCTTGGCTCTGTATTGTCATCTTCTATCATTTGTCACTATTATTACTTTAACTTTAGCACTGACTTGTCCTTTTAATTCAGTAAGTGCTACTTGTTGGGGTAGTTTTAATTGACTAGTGCACCCACCAAGAACTCAGCCATGAAGTGTAGAATCTCATTGCATTCTGTCACTATTATTACTTTAACTTTAGTACTGACTTGTCCTTTAAATTCAGTAAGTGCTACTTGTTGGGGTAGTTTTAACTGACACATAACAAGCACATAACAAGAAGGCTTGATGTAAACAAACTCAGATTACCTCTAATGTGGGCATTGATGATGTTTTAATTCATAAGTGCTTCCCTTTGGGATTGTCTTGGTTCTGTTAGGTCATCTTTTACACTGTCACTGTTATTTAATTGATTAGTGTAAAAACAATAACTCAATCTTGATGGAAAGATACTTTAGTATCTTCATTTGTGGTAAAAAAAAAAAAAAAGAAAAGAATAAAGAAAAGCACCAGCCAACTAATCAAATGCAAATGGCTTGAATTTAATGTGATGGTGAGCAATGTGTGAAGTACCAATGAAACTACCATAATGGCCCAGGACAGAACTACAACGACCCAGGACAGAGTTGTTTTGTTCACATTCCCTATATATGGTGTTCACAATTCTTGGCAGTCATAGCATGCCTACTAGCTGAGGGAGGACACCAGTCAGAGCAGTAGGTAAGAGATCAAGCTGGGGAAAGTAGAATGTTTACACTTTTGTCACTATTATTACTTTAACTTTAGCACTGACTTGACCTTTTAATTCAGTAAGTGCTACTTGCTGGGGTAGTTGTAATTGACCAGTGCACATGATAAGTCATGTTTGATGAAAATATACTCAATCTAACTCATTTAGTTTTAGCATAGAAGAGTAGTTTTGTATTGACTCGTGCACATACAAAGAACACATGCTCAATAGAAGAAAACAAGCTCAGACTACCTCAAATGGAGGCAGTGATGATGTTTAAATTCATAAGTGCATCTCTTTGGGGTTGTCTTGGCTCTGTATTGTCATCTTCAATCATTTGTCACTATTATTACTTTAACTTTAGCACTGACTTGTCCTTTTAATTCAGTAAGTGCTACTTGTTGGGGTAGTTTTAATTGACTAGTGCACCTACCAAGAACTCAGCCATGAAGGGTAGAATCTCATTGCATTCTGTCACTATTATTACTTTAACTTTAGCACTGACTTGTCCTTTAAATTCAGTAAGTGCTACTTGTTGGGGTAGTTTTAACTGACACATAACAAGCACATAACAAGAAGGCTTGATGTAAACAAACTCAGATTACCTCTAATGGGGGCATTGATGATGTTTTAATTCATAAGTGCTTCCCTTTGGGGTTGTCTTGGTTCTGTTAGGTCATCGTTTACACTTTAGCACTATCACTGTTATTTAATTGATTAGTGTAAAAACAATAACTCAATCTTGATGGAAATAGACTTTAGTATCTTCATTTGTGGTAAAAAAAAAAAAAAAAAGAATAAAGAAAAGCACCAGCCAACTAATCAAATGCAAATGGATTGAATTTAATGTGATGGTGAGCAATGTGTGAAGTACCATTGAAACTACCATAATGGCCCAGGACAGAACTACAACGACCCAGGACAGAGTTGTTTTGTTCACATTCCCTATATATGGTGTTCACAATTCTTGGCAGTCATAGCATGCCTACTAGCTGAGGGAAGACACCAGTCAGAGCAGTAGGTAAGAGATCAAGCTGGGGAAAGTAGAATGTTTAAACTTTAGCACTGACTTGTCCTTTAAATTCAGTAAGTGCTACTTGTTGGGGTAGTTTTAACTGACACATGTCACTATTATTACTTTAACTTTAGCACTGACTTGACCTTATAATTCAGTAAGTGCTACTTGTTGGGGTAGTTGTAATTGACCAGTGCACATGATAAGTCATGTTTGATGAAAATAAACTCAATCTAACTCATTTAGTTTTAGCATAGAAGAGTAGTAGAACACATGCTCAATGGAAGCAAACACGCTCAGACTACCTCAAATGGAGGCAGTGATGATGTTTAAATTCATAAGTGCATCTCTTTGGGGTTGTCTTGGCTCTGTATTGTCATCTTCTATCATTTGTCACTATTATTACTTTAACTTTAGCACTGACTTGTCCTTTTAATTCAGTAAGTGCTACTTGTTGGGGTAGTTTTAATTGACTAATGCACCCACCAAGAACTCAGCCATGAAGTGTAGAATCTCATTGCATTCTGTCACTATTATTACTTTAACTTTAGTACTGACTTGTCCTTTAAATTCAGTAAGTGCTACTTGTTGGGGTAGTTTTAACTGACACATAACAAGCACATAACAAGAAGGCTTGATGTAAACAAACTCAGATTACCTCTGTGGGCATTGATGATGTTTTAATTCATAAGTGCTTCCCTTTGGGGTTGTCTTGGTTCTGTTAGGTCATCTTTTACACTGTCACTGTTATTTAATTGATTAGTGTAAAAACAATAACTCAATCTTGATGGAAAGAGATTTTAGTGTCTTCATTTGTGGTAAAAAAAAAAAAGAAAAGCACCAGCCAACTAATCAAATGCAAATGGCTTGAATTTAATGTGATGGTGAGCAATGTGTGAAGTACCAATGAAACTACCATAATGGCCCAGGACAGAACTACAACGACCCAGGACGGAGTTGTTTTGTTCACATTACCTATATATGGTGTTCACAATTCTTGGCAGTCATAGCATGCCTACTAGCTGAGGGAGGACACCAGTCAGAGCAGTAGGTAAGAGATCAAGCTGGGGAAAGTAGAATGTTTAAACTTTTGTCACTATTATTACTTTAACTTTAGCACTGACTTGACCTTTTAATTCAGTAAGTGCTACTTGTTGGGGTAGTTGTAATTGACCAGTGCACATGAAAATAAACTCAATCTAACTCATTTAGTTTTAGCATAGAAGAGTACCTCAAATGGAGGCAGTGATGATGTTTAAATTCATAAGTGCATCTCTTTGGGGTTGTCTTGGCTCTGTATTGTCATCTTCTATCATTTGTCACTATTATTACTTTAACTTTAGCACTGACTTGTCCTTTTAATTCAGTAAGTGCTACTTGTTGGGGTAGTTTTAATTGACTAGTGCACCCACCAAGAACTCAGCCATGAAGTGTAGAATCTCATTGCATTCTGTCACTATTATTACTTTAACTTTAGTACTGACTTGTCCTTTAAATTCAGTAAGTGCTACTTGTTGGGGTAGTTTTAACTGACACATAACAAGCACATAACAAGAAGGCTTGATGTAAACAAACTCAGATTACCTCTAATGTGGGCATTGATGATGTTTTAATTCATAAGTGCTTCCCTTTGGGATTGTCTTGGTTCTGTTAGGTCATCTTTTACACTGTCACTGTTATTTAATTGATTAGTGTAAAAACAATAACTCAATCTTGATGGAAAGATACTTTAGTATATTCATTTGTGGTAAAAAAAAAAAAAAAAAGAAAAGAATAAAGAAAAGCACCAGCCAACTAATCAAATGCAAATGGCTTGAATTTAATGTGATGGTGAGCAATGTGTGAAGTAACAATGAAACTACCATAATGGCCCAGGACAGAACTACAACGACCCAGGACGGAGTTGTTTTGTTCACATTCCCTATATATGGTGTTCACAATTCTTGGTAGTCATAGCATGCCTACTAGCTGAGGGAGGACACCAGTCAGAGCAGTAGGTAAGAGATCAAGCTGGGGAAAGTAGAATGTTTAAACTTTTGTCACTATTATTACTTTAACTTTAGCACTGACTTGACCTTTTAATTCAGTAAGTGCTACTTGTTGGGGTAGTTGTAATTGACCAGTGCACATGATAAGTCATGTTTGATGAAAATATACTCAATCTAACTCATTTAGTTTTAGCATAGAAGAGTAGTTTTGTATTGACTCGTGCACATACAAAGAACACATGCTCAATAGAAGAAAACAAGCTCAGACTACCTCAAATGGAGGCAGTGATGATGTTTAAATTCATAAGTGCATCTCTTTGGGGTTGTCTTGGCTCTGTATTGTCATCTTCAATCATTTGTCACTATTATTACTTTAACTTTAGCACTGACTTGTCCTTTTAATTCAGTAAGTGCTACTTGTTGGGGTAGTTTTAATTGACTAGTGCACCTACCAAGAACTCAGCCATGAAGGGTAGAATCTCATTGCATTCTGTCACTATTATTACTTTAACTTTAGCACTGACTTGTCCTTTAAATTCAGTAAGTGCTACTTGTTGGGGTAGTTTTAACTGACACATAACAAGCACATAACAAGAAGGCTTGATGTAAACAAACTCAGATTACCTCTAATGGGGGCATTGATGATGTTTTAATTCATAAGTGCTTCCCTTTGGGGTTGTCTTGGTTCTGTTAGGTCATCTTTTACACTTTCACTGTTATTTAATTGATTAGTGTAAAAACAATAACTCAATCTTGATGGAAAGAGATTTTAGTGTCTTCATTTGTGGTAAAAAAAAAAGAAAAGCACCAGCCAACTAATCAAATGCAAATGGCTTGAATTTAATGTGATGGTGAGCAATGTGTGAAGTAACAATGAAACTACCATAATGGCCCAGGACAGAACTACAACGACCCAGGACGGAGTTGTTTTGTTCACATTCCCTATATATGGTGTTCACAATTCTTGGCAGTCATAGCATGCCTACTAGCTGAGGGAGGACACCAGTCAGAGCAGTAGGTAAGAGATCAAGCTGGGGAAAGTAGAATGTTTAAACTTTTGTCACTATTATTACTTTAACTTTAGCACTGACTTGACCTTTTAATTCAGTAAGTGCTACTTGTTGGGGTAGTTGTAATTGACCAGTGCACATGATAAGTCATGTTTGATGAAAATATACTCAATCTAACTCATTTAGTTTTAGCATAGAAGAGTAGTTTTGTATTGACTCGTGCACATACAAAGAACACTTGCTCAATAGAAGAAAACAAGCTCAGACTACCTCAAATGGAGGCAGTGATGATGTTTAAATTCATAAGTGCATCTCTTTGGGGTTGTCTTGGCTCTGTATTGTCTTCTTCAATCATTTGTCACTATTATTACTTTAACTTTAGCACTGACTTGTCCTTTTAATTCAGTAAGTGCTACTTGTTGGGGTAGTTTTAATTGACTAGTGCACCTACCAAGAACTCAGCCATGAAGGGTAGAATCTCATTGCATTCTGTCACTATTATTACTTTAACTTTAGCACTGACTTGTCCTTTAAATTCAGTAAGTGCTACCTGTTGGGGTAGTTTTAACTGACACATAACAAGCACATAACAAGAAGGCTTGATGTAAACAAACTCAGATTACCTCTAATATGGGCATTGATGATGTTTTAATTCATAAGTGCTTCCCTTTGGGGTTGTCTTGGTTCTGTTAGGTCATCTTTTACACTTTCACTGTTATTTAATTGATTAGTGTAAAAACAATAACTCAATCTTGATGGAAAGAGATTTTAGTGTCTTCCTTTGTGGTAAAAAAAAAAAAAGAAAAGCACCAGCCAACTAATCAAATGCAAATGGCTTGAATTTAAATGTGATGGTGAGCAATGTGTGAAGTACCAATGAAACTACCATAATGGCCCAGGACAGAACTACAACGACCCAGGACGGAGTTGTTTTGTTCACATTCCCTATATATGGTGTTCACAATTCTTGGCAGTCATAGCATGCCTACTAGCTGAGGGAGGACACCAGTCAGAGCAGTAGGTAAGAGATCAAGCTGGGGAAAGTAGAATGTTTAAACTTTTGTCACTATTATTACTTTAACTTTAGCACTGACTTGACCTTTTAATTCAGTAAGTGCTACTTGTTGGGGTAGTTGTAATTGACCAGTGCACATGATAAGTCATGTTTGATGAAAATAAACTCAATCTAACTCATTTAGTTTTAGCATAGAAGAGTAGTTTTGTATTGACTCGTGCACATACAAAGAACACATGCTCAATGGAAGCAAACACGCTCAGACTACCTCAAATGGAGGCAGTGATGATGTTTAAATTCATAAGTGCATCTATTTGGGGTTGTCTTGGCTCTGTATTGTCATCTTCTATCATTTGTCACTATTATTACTTTAACTTTAGCACTGACTTGCCCTTTTAATTCAGTAAGTGCTACTTTTTGGGGTAGTTTTAATTGACTAGTGCACCTACCAAGAACTCAGCCATGAAGGGTAGAATCTCATTGCATTCTGTCACTATTATTACTTTAACTTTAGCACTGACTTGTCCTTTAAATTCAGTAAGTGCTACTTGTTGGGGTAGTTTTAACTGACACATAACAAGCACATAACAAGAAGGCTTGATGTAAACAAACTCAGATTACCTCTAATGGGGGCATTGATGATGTTTTAATTCATAAGTGCTTCCCTTTGGGGTTGTCTTGGTTCTGTTAGGTCATCTTTTACACTTTCACTGTTATTTAATTGATTAGTGTAAAAACAATAACTCAATCTTGATGGAAAGAGATTTTAGTGTCTTCATTTGTGGTAAAAAAAAAAAAGAAAAGCACCAGCCAACTAATCAAATGCAAATGGCTTGAATTTAATGTGATGGTGAGCAATGTGTGAAGTAACAATGAAACTACCATAATGGCCCAGGACAGAACTACAACGACCCAGGACGGAGTTGTTTTGTTCACATTCCCTATATATGGTGTTCACAATTCTTGGCAGTCATAGCATGCCTACTAGCTGAGGGAGGACACCAGTCAGAGCAGTAGGTAAGAGATCAAGCTGGGGAAAGTAGAATGTTTAAACTTTTGTCACAATTATTACTTTAACTTTAGCACTGACTTGACCTTTTAATTCAGTAAGTGCTACTTGTTGGGGTAGTTGTAATTGACCAGTGCACATGATAAGTAATGTTTGATGAAAATATACTCAATCTAACTCATTTAGTTTTAGCATAGAAGAGTAGTTTTGTATTGACTCGTGCACATACAAAGAACACATGCTCAATAGAAGAAAACAAGCTCAGACTACCTCAAATGGAGGCAGTGATGATGTTTAAATTCATAAGTGCATCTCTTTGGGGTTGTCTTGGCTCTGTATTGTCATCTTCAATCATTTGTCACTAGTATTACTTTAACTTTAGCACTGACTTGTCCTTTTAATTCAGTAAGTGCTACTTGTTGGGGTAGTTTTAATTGACTAGTGCACCTACCAAGAACTCAGCCATGAAGGGTAGAATCTCATTGCATTCTGTCACTATTATTACTTTAACTTTAGCACTGACTTGTCCTTTAAATTCAGTAAGTGATACTTGTTGGGGTAGTTTTAACTGACACATAACAAGCACATAACAAGAAGGCTTGATGTAAACAAACTCAGATTACCTCTAATGGGGGCATTGATGATGTTTTAATTCATAAGTGCTTCCCTTTGGGGTTGTCTTGGTTCTGTTATGTCATCTTTTACACTTTCACTGTTATTTAATTGATTAGTGTAAAAACAATAACTCAATCTTGATGGAAAGAGACTTTAGTGTCTTCATTTGTGGTGCACATACAAAGAACACATGCTCAATGGAAGCAAACACGCTCAGACTACCTCAAATGGAGGCAGTGATGATGTTTAAATTCATAAGTGCATCTATTTGGGGTTGTCTTGGCTCTGTATTGTCATCTTCTATAATTTGTCACTATTATTACTTTAACTTTAGCACTGACATGCCCTTTTAATTCAGTAAGTGCTACTTGTTGGGGTAGTTTTAATTGACTAGTGCACCTACCAAGAACTCAGCCATGAAGGGTAAATCAAATGCAAATGGCTTGAATTTAATGTGATGGTGAGCAATGTTTGAAGTAACAATGAAACTACCATAATGGCCCAGGACAGAACTACAACGACCCAGGACGGAGTTGTTTTGTTCACATTCCCTATATATGGTGTTCACAATTCTTGGCAGTCATAGCATGCCTACTAGCTGAGGGAGGACACCAGTCAGAGCAGTAGGTAAGAGATCAAGCTGGGGAAAGTAGAATGTTTAAACTTTTGTCACTATTATTACTTTAACTTTAGCACTGACTTGACCTTTTAATTCAGTAAGTGCTACTTGTTGGGGTTTGGGGTTGTCTTGGTTCTGTTAGGTCATCCTTTACACTTTCACTGTTATTTAATTGATTAGTGTAAAAACAATAACTCAATCTTGATGGAAAGAGACTTTAGTGTCTTCATTTGTGGTGCACATACAAAGAACACATGCTCAATGGAAGCAAACACGCTCAGACTACCTCAAATGGAGGCAGTGATGATGTTTAAATTCATAAGTGCATCTATTTGGGGTTGTCTTGGCTCTGTATTGTCATCTTCTATCATTTGTCACTATTATTACTTTAACTTTAGCACTGACTTGTCCTTTTAATTCAGTAAGTGCTACTTGTTGGGGTAGTTTTAATTGACTAGTGCACCTACCAAGAACTCAGCCATGAAGGGTAGAATCTCATTGCATTCTGTCACTATTATTACTTTAACTTTAGCACTGACTTGTCCTTTAAATTCAGTAAGTGCTACTTGTTGGGGTAGTTTTAACTGACACATAACAAGCACATAACAAGAAGGCTTGATGTAAACAAACTCAGATTACCTCTAATGGGGGCATTGATGATGTTTTAATTCATAAGTGCTTCCCTTTGGGGTTGTCTTGGTTCTGTTAGGTCATCTTTTACACTTTCACTGTTATTTAATTGATTAGTGTAAAAACAATAACTCAATCTTGATGGAAAGAGATTTTAGTGTCTTCATTTGTGGTAAAAAAAAAAAAGAAAAGCACCAGCCAACTAATCAAATGCAAATGGCTTGAATTTAATGTGATGGTGAGCAATGTGTGAAGTAACAATGAAACTACCATAATGGCCCAGGACAGAACTAAAACGACCCAAGACGGAGTTGTTTTGTTCACATTCCCTATATATGGTGTTCACAATTCTTGGCAGTCATAGCATGCCTACTAGCTGAGGGAGGACACCAGTCAGAGCAGTAGGTAAGAGATCAAGCTGGGGAAAGTAGAATGTTTAAACTTTTGTCACTATTATTACTTTAACTTTAGCACTGACTTGACCTTTTAATTCAGTAAGTGCTACTTGTTGGGGTAGTTGTAATTGACCAGTGCACATGATAAGTCATGTTTGATGAAAATATACTCAATCTAACTCATTTAGTTTTAGCATAGAAGAGTAGTTTTGTATTGACTCGTGCACATACAAAGAACACATGCTCAATAGAAGAAAACAAGCTCAGACTACCTCAAATGGAGGCAGTGATGATGTTTAAATTCATAAGTGCATCTCTTTGGGGTTGTCTTGGCTCTGTATTGTCATCTTCAATCATTTGTCACTATTATTACTTTAACTTTAGCACTGACTTGTCCTTTTAATTCAGTAAGTGCTACTTGTTGGGGTAGTTTTAATTGACTAGTGCACCTACCAATAACTCAGCCATGAAGGGTAGAATCTCATTGCATTCTGTCACTATTATTACTTTAACTTTAGCACTGACTTGTCCTTTAAATTCAGTAAGTGCTACTTGTTGGGGTAGTTTTAACTGACACATAACAAGCACATAACAAGAAGGCTTGATGTAAACAAACTCAGATTACCTCTAATGGGGGCATTGATGATGTTTTAATTCATAAGTGCTTCCCTTTGGGGTTGTCTTGGTTCTGTTAGGTCATCTTTTACACTTTCACTGTTATTTAATTGATTAGTGTAAAAACAATAACTCAATCTTGATGGAAAGAGATTTTAGTGTCTTCATTTGTGGTAAAAAAAAAAAAGAAAAGCACCAGCCAACTAATCAAATGCAAATGGCTTGAATTTAATGTGATGGTGAGCAATGTGTGAAGTAACAATGAAACTACCATAATGGCCCAGGACAGAACTACAACGACCCAGGACGGAGTTGTTTTGTTCACATTCCCTATATATGGTGTTCACAATTCTTGGCAGTCATAGCATGCCTACTAGCTGAGGGAGGACACCAGTCAGAGCAGTAGGTAAGAGATCAAGCTGGGGAAAGTAGAATGTTTAAACTTTTGTCACTATTATTACTTTAACTTTAGCACTGACTTGACCTTTTAATTCAGTAAGTGCTACTTGTTGGGGTAGTTGTAATTGACCAGTGCACATGATAAGTCATGTTTGATGAAAATATACTCAATCTAACTCATTTAGTTTTAGCATAGAAGAGTAGTTTTGTATTGACTCGTGCACATACAAAGAACACATGCTCAATAGAAGAAAACAAGCTCAGACTACCTCAAATGGAGGCAGTGATGATGTTTAAATTCATAAGTGCATCTCTTTGGGGTTGTCTTGGCTCTGTATTGTCATCTTCAATCATTTGTCACTATTATTACTTTAACTTTAGCACTGACTTGTCCTTTTAATTCAGTAAGTGCTACTTGTTGGGGTAGTTTTAATTGACTAGTGCACCTACCAAGAACTCAGCCATGAAGGGTAGAATCTCATTGTATTCTGTCACTATTATTACTTTAACTTTAGCACTGACTTGTCCTTTAAATTCAGTAAGTGCTACTTGTTGGGGTAGTTTTAACTGACACATAACAAGCACATAACAAGAAGGCTTGATGTAAACAAACTCAGATTACCTCTAATGGGGGCATTGATTATGTTTTAATTCATAAGTGCTTCCCTTTGGGGTTGTCTTGGTTCTGTTAGGTCATCTTTTACACTTTCACTGTTATTTAATTGATTAGTGTAAAAACAATAACTCAATCTTGATGGAAAGAGATTTTAGTGTCTTCATTTGTGGTAAAAAAAAAAAGAAAAGCACCAGCCAACTAATCAAAGGCAAATGGCTTGAATTTAATGTGATGGTGAGCAATGTGTGAAGTAACAATGAAACTACCATAATGGCCCAGGACAGAACTACAACGACACAGGACGGAGTTTTTTTGTTCACATTCCCTATATATGGTGTTCACAATTCTTGGCAGTCATAGCATGCCTACTAGCTGAGGGAGGACACCAGTCAGAGCAGTAGGTAAGAGATCAAGCTGGGGAAAGTAGAATGTTTAAACTTTTGTCACTATTATTACTTTAACTTTAGCACTGACTTGACCTTTTAATTCAGTAAGTGCTACTTGTTGGGGTAGTTGTAATTGACCAGTGCACATGATAAGTCATGTTTGATGAAAATATACTCAATCTAACTCATTTAGTTTTAGCATAGAAGAGTAGTTTTGTATTGACTCGTGCACATACAAAGAACACATGCTCAATAGAAGAAAACAAGCTCAGACTACCTCAAATGGAGGCAGTGATGATGTTTAAATTCATAAGTGCATCTCTTTGGGGTTGTCTTGGCTCTGTATTGTCATCTTCAATCATTTGTCACTATTATTACTTTAACTTTAGCACTGACTTGTCCTTTTAATTCAGTAAGTGCTACTTGTTGGGGTAGTTTTAATTGACTAGTGCACCTACCAAGAACTCAGCCATGAAGGGTAGAATCTCATTGCATTCTGTCACTATTATTACTTTAACTTTAGCACTGACTTGTCCTTTTAATTCAGTAAGTGCTACTTGTTGCGGTAGTTTTAATTGACTAGTGCACCTACCAAGAACTCAGCCATGAAGGGTAGAATCTCATTGCATTCTGTCACTATTATTACTTTAACTTTAGCACTGACTTGTCCTTTAAATTCAGTAAGTGCTACTTGTTGGGGTAGTTTTAACTGACACATAACAAGCACATAACAAGAAGGCTTGATGTAAACAAACTCAGATTACCTCTAATGGGGGCATTGATGATGTTTTAATTCATAAGTGCTTCCCTTTGGGGTTGTCTTGGTTCTGTTAGGTCATCTTTTACACTTTCACTGTTATTTAATTGATTAGTGTAAAAACAATAACTCAATCTTGATGGAAAGAGATTTTAGTGTCTTCATTTGTGGTAAAAAAAAAAAGAAAAGCACCAGCCAACTAATCAAATGCAAATGGCTTGAATTTAAATGTGATGGTGAGCAATGTGTGAAGTACCAATGAAACTACCATAATGGCCCAGGACACTGACTTGTCACACTGACTTGTCCTTTAAATTCAGTAAGTGATACTTGTTGGGGTAGTTTTAACTGACACATAACAAGCACATAACAAGAAGGCTTGATGTAAACAAACTCAGATTACCTCTAATGGGGGCATTGATGATGTTTTAATTCATAAGTGCTTCCCTTTGGGGTTGTCTTGGTTCTGTTATGTCATCTTTTACACTTTCACTGTTATTTAATTGATTAGTGTAAAAACAATAACTCAATCTTGATGGAAAGAGACTTTAGTGTCTTCATTTGTGGTGCACATACAAAGAACACATGCTCAATGGAAGCAAACACGCTCAGACTACCTCAAATGGAGGCAGTGATGATGTTTAAATTCATAAGTGCATCTATTTGGGGTTGTCTTGGCTCTGTATTGTCATCTTCTATAATTTGTCACTATTATTACTTTAACTTTAGCACTGACATGTCCTTTTAATTCAGTAAGTGCTTCTTGTTGGGGTAGTTTTAATTGACTAGTGCACCTACCAAGAACTCAGCCATGAAGGGTAAATCAAATGCAAATGGCTTGAATTTAATGTGATGGTGAGCAATGTTTGAAGTAACAATGAAACTACCATAATGGCCCAGGACAGAACTACAACGACCCAGGACGGAGTTGTTTTGTTCACATTCCCTATATATGGTGTTCACAATTCTTGGCAGTCATAGCATGCCTACTAGCTGAGGGAGGACACCAGTCAGAGCAGTAGGTAAGAGATCAAGCTGGGGAAAGTAGAATGTTTAAACTTTTGTCACTATTATTACTTTAACTTTAGCACTGACTTGACCTTTTAATTCAGTAAGTGCTACTTGTTGGGGTTTGGGGTTGTCTTGGTTCTGTTAGGTCATCCTTTACACTTTCACTGTTATTTAATTGATTAGTGTAAAAACAATAACTCAATCTTGATGGAAAGAGACTTTAGTGTCTTCATTTGTGGTGCACATACAAAGAACACATGCTCAATGGAAGCAAACACGCTCAGACTACCTCAAATGGAGGCAGTGATGATGTTTAAATTCATAAGTGCATCTATTTGGGGTTGTCTTGGCTCTGTATTGTCATCTTCTATCATTTGTCACTATTATTACTTTAACTTTAGCACTGACTTGTCCTTTTAATTCAGTAAGTGCTACTTGTTGGGGTAGTTTTAATTGACTAGTGCGCCTACCAAGAACTCAGCCATGAAGGGTAGAATCTCATTGCATTCTGTCACTATTATTACTTTAACTTTAGCACTGACTTGTCCTTTAAATTCAGTAAGTGCTACTTGTTGGGGTAGTTTTAACTGACACATAACAAGCACATAACAAGAAGGCTTGATGTAAACAAACTCAGATTACCTCTAATGGGGGCATTGATGATGTTTTAATTCATAAGTGCTTCCCTTTGGGGTTGTCTTGGTTCTGTTAGGTCATCTTTTACACTTTCACTGTTATTTAATTGATTAGTGTAAAAACAATAACTCAATCTTGATGGAAAGAGATTTTAGTGTCTTCATTTGTGGTAAAAAAAAAAAAGAAAAGCACCAGCCAACTAATCAAATGCAAATGGCTTGAATTTAATGTGATGGTGAGCAATGTGTGAAGTAACAATGAAACTACCATAATGGCCCAGGACAGAACTAAAACGACCCAGGACGGAGTTGTTTTGTTCACATTCCCTATATATGGTGTTCACAATTCTTGGCAGTCATAGCATGCCTACTAGCTGAGGGAGGACACCAGTCAGAGCAGTAGGTAAGAGATCAAGCTGGGGAAAGTAGAATGTTTAAACTTTTGTCACTATTATTACTTTAACTTTAGCACTGACTTGACCTTTTAATTCAGTAAGTGCTACTTGTTGGGGTAGTTGTAATTGACCAGTGCACATGATAAGTCATGTTTGATGAAAATAAACTCAATCTAACTCATTTAGTTTTAGCATAGAAGAGTAGTTTTGTATTGACTCGTGCACATACAAAGAACACATGCTTAATGGAAGAAAACACGCTCAGACTACCTCAAATGGAGGCAGTGATGATGTTTAAATTCATAAGTGCATCTATTTGGGGTTGTCTTGGCTCTGTATTGTCATCTTCTATCATTTGTCACTATTATTACTTTAACTTTAGCACTGACTTGTCCTTTTAATTCAGTAAGTGCTACTTGTTGGGGTAGTTTTAATTGACTAGTGCACCTACCAAGAACTCAGCCATGAAGGGTAGAATCTCATTGCATTCTGTCACTATTATTACTTTAACTTTAGCACTGACTTGTCCTTTAAATTCAGTAAGTGCTACTTGTTGGGGTAGTTTTAACTGACACATAACAAGCACATAACAAGAAGGCTTGATGTAAACAAACTCAGATTACCTCTAATGGGGGCATTGATGATGTTTTAATTCATAAGTGCTTCCCTTTGGGGTTGTCTTGGTTCTGTTAGGTCATCTTTTACACTTTCACTGTTATTTAATTGATTAGTGTAAAAACAATAACTCAATCTTGATGGAAAGAGATTTTAGTGTCTTCATTTGTGGTAAAAAAAAAAGAAAAGCACCAGCCAACTAATCAAATGCAAATGGCTTGAATTTAATGGGACGGAGTTGTTTTGTTCACATTCCCTATATATGGTGTTCACATTCTTGGCAGTCATAGCATGCCTACTAGCTGAGGGAGGACACCAGTCAGAGCAGTAGGTAAGAGATCAAGCTGGGGAAAGTAGAATGTTTAAACTTTTGTCACTATTATTACTTTAACTTTAGCACTGACTTGACCTTGTAATTCAGTAAGTGCTACTTGTTGGGGTAGTTGTACTTGACCAGTGCACATGATAAGTCATGTTTGATGAAAATAAACTCAATCTAACTCATTTAGTTTTAGCATAGAAGAGTAGTTTTGTATTGACTCGTGCACATACAAAGAACACATGCTCAATGGAAGCAAACACGCTCAGACTACCTCAAATGGAGGCAGTGATGATGTTTAAATTCATAAGTGCATCTATTTGGGGTTGTCTTGGCTCTGTATTGTCATCTTCTATCATTTGTCACTATTATTACTTTAACTTTAGCACTGACTTGTCCTTTTAATTCAGTAAGTGCTACTTGTTGGGGTAGTTTTAATTGACTAGTGCACCTACCAAGAACTCAGCCATGAAGGGTAGAATCTCATTGCATTCTGTCACTATTATTACTTTAACTTTAGCACTGACTTGTCCTTTAAATTCAGTAAGTGCTACTTGTTGGGGTAGTTTTAACTGACACATAACAAGCACATAACAAGAAGGCTTGATGTAAACAAACTCAGATTACCTCTAATGGGGGCATTGATGATGTTTTAATTCATAAGTGCTTCCCTTTGGGGTTGTCTTGGTTCTGTTAGGTCATCTTTTACACTTTCACTGTTATTTAATTGATTAGTGTAAAAACAATAACTCAATCTTGATGGAAAGATATTTTAGTGTCTTCATTTGTGGTAAAAAAAAAAAAAAGAAAAGCACCAGCCAACTAATCAAATGCAAATGGCTTGAATTTAATGTGATGGTGAGCAATGTGTGAAGTACCAATGAAACTACCATAATGGCCCAGGACAGAACTACAACGACCCAGGACGGAGTTGTTTTGTTCACATTCCCTATATATGGTGTTCACAATTCTTGGCAGTCATAGCATGCCTACTAGCTGAGGGAGGACACCAGTCAGAGCAGTAGGTAAGAGATCAAGCTGGGGAAAGTAGAATGTTTAAACTTTTGTCACTATTATTACTTTAACTTTAGCACTGACTTGACCTTTTAATTCAGTAAGTGCTACTTGTTGGGGTAGTTGTAATTGACCAGTGCACATGATAAGTCATGTTTGATGAAAATAAACTCAATCTAACTCATTTAGTTTTAGCATAGAAGAGTAGTAGAACACATGCTCAATGGAAGCAAACACGCTCAGACTACCTCAAATGGAGGCAGTGATGATGTTTAAATTCATAAGTGCATCTCTGTGGGGTTGTCTTGGCTCTGTATTGTCATCTTCTATCATTTGTCACTATTATTACTTTAACTTTAGCACTGACTTGTCCTTTTAATTCAGTAAGTGCTACTTGTTGGGGTAGTTTTAATTGACTAGTGCACCCACCAAGAACTCAGCCATGAAGTGTAGAATCTCATTGCATTCTGTCACTATTATTACTTTAACTTTAGTACTGACTTGTCCTTTAAATTCAGTAAGTGCTACTTGTTGGGGTAGTTTTAACTGACACATAACAAGCACATAACAAGAAGGCTTGATGTAAACAAACTCAGATTACCTCTAATGTGGGCATTGATGATGTTTTAATTCATAAGTGCTTCCCTTTGGGGTTGTCTTGGTTCTGTTAGGTCATCTTTTACACTTTCACTGTTATTTAATTGATTAGTGTAAAAACAATAACCCAATCTTGATGGAAAGAGACTTCATTTGTGGTAAAAAACAACAAAAAAAAAGAATAAAGAAAAGCACCAGCTAACTAATCAAATGCAAATGGCTTGAATTTAATGTGATGGTGAGCAATGTGTGAAGTACCAATGAAACTACCATAATGGCCCAGGACAGAACTACAACGACCCAGGACAGAGTTGTTTTGTTCACATTCCCTATATATGGTGTCCACAATTCTTGCCAGTCATAGCATGCCTACTAGCTGAGGGAGGACACCAGTCAGAGCAGTAGGTAAGAGATCAAGCTGGGGAAAGTAGAATGTTTAAACTTTTGTCACTATTATTACTTTAACTTTAGCACTGACTTGACCTTTTAATTCAGTAAGTGCTACTTGTTGGGGTAGTTGTAATTGACCAGTGCACATGATAAGTCATGTTTGATGAAAATAAACTCAATCTAACTCATTTAGTTTTAAATCTCAATCTTGATGGAAATAGACTTTGGTATCTCCATTTGTGGTAAAAAAAAAAAAAAGAATAAAGAAAAGCACCAGCCAACTAATCAAATGCAAATGGCTTGAATTTAATGTGATGGTGAGCAATGTGTGAAGTACCAATGAAACTACCATAAAGGCCCAGGACAGAACTACAACGACCCAGGACAGAGTTGTTTTGTTCACATTCCCTATATATGGTGTTCACAATTCTTGGCAGTCATAGCATGCCTACTAGCTGAGGGAAGACACCAGTCAGAGCAGTAGGTAAGAGATCAAGCTGGGGAAAGTAGAATGTTTAAACTTTTGTCACTATTATTACTTTAACTTTAGCACTGACTTGACCGTATAATTCAGTAAGTGCTACTTGTTGGGGTAGTTGTAATTGACCAGTGCACATGATAAGTCATGTTTGATGAAAATAAACTCAATCTAACTCATTTAGTTTTAGCATAGAAGAGTAGTAGAACACATGCTCAATGGAAGCAAACACGCTCAGACTACCTCAAATGGAGGCAGTGATGATGTTTAAATTCATAAGTGCATCTCTTTGGGGTTGTCTTGGCTCTGTATTGTCATCTTCTATCATTTGTCACTATTATTACTTTAACTTTAGCACTGACTTGTCCTTTTAATTCAGTAAGTGCTACTTGTTGGGGTAGTTTTAATTGACTAGTGCACCCACCAAGAACTCAGCCATGAAGTGTAGAATCTCATTGCATTCTGTCACTATTATTACTTTAACTTTAGTACTGACTTGTCCTTTAAATTCAGTAAGTGCTACTTGTTGGGGTAGTTTTAACTGACACATAACAAGCACATAACAAGAAGGCTTGATGTAAACAAACTCAGATTACCTCTAATGTGGGCATTGATGATGTTTTAATTCATAAGTGCTTCCCTTTGGGGTTGTCTTGGTTCTGTTAGGTCATCTTTTACACTGTCACTGTTATTTAATTGATTAGTGTAAAAACAATAACTCAATCTTGATGGAAAGAGACTTTAGTATCTTCATTTGTGGTAAAAAAAAAAAAAAAAAAGAGAGAATAAAGAAAAGCACCAGCCAACTAATCAAATGCAAATAGCTTTAATTTAATGTGATGGTGAGCAATGTGTGAAGTACCAATGAAACTACCATAATGGCCCAGGACAGAACTACAACGACCCAGGACAGAGTTGTTTTGTTCACATTCCCTATATATGGTGTCCACAATTCTTGCCAGTCATAGCATGCCTACTAGCTGAGGGAGGACACCAGTCAGAGCAGTAGGTAAGAGATCAAGCTGGGGAAAGTAGAATGTTTAAACTTTTGTCACTATTATTACTTTAACTTTAGCACTGACTTGACCTTTTAATTCAGTAAGTGCTACTTGTTGGGGTAGTTGTAATTGACCAGTGCACATGATAAGTCATGTTTGGTGAAAATAAACTCAATCTAACTCATTTAGTTTTAGCATAGAAGAATAGTTTTGTATTGACTCGTGCACATACAAAGAACACATGCTCAATGGAAGCAAACAAGCTCAGACTACCTCAAATGGAGGCAGTGATGATGTTTAAATTCATAAGTGCATCTCTTTGGGGTTGTCTTGGCTCTGTATTGTCATCTTCTATCATTTGTCACTATTATTACTTTAACTTTAGCACTGACTTGTCCTTTTAATTCAGTAAGTGCTACTTGTTGGGGTAGTTTTAATTGACTAGTGCACCTACCAAAAACTCAGCCATGAAGGGTAGAATCTCATTGCATTCTGTCACTATTATTACTTTAACTTTAGCACTGACTTGTCCTTTAAATTCAGTAAGTGCTACTTGTTGGGGTAGTTTTAACTGACACATAACAAGCACATAGCAAGAAGGCTTGATGTAAACAAACTCAGATTACCTCTAATGGGGGCATTGATGATGTTTTAATTCATAAGTGCTTCCCTTTGGGGTTGTCTTGGTTCTGTTAGGTCATCTTTTACATTTTAGCACTGTCACTGTTATTTAATTGATTAGTGTAAAAACAATAACCCAATCTTGATTGAAAGAGACTTTGGTATCTTCATTTGTGGTAAAAAAAAAAAAAAAAAGAATAAAGAAAAGCACCAGCCAACTAATCAAATGCAAATGGCTTGAATTTAATGTGATGGTGAGCAATGTGTGAAGTACCAATGAAACTACCATAATGGCCCAGGACAGAACTACAACGACCCAGGACAGAGTTGTTTTGCTCACATTCCCTATATATATGGTGTTCACAATTCTTGGCAGTCATAGCATGCCTACTAGCTGAGGGAGGACACCAGTCAGAGCAGTAGGTAAGAGATCAAGCTGGGGAAAGTAGAATGTTTACACTTTTGTCACTATTATTACTTTAACTTTAGCACTGACTTGACCTTTTAATTCAGTAAGTGCTACTTGTTGGGGTAGTTGTAATTGACCAGTGCACATGATAAGTCATGTTTGATGAAAATAAACTCAATCTAACTCATTTAGTTTTAGCATAGAAGAGTAGTAGAACACATGCTCAATGGAAGCAAACACGCTCAGACTACCTCAAATGGAGGCAGTGATGATGTTTAAATTCATAAGTGCATCTCTTTGGGGTTGTCTTGGCTCTGTATTGTCATCTTCTATCATTTGTCACTATTATTACTTTAACTTTAGCACTGACTTGTCCTTTTAATTCAGTAAGTGCTACTTGTTGGGGTAGTTTTAATTGACTAGTGCACCCACCAAGAACTCAGCCATGAAGTGTAGAATCTCATTGCATTCTGTCACTATTATTACTTTAGTACTGACTTGTCCTTTAAATTCAGTAAGTGCTACTTGTTGGGGTAGTTTTAACTGACACATAACAAGCACATAACAAGAAGGCTTGATGTAAACAAACTCAGATTACCTCTAATGTGGGCATTGATGATGTTTTAATTCATAAGTGCTTCCCTTTGGGGTTGTCTTGGTTCTGTTAGGTCATCTTTTACACTTTAGCACTGTCACTGTTATTTAATTGATTAGTGTAAAAACAATAACTCAATCTTGATGGAAAGAGACTTTAGTATCTTCATTTGTGGTAAAAAAAAAAAGAGAGAATAAAGAAAAGCACCAGCCAACTAATCAAATGCAAATAGCTTGAATTTAATGTGATGGTGAGCAATGTGTGAAGTACCAATGAAACTACCATAATGGCCCAGGACAGAACTACAACGACCCAGGACAGAGTTGTTTTGCTCACATTCCCTATATATGGTGTTCACAATTCTTGGCAGTCATAGCATGCCTACTAGCTGAGGGAGGACACCAGTCAGAGCAGTAGGTAAGAGATCAAGATGGGGAAAGTAGAATGTTTACACTTTTGTCACTATTATTACTTTAACTTTAGCACTGACTTGACCTTTTAATTCAGTAAGTGCTACTTGTTGGGGTAGTTGTAATTGACCAGTGCACATGATAAGTCATGTTTGATGAAAATAAACTCAATCTAACTCATTTAGTTTTAGCATAGAAGAGTAGTAGAACACATGCTCAATGGAAGCAAACACGCTCAGACTACCTCAAATGGAGGCAGTGATGATGTTTAAATTCATAAGTGCATCTCTTTGGGGTTGTCTTGGCTCTGTATTGTCATCTTCTATCATGTGTCACTATTATTACTTTAACTTTAGCACTGACTTGTCCTTTTAATTCAGTAAGTGCTACTTGTTGGGGTAGTTTTAATTGACTAGTGCACCCACCAAGAACTCAGCCATGAAGTGTAGAATCTCATTGCATTCTGTCACTATTATTACTTTAGTACTGACTTGTCCTTTAAATTCAGTAAGTGCTACTTGTTGGGGTAGTTTTAACTGACACATAACAAGCACATAACAAGAAGGCTTGATGTAAACAAACTCAGATTACCTCTAATGTGGGCATTGATGATGTTTTAATTCATAAGTGCTTCCCTTTGGGGTTGTCTTGGTTCTGTTAGGTCATCTTTTACACTGTCACTGTTATTTAATTGATTAGTGTAAAAACAATAACTCAATCTTGATGGAAAGAGACTTTAGTATCTTCATTTGTGGTAAAAAATAAAAAAAAAGAGAATAAAGAAAAGCACCAGCCAACTAATCAAATGCAAATGGCTTGAATTTAATGTGATGGTGAGCAATGTGTGAAGTACCAATGAAACTACCATAATGGCCCAGGACAGAACTACAACGACCCAGGACAGAGTTGTTTTGTTCACATTCCCTATATATGGTGTCCACATTTCTTGCCAGTCATAGCATGCCTACTAGCTGAGGGAGGACACCAGTCAGAGCAGTAGGTAAGAGATCAAGCTGGGGAAAGTAGAATGTTTAAACTTTTGTCACTATTATTACTTTAACTTTAGCACTGACTTGACCTTTTAATTCAATAAGTGCTACTTGTTGGGGTAGTTGTAATTGACCAGTGCACATGATAAGTCATGTTTGATGAAAATAAACTCAATCTAACTCATTTAGTTTTAGCATAGAAGAGTAGTAGAACACATGCTCAATGGAAGCAAACACGCTCAGACTACCTCAAATGGAGGCAGTGATGATGTTTAAATTCATAAGTGCATCTCTTTGGGGTTGTCTTGGCTCTGTATTGTCATCTTCTATCATTTGTCACTATTATTACTTTAACTTTAGCACTGACTTGTCCTTTTAATTCAGTAAGTGCTACTTGTTGGGGTAGTTTTAATTGACTAGTGCACCTACCAAAAACTCAGCCATGAAGGGTAGAATCTCATTGCATTCTGTCACTATTATTACTTTAACTTTAGCACTGACTTGTCCTTTAAATTCAGTAAGTGCTACTTGTTGGGGTAGTTTTAACTGACACATAACAAGCACATAACAAGAAGGCTTGATGTAAACAAACTCAGATTACCTCTAATGTGGGCATTGATGGTGTTTTAATTCATAAGTGCTTCCCTTTGGGGTTGTCTTCGTTCTGTTAGGTCATCTTTTACACTGTCACTGTTATTTAATTGATTAGTGTAAAAACAATAACTCAATCTTGATGGAAAGAGACTTTAGTATCTTCATTTGTGGTAAAAAAAAATAAAAAAAAAAGAGAATAAAGAAAAGCACCAGCCAACTAATCAAATGCAAATGGCTTGAATTTAATGTGATGGTGAGCAATGTGTGAAGTACCAATGAAACTACCATAATGGCCCAGGACAGAACTACAACGACCCAGGACAGAGTTGTTTTGTTCACATTCCCTATATATGGTGTCCACAATTCTTGCCAGTCATAGCATGCCTACTAGCTGAGGGAGGACACCAGTCAGAGCAGTAGGTAAGAGATCAAGCTGGGGAAAGTAGAATGTTTAAACTTTTGTCACTATTATTACTTTAACTTTAGCACTGACTTGACCTTTTAATTCAGTAAGTGCTACTTGTTGGGGTAGTTGTAATTGACCAGTGCACATGATAAGTCATGTTTGATGAAAATAAACTCAATCTAACTCATTTAGTTTTAGCATAGAAGAATAGTTTTGTATTGACTCGTGCACATACAAAGAACACATGCTCAATGGAAGCAAACAAGCTCAGACTACCTCAAATGGAGGCAGTGATGATGTTTAAATTCATAAGTGCATCTCTTTGGGGTTGTCTTGGCTCTGTATTGTCATCTTCTATCATTTGTCACTATTATTACTTTAACTTTAGCACTGACTTGTCCTTTTAATTCAGTAAGTGCTACTTGTTGGGGTAGTTTTAATTGACTAGTGCGCCTACCAAAAACTCAGCCATGAAGGGTAGAATCTCATTGCATTCTGTCACTATTATTACTTTAACTTTAGCACTGACTTGTCCTTTAAATTCAGTAAGTGCTACTTGTTGGGGTAGTTTTAACTGACACATAACAAGCACATAGCAAGAAGGCTTGATGTAAACAAACTCAGATTACCTCTAATGGGGGCATTGATGATGTTTTAATTCATAAGTGCTTCCCTTTGGGGTTGTCTTGGTTCTGTTAGGTCATCTTTTACACTTTAGCACTGTCACTGTTATTTAATTGATTAGTGTAAAAACAATAACCCAATCTTGATGGAAAGAGACTTTGGTATCTTCATTTGTGGTAAAAAAAAAAAAAGAATAAAGAAAAGCACCAGCCAACTAATCAAATGCAAATGGCTTGAATTTAATGTGATGGTGAGCAATGTGTGAAGTACCAATGAAACTACCATAATGGCCCAGGACAGAACTACAACGACCCAGGACAGAGTTGTTTTGCTCACATTCCCTATATATGGTGTTCACAATTCTTGGCAGTCATAGCATGCCTACTAGCTGAGGGAGGACACCAGTCAGAGCAGTAGGTAAGAGATCAAGCTGGGGAAAGTAGAATGTTTACACTTTTGTCACTATTATTACTTTAACTTTAGCACTGACTTGACCTTTTAATTCAGTAAGTGCTACTTGTTGGGGTAGTTGTAATTGACCAGTGCACATGATAAGTCATGTTTGATGAAAATAAACTCAATCTAACTCATTTAGTTTTAGCATAGAAGAGTAGTAGAACACATGCTCAATGGAAGCAAACACGCTCAGACTACCTCAAATGGAGGCAGTGATGATGTTTAAATTCATAAGTGCATCTCTTTGGGGTTGTCTTGGCTCTGTATTGTCATCTTCTATCATTTGTCACTATTATTACTTTAACTTTAGCACTGACTTGTCCTTTTAATTCAGTAAGTGCTACTTGTTGGGGTAGTAATTGACTAGTGCACCCACCAAGAACTCAGCCATGAAGTGTAGAATCTCATTGCATTCTGTCACTATTATTACTTTAACTTTAGTACTGACTTGTCCTTTAAATTCAGTAAGTGCTACTTGTTGGGGTAGTTTTAACTGACACATAACAAGCACATAACAAGAAGGCTTGATGTAAACAAACTCAGATTACCTCTAATGTGGGCATTGATGATGTTTTAATTCATAAGTGCTTCCCTTTGGGGTTGTCTTGGTTCTGTTAGGTCATCTTTTACACTGTCACTGTTATTTAATTGATTAGTGTAAAAACACTCAATCTTGATGGAAAGAGACTTTAGTATCTTCATTTGTGGTAAAAAAAAAAAAAAAAGAGAATAAAGAAAAGCACCAGCCAACTAATCAAATGCAAATGGCTTGAATTTAATGTGATGGTGAGCAATGTGTGAAGTACCAATGAAACTACCATAATGGCCCAGGACAGAACTACAACGACCCAGGACAGAGTTATTTTGTTCACATTCCCTATATATGGTGTCCACATTTCTTGCCAGTCATAGCATGCCTACTAGCTGAGGGAGGACACCAGTCAGAGCAGTTGGTAAGAGATCAAGCTGGGGAAAGTAGAATGTTTAAACTTTTGTCACCATTATTACTTTAACTTTAGCACTGACTTGACCTTTTAATTCAGTAAGTGCTACTTGTTGGGGTAGTTGTAATTGACCAGTGCACATGATAAGTCATGTTTGATGAAAATAAACTCAATCTAACTCATTTAGTTTTAGCATAGAAGAATAGTTTTGTATTGACTCGTGCACATACAAAGAACACATGCTCAATGGAAGCAAACAAGCTCAGACTACCTCAAATGGAGGCAGTGATGATGTTTAAATTCATAAGTGCATCTCTTTGGGGTTGTCTTGGCTCTGTATTGTCATCTTCTATCATTTGTCACTATTATTACTTTAACTTTAGCACTGACTTGTCCTTTTAATTCAGTAAGTGCTACTTGTTGGGGTAGTTTTAATTGACTAGTGCACCTACCAAAAACTCAGCCATGAAGGGTAGAATCTCATTGCATTCTGTCACTATTATTACTTTAACTTTAGCACTGACTTGTCCTTTAAATTCAGTAAGTGCTACTTGTTGGGGTAGTTTTAACTGACACATAACAAGCACATAGCAAGAAGGCTTGATGTAAACAAACTCAGATTACCTCTAATGGGGGCATTGATGATGTTTTAATTCATAAGTGCTTCCCTTTGGGGTTGTCTTGGTTCTGTTAGGTCATCTTTTACACTTTAGCACTGTCACTGTTATTTAATTGATTAGTGTAAAAACAATAACCCAATCTTGATGGAAAGAGACTTTGGTATCTTCATTTGTGGTAAAAAAAAAAAAGAATAAAGAAAAGCACCAGCCAACTAATCAAATGCAAATGGATTGAATTTAATGTGATGGTGAGCAATGTGTGAAGTACCAATGAAACTACCATAATGGCCCAGGACAGAACTACAACGACCCAGGACAGAGTTGTTTTGTTCACATTCCCTATATATGGTGTCCACAATTCTTGCCAGTCATAGCATGCCTACTAGCTGAGGGAGGACACCAGTCAGAGCAGTAGGTAAGAGATCAAGCTGGGGAAAGTAGAATGTTTAAACTTTTGTCACTATTATTACTTTAACTTTAGCACTGACTTGACCTTTTAATTCAGTAAGTGCTACTTGTTGGGGTAGTTGTAATTGACCAGTGCACATGATAAGTCATGTTTGATGAAAATAAACTCAATCTAACTCATTTAGTTTTAGCATAGAAGAATAGTTTTGTATTGACTCGTGCACATACAAAGAACACATGCTCAATGGAAGCAAACAAGCTCAGACTACCTCAAATGGAGGCAGTGATGATGTTTAAATTCATAAGTGCATCTCTTTGGGGTTGTCTTGGCTCTGTATTGTCATCTTCTATCATTTGTCACTATTATTACTTTAACTTTAGCACTGACTTGTCCTTTTAATTCAGTAAGTGCTACTTGTTGGGGTAGTTTTAATTGACTAGTGCACCTACCAAAAACTCAGCCATGAAGGGTAGAATCTCATTGCATTCTGTCACTATTATTACTTTAACTTTAGCACTGACTTGTCCTTTAAATTCAGTAAGTGCTACTTGTTGGGGTAGTTTTAACTGACACATAACAAGCATATAGCAAGAAGGCTTGATGTAAACAAACTCAGATTACCTCTAATGGGGGCATTGATGATGTTTTAATTCATAAGTGCTTCCCTTTGGGGTTGTCTTGGTTCTGTTAGGTCATCGTTTACACTGTCACTGTTATTTAATTGATTAGTGTAAAAACAATAACTCAATCTTGATGGAAAGAGACTTTAGTATCTTCATTTGTGGTAAAAAAAAAAAAAAAAAAGAGAATAAATTAAAGCACCAGCCAACTAATCAAATGCAAATGGCTTGAATTTAATGTGATGGTGAGCAATGTGTGAAGTACCAATGAAACTACCATAATGGCCCAGGACAGAACTACAACGACCCAGGACAGAGTTGTTTTGTTCACATTCCCTATATATGGTGTCCACATTTCTTGCCAGTCATAGCATGCCTACTAGCTGAGGGAGGACACCAGTCAGAGCAGTAGGTAAGAGATCAAGCTGGGGAAAGTAGAATGTTTAAACTTTTGTCACTATTATTACTTTAACTTTAGCACTGACTTGACCTTTTAATTCAGTAAGTGCTACTTGTTGGGGTAGTTGTAATTGACCAGTGCACATGATAAGTCATGTTTGATGAAAATAAACTCAATCTAACTCATTTAGTTTTAGCATAGAAGAATAGTTTTGTATTGACTCGTGCACATACAAAGAACACATGCTCAATGGAAGCAAACAAGCTCAGACTACCTCAAATGGAGGCAGTGATGATGTTTAAATTCATAAGTGCATCTCTTTGGGGTTGTCTTGGCTCTGTATTGTCATCTTCTATCATTTGTCACTATTATTACTTTAACTTTAGCACTGACTTGTCCTTTTAATTCAGTAAGTGCTACTTGTTGGGGTAGTTTTAATTGACTAGTGCACCTACCAAAAACTCAGCCATGAAGGGTAGAATCTCATTACATTCTGTCACTATTATTACTTTAACTTTAGCACTGACTTGTCCTTTAAATTCAGTAAGTGCTACTTGTTGGGGTAGTTTTAATTGACTAGTGCACCTACCAAAAACTCAGCCATGAAGGGTAGAATCTCATTGCATTCTGTCACTATTATTACTTTAACTTTAGCACTGACTTGTCCTTTAAATTCAGTAAGTGCTACTTGTTGGGGTAGTTTTAACTGACACATAACAAGCACATAGCAAGAAGGCTTGATGTAAACAAACTCAGATTACCTCTAATGGGGGCATTGATGATGTTTTAATTCATAAGTGCTTCCCTTTGGGGTTGTCTTGGTTCTGTTAGGTCATCTTTTACACTTTAGCACTGTCACTGTTATTTAATTGATTAGTGTAAAAACAATAACCCAATCTTGATGGAAAGAGACTTTGGTATCTTCATTTGTGGTAAAACAAAAAAAAGAACAAAGAAAAGCACCAGCCAACTAATCAAATGCAAATGGATTGAATTTAATGTGATGGTGAGCAATGTGTGAAGTACCAATGAAACTACCATAATGGCCCAGGACAGAACTACAACGACCCATGACAGAGTTGTTTTGTTCACATTCCCTATATATGGTGTTCACAATTCTTGGCAGTCATAGCATGCCTACTAGCTGAGGGAGGACACCAGTCAGAGCAGTAGGTAAGAGATCAAGCTGGGGAAAGTAGAATGTTTACACTTTTGTCACTATTATTACTTTAACTTTAGCACTGACTTGACCTTTTAATTCAGTAAGTGCTACTTGTTGGGGTAGTTGTAATTGACCAGTGCACATGATAAGTCATGTTTGATGAAAATAAACTCAATCTAACTCATTTAGTTTTAGCATAGAAGAATAGTTTTGTATTGACTCGTGCACATACAAAGAACACATGCTCAATGGAAGCAAACAAGCTCAGACTACCTCAAATGGAGGCAGTGATGATGTTTAAATTCATAAGTGCATCTCTTTGGGGTTGTCTTGGCTCTGTATTGTCATCTTCTATCATTTGTCACTATTATTACTTTAACTTTAGCACTGACTTGTCCTTTTAATTCAGTAAGTGCTACTTGTTGGGGTAGTTTTAATTGACTAGTGCACCTACCAAAAACTCAGCCATGAAGGGTAGAATCTCATTGCATTCTGTCACTATTATTACTTTAACTTTAGCACTGACTTGTCCTTTAAATTCAGTAAGTGCTACTTGTTGGGGTAGTTTTAACTGACACATAACAAGCATATAGCAAGAAGGCTTGATGTAAACAAACTCAGATTACCTCTAATGGGGGCATTGATGATGTTTTAATTCATAAGTGCTTCCCTTTGGGGTTGTCTTGGTTCTGTTAGGTCATCTTTTACACTTTAGCACTGTCACTGTTATTTAATTGATTAGTGTAAAAACAATAACCCAATCTTGATGGAAAGAGACTTTGGTATCTTCATTTGTGGTAAAAAAAAAAAAAAGAATAAAGAAAAGCACCAGCCAACTAATCAAATGCAAATGGCTTGAATTTAATGTGATGGTGAGCAATGTGTGAAGTACCAATGAAACAACCATAATGGCCCAGGACAGAACTACAACGACCCAGGACAGAGTTGCTTTGCTCACATTCCCTATATATGGTGTTCACAATTCTTGGCAGTCATAGCATGCCTACTAGCTGAGGGAGGACACCAGTCAGAGCAGTAGGTAAGAGATCAAGCTGGGGAAAGTAGAATGTTTACACTTTTGTCACTATTATTACTTTAACTTTAGCACTGACTTGACCTTTTAATTCAGTAAGTGCTACTTGTTGGGGTAGTTGTAATTGACCAGTGCACATGATAAGTCATGTTTGATGAAAATAAACTCAATCTAACTCATTTAGTTTTAGCATAGAAGAGTAGTAGAACACATGCTCAATGGAAGCAAACACGCTCAGACTACCTCAAATGGAGGCAGTGATGATGTTTAAATTCATAAGTGCATCTCTTTGGGGTTGTCTTGGCTCTGTATTGTCATCTTCTATCATTTGTCACTATTATTACTTTAACTTTAGCACTGACTTGTCCTTTTAATTCAGTAAGTGCTACTTGTTGGGGTAGTTTTAATTGACTAGTGCACCCACCAAGAACTCAGCCATGAAGTGGAGAATCTCATTGCATTCTGTCACTATTATTACTTTAACTTTAGTACTGACTTGCCCTTTAAATTCAGTAAGTGCTACTTGTTGGGGTAGTTTTAACTGACACATAACAAGCACATAACAAGAAGGCTTGATGTAAACTCAGATTACCTCTAATGTGGGCATTGATGATGTTTTAATTCATAAGTGCTTCCCTTTGGGGTTGTCTTGGTTCTGTTAGGTCATCGTTTACACTGTCACTGTTATTTAATTGATTAGTGTAAAAACAATAACTCAATCTTGATGGAAAGAGACTTTAGTATCTTCATTTGTGGTAAAAAAAAAAAAAAAAAAAAGAGAATAAAGAAAAGCACCAGCCAACTAATCAAATGCAAATGGCTTGAATTTAATGTGATGGTGAGCAATGTGTGAAGTACCAATGAAACTACCATAATGGCCCAGGACAGAACTACAACGACCCAGGACAGAGTTGTTTTGTTCACATTCCCTATATATGGGTCCACATTTCTTGCCAGTCATAGCATGCCTACTAGCTGAGGGAGGACACCAGTCAGAGCAGTAGGTAAGAGATCAAGCTGGGGAAAGTAGAATGTTTAAACTTTTGTCACTATTATTACTTTAACTTTAGCACTGACTTGACCTTTTAATTCAGTAAGTGTTACTTGTTGGGGTAGTTGTAATTGACCAGTGCACATGATAAGTCATGTTTGATGAAAATAAACTCAATCTAACTCATTTAGTTTTAGCATAGAAGAATAGTTTTGTATTGACTCGTGCACATACAAAGAACACATGCTCAATGGAAGCAAACAAGCTCAGACTACCTCAAATGGAGGCAGTGATGATGTTTAAATTCATAAGTGCATCTCTTTGGGGTTGTCTTGGCTCTGTATTGTCATCTTCTATCATTTGTCACTATTATTACTTTAACTTTAGCACTGACTTGTCCTTTTAATTCAGTAAGTGCTACTTGTTGGGGTAGTTTTAATTGACTAGTGCACCTACCAAAAACTCAGCCATGAAGGGTAGAATCTCATTACATTCTGTCACTATTATTACTTTAACTTTAGCACTGACTTGTCCTTTAAATTCAGTAAGTGCTACTTGTTGGGGTAGTTTTAACTGACACATAACAAGCACATAGCAAGAAGGCTTGATGTAAACAAACTCAGATTACCTCTAATGGGGGCATTGATGATGTTTTAATTCATAAGTGCTTCCCTTTGGGGTTGTCTTGGTTCTGTTAGGTCATCTTTTACACTTTAGCACTGTCACTGTTATTTAATTGATTAGTGTAAAAACAATAACTCAATCTTGATGGAAAGAGACTTTAGTATCTTCATTTGTGGTAAAAAAAAAAAAAAAAAAAAAAGAGAATAAAGAAAAGCACCAGCCAACTAATCAAATGCAAATGGCTTGAATTTAATGTGATGGTGAGCAATGTGTGAAGTACCAATGAAACTACCATAATGGCCCAGGACAGAACTACAACGACCCAGGACAGAGTTGTTTTGTTCACATTCCCTATATATGGTGTCCACAATTCTTGCCAGTCATAGCATGCCTACTAGCTGAGGGAGGACACCAGTCAGAGCAGTAGGTAAGAGATCAAGCTGGGGAAAGTAGAATGTTTAAACTTTTGTCACTATTATTACTTTAACTTTAGCACTGACTTGACCTTTTAATTCAGTAAGTGCTACTTGTTGGGGTAGTTGTAATTGACCAGTGCACATGATAAGTCATGTTTGATGAAAATAAACTCAATCTAACTCATTTAGTTTTAGCATAGAAGAATAGTTTTGTATTGACTCGTGCACATACAAAGAACACATGCTCAATGGAAGCAAACAAGCTCAGACTACCTCAAATGGAGGCAGTGATGATGTTTAAATTCATAAGTGCATCTCTTTGGGGTTGTCTTGGCTCTGTATTGTCATCTTCTATCATTTGTCACTATTATTACTTTAACTTTAGCACTGACTTGTCCTTTTAATTCAGTAAGTGCTACTTGTTGGGGTAGTTTTAATTGACTAGTGCACCTACCAAAAACTCAGCCATGAAGGGTAGAATCTCATTGCATTCTGTCACTATTATTACTTTAACTTTAGCACTGACTTGTCCTTTAAATTCAGTAAGTGCTACTTGTTGGGGTAGTTTTAACTGACACATAACAAGCACATAGCAAGAAGGCTTGATGTAAACAAACTCAGATTACCTCTAATGGGGGCATTGATGATGTTTTAATTCATAAGTGCTTCCCTTTGGGGTTGTCTTGGTTCTGTTAGGTCATCTTTTACACTTTAGCACTGTCACTGTTATTTAATTGATTAGTGTAAAAACAATAACCCAATCTTGATGGAAAGAGACTTTGGTATCTTCATTTGTGGTAAAAAAAAAAAGAATAAAGAAAGCACCAGCCAACTAATCAAATGCAAATGGATTGAATTTAATGTGATGGTGAGCAATGTGTGAAGTACCAATGAAACTACCATAAGGGCCCAGGACAGAACTACAACGACCCAGGACAGAGTTGTTTTGTTCACATTCCCTATATATGGTGTCCACAATTCTTGCCAGTCATAGCATGCCTACTAGCTGAGGGAGGACACCAGTCAGAGCAGTAGGTAAGAGATCAAGCTGGGGAAAGTAGAATGTTTAAACTTTTGTCACTATTATTACTTTAACTTTAGCACTGACTTGACCTTTTAATTCAGTAAGTGCTACTTGTTGGGGTAGTTGTAATTGACCAGTGCACATGATAAGTCATGTTTGATGAAAATAAACTCAATCTAACTCATTTAGTTTTAGCATAGAAGAATAGTTTTGTATTGACTCGTGCACATACAAAGAACACATGCTCAATGGAAGCAAACAAGCTCAGACTACCTCAAATGGAGGCAGTGATGATGTTTAAATTCATAAGTGCATCTCTTTGGGGTTGTCTTGGCTCTGTATTGTCATCTTCTATCATTTGTCACTATTATTACTTTAACTTTAGCACTGACTTGTCCTTTTAATTCAGTAAGTGCTACTTGTTGGGGTAGTTTTAATTGACTAGTGCACCTACCAAAAACTCAGCCATGAAGGGTAGAATCTCATTGCATTCTGTCACTATTATTACTTTAACTTTAGCACTGACTTGTCCTTTAAATTCAGTAAGTGCTACTTGTTGGGGTAGTTTTAACTGACACATAACAAGCACATAGCAAGAAGGCTTGATGTAAACAAACTCAGATTACCTCTAATGGGGGCATTGATGATGTTTTAATTCATAAGTGCTTCCCTTTGGGGTTGTCTTGGTTCTGTTAGGTCATCTTTTACACTTTAGCACTGTCACTGTTATTTAATTGATTAGTGTAAAAACAATAACCCAATCTTGATGGAAAGAGACTTTGGTATCTTCATTTGTGGTAAAAAAAAAAAAAAGAATAAAGAAAGCACCAGCCAACTAATCAAATGCAAATGGATTGAATTTAATGTGATGGTGAGCAATGTGTGAAGTACCAATGAAACTACCATAATGGCCCAGGACAGAACTACAACGACCCAGGACAGAGTTGTTTTGTTCACATTCCCTATATATGGTGTCCACAATTCTTGCCAGTCATAGCATGCCTACTAGCTGAGGGAGGACACCAGTCAGAGCAGTAGGTAAGAGATCAAGCTGGGGAAAGTAGAATGTTTAAACTTTTGTCACTATTATTACTTTAACTTTAGCACTGACTTGACCTTTTAATTCAGTAAGTGCTACTTGTTGGGGTAGTTGTAATTGACCAGTGCACATGATAAGTCATGTTTGATGAAAATAAACTCAATCTAACTCATTTAGTTTTAGCATAGAAGAATAGTTTTGTATTGACTCGTGCACATACAAAGAACACATGCTCAATGGAAGCAAACAAGCTCAGACTACCTCAAATGGAGGCAGTGATGATGTTTAAATTCATAAGTGCATCTCTTTGGGGTTGTCTTGGCTCTGTATTGTCATCTTCTATCATTTGTCACTATTATTACTTTAACTTTAGCACTGACTTGTCCTTTTAATTCAGTAAGTGCTACTTGTTGGGGTAGTTTTAATTGACTAGTGCACCTACCAAAAACTCAGCCATGAAGGGTAGAATCTCATTGCATTCTGTCACTATTATTACTTTAACTTTAGCACTGACTTGTCCTTTAAATTCAGTAAGTGCTACTTGTTGGGGTAGTTTTACCTGACACATAACAAGCATATAGCAAGAAGGCTTGATGTAAACAAACTCAGATTACCTCTAATGGGGGCATTGATGATGTTTTAATTCATAAGTGCTTCCCTTTGGGGTTGTCTTGGTTCTGTTAGGTCATCTTTTACACTTTAGCACTGTCACTGTTATTTAATTGATTAGTGTAAAAACAATAACCCAATCTTTATATGGTGTTCACAATTCTTGGCAGTCATAGCATGCCTACTAGCTGAGGGAGGACACCAGTCAGAGCAGTAGGTAAGAGATCAAGCTGGGGAAAGTAGAATGTTTACACTTTTGTCACTATTATTACTTTAACTTTAGCACTGACTTGACCTTTTAATTCAGTAAGTGCTACTTGTTGGGGTAGTTGTAATTGACCAGTGCACATGATAAGTCATGTTTGATGAAAATAAACTCAATCTAACTCATTTAGTTTTAGCATAGAAGAGTAGTAGAACACATGCTCAATGGAAGCAAACACGCTCAGACTACCTCAAAAGGAGGCAGTGATGATGTTTAAATTCATAAGTGCATCTCTTTGGGGTTGTCCTGGCTCTGTATTGTCATCTTCTATCATTTGTCACTATTATTACTTTAACTTTAGCACTGACTTGTCCTTTTAATTCAGTAAGTGCTACTTGTTGGGGTAGTTTTAATTGACTAGTGCACCCACCAAGAACTCAGCCATGAAGTGGAGAATCTCATTGCATTCTGTCACTATTATTACTTTAACTTTAGTACTGACTTGTCCTTTAAATTCAGTAAGTGCTACTTGTTGGGGTAGTTTTAACTGACACATAACAAGCACATAACAAGAAGGCTTGATGTAAACTCAGATTACCTCTAATGTGGGCATTGATGATGTTTTAATTCATAAGTGCTTCCCTTTGGGGTTGTCTTGGTTCTGTTAGGTCATCGTTTACACTGTCACTGTTATTTAATTGATTAGTGTAAAAACAATAACTCAATCTTGATGGAAAGAGACTTTAGTATCTTCATTTGTGGTAAAAAAAAAAAAAAAAAAAGAGAATAAAGAAAAGCACCAGCCAACTAATCAAATGCAAATGGCTTGAATTTAATGTGATGGTGAGCAATGTGTGAAGTACCAATGAAACTACCATAATGGCCCAGGACAGAACTACAACGACCCAGGACAGAGTTGTTTTGTTCACATTCCCTATATATGGTGTCCACATTTCTTGCCAGTCATAGCATGCCTACTAGCTGAGGGAGGACACCAGTCAGAGCAGTAGGTAAGAGATCAAGCTGGGGAAAGTAGAATGTTTAAACTTTTGTCACTATTATTACTTTAACTTTAGCACTGACTTGACCTTTTAATTCAGTAAGTGCTACTTGTTGGGGTAGTTGTAATTGACCAGTGCACATGATAAGTCATGTTTGATGAAAATAAACTCAATCTAACTCATTTAGTTTTAGCATAGAAGAATAGTTTTGTATTGACTCGTGCACATACAAAGAACACATGCTCAATGGAAGCAAACAAGCTCAGACTACCTCAAATGGAGGCAGTGATGATGTTTAAATTCATAAGTGCATCTCTTTGGGGTTGTCTTGGCTCTGTATTGTCATCTTCTATCATTTGTCACTATTATTACTTTAACTTTAGCACTGACTTGTCCTTTTAATTCAGTAAGTGCTACTTGTTGGGGTAGTTTTAATTGACTAGTGCACCTACCAAAAACTCAGCCATGAAGGGTAGAATCTCATTGCATTCTGTCACTATTATTACTTTAACTTTAGCACTGACTTGTCCTTTAAATTCAGTAAGTGCTACTTGTTGGGGTAGTTTTAACTGACACATAACAAGCACATAGCAAGAAGGCTTGATGTAAACAAACTCAGATTACCTCTAATGGGGGCATTGATGATGTTTTAATTCATAAGTGCTTCCCTTTGGGGTTGTCTTGGTTCTGTTAGGTCATCTTTTACACTTTAGCACTGTCACTGTTATTTAATTGATTAGTGTAAAAACAATAACCCAATCTTGATGGAAAGAGACTTTGGTATCTTCATTTGTGGTAAAAAAAAAAAAGAATAAAGAAAGCACCAGCCAACTAATCAAATGCAAATGGATTGAATTTAATGTGATGGTGAGCAATGTGTGAAGTACCAATGAAACTACCATAATGGCCCAGGACAGAACTACAACGACCCAGGACAGAGTTGTTTTGTTCACATTCCCTATATATGGTGTCCACAATTCTTGCCAGTCATAGCATGCCTACTAGCTGAGGGAGGACACCAGTCAGAGCAGTAGGTAAGAGATCAAGCTGGGGAAAGTAGAATGTTTAAACTTTTGTCACTATTATTACTTTAACTTTAGCACTGACTTGACCTTTTAATTCAGTAAGTGCTACTTGTTGGGGTAGTTGTAATTGACCAGTGCACATGATAAGTCATGTTTGATGAAAATAAACTCAATCTAACTCATTTAGTTTTAGCATAGAAGAATAGTTTTGTATTGACTCGTGCACATACAAAGAACACATGCTCAATGGAAGCAAACAAGCTCAGACTACCTCAAATGGAGGCAGTGATGATGTTTAAATTCATAAGTGCATCTCTTTGGGGTTGTCTTGGCTCTGTATTGTCATCTTCTATCATTTGTCACTATTATTACTTTAACTTTAGCACTGACTTGTCCTTTTAATTCAGTAAGTGCTACTTGTTGGGGTAGTTTTAATTGACTAGTGCACCTACCAAAAACTCAGCCATGAAGGGTAGAATCTCATTGCATTCTGTCACTATTATTACTTTAACTTTAGCACTGACTTGTCCTTTAAATTCAGTAAGTGCTACTTGTTGGGGTAGTTTTACCTGACACATAACAAGCATATAGCAAGAAGGCTTGATGTAAACAAACTCAGATTACCTCTAATGGGGGCATTGATGATGTTTTAATTCATAAGTGCTTCCCTTTGGGGTTGTCTTGGTTCTGTTAGGTCATCTTTTACACTTTAGCACTGTCACTGTTATTTAATTGATTAGTGTAAAAACAATAACCCAATCTTTATATGGTGTTCACAATTCTTGGCAGTCATAGCATGCCTACTAGCTGAGGGAGGACACCAGTCAGAGCAGTAGGTAAGAGATCAAGCTGGGGAAAGTAGAATGTTTACACTTTTGTCACTATTATTACTTTAACTTTAGCACTGACTTGACCTTTTAATTCAGTAAGTGCTACTTGTTGGGGTAGTTGTAATTGACCAGTGCACATGATAAGTCATGTTTGATGAAAATAAACTCAATCTAACTCATTTAGTTTTAGCATAGAAGAGTAGTAGAACACATGCTCAATGGAAGCAAACACGCTCAGACTACCTCAAATGGAGGCAGTGATGATGTTTAAATTCATAAGTGCATCTCTTTGGGGTTGTCCTGGCTCTGTATTGTCATCTTCTATCATTTGTCACTATTATTACTTTAACTTTAGCACTGACTTGTCCTTTTAATTCAGTAAGTGCTACTTGTTGGGGTAGTTTTAATTGACTAGTGCACCCACCAAGAACTCAGCCATGAAGTGGAGAATCTCATTGCATTCTGTCACTATTATTACTTTAACTTTAGTACTGACTTGTCCTTTAAATTCAGTAAGTGCTACTTGTTGGGGTAGTTTTAACTGACACATAACAAGCACATAACAAGAAGGCTTGATGTAAACTCAGATTACCTCTAATGTGGGCATTGATGATGTTTTAATTCATAAGTGCTTCCCTTTGGGGTTGTCTTGGTTCTGTTAGGTCATCGTTTACACTGTCACTGTTATTTAATTGATTAGTGTAAAAACAATAACTCAATCTTGATGGAAAGAGACTTTAGTATCTTCATTTGTGGTAAAAAAATAAAAAAAGAGAGAATAAAGAAAAGCACCAGCCAACTAATCAAATGCAAATGGCTTGAATTTAATGTGATGGTGAGCAATGTGTGAAGTACCAATGAAACTACCATAATGGCCCAGGACAGAACTACAACGACCCAGGACAGAGTTGTTTTGTTCACATTCCCTATATATGGTGTCCACATTTCTTGCCAGTCATAGCATGCCTACTAGCTGAGGGAGGACACCAGTCAGAGCAGTAGGTAAGAGATCAAGCTGGGGAAAGTAGAATGTTTAAACTTTTGTCACTATTATTACTTTAACTTTAGCACTGACTTGACCTTTTAATTCAGTAAGTGCTACTTGTTGGGGTAGTTGTAATTGACCAGTGCACATGATAAGTCATGTTTGATGAAAATAAACTCAATCTAACTCATTTAGTTTTAGCATAGAAGAATAGTTTTGTATTGACTCGTGCACATACAAAGAACACATGCTCAATGGAAGCAAACAAGCTCAGACTACCTCAAATGGAGGCAGTGATGATGTTTAAATTCATAAGTGCATCTCTTTGGGGTTGTCTTGGCTCTGTATTGTCATCTTCTATCATTTGTCACTATTATTACTTTAACTTTAGCACTGACTTGTCCTTTTAATTCAGTAAGTGCTACTTGTTGGGGTAGTTTTAATTGACTAGTGCACCCACCAAAAACTCAGCCATGAAGGGTAGAATCTCATTACATTCTGTCACTATTATTACTTTAACTTTAGCACTGACTTGTCCTTTAAATTCAGTAAGTGCTACTTGTTGGGGTAGTTTTAACTGACACATAACAAGCACATAGCAAGAAGGCTTGATGTAAACAAACTCAGATTACCTCTAATGGGGGCATTGATGATGTTTTAATTCATAAGTGCTTCCCTTTGGGGTTGTCTTGGTTCTGTTAGGTCATCTTTTACACTTTAGCACTGTCACTGTTATTTAATTGATTAGTGTAAAAACAATAACTCAATCTTGATGGAAAGAGACTTTAGTATCTTCATTTGTGGTAAAAAAAAAAAAAAAGAGAATAAAGAAAAGCACCAGCCAACTAATCAAATGCAAATGGCTTGAATTTAATGTGATGGTGAGCAATGTGTGAAGTACCAATGAAACTACCATAATGGCCCAGGACAGAACTACAACGACCCAGGACAGAGTTGTTTTGTTCACATTCCCTATATATGGTGTCCACAATTCTTGCCAGTCATAGCATGCCTACTAGCTGAGGGAGGACACCAGTCAGAGCAGTAGGTAAGAGATCAAGCTGGGGAAAGTAGAATGTTTAAACTTTTGTCACTATTATTACTTTAACTTTAGCACTGACTTGACCTTTTAATTCAGTAAGTGCTACTTGTTGGGGTAGTTGTAATTGACCAGTGCACATGATAAGTCATGTTTGATGAAAATAAACTCAATCTAACTCATTTAGTTTTAGCATAGAAGAATAGTTTTGTATTGACTCGTGCACATACAAAGAACACATGCTCAATGGAAGCAAACAAGCTCAGACTACCTCAAATGGAGGCAGTGATGATGTTTAAATTCATAAGTGCATCTCTTTGGGGTTGTCTTGGCTCTGTATTGTCATCTTCTATCATTTGTCACTATTATTACTTTAACTTTAGCACTGACTTGTCCTTTTAATTCAGTAAGTGCTACTTGTTGGGGTAGTTTTAATTGACTAGTGCACCTACCAAAAACTCAGCCATGAAGGGTAGAATCTCATTGCATTCTGTCACTATTATTACTTTAACTTTAGCACTGACTTGTCCTTTAAATTCAGTAAGTGCTACTTGTTGGGGTAGTTTTAACTGACACATAACAAGCACATAGCAAGAAGGCTTGATGTAAACAAACTCAGATTACCTCTAATGGGGGCATTGATGATGTTTTAATTCATAAGTGCTTCCCTTTGGGGTTGTCTTGGTTCTGTTAGGTCATCTTTTACACTTTAGCACTGTCACTGTTATTTAATTGATTAGTGTAAAAACAATAACCCAATCTTGATGGAAAGAGACTTTGGTATCTTCATTTGTGGTAAAAAAAAAAAAGAATAAAGAAAAGCACCAGCCAACTAATCAAATGCAAATGGATTGAATTTAATGTGATGGTGAGCAATGTGTGAAGTACCAATGAAACTACCATAATGGCCCAGGACAGAACTACAACGACCCAGGACAGAGTTGTTTTGTTCACATTCCCTATATATGGTGTCCACAATTCTTGCCAGTCATAGCATGCCTACTAGCTGAGGGAGGACACCAGTCAGAGCAGTAGGTAAGAGATCAAGCTGGGGAAAGTAGAATGTTTAAACTTTTGTCACTATTATTACTTTAACTTTAGCACTGACTTGACCTTTTAATTCAGTAAGTGCTACTTGTTGGGGTAGTTGTAATTGACCAGTGCACATGATAAGTCATGTTTGATGAAAATAAACTCAATCTAACTCATTTAGTTTTAGCATAGAAGAATAGTTTTGTATTGACTCGTGCACATACAAAGAACACATGCTCAATGGAAGCAAACAAGCTCAGACTACCTCAAATGGAGGCAGTGATGATGTTTAAATTCATAAGTGCATCTCTTTGGGGTTGTCTTGGCTCTGTATTGTCATCTTCTATCATTTGTCACTATTATTACTTTAACTTTAGCACTGACTTGTCCTTTTAATTCAGTAAGTGCTACTTGTTGGGGTAGTTTTAATTGACTAGTGCACCTACCAAAAACTCAGCCATGAAGGGTAGAATCTCATTGCATTCTGTCACTATTATTACTTTAACTTTAGCACTGACTTGTCCTTTAAATTCAGTAAGTGCTACTTGTTGGGGTAGTTTTAACTGACACATAACAAGCATATAGCAAGAAGGCTTGATGTAAACAAACTCAGATTACCTCTAATGGGGGCATTGATGATGTTTTAATTCATAAGTGCTTCCCTTTGGGGTTGTCTTGGTTCTGTTAGGTCATCTTTTACACTTTAGCACTGTCACTGTTATTTAATTGATTAGTGTAAAAACAATAACCCAATCTTGATGGAAAGAGACTTTGGTATCTTCATTTGTGGTAAAAAAAAAAAGAATAAAGAAAAGCACCAGCCAACTAATCAAATGCAAATGGCTTGAATTTAATGTGATGGTGAGCAATGTGTGAAGTACCAATGAAACTACCATAATGGCCCAGGACAGAACTACAACGACCCAGGACAGAGTTGTTTTGCTCACATTCCCTATATATGGTGTTCACAATTCTTGGCAGTCATAGCATGCCTACTAGCTGAGGGAGGACACCAGTCAGAGCAGTAGGTAAGAGATCAAGCTGGGGAAAGTAGAATGTTTAAACTTTTGTCACTATTATTACTTTAACTTTAGCACTGACTTGACCTTTTAATTCAGTAAGTGCTACTTGTTGGGGTAGTTGTAATTGACCAGTGCACATGATAAGTCATGTTTGATGAAAATAAACTCAATCTAACTCATTTAGTTTTAGCATAGAAGAATAGTTTTGTATTGACTCGTGCACATACAAAGAACACATGCTCAATGGAAGCAAACAAGCTCAGACTACCTCAAATGGAGGCAGTGATGATGTTTAAATTCATAAGTGCATCTCTTTGGGGTTGTCTTGGCTCTGTATTGTCATCTTCTATCATTTGTCACTATTATTACTTTAACTTTAGCACTGACTTGTCCTTTTAATTCAGTAAGTGCTACTTGTTGGGGTAGTTTTAATTGACTAGTGCACCTACCAAAAACTCAGCCATGAAGGGTAGAATCTCATTGCATTCTGTCACTATTATTACTTTAACTTTAGCACTGACTTGTCCTTTAAATTCAGTAAGTGCTACTTGTTGGGGTAGTTTTAACTGACACATAACAAGCACATAACAAGAAGGCTTGATGTAAACAAACTCAGATTACCTCTAATGGGGGTATTGATGATGTTTTAATTCATAAGTGCTTCCCTTTGGGGTTGTCTTGGTTCTGTTAGGTCATCTTTTACACTTTAGCACTGTCACTGTTATTTAATTGATTAGTGTAAAAACAATAACCCAATCTTGATGGAAAGAGACTTTGGTATCTTCATTTGTGGTAAAACAAAAAAAAAGAACAAAGAAAAGCACCAGCCAACTAATCAAATGCAAATGGATTGAATTTAATGTGATGGTGAGCAATGTGTGAAGTACCAATGAAACTACCATAATGGCCCAGGACAGAACTACAACGACCCATGACAGAGTTGTTTTGTTCACATTCCCTATATATGGTGTTCACAATTCTTGGCAGTCATAGCATGCCTACTAGCTGAGGGAGGACACCAGTCAGAGCAGTAGGTAAGAGATCAAGCTGGGGAAAGTAGAATGTTTACACTTTTGTCACTATTATTACTTTAACTTTAGCACTGACTTGACCTTTTAATTCAGTAAGTGCTACTTGTTGGGGTAGTTGTAATTGACCAGTGCACATGATAAGTCATGTTTGATGAAAATAAACTCAATCTAACTCATTTAGTTTTAGCATAGAAGAGTAGTAGAACACATGCTCAATGGAAGCAAACACGCTCAGACTACCTCAAATGGAGGCAGTGATGATGTTTAAATTCATAAGTGCATCTCTTTGGGGTTGTCTTGGCTCTGTATTGCCAGTCATAGCATGCCTACTAGCTGAGGGAGGACACCAGTCAGAGCAGTAGGTAAGAGATCAAGCTGGGGAAAGTAGAATGTTTAAACTTTTGTCACTATTATTACTTTAACTTTAGCACTGACTTGACCTTTTAATTCAGTAAGTGCTACTTGTTGGGGTAGTTGTAATTGACCAGTGCACATGATAAGTCATGTTTGATGAAAATAAACTCAATCTAACTCATTTAGTTTTAGCATAGAAGAATAGTTTTGTATTGACTCGTGCACATACAAAGAACACATGTTCAATGGAAGCAAACAAGCTCAGACTACCTCAAATGGAGGCAGTGATGATGTTTAAATTCATAAGTGCATCTCTTTGGGGTTGTCTTGGCTCTGTATTGTCATCTTCTATCATTTGTCACTATTATTACTTTAACTTTAGCACTGACTTGTCCTTTTAATTCAGTAAGTGCTACTTGTTGGGGTAGTTTTAATTGACTAGTGCACCTACCAAAAACTCAGCCATGAAGGGTAGAATCTCATTGCATTCTGTCACTATTATTACTTTAACTTTAGCACTGACCTGTCCTTTAAATTCAGTAAGTGCTACTTGTTGGGGTAGTTTTAACTGACACATAACAAGCACATAGCAAGAAGGCTTGATGTAAACAAACTCAGATTACCTCTAATGGGGGCATTGATGATGTTTTAATTCATAAGTGCTTCCCTTTGGGGTTGTCTTGGTTCTGTTAGGTCATCTTTTACACTTTAGCACTGTCACTGTTATTTAATTGATTAGTGTAAAAACAATAACCCAATCTTGATGGAAAGAGACTTTGGTATCTTCATTTGTGGTAAAAAAAAAAAAGAATAAAGAAAAGCACCAGCCAACTAATCAAATGCAAATGGCTTGAATTTAATGTGATGGTGAGCAATGTGTGAAGTACCAATGAAACTACCATAATGGCCCAGGACAGAACTACGACGACCCAAGACAGAGTTGTTTTGCTCACATTCCCTATATATGGTGTTCACAATTCTTGGCAGTCATAGCATGCCTACTAGCTGAGGGAGGACACCAGTCAGAGCAGTAGGTAAGAGATCAAGCTGGGGAAAGTAGAATGTTTACACTTTTGTCACTATTATTACTTTAACTTTAGCACTGACTTGACCTTTTAATTCAGTAAGTGCTACTTGTTGTGGTAGTTGTAATTGACCAGTGCACATGATAAGTCATGTTTGATGAAAATAAACTCAATCTAACTCATTTAGTTTTAGCATAGAAGAGTAGTTTTGTATTGACTCGTGCACATACAAAGAACACATGCTCAATGGAAGCAAACACGCTCAGACTACCTCAAATGGAGGCAGTGATGATGTTTAAATTCATAAGTGCATCTATTTGGGGTTGTCTTGGCTCTGTATTGTCATCTTCTATCATTTGTCACTATTATTACTTTAACTTTAGCACTGACTTGTCCTTTTAATTCAGTAAGTGCTACTTGTTGGGGTAGTTTTAATTGACTAGTGCACCCACCAAGAACTCAGCCATGAAGTGTAGAATCTCATTGCATTCTGTCACTATTATTACTTTAACTTTAGTACTGACTTGTCCTTTAAATTCAGTAAGTGCTACTTGTTGGGGTAGTTTTAACTGACACATAACAAGCACATAACAAGAGGGCTTGATGTAAACAAACTCAGATTACCTCTAATGTGGGCATTGATGATGTTTTAATTCATAAGTGCTTCCCTTTGGGGTTGTCTTGGTTCTGTTAGGTCATCTTTTACACTGTCACTGTTATTTAATTGATTAGTGTAAAAACAATAACTCAATCTTGATGGAAAGAGACTTTAGTATCTTCATTTGTGGTAAAAAAAAAAAAAAAAAAAGAATAAAGAAAAGCACCAGCCAACTAATCAAATGCAAATGGCTTGAATTTAATGTGATGGTGAGCAATGTGTGAAGTACCAATGAAACTACCATAATGGCCCAGGACAGAACTACAACGACCCAGGAGAGAGTTGTTTTGTTCACATTCCCTATATATGGTGTCCACAATTCTTGCCAGTCATAGCATGCCTACTAGCTGAGGGAGGACACCAGTCAGAGCAGTAGGTAAGAGATCAAGCTGGGGAAAGTAGAATGTTTAAACTTTTGTCACTATTATTACTTTAACTTTAGCACTGACTTGACCTTTTAATTCAGTAAGTGCTACTTGTTGGGGTAGTTGTAATTGACCAGTGTACATGATAAGTCATGTTTGATGAAAATAAACTCAATCTAACTCATTTAGTTTTAGCATAGAAGAATAGTTTTGTATTGACTCGTGCACATACAAAGAACACATGCTCAATGGAAGCAAACAAGCTCAGACTACCTCAAATGGAGGCAGTGATGATGTTTAAATTCATAAGTGCATCTATTTGGGGTTGTCTTGGCTCTGTATTGTCATCTTCTATCATTTGTCACTATTATTACTTTAACTTTAGCACTGACTTGTCCTTTTAATTCAGTAAGTGCTACTTGTTGGGGTAGTTTTAATTGACTAGTGCACCTACCAAGAACTCAGCCATGAAGGGTAGAATCTCATTGCATTCTGTCACTATTATTACTTTAACTTTAGCACTGACTTGTCCTTTAAATTCAGTAAGTGCTACTTGTTGGGGTAGTTTTAACTGACACATAACAAGCACATAACAAGAAGGCTTGATGTAAACAAACTCAGATTACCTCTAATGGGGGCATTGATGATGTTTTAATTCATAAGTGCTTCCCTTTGGGGTTGTCTTGGTTCTGTTAGGTCATCTTTTACACTTTAGCACTGTCACTGTTATTTAATTGATTAGTGTAAAAACAATAACCCAATCTTGATGGAAAGAGACTTTGGTATCTTCATTTGTGGTAAAAAAAAAAAAAAAGAATAAAGAAAAGCACCAGCCAACTAATCAAATGCAAATGGCTTGAATTTAATGTGATGGTGAGCAATGTGTGAAGTACCAATGAAACTACCATAATGGCCCAGGACAGAACTACAACGACCCATGACAGAGTTGTTTTGTTCACATTCCCTATATATGGTGTTCACAATTATTGGCAGTCATAGCATGCCTACTAGCTGAGGGAGGACACCAGTCAGAGCAGTAGATAAGAGATCAAGCTGGGGAAAGTAGAATGTTTACACTTTTGTCACTATTATTACTTTAACTTTAGCACTGACTTGAGCTTTTAATTCAGTAAGTGCTACTTGTTGGGGTAGTTGTAATTGACCAGTGCACATGATAAGTCATGTTTGATGAAAATAAACTCAATCTAACTCATTTAGTTTTAGCATAGAAGAGTAGTAGAACACATGCTCAATGGAAGCAAACACGCTCAGACTACCTCAAATGGAGGCAGTGATGATGTTTAAATTCATAAGTGCATCTCTTTGGGGTTGTCTTGGCTCTGTATTGTCATCTTCTATCATTTGTCACTATTATTACTTTAACTTTAGCACTGACTTGTCCTTTTAATTCAGTAAGTGCTACTTGTTGGGGTAGTTTTAATTGACTAGTGCACCCACCAAGAACTCAGCCATGAAGTGTAGAATCTCATTGCATTCTGTCACTATTATTACTTTAACTTTAGTACTGACTTGTCCTTTAAATTCAGTAAGTGCTACTTGTTGGGGTAGTTTTAACTGACACATAACAAGCACATAACAAGAGGGCTTGATGTAAACAAACTCAGATTACCTCTAATGTGGGCATTGATGATGTTTTAATTCATAAGTGCTTCCCTTTGGGGTTGTCTTGGTTCTGTTAGGTCATCTTTTACACTGTCACTGTTATTTAATTGATTAGTGTAAAAACAATAACTCAATCTTGATGGAAAGAGACTTTAGTATCTTCATTTGTGGTAAAAAAAAAAAAAAAAAGAATAAAGAAAAGCACCAGCCAACTAATCAAATGCAAATGGCTTGAATTTAATGTGATGGTGAGCAATGTGTGAAGTACCAATGAAACTACCATAATGGCCCAGGACAGAACTACAACGACCCAGGAGAGAGTTGTTTTGTTCACATTCCCTATATATGGTGTCCACAATTCTTGCCAGTCATAGCATGCCTACTAGCTGAGGGAGGACACCAGTCAGAGCAGTAGGTAAGAGATCAAGCTGGGGAAAGTAGAATGTTTAAACTTTTGTCACTATTATTACTTTAACTTTAGCACTGACTTGACCTTTTAATTCAGTAAGTGCTACTTGTTGGGGTAGTTGTAATTGACCAGTGCACATGATAAGTCATGTTTGATGAAAATAAACTCAATCTAACTCATTTAGTTTTAGCATAGAAGATTAGTTTTGTATTGACTCGTGCACATACAAAGAACACATGCTCAATGGAAGCAAACACGCTCAGACTACCTCAAATGGAGGCAGTGATGATGTTTAAATTCATAAGTGCATCTATTTGGGGTTGTCTTGGCTCTGTATTGTCATCTTCTATCATTTGTCACTATTATTACTTTAACTTTAGCACTGACTTGTCCTTTTAATTCAGTAAGTGCTACTTGTTGGGGTAGTTTTAATTGACTAGTGCACCCACCAAGAACTCAGCCATGAAGTGTAGAATCTCATTGCATTCTGTCACTATTATTACTTTAACTTTAGTACTGACTTGTCCTTTAAATTCAGTAAGTGCTACTTGTTGGGGTAGTTTTAACTGACACATAACAAGCACATAACAAGAGGGCTTGATGTAAACAAACTCAGATTACCTCTAATGTGGGCATTGATGATGTTTTAATTCATAAGTGCTTCCCTTTGGGGTTGTCTTGGTTCTGTTAGGTCATCTTTTACACTGTCACTGTTATTTAATTGATTAGTGTAAAAACAATAACTCAATCTTGATGGAAAGAGACTTTAGTATCTTCATTTGTGGTAAAAAAAAAAAAAGAGAGAATAAAGAAAAGCACCAGCCAACTAATCAAATGCAAATGGCTTGAATTTAATGTGATGGTGAGCAATGTGTGAAGTACCAATGAAACTACCATAATGGCCCAGGACAGAACTACAACGACCCAGGACAGAGTTGTTTTGTTCACATTCCCTATATATGGTGTCCACAATTCTTGCCAGTCATAGCATGCCTACTAGCTGAGGGAGGACACCAGTCAGAGCAGTAGGTAAGAGATCAAGCTGGGGAAAGTAGAATGTTTAAACTTTTGTCACTATTATTACTTTAACTTTAGCACTGACTTGACCTTTTAATTCAGTAAGTGCTACTTGTTGGGGTAGTTGTAATTGACCAGTGTACATGATAAGTCATGTTTGATGAAAATAAACTCAATCTAACTCATTTAGTTTTAGCATAGAAGAATAGTTTTGTATTGACTCGTGCACATACAAAGAACACATGCTCAATGGAAGCAAACAAGCTCAGACTACCTCAAATGGAGGCAGTGATGATGTTTAAATTCATAAGTGCATCTATTTGGGGTTGTCTTGGCTCTGTATTGTCATCTTCTATCATTTGTCACTATTATTACTTTAACTTTAGCACTGACTTGTCCTTTTAATTCAGTAAGTGCTACTTGTTGGGGTAGTTTTAATTGACTAGTGCACCTACCAAGAACTCAGCCATGAAGGGTAGAATCTCATTGCATTCTGTCACTATTATTACTTTAACTTTAGCACTGACTTGTCCTTTAAATTCAGTAAGTGCTACTTGTTGGGGTAGTTTTAACTGACACATAACAAGCACATAACAAGAAGGCTTGATGTAAACAAACTCAGATTACCTCTAATGGGGGCATTGATGATGTTTTAATTCATAAGTGCTTCCCTTTGGGGTTGTCTTGGTTCTGTTAGGTCATCTTTTACACTTTAGCACTGTCACTGTTATTTAATTGATTAGTGTAAAAACAATAACCCAATCTTGATGGAAAGAGACTTTGGTATCTTCATTTGTGGTAAAAAAAAAAAAAGAATAAAGAAAAGCACCAGCCAACTAATCAAATGCAAATGGCTTGAATTTAATGTGATGGTGAGCAATGTGTGAAGTACCAATGAAACTACCATAATGGCCCAGGACAGAACTACAACGACCCATGACAGAGTTGTTTTGTTCACATTCCCTATATATGGTGTTCACAATTCTTGGCAGTCATAGCATGCCTACTAGCTGAGGGAGGACACCAGTCAGAGCAGTAGATAAGAGATCAAGCTGGGGAAAGTAGAATGTTTACACTTTTGTCACTATTATTACTTTAACTTTAGCACTGACTTGAGCTTTTAATTCAGTAAGTGCTACTTGTTGGGGTAGTTGTAATTGACCAGTGCACATGATAAGTCATGTTTGATGAAAATAAACTCAATCTAACTCATTTAGTTTTAGCATAGAAGAGTAGTAGAACACATGCTCAATGGAAGCAAACACGCTCAGACTACCTCAAATGGAGGCAGTGATGATGTTTAAATTCATAAGTGCATCTCTTTGGGGTTGTCTTGGCTCTGTATTGTCATCTTCTATCATTTGTCACTATTATTACTTTAACTTTAGCACTGACTTGTCCTTTTAATTCAGTAAGTGCTACTTGTTGGGGTAGTTTTAATTGACTAGTGCACCCACCAAGAACTCAGCCATGAAGTGTAGAATCTCATTGCATTCTGTCACTATTATTACTTTAACTTTAGTACTGACTTGTCCTTTAAATTCAGTAAGTGCTACTTGTTGGGGTAGTTTTAACTGACACATAACAAGCACATAACAAGAGGGCTTGATGTAAACAAACTCAGATTACCTCTAATGTGGGCATTGATGATGTTTTAATTCATAAGTGCTTCCCTTTGGGGTTGTCTTGGTTCTGTTAGGTCATCTTTTACACTGTCACTGTTATTTAATTGATTAGTGTAAAAACAATAACTCAATCTTGATGGAAAGAGACTTTAGTATCTTCATTTGTGGTAAAAAAAAAAAAAAAAAGAATAAAGAAAAGCACCAGCCAACTAATCAAATGCAAATGGCTTGAATGTAATGTGATGGTGAGCAATGTGTGAAGTACCAATGAAACTACCATAATGGCCCAGGACAGAACTACAACGACCCAGGAGAGAGTTGTTTTGTTCACATTCCCTATATATGGTGTCCACAATTCTTGCCAGTCATAGCATGCCTACTAGCTGAGGGAGGACACCAGTCAGAGCAGTAGGTAAGAGATCAAGCTGGGGAAAGTAGAATGTTTAAACTTTTGTCACTATTATTACTTTAACTTTAGCACTGACTTGACCTTTTAATTCAGTAAGTGCTACTTGTTGGGGTAGTTGTAATTGACCAGTGCACATGATAAGTCATGTTTGATGAAAATAAACTCAATCTAACTCATTTAGTTTTAGCATAGAAGATTAGTTTTGTATTGACTCGTGCACATACAAAGAACACATGCTCAATGGAAGCAAACACGCTCAGACTACCTCAAATGGAGGCAGTGATGATGTTTAAATTCATAAGTGCATCTATTTGGGGTTGTCTTGGCTCTGTATTGTCATCTTCTATCATTTGTCACTATTATTACTTTAACTTTAGCACTGACTTGTCCTTTTAATTCAGTAAGTGCTACTTGTTGGGGTAGTTTTAATTGACTAGTGCACCCACCAAGAACTCAGCCATGAAGTGTAGAATCTCATTGCATTCTGTCACTATTATTACTTTAACTTTAGTACTGACTTGTCCTTTAAATTCAGTAAGTGCTACTTGTTGGGGTAGTTTTAACTGACACATAACAAGCACATAACAAGAGGGCTTGATGTAAACAAACTCAGATTACCTCTAATGTGGGCATTGATGATGTTTTAATTCATAAGTGCTTCCCTTTGGGGTTGTCTTGGTTCTGTTAGGTCATCTTTTACACTGTCACTGTTATTTAATTGATTAGTGTAAAAACAATAACTCAATCTTGATGGAAAGAGACTTTAGTATCTTCATTTGTGGTAAAAAAAAAAAAAAAGAGAGAATAAAGAAAAGCACCAGCCAACTAATCAAATGCAAATGGCTTGAATTTAATGTGATGGTGAGCAATGTGTGAAGTACCAATGAAACTACCATAATGGCCCAGGACAGAACTACAACGACCCAGGACAGAGTTGTTTTGTTCACATTCCCTATATATGGTGTCCACAATTCTTGCCAGTCATAGCATGCCTACTAGCTGAGGGAGGACACCAGTCAGAGCAGTAGGTAAGAGATCAAGCTGGGGAAAGTAGAATGTTTAAACTTTTGTCACTATTATTACTTTAACTTTAGCACTGACTTGACCTTTTAATTCAGTAAGTGCTACTTGTTGGGGTAGTTGTAATTGACCAGTGTACATGATAAGTCATGTTTGATGAAAATAAACTCAATCTAACTCATTTAGTTTTAGCATAGAAGAATAGTTTTGTATTGACTCGTGCACATACAAAGAACACATGCTCAATGGAAGCAAACAAGCTCAGACTACCTCAAATGGAGGCAGTGATGATGTTTAAATTCATAAGTGCATCTATTTGGGGTTGTCTTGGCTCTGTATTGTCATCTTCTATCATTTGTCACTATTATTACTTTAACTTTAGCACTGACTTGTCCTTTTAATTCAGTAAGTGCTACTTGTTGGGGTAGTTTTAATTGACTAGTGCACCTACCAAGAACTCAGCCATGAAGGGTAGAATCTCATTGCATTCTGTCACTATTATTACTTTAACTTTAGCACTGACTTGTCCTTTAAATTCAGTAAGTGCTACTTGTTGGGGTAGTTTTAACTGACACATAACAAGCACATAACAAGAAGGCTTGATGTAAACAAACTCAGATTACCTCTAATGGGGGCATTGATGATGTTTTAATTCATAAGTGCTTCCCTTTGGGGTTGTCTTGGTTCTGTTAGGTCATCTTTTACACTTTAGCACTGTCACTGTTATTTAATTGATTAGTGTAAAAACAATAACCCAATCTTGATGGAAAGAGACTTTGGTATCTTCATTTGTGGTAAAAAAAAAAAAAGAATAAAGAAAAGCACCAGCCAACTAATCAAATGCAAATGGCTTGAATTTAATGTGATGGTGAGCAATGTGTGAAGTACCAATGAAACTACCATAATGGCCCAGGACAGAACTACAACGACCCATGACAGAGTTGTTTTGTTCACATTCCCTATATATGGTGTTCACAATTCTTGGCAGTCATAGCATGCCTACTAGCTGAGGGAGGACACCAGTCAGAGCAGTAGATAAGAGATCAAGCTGGGGAAAGTAGAATGTTTACACTTTTGTCACTATTATTACTTTAACTTTAGCACTGACTTGAGCTTTTAATTCAGTAAGTGCTACTTGTTGGGGTAGTTGTAATTGACCAGTGCACATGATAAGTCATGTTTGATGAAAATAAACTCAATCTAACTCATTTAGTTTTAGCATAGAAGATTAGTTTTGTATTGACTCGTGCACATACAAAGAACACATGCTCAATGGAAGCAAACACGCTCAGACTACCTCAAATGGAGGCAGTGATGATGTTTAAATTCATAAGTGCATCTATTTGGGGTTGTCTTGGCTCTGTATTGTCATCTTCTATCATTTGTCACTATTATTACTTTAACTTTAGCACTGACTTGTCCTTTTAATTCAGTAAGTGCTACTTGTTGGGGTAGTTTTAATTGACTAGTGCACCCACCAAGAACTCAGCCATGAAGTGTAGAATCTCATTGCATTCTGTCACTATTATTACTTTAACTTTAGTACTGACTTGTCCTTTAAATTCAGTAAGTGCTACTTGTTGGGGTAGTTTTAACTGACACATAACAAGCACATAACAAGAGGGCTTGATGTAAACAAACTCAGATTACCTCTAATGTGGGCATTGATGATGTTTTAATTCATAAGTGCTTCCCTTTGGGGTTGTCTTGGTTCTGTTAGGTCATCTTTTACACTGTCACTGTTATTTAATTGATTAGTGTAAAAACAATAACTCAATCTTGATGGAAAGAGACTTTAGTATCTTCATTTGTGGTAAAAAAAAAAAAAGAGAATAAAGAAAAGCACCAGCCAACTAATCAAATGCAAATGGCTTGAATTTAATGTGATGGTGAGCAATGTGTGAAGTACCAATGAAACTACCATAATGGCCCAGGACAGAACTACAACGACCCAGGACAGAGTTGTTTTGTTCACATTCCCTATATATGGTGTCCACAATTCTTGCCAGTCATAGCATGCCTACTAGCTGAGGGAGGACACCAGTCAGAGCAGTAGGTAAGAGATCAAGCTGGGGAAAGTAGAATGTTTAAACTTTTGTCACTATTATTACTTTAACTTTAGCACTGACTTGACCTTTTAATTCAGTAAGTGCTACTTGTTGGGGTAGTTGTAATTGACCAGTGCACATGATAAGTCATGTTTGATGAAAATAAACTCAATCTAACTCATTTAGTTTTAGCATAGAAGAATAGTTTTGTATTGACTCGTGCACATACAAAGAACACATGCTCAATGGAAGCAAACAAGCTCAGACTACCTCAAATGGAGGCAGTGATGATGTTTAAATTCATAAGTGCATCTCTTTGGGGTTGTCTTGGCTCTGTATTGTCATCTTCTATCATTTGTCACTATTATTACTTTAACTTTAGCACTGACTTGTTCTTTTAATTCAGTAAGTGCTACTTGTTGGGGTAGTTTTAATTGACTAGTGCACCTACCAAGAACTCAGCCATGAAGGGTAGAATCTCATTGCATTCTGTCACTATTATTACTTTAACTTTAGCACTGACTTGTCCTTTAAATTCAGTAAGTGCTACTTGTTGGGGTAGTTTTAACTGACACATAACAAGCACATAACACCAGTAAGACTCCCTAATCGGGAGATAAGCGACCGTAGGTCACATGTATACAGAAGAGGGCTGTAACGGCGATTGGTTCCTAGTTGTGTGGGCAATGTATAGTTTTGTTTGGTGGTCTAAGAAATGTGGTGGCAGGCATGTTGATGACATGAGTGTACACATACTGTGTAGTGTGTAGCAATTTGCGTGTTTTTAGGGGCCAAACTGTAGGAGTAGTGGGCAAAAATGTGTTGTGAAAAGCGGCCTGAAGGTGGCGCTAGAAGAGGGCCATGTGAGAAATTAGGGGTGGGGTGTCCGCGTTGCCTTGGCGGACGAATAGGTACCGGCCGCGGCTCTCCCGGACGCTCCTAGCCCGAGTTACGGCATTTTATGTGAGCTGCAGTGGCAGGGGGTCCTCCACTGGGGGCGCCACCACTTTTGCATCCGTTCTGGAGCACCAGGAGTGGGTGGTCCCCGGGAATGCCCCGTGAGCAGCCCCGTTGGGGTGGTCATTTGGTAATTTGTCCACATGTGCTCATTTTTTACACTTGGGGGTCCCCGAGGCAGCTGGGGGTCCCTGGAGGTCCGGGGGTCCTTGGAGGGTGTAGTTTGGCAGGTAAGGAGTGTGTGTGCAAAATCTGGCATGGATCGGGGCAACGGGTGCGGAGATATGAGCAGGGCAAAAGTGTGACGGGACGTGTGTGACGGAGGGACGGACGGACACCTGGAGCAGGTTTCTATAGTAAATGCGACCTACGGTCGCAAAGAAGGCTTGATGTAAACAAACTCAGATTACCTCTAATGGGGGCATTGATGATGTTTTAATTCATAAGTGCTTCCCTTTGGGGTTGTCTTGGTTCTGTTAGGTCATCTTTTACACTTTAGCACTGTCACTGTTATTTAATTGATTAGTGTAAAAACAATAACCCAATCTTGATGGAAAGAGACTTTGGTATCTTCATTTGTGGTAAAAAAAAAAAAAAGAATAAAGAAAAGCACCAGCCAACTAATCAAATGCAAATGGCTTGAATTTAATGTGATGGTGAGCAATGTGTGAAGTACCAATGAAACTACCATAATGGCCCAGGACAGAACTACAACGACCCATGACAGAGTTGTTTTGTTCACATTCCCTATATATGGTGTTCACAATTCTTGGCAGTCATAGCATGCCTACTAGCTGAGGGAGGACACCAGTCAGAGCAGTAGGTAAGAGATCAAGCTGGGGAAAGTAGAATGTTTACACTTTTGTCACTATTATTACTTTAACTTTAGCACTGACTTGAGCTTTTAATTCAGTAAGTGCTACTTGTTGGGGTAGTTGTAATTGACCAGTGCACATGATAAGTCATGTTTGATGAAAATAAACTCAATCTAACTCATTTAGTTTTAGCATAGAAGAGTAGTAGAACACATGCTCAATGGAAGCAAACACGCTCAGACTACCTCAAATGGAGGCAGTGATGATGTTTAAATTCATAAGTGCATCTCTTTGGGGTTGTCTTGGCTCTGTATTGTCATCTTCTATCATTTGTCACTATTATTACTTTAACTTTAGCACTGACTTGTCCTTTTAATTCAGTAAGTGCTACTTGTTGGGGTAGTTTTAATTGACTAGTGCACCCACCAAGAACTCAGCCATGAAGTGTAGAATCTCATTGCATTCTGTCACTATTATTACTTTAACTTTAGTACTGACTTGTCCTTTAAATTCAGTAAGTGCTACTTGTTGGGGTAGTTTTAACTGACACATAACAAGCACATAACAAGAAGGCTTGATGTAAACAAACTCAGATTACCTCTAATGTGGGCATTGATGATGTTTTAATTCATAAGTGCTTCCCTTTGGGGTTGTCTTGGTTCTGTTAGGTCATCTTTTACACTGTCACTGTTATTTAATTGATTAGTGTAAAAACAATAACTCAATCTTGATGGAAAGAGACTTTAGTATCTTCATTTGTGGTAAAAAAAAAAAAAAAAAGAATAAAGAAAAGCACCAGCCAACTAATCAAATGCAAATGGCTTGAATTTAATGTGATGGTGAGCAATGTGTGAAGTACCAATGAAACTACCATAATGGCCCAGGACAGAACTACAACGACCCAGGAGAGAGTTGTTTTGTTCACATTCCCTATATATGGTGTCCACAATTCTTGCCAGTCATAGCATGCCTACTAGCTGAGGGAGGACACCAGTCAGAGCAGTAGGTAAGAGATCAAGCTGGGGAAAGTAGAATGTTTAAACTTTTGTCACTATTATTACTTTAACTTTAGCACTGACTTGACCTTTTAATTCAGTAAGTGCTACTTGTTGGGGTAGTTGTAATTGACCAGTGCACATGATAAGTCGTGTTTGATGAAAATAAACTCAATCTAACTCATTTAGTTTTAGCATAGAAGAGTAGTTTTGTATTGACTCGTGCACATACAAAGAACACATGCTCAATGGAAGCAAACACGCTCAGACTACCTCAAATGGAGGCAGTGATGATGTTTAAATTCATAAGTGCATCTATTTGGGGTTGTCTTGGCTCTGTATTGTCATCTTCTATCATTTGTCACTATTATTACTTTAACTTTAGCACTGACTTGTCCTTTTAATTCAGTAAGTGCTACTTGTTGGGGTAGTTTTAATTGACTAGTGCACCCACCAAGAACTCAGCCATGAAGTGTAGAATCTCATTGCATTCTGAGAATAAAGAAAAGCACCAGCCAACTAATCAAATGCAAATGGCTTGAATTTAATGTGATGGTGAGCAATGTGTGAAGTACCAATGAAACTACCATAATGGCCCAGGACAGAACTACAACGACCCATGACAGAGTTGTTTTGTTCACATTCCCTATATATGGTGTTCACAATTCTTGGCAGTCATAGCATGCCTACTAGCTGAGGGAGGACACCAGTCAGAGCAGTAGGTAAGAGATCAAGCTGGGGAAAGTAGAATGTTTACACTTTTGTCACTATTATTACTTTAGCACTGTTTTATTATTACTACTTTAGCACTGACTTGAGCGTTTAATTCAGTAAGTGCTACTTGTTAGGGTAGTTGTAATTGACCAGTGCACATGATAAGTCATGTTTGATGAAAATAAACTCAATCTAACTCATTTAGTTTTAGCATAGAAGAGTAGTAGAACACATGCTCAATGGAAGCAAACACGCTCAGACTACCTCAAATGGAGGCAGTGATGATGTTTAAATTCATAAGTGCATCTCTTTGGGGTTGTCTTGGCTCTGTATTGTCATCTTCTATCATTTGTCACTATTATTACTTTAACTTTAGCACTGACTTGTCCTTTTAATTCAGTAAGTGCTACTTGTTGGGGTAGTTTTAATTGACTAGTGCACCCACCAAGAACTCAGCCATGAAGTGTAGAATCTCATTGCATTCTGTCACTATTATTACTTTAACTTTAGTACTGACTTGTCCTTTAAATTCAGTAAGTGCTACTTGTTGGGGTAGTTTTAACTGACACATAACAAGCACATAACAAGAAGGCTTGATGTAAACAAACTCAGATTACCTCTAATGTGGGCATTGATGATGTTTTAATTCATAAGTGCTTCCCTTTGGGGTTGTCTTGGTTCTGTTATCATCATATCGGTCATCTTTTACACTGTCACTGTTATTTAATTGATTAGTGTAAAAACAATAACTCAATCTTGATGGAAAGAGACTTTAGTATCTTCATTTGTGGTAAAAAAAGAATAAAGAAAAGCACCAGCCAACTAATCAAATGCAAATGGCTTGAATTTAATGTGATGGTGAGCAATGTGTGAAGTACCAATGAAACTACCATAATGGCCCAGGACAGAACTACAACGACCCAGGAGAGAGTTGTTTTGTTCACATTCCCTATATATGGTGTCCACAATTCTTGCCAGTCATAGCATGCCTACTAGCTGAGGGAGGACACCAGTCAGAGCAGTAGGTAAGAGATCAAGCTGGGGAAAGTAGAATGTTTAAACTTTTGTCACTATTATTACTTTAACTTTAGCACTGACTTGACCTTTTAATTCAGTAAGTGCTACTTGTTGGGGTAGTTGTAATTGACCAGTGCACATGATAAGTCATGTTTGATGAAAATAAACTCAATCTAACTAATTTAGTTTTAGCATAGAAGATTAGTTTTGTATTGACTCGTGCACATACAAAGAACACATGCTCAATGGAAGCAAACACGCTCAGACTACCTCAAATGGAGGCAGTGATGATGTTTAAATTCATAAGTGCATCTATTTGGGGTTGTCTTGGCTCTGTATTGTCATCTTCTATCATTTGTCACTATTATTACTTTAACTTTAGCACTGACTTGTCCTTTTAATTCAGTAAGTGCTACTTGTTGGGGTAGTTTTAATTGACTAGTGCAACCACCAAGAACTCAGCCATGAAGTGTAGAATCTCGTTGCATTCTGTCACTATTATTACTTTAACTTTAGTACTGACTTGTCCTTTAAATTCAGTAAGTGCTACTTGTTGGGGTAGTTTTAACTGACACATAACAAGCACATAACAAGAGGGCTTGATGTAAACAAACTCAGATTACCTCTAATGTGGGCATTGATGATGTTTTAATTCATAAGTGCTTCCCTTTGGGGTTGTCTTGGTTCTGTTAGGTCATCTTTTACACTGTCACTGTTATTTAATTGATTAGTGTAAAAACAATAACTCAATCTTGATGGAAAGAGACTTTAGTATCTTCATTTGTGGTAAAAAAAAAAAAAAAAGAGAGAATAAAGAAAAGCACCAGCCAACTAATCAAATGCAAATGGCTTGAATTTAATGTGATGGTGAGCAATGTGTGAAGTACCAATGAAACTACCATAATGGCCCAGGACAGAACTACAACGACCCAGGACAGAGTTGTTTTGTTCACATTCCCTATATATGGTGTCCACAATTCTTGCCAGTCATAGCATGCCTACTAGCTGAGGGAGGACACCAGTCAGAGCAGTAGGTAAGAGATCAAGCTGGGGAAAGTAGAATGTTTAAACTTTTGTCACTATTATTACTTTAACTTTAGCACTGACTTGACCTTTTAATTCAGTAAGTGCTACTTGTTGGGGTAGTTGTAATTGACCAGTGCACATGATAAGTCATGTTTGATGAAAATAAACTCAATCTAACTCATTTAGTTTTAGCATAGAAGAATAGTTTTGTATTGACTCGTGCACATACAAAGAACACATGCTCAATGGAAGCAAACAAGCTCAGACTACCTCAAATGGAGGCAGTGATGATGTTTAAATTCATAAGTGCATCTCTTTGGGGTTGTCTTGGCTCTGTATTGTCATCTTCTATCATTTGTCACTATTATTACTTTAACTTTAGCACTGACTTGTCCTTTTAATTCAGTAAGTGCTACTTGTTGGGGTAGTTTTAATTGACTAGTGCACCTACCAAGAACTCAGCCATGAAGGGTAGAATCTCATTGCATTCTGTCACTATTATTACTTTAACTTTAGCACTGACTTGTCCTTTAAATTCAGTAAGTGCTACTTGTTGGGGTAGTTTTAACTGACACATAACAAGCACATAACAAGAAGGCTTGATGTAAACAAACTCAGATTACCTCTAATGGGGGCATTGATGATGTTTTAATTCATAAGTGCTTCCCTTTGGGGTTGTCTTGGTTCTGTTAGGTCATCTTTTACACTTTAGCACTGTCACTGTTATTTAATTGATTAGTGTAAAAACAATAACCCAATCTTGATGGAAAGAGACTTTGGTATCTTCATTTGTGGTAAAAAAAAAAAAAAGAATAAAGAAAAGCACCAGCCAACTAATCAAATGCAAATGGCTTGAATTTAATGTGATGGTGAGCAATGTGTGAAGTACCAATGAAACTACCATAATGGCCCAGGACAGAACTACAACGACCCATGACAGAGTTGTTTTGTTCACATTCCCTATATATGGTGTTCACAATTCTTGGCAGTCATAGCATGCCTACTAGCTGAGGGAGGACACCAGTCAGAGCAGTAGGTAAGAGATCAAGCTGGGGAAAGTAGAATGTTTACACTTTTGTCACTATTATTACTTTAACTTTAGCACTGACTTGAGCTTTTAATTCAGTAAGTGCTACTTGTTGGGGTAGTTGTAATTGACCAGTGCACATGATAAGTCATGTTTGATGAAAATAAACTCAATCTAACTCATTTAGTTTTAGCATAGAAGAGTAGTAGAACACATGCTCAATGGAAGCAAACACGCTCAGACTACCTCAAATGGAGGCAGTGATGATGTTTAAATTCATAAGTGCATCTCTTTGGGGTTGTCTTGGCTCTGTATTGTCATCTTCTATCATTTGTCACTATTATTACTTTAACTTTAGCACTGACTTGTCCTTTTAATTCAGTAAGTGCTACTTGTTGGGGTAGTTTTAATTGACTAGTGCACCCACCAAGAACTCAGCCATGAAGTGTAGAATCTCATTGCATTCTGTCACTATTATTACTTTAACTTTAGTACTGACTTGTCCTTTAAATTCAGTAAGTGCTACTTGTTGGGGTAGTTTTAACTGACACATAACAAGCACATAACAAGAAGGCTTGATGTAAACAAACTCAGATTACCTCTAATGTGGGCATTGATGATGTTTTAATTCATAAGTGCTTCCCTTTGGGGTTGTCTTGGTTCTGTTAGGTCATCTTTTACACTGTCACTGTTATTTAATTGATTAGTGTAAAAACAATAACTCAATCTTGATGGAAAGAGACTTTAGTATCTTCATTTGTGGTAAAAAAAAAAAAAAAAAGAATAAAGAAAAGCACCAGCCAACTAATCAAATGCAAATGGCTTGAATTTAATGTGATGGTGAGCAATGTGTGAAGTACCAATGAAACTACCATAATGGCCCAGGACAGAACTACAACGACCCAGGAGAGAGTTGTTTTGTTCACATTCCCTATATATGGTGTCCACAATTCTTGCCAGTCATAGCATGCCTACTAGCTGAGGGAGGACACCAGTCAGAGCAGTAGGTAAGAGATCAAGCTGGGGAAAGTAGAATGTTTAAACTTTTGTCACTATTATTACTTTAACTTTAGCACTGACTTGACCTTTTAATTCAGTAAGTGCTACTTGTTGGGGTAGTTGTAATTGACCAGTGCACATGATAAGTCGTGTTTGATGAAAATAAACTCAATCTAACTCATTTAGTTTTAGCATAGAAGAGTAGTTTTGTATTGACTCGTGCACATACAAAGAACACATGCTCAATGGAAGCAAACACGCTCAGACTACCTCAAATGGAGGCAGTGATGATGTTTAAATTCATAAGTGCATCTATTTGGGGTTGTCTTGGCTCTGTATTGTCATCTTCTATCATTTGTCACTATTATTACTTTAACTTTAGCACTGACTTGTCCTTTTAATTCAGTAAGTGCTACTTGTTGGGGTAGTTTTAATTGACTAGTGCACCCACCAAGAACTCAGCCATGAAGTGTAGAATCTCATTGCATTCTGAGAATAAAGAAAAGCACCAGCCAACTAATCAAATGCAAATGGCTTGAATTTAATGTGATGGTGAGCAATGTGTGAAGTACCAATGAAACTACCATAATGGCCCAGGACAGAACTACAACGACCCATGACAGAGTTGTTTTGTTCACATTCCCTATATATGGTGTTCACAATTCTTGGCAGTCATAGCATGCCTACTAGCTGAGGGAGGACACCAGTCAGAGCAGTAGGTAAGAGATCAAGCTGGGGAAAGTAGAATGTTTACACTTTTGTCACTATTATTACTTTAGCACTGTTTTATTATTACTACTTTAGCACTGACTTGAGCGTTTAATTCAGTAAGTGCTACTTGTTAGGGTAGTTGTAATTGACCAGTGCACATGATAAGTCATGTTTGATGAAAATAAACTCAATCTAACTCATTTAGTTTTAGCATAGAAGAGTAGTAGAACACATGCTCAATGGAAGCAAACACGCTCAGACTACCTCAAATGGAGGCAGTGATGATGTTTAAATTCATAAGTGCATCTCTTTGGGGTTGTCTTGGCTCTGTATTGTCATCTTCTATCATTTGTCACTATTATTACTTTAACTTTAGCACTGACTTGTCCTTTTAATTCAGTAAGTGCTACTTGTTGGGGTAGTTTTAATTGACTAGTGCACCCACCAAGAACTCAGCCATGAAGTGTAGAATCTCATTGCATTCTGTCACTATTATTACTTTAACTTTAGTACTGACTTGTCCTTTAAATTCAGTAAGTGCTACTTGTTGGGGTAGTTTTAACTGACACATAACAAGCACATAACAAGAAGGCTTGATGTAAACAAACTCAGATTACCTCTAATGTGGGCATTGATGATGTTTTAATTCATAAGTGCTTCCCTTTGGGGTTGTCTTGGTTCTGTTATCATCATATCGGTCATCTTTTACACTGTCACTGTTATTTAATTGATTAGTGTAAAAACAATAACTCAATCTTGATGGAAAGAGACTTTAGTATCTTCATTTGTGGTAAAAAAAGAATAAAGAAAAGCACCAGCCAACTAATCAAATGCAAATGGCTTGAATTTAATGTGATGGTGAGCAATGTGTGAAGTACCAATGAAACTACCATAATGGCCCAGGACAGAACTACAACGACCCAGGAGAGAGTTGTTTTGTTCACATTCCCTATATATGGTGTCCACAATTCTTGCCAGTCATAGCATGCCTACTAGCTGAGGGAGGACACCAGTCAGAGCAGTAGGTAAGAGATCAAGCTGGGGAAAGTAGAATGTTTAAACTTTTGTCACTATTATTACTTTAACTTTAGCACTGACTTGACCTTTTAATTCAGTAAGTGCTACTTGTTGGGGTAGTTGTAATTGACCAGTGCACATGATAAGTCATGTTTGATGAAAATAAACTCAATCTAACTAATTTAGTTTTAGCATAGAAGATTAGTTTTGTATTGACTCGTGCACATACAAAGAACACATGCTCAATGGAAGCAAACACGCTCAGACTACCTCAAATGGAGGCAGTGATGATGTTTAAATTCATAAGTGCATCTATTTGGGGTTGTCTTGGCTCTGTATTGTCATCTTCTATCATTTGTCACTATTATTACTTTAACTTTAGCACTGACTTGTCCTTTTAATTCAGTAAGTGCTACTTGTTGGGGTCGTTTTAATTGACTAGTGCAACCACCAAGAACTCAGCCATGAAGTGTAGAATCTCATTGCATTCTGTCACTATTATTACTTTAACTTTAGTACTGACTTGTCCTTTAAATTCAGTAAGTGCTACTTGTTGGGGTAGTTTTAACTGACACATAACAAGCACATAACAAGAGGGCTTGATGTAAACAAACTCAGATTACCTCTAATGTGGGCATTGATGATGTTTTAATTCATAAGTGCTTCCCTTTGGGGTTGTCTTGGTTCTGTTAGGTCATCTTTTACACTGTCACTGTTATTTAATTGATTAGTGTAAAAACAATAACTCAATCTTGATGGAAAGAGACTTTAGTATCTTCATTTGTGGTAAAAAAAAAAAAAAAGAGAGAATAAAGAAAAGCACCAGCCAACTAATCAAATGCAAATGGCTTGAATTTAATGTGATGGTGAGCAATGTGTGAAGTACCAATGAAACTACCATAATGGCCCAGGACAGAACTACAACGACCCAGGACAGAGTTGTTTTGTTCACATTCCCTATATATGGTGTCCACAATTATTGCCAGTCATAGCATGCCTACTAGCTGAGGGAGGACACCAGTCAGAGCAGTAGGTAAGAGATCAAGCTGGGGAAAGTAGAATGTTTAAACTTTTGTCACTATTATTACTTTAACTTTAGCACTGACTTGACCTTTTAATTCAGTAAGTGCTACTTGTTGGGGTAGTTGTAATTGACCAGTGCACATGATAAGTCATGTTTGATGAAAATAAACTCAATCTAACTCATTTAGTTTTAGCATAGAAGAATAGTTTTGTATTGACTCGTGCACATACAAAGAACACATGCTCAATGGAAGCAAACAAGCTCAGACTACCTCAAATGGAGGCAGTGATGATGTTTAAATTCATAAGTGCATCTCTTTGGGGTTGTCTTGGCTCTGTATTGTCATCTTCTATCATTTGTCACTATTATTACTTTAACTTTAGCACTGACTTGTCCTTTTAATTCAGTAAGTGCTACTTGTTGGGGTAGTTTTAATTGACTAGTGCACCTACCAAGAACTCAGCCATGAAGGGTAGAATCTCATTGCATTCTGTCACTATTATTGCAAATGGCTTGAATTTAATGTGATGGTGAGCAATGTGTGAAGTACCAATGAAACTACCATAATGGCCCAGGACAGAACTACAACGACCCATGACAGAGTTGTTTTGTTCACATTCCCTATATATGGTGTTCACAATTCTTGGCAGTCATAGCATGCCTACTAGCTGAGGGAGGACACCAGTCAGAGCAGTAGGTAAGAGATCAAGCTGGGGAAAGTAGAATGTTTACACTTTTGTCACTATTATTACTTTAGCACTGTTTTATTATTACTACTTTAGCACTGACTTGAGCGTTTAATTCAGTAAGTGCTACTTGTTAGGGTAGTTGTAATTGACCAGTGCACATGATAAGTCATGTTTGATGAAAATAAACTCAATCTAACTCATTTAGTTTTAGCATAGAAGAGTAGTAGAACACATGCTCAATGGAAGCAAACACGCTCAGACTACCTCAAATGGAGGCAGTGATGATGTTTAAATTCATAAGTGCATCTCTTTGGGGTTGTCTTGGCTCTGTATTGTCATCTTCTATCATTTGTCACTATTATTACTTTAACTTTAGCACTGACTTGTCCTTTTAATTCAGTAAGTGCTACTTGTTGGGGTAGTTTTAATTGACTAGTGCACCCACCAAGAACTCAGCCATGAAGTGTAGAATCTCATTGCATTCTGTCACTATTATTACTTTAACTTTAGTACTGACTTGTCCTTTAAATTCAGTAAGTGCTACTTGTTGGGGTAGTTTTAACTGACACATAACAAGCACATAACAAGAAGGCTTGATGTAAACAAACTCAGATTACCTCTAATGTGGGCATTGATGATGTTTTAATTCATAAGTGCTTCCCTTTGGGGTTGTCTTGGTTCTGTTATCATCATATCGGTCATCTTTTACACTGTCACTGTTATTTAATTGATTAGTGTAAAAACAATAACTCAATCTTGATGGAAAGAGACTTTAGTATCTTCATTTGTGGTAAAAAAAGAATAAAGAAAAGCACCAGCCAACTAATCAAATGCAAATGGCTTGAATTTAATGTGATGGTGAGCAATGTGTGAAGTACCAATGAAACTACCATAATGGCCCAGGACAGAACTACAACGACCCAGGAGAGAGTTGTTTTGTTCACATTCCCTATATATGGTGTCCACAATTCTTGCCAGTCATAGCATGCCTACTAGCTGAGGGAGGACACCAGTCAGAGCAGTAGGTAAGAGATCAAGCTGGGGAAAGTAGAATGTTTAAACTTTTGTCACTATTATTACTTTAACTTTAGCACTGACTTGACCTTTTAATTCAGTAAGTGCTACTTGTTGGGGTAGTTGTAATTGACCAGTGCACATGATAAGTCATGTTTGATGAAAATAAACTCAATCTAACTACTTTAGTTTTAGCATAGAAGATTAGTTTTGTATTGACTCGTGCACATACAAAGAACACATGCTCAATGGAAGCAAACACGCTCAGACTACCTCAAATGGAGGCAGTGATGATGTTTAAATTCATAAGTGCATCTATTTGGGGTTGTCTTGGCTCTGTATTGTCATCTTCTATCATTTGTCACTATTATTACTTTAACTTTAGCACTGACTTGTCCTTTTAATTCAGTAAGTGCTACTTGTTGGGGTCGTTTTAATTGACTAGTGCAACCACCAAGAACTCAGCCATGAAGTGTAGAATCTCATTGCATTCTGTCACTATTATTACTTTAACTTTAGTACTGACTTGTCCTTTAAATTCAGTAAGTGCTACTTGTTGGGGTAGTTTTAACTGACACATAACAAGCACATAACAAGAGGGCTTGATGTAAACAAACTCAGATTACCTCTAATGTGGGCATTGATGATGTTTTAATTCATAAGTGCTTCCCTTTGGGGTTGTCTTGGTTCTGTTAGGTCATCTTTTACACTGTCACTGTTATTTAATTGATTAGTGTAAAAACAATAACTCAATCTTGATGGAAAGAGACTTTAGTATCTTCATTTGTGGTAAAAAAAAAAAAAAAGAGAGAATAAAGAAAAGCACCAGCCAACTAATCAAATGCAAATGGCTTGAATTTAATGTGATGGTGAGCAATGTGTGAAGTACCAATGAAACTACCATAATGGCCCAGGACAGAACTACAACGACCCAGGACAGAGTTGTTTTGTTCACATTCCCTATATATGGTGTCCACAATTATTGCCAGTCATAGCATGCCTACTAGCTGAGGGAGGACACCAGTCAGAGCAGTAGGTAAGAGATCAAGCTGGGGAAAGTAGAATGTTTAAACTTTTGTCACTATTATTACTTTAACTTTAGCACTGACTTGACCTTTTAATTCAGTAAGTGCTACTTGTTGGGGTAGTTGTAATTGACCAGTGCACATGATAAGTCATGTTTGATGAAAATAAACTCAATCTAACTCATTTAGTTTTAGCATAGAAGAATAGTTTTGTATTGACTCGTGCACATACAAAGAACACATGCTCAATGGAAGCAAACAAGCTCAGACTACCTCAAATGGAGGCAGTGATGATGTTTAAATTCATAAGTGCATCTCTTTGGGGTTGTCTTGGCTCTGTATTGTCATCTTCTATCATTTGTCACTATTATTACTTTAACTTTAGCACTGACTTGTCCTTTTAATTCAGTAAGTGCTACTTGTTGGGGTAGTTTTAATTGACTAGTGCACCTACCAAGAACTCAGCCATGAAGGGTAGAATCTCATTGCATTCTGTCACTATTATTACTTTAACTTTAGCACTGACTTGTCCTTTAAATTCAGTAAGTGCTACTTGTTGGGGTAGTTTTAACTGACACATAACAAGCACATAACAAGAAGGCTTGATGTAAACAAACTCAGATTACCTCTAATGGGGGCATTGATGATGTTTTAATTCATAAGTGCTTCCCTTTGGGGTTGTCTTGGTTCTGTTAGGTCATCTTTTACACTTTAGCACTGTCACTGTTATTTAATTGATTAGTGTAAAAACAATAACCCAATCTTGATGGAAAGAGACTTTGGTATCTTCATTTGTGGTAAAAAAAAAAAAAGAATAAAGAAAAGCACCAGCCAACTAATCAAATGCAAATGGCTTGAATTTAATGTGATGGTGAGCAATGTGTGAAGTACCAATGAAACTACCATAATGGCCCAGGACAGAACTACAACGACCCATGACAGAGTTGTTTTGTTCACATTCCCTATATATGGTGTTCACAATTCTTGGCAGTCATAGCATGCCTACTAGCTGAGGGAGGACACCAGTCAGAGCAGTAGGTAAGAGATCAAGCTGGGGAAAGTAGAATGTTTACACTTTTGTCACTATTATTACTTTAACTTTAGCACTGACTTGAGCTTTTAATTCAGTAAGTGCTACTTGTTGGGGTAGTTGTAATTGACCAGTGCACATGATAAGTCATGTTTGATGAAAATAAACTCAATCTAACTCATTTAGTTTTAGCATAGAAGAGTAGTAGAACACATGCTCAATGGAAGCAAACACGCTCAGACTACCTCAAATGGAGGCAGTGATGATGTTTAAATTCATAAGTGCATCTCTTTGGGGTTGTCTTGGCTCTGTATTGTCATCTTCTATCATTTGTCACTATTATTACTTTAACTTTAGCACTGACTTGTCCTTTTAATTCAGTAAGTGCTACTTGTTGGGGTAGTTTTAATTGACTAGTGCACCCACCAAGAACTCATCCATGAAGTGTAGAATCTCATTGCATTCTGTCACTATTATTACTTTAACTTTAGTACTGACTTGTCCTTTAAATTCAGTAAGTGCTACTTGTTGGGGTAGTTTTAACTGACACATAACAAGCACATAACAAGAAGGCTTGATGTAAACAAACTCAGATTACCTCTAATGTGGGCATTGATGATGTTTTAATTCATAAGTGCTTCCCTTTGGGGTTGTCTTGGTTCTGTTAGGTCATCTTTTACACTGTCACTGTTATTTAATTGATTAGTGTAAAAACAATAACTCAATCTTGATGGAAAGAGACTTTAGTATCTTCATTTGTGGTAAAAAAAAAAAAAAAAAAGAATAAAGAAAAGCACCAGCCAACTAATCAAATGCAAATGGCTTGAATTTAATGTGATGGTGAGCAATGTGTGAAGTACCAATGAAACTACCATAATGGCCCAGGACAGAACTACAACGACCCAGGACAGAGTTGTTTTGTTCACATTCCCTATATATGGTGTCCACAATTCTTGCCAGTCATAGCATGCCTACTAGCTGAGGGAGGACACCAGTCAGAGCAGTAGGTAAGAGATCAAGCTGGGGAGAGTAGAATGTTTAAACTTTTGTCACTATTATTACTTTAACTTTAGCACTGACTTGACCTTTTAATTCAGTAAGTGCTACTTGTTGGGGTAGTTGTAATTGACCAGTGCACATGATAAGTCATGTTTGATGAAAATAAACTCAATCTAACTCATTTAGTTTTAGCATAGAAGAATAGTTTTGTATTGACTCGTGCACATACAAAGAACACATGCTCAATGGAAGCAAACAAGCTCAGACTACCTCAAATGGAGGCAGTGATGATGTTTAAATTCATAAGTGCATCTATTTGGGGTTGTCTTGGCTCTGTATTGTCATCTTCTATCATTTGTCACTATTATTACTTTAACTTTAGCACTGACTTGTCCTTTTAATTCAGTAAGTGCTACTTGTTGGGGTAGTTTTAATTGACTAGTGCACCCACCAAGAACTCAGCCATGAAGAGTAGAATCTCATTGCATTCTGTCACTATTATTACTTTAACTTTAGTACTGACTTGTCCTTTAAATTCAGTAAGTGCTACTTGTTGGGGTAGTTTTAACTGACACATAACAAGCACATAACAAGAGGGCTTGATGTAAACAAACTCAGATTACCTCTAATGTGGACATTGATGATGTTTTAATTCATAAGTGCTTCCCTTTGGGGTTGTCTTGGTTCTGTTAGGTCATCTTTTACACTGTCACTGTTATTTAATTGATTAGTGTAAAAACAATAACTCAATCTTGATGGAAAGAGACTTTAGTATCTTCATTTGTGGTAAAAAAAAAAAAGAGAATAAAGAAAAGCACCAGCCAACTAATCTAATTTGGGGTTGTCTTGGCTCTGTATTGTCATCTTCTATCATTTGTCACTATTATTACTTTAACTTTAGCACTGACTTGTCCTTTTAATTCAGTAAGTGCTACTTGTTGGGGTAGTTTTAATTGACTAGTGCACCCACCAAGAACTCAGCCATGAAGTGTAGAATCTCATTGCATTCTGTCACTATTATTACTTTAACTTTAGTACTGACTTGTCCTTTAAATTCAGTAAGTGCTACTTGTTGGGGTAGTTTTAACTGACACATAACAAGCACATAACAAGAGGGCTTGATGTAAACAAACTCAGATTACCTCTAATGTGGGCATTGATGATGTTTTAATTCATAAGTGCTTCCCTTTGGGGTTGTCTTGGTTCTGTTAGGTCATCTTTTACACTGTCACTGTTATTTAATTGATTAGTGTAAAAACAATAACTCAATCTTGATGGAAAGAGACTTTAGTATCTTCATTTGTGGTAAAAAAAAAAAAGAGAGAATAAAGAAAAGCACCAGCCAACTAATCAAATGCAAATGGCTTGAATTTAATGTGATGGTGAGCAATGTGTGAAGTACCAATGAAACTACCATAATGGCCCAGGACAGAACTACAACGACCCAGGACAGAGTTGTTTTGTTCACATTCCCTATATATGGTGTCCACAATTCTTGCCAGTCATAGCATGCCTACTAGCTGAGGGAGGACACCAGTCAGAGCAGTAGGTAAGAGATCAAGCTGGGGAAAGTAGAATGTTTAAACTTTTGTCACTATTATTACTTTAACTTTAGCACTGACTTGACCTTTTAATTCAGTAAGTGCTACTTGTTGGGGTAGTTGTAATTGACCAGTGCACATGATAAGTCATGTTTGATGAAAATAAACTCAATCTAACTCATTTAGTTTTAGCATAGAAGAATAGTTTTGTATTGACTCGTGCACATACAAAGAACACATGCTCAATGGAAGCAAACAAGCTCAGACTACCTCAAATGGAGGCAGTGATGATGTTTAAATTCATAAGTGCATCTCTTTGGGGTTGTCTTGGCTCTGTATTGTCATCTTCTATCATTTGTCACTATTATTACTTTAACTTTAGCACTGACTTGTCCTTTTAATTCAGTAAGTGCTACTTGTTGGGGTAGTTTTAATTGACTAGTGCACCTACCAAGAACTCAGCCATGAAGGGTAGAATCTCATTGCATTCTGTCACTATTATTACTTTAACTTTAGCACTGACTTGTCCTTTAAATTCAGTAAGTGCTACTTGTTGGGGTAGTTTTAACTGACACATAACAAGCACATAACAAGAAGGCTTGATGTAAACAAACTCAGATTACCTCTAATGGGGGCATTGATGATGTTTTAATTCATAAGTGCTTCCCTTTGGGGTTGTCTTGGTTCTGTTAGGCCATCTTTTACACTTTAGCACTGTCACTGTTATTTAATTGATTAGTGTAAAAACAATAACCCAATCTTGATGGAAAGAGACTTTGGTATCTTCATTTGTGGTAAAAAAAAAAAAAAAAGAATAAAGAAAAGCACCAGCCAACTAATCAAATGCAAATGGCTTGAATTTAATGTGATGGTGAGCAATGTGTGAAGTACCAATGAAACTACCATAATGGCCCAGGACAGAACTACAACGACCCATGACAGAGTTGTTTTGTTCACATTCCCTATATATGGTGTTCACAATTCTTGGCAGTCATAGCATGCCTACTAGCTGAGGGAGGACACCAGTCAGAGCAGTAGGTAAGAGATCAAGCTGGGGAAAGTAGAATGTTTACACTTTTGTCACTATTATTACTTTAACTTTAGCACTGACTTGAGCTTTTAATTCAGTAAGTGCTACTTGTTGGGGTAGTTGTAATTGACCAGTGCACATGATAAGTCATGTTTGATGAAAATAAACTCAATCTAACTCATTTAGTTTTAGCATAGAAGAGTAGTAGAACACATGCTCAATGGAAGCAAACACGCTCAGACTACCTCAAATGGAGGCAGTGATGATGTTTAAATTCATAAGTGCATCTCTTTGGGGTTGTCTTGGCTCTGTATTGTCATCTTCTATCATTTGTCACTATTATTACTTTAACTTTAGCACTGACTTGTCCTTTTAATTCAGTAAGTGCTACTTGTTGGGGTAGTTTTAATTGACTAGTGCACCCACCAAGAACTCAGCCATGAAGTGTAGAATCTCATTGCATTCTGTCACTATTATTACTTTAACTTTAGTACTGACTTGTCCTTTAAATTCAGTAAGTGCTACTTGTTGGGGTAGTTTTAACTGACACATAACAAGCACATAACAAGAAGGCTTGATGTAAACAAACTCAGATTACCTCTAATGTGGGCATTGATGATGTTTTAATTCATAAGTGCTTCCCTTTGGGGTTGTCTTGGTTCTGTTAGGTCATCTTTTACACTGTCACTGTTATTTAATTGATTAGTGTAAAAACAATAACTCAATCTTGATGGAAAGAGACTTTAGTATCTTCATTTGTGGTAAAAAAAAAAAAAAAGAATAAAGAAAAGCACCAGCCAACTAATCAAATGCAAATCGCTTGAATTTAATGTGATGGTGAGCAATGTGTGAAGTACCAATGAAACTACCATAATGGCCCAGGACAGAACTACAACGACCCAGGAGAGAGTTGTTTTGTTCACATTCCCTATATATGGTGTCCACAATTCTTGCCAGTCATAGCATGCCTACTAGCTGAGGGAGGACACCAGTCAGAGCAGTAGGTAAGAGATCAAGCTGGGGAAAGTAGAATGTTTAAACTTTTGTCACTATTATTACTTTAGCACTGACTTGACCTTTTAATTCAGTAAGTGCTACTTGTTGGGGTAGTTGTAATTGACCAGTGCACATGATAAGTCATGTTTGATGAAAATAAACTCAATCTAACTCATTTAGTTTTAGCATAGAAGAGTAGTTTTGTATTGACTCGTGCACATACAAAGAACACATGCTCAATGGAAGCAAACACGCTCAGACTACCTCAAATGGAGGCAGTGATGATGTTTAAATTCATAAGTGCATCTATTTGGGGTTGTCTTGGCTCTGTATTGTCATCTTCTATCATTTGTCACTATTATTACTTTAACTTTAGCACTGACTTGTCCTTTTAATTCAGTAAGTGCTACTTGTTGGGGTAGTTTTAATTGACTAGTGCACCCACCAAGAACTCAGCCATGAAGTGTAGAATCTCATTGCATTCTGTCACTATTATTACTTTAACTTTAGTACTGACTTGTCCTTTAAATTCAGTAAGTGCTACTTGTTGGGGTAGTTTTAACTGACACATAACAAGCACATAACAAGAGGGCTTGATGTAAACAAACTCAGATTACCTCTAATGTGGGCATTGATGATGTTTTAATTCATAAGTGCTTCCCTTTGGGGTTGTCTTGGTTCTGTTAGGTCATCTTTTACACTGTCACTGTTATTTAATTGATTAGTGTAAAAACAATAACTCAATCTTGATGGAAAGAGACTTTAGTATCTTCATTTGTGGTAAAAAAATGATAAGTGACTTGACCTTTTAATTCAGTAAGTGCTACTTGTTGGGGTAGTTGTAATTGACCAGTGCACATGATAAGTCTTGTTTGATGAAAATAAACTCAATCTAACTCATTTAGTTTTAGCATAGAAGAATAGTTTTGTATTGACTCGTGCACATACAAAGAACACATGCTCAATGGAAGCAAACAAGCTCAGACTACCTCAAATGGAGGCAGTGATGATGTTTAAATACATAAGTGCATCTCTTTGGGGTTGTCTTGGCTCTGTATTGTCATCTTCTATCATTTGTCACTATTATTACTTTAACTTTAGCACTGACTTGTCCTTTTAATTCAGTAAGTGCTACTTGTTGGGGTAGTTTTAATTGACTAGTGCACCTACCAAGAACTCAGCCATGAAGGGTAGAATCTCATTGCATTCTGTCACTATTACTTTAACTTTAGCACTGACTTGTCCTTTAAATTCAGTAAGTGCTACTTGTTGGGGTAGTTTTAACTGACACATAACAAGCACATAACAAGAAGGCTTGATGTAAACAAACTCAGATTACCTTAATGGGGGCATTGATGATGTTTTAATTCATAAGTGCTTCCCTTTGGGGTTGTCTTGGTTCTGTTAGGTCATCTTTTACACTTTAGCACTGTCACTGTTATTTAATTGATTAGTGTAAAAACAATAACCCAATCTTGATGGAAAGAGACTTTGGTATCTTCATTTGTGGTAAAAAAAAAAAAAAGAATAAAGAAAAGCACCAGCCAACTAATCAAATGCAAATGGCTTGAATTTAATGTGATGGTGAGCAATGTGTGAAGTACCAATGAAACTACCATAATGGCCCAGGACAGAACTACAACGACCCAGGACAGAGTTGTTTTGTTCACATTCCCTATATATGGTGTCCACAATTATTGCCAGTCATAGCATGCCTACTAGCTGAGGGAGGACACCAGTCAGAGCAGTAGGTAAGAGATCAAGCTGGGGAAAGTAGAATGTTTAAACTTTTGTCACTATTATTACTTTAACTTTAGCACTGACTTGACCTTTTAATTCAGTAAGTGCTACTTGTTGGGGTAGTTGTAATTGACCAGTGCACATGATAAGTCATGTTTGATGAAAATAAACTCAATCTAACTCATTTAGTTTTAGCATAGAAGAGTAGTAGAACACATGCTCAATGGAAGCAAACACGCTCAGACTACCTCAAATGGAGGCAGTGATGATGTTTAAATTCATAAGTGCATCTCTTTGGGGTTGTCTTGGCTCTGTATTGTCATCTTCTATCATTTGTCACTATTATTACTTTAACTTTAGCACTGACTTGTCCTTTTAATTCAGTAAGTGCTACTTGTTGGGGTAGTTTTAATTGACTAGTGCACCCACCAAGAACTCAGCCATGAAGTGTAGAATCTCATTGCATTCTGTCACTATTATTACTTTAACTTTAGTACTGACTTGTCCTTTAAATTCAGTAAGTGCTACTTGTTGGGGTAGTTTTAACTGACACATAACAAGCACATAACAAGAAGGCTTGATGTAAACAAACTCAGATTACCTCTAATGTGGGCATTGATGATGTTTTAATTCATAAGTGCTTCCCTTTGGGGTTGTCTTGGTTCTGTTAGGTCATCTTTTACACTGTCACTGTTATTTAATTGATTAGTGTAAAAACAATAACTCAATCTTGATGGAAAGAGACTTTAGTATCTTCATTTGTGGTAAAAAAAAAAAAAAAAGAATAAAGAAAAGCACCAGCCAACTAATCAAATGCAAATGGCTTGAATTTAATGTGATGGTGAGCAATGTGTGAAGTACCAATGAAACTACCATAATGGCCCAGGACAGAACTACAACGACCCAGGAGAGAGTTGTTTTGTTCACATTCCCTATATATGGTGTCCACAATTCTTGCCAGTCATAGCATGCCTACTAGCTGAGGGAGGACACCAGTCAGAGCAGTAGGTAAGAGATCAAGCTGGGGAAAGTAGAATGTTTAAACTTTTGTCACTATTATTACTTTAGCACTGACTTGACCTTTTAATTCAGTAAGTGCTACTTGTTGGGGTAGTTGTAATTGACCAGTGCACATGATAAGTCATGTTTGATGAAAATAAACTCAATCTAACTCATTTAGTTTTAGCATAGAAGAGTAGTTTTGTATTGACTCGTGCACATACAAAGAACACATGCTCAATGGAAGCAAACACGCTCAGAATACCTCAAATGGAGGCAGTGATGATGTTTAAATTCATAAGTGCATCTATTTGGGGTTGTCTTGGCTCTGTATTGTCATCTTCTATCATTTGTCACTATTATTACTTTAACTTTAGCACTGACTTGTCCTTTTAATTCAGTAAGTGCTACTTGTTGGGGTAGTTTTAATTGACTAGTGCACCCACCAAGAACTCAGCCATGAAGTGTAGAATCTCATTGCATTCTGTCACTATTATTACTTTAACTTTAGTACTGACTTGTCCTTTAAATTCAGTAAGTGCTACTTGTTGGGGTAGTTTTAACTGACACATAACAAGCACATAACAAGAGGGCTTGATGTAAACAAACTCAGATTACCTCTAATGTGGGCATTGATGATGTTTTAATTCATAAGTGCTTCCCTTTGGGGTTGTCTTGGTTCTGTTAGGTCATCTTTTACACTGTCACTGTTATTTAATTGATTAGTGTAAAAACAATAACTCAATCTTGATGGAAAGAGACTTTAGTATCTTCATTTGTGGTAAAAAAAAAAAAAAAAGAGAATAAAGAAAAGCACCAGCCAACTAATCAAATGCAAATGGCTTGAATTTAATGTGATGGTGAGCAATGTGTGAAGTACCAATGAAACTACCATAATGGCCCAGGACAGAACTACAACGACCCAGGACAGAGTTGTTTTGTTCACATTCCCTATATATGGTGTCCACAATTCTTGCCAGTCATAGCATGCCTACTAGCTGAGGGAGGACACCAGTCAGAGCAGTAGGTAAGAGATCAAGCTGGGGAAAGTAGAATGTTTAAACTTTTGTCACTATTATTACTTTAACTTTAGCACTGACTTGACCTTTTAATTCAGTAAGTGCTACTTGTTGGGGTAGTTGTAATTGACCAGTGCACATGATAAGTCATGTTTGATGAAAATAAACTCAATCTAACTCATTTAGTTTTAGCATAGAAGAGTAGTTTTGTATTGACTCGTGCACATACAAAGAACACATGCTCAATGGAAGCAAACACGCTCAGACTACCTCAAATGGAGGCAGTGATGATGTTTAAATTCATAAGTGCATCTATTTGGGGTTGTTTTGGCTCTGTATTGTCATCTTCTATCATTTGTCACTATTATTACTTTAACTTTAGCACTGACTTGTCCTTTTAATTCAGTAAGTGCTACTTGTTGGGGTAGTTTTAATTGACTAGTGCACCCACCAAGAACTCTGCCATGAAGTGTAGAATCTCATTGCATTCTGTCACTATTATTACTTTAACTTTAGTACTGACTTGTCCTTTAAATTCAGTAAGTGCTACTTGTTGGGGTAGTTTTAACTGACACATAACAAGCACATAACAAGAGGGCTTGATGTAAACAAACTCAGATTACCTCTAATGTGGGCATTGATGGTGTTTTAATTCATAAGTGCTTCCCTTTGGGGTTGTCTTGGTTCTGTTAGGTCATCTTTTACACTGTCACTGTTATTTAATTGATTAGTGTAAAAACAATAACTCAATCTTGATGGAAAGAGACTTTAGTATCTTCATTTGTGGTAAAAAAAAAAAAAAAAGAGAATAAAGAAAAGCACCAGCCAACTAATCAAATGCAAATGGCTTGAATTTAATGTGATGGTGAGCAATGTGTGAAGTACCAATGAAACTACCATAATGGCCCAGGACAGAACTACAACGACCCAGGACAGAGTTGTTTTGTTCACATTCCCTATATATGGTGTCCACAATTCTTGCCAGTCATAGCATGCCTACTAGCTGAGGGAGGACACCAGTCAGAGCAGTAGTTAAGAGATCAAGCTGGGGAAAGTAGAATGTTTAAACTTTTGTCACTATTATTACTTTAACTTTAGCACTGACTTGACCTTTTAATTCAGTAAGTGCTACTTGTTGGGGTAGTTGTAATTGACCAGTGCACATGATAAGTCTTGTTTGATGAAAATAAACTCAATCTAACTCATTTAGTTTTAGCATAGAAGAATAGTTTTGTATTGACTCGTGCACATACAAAGAACACATGCTCAATGGAAGCAAACAAGCTCAGACTACCTCAAATGGAGGCAGTGATGATGTTTAAATTCATAAGTGCATCTCTTTGGGGTTGTCTTGGCTCTGTATTGTCATCTTCTATCATTTGTCACTATTATTACTTTAACTTTAGCACTGACTTGTCCTTTTAATTCAGTAAGTGCTACTTGTTGGGGTAGTTTTAATTGACTAGTGCACCTACCAAGAACTCAGCCATGAAGGGTAGAATCTCATTGCATTCTGTCACTATTATTACTTTAACTTTAGCACTGACTTGTCCTTTAAATTCAGTAAGTGCTACTTGTTGGGGTAGTTTTAACTGACACATAACAAGCACATAACAAGAAGGCTTGATGTAAACAAACTCAGATTACCTCTAATGGGGGCATTGATGATGTTTTAATTCATAAGTGCTTCCCTTTGGGGTTGTCTTGGTTCTGTTAGGTCATCTTTTACACTTTAGCACTGTCACTGTTATTTAATTGATTAGTGTAAAAACAATAACCCAATCTTGATGGAAAGAGACTTTGGTATCTTCATTTGTGGTAAAAAAAAAAAAAGAATAAAGAAAAGCACCAGCCAACTAATCAAATGCAAATGGCTTGAATTTAATGTGATGGTGAGCAATGTGTGAAGTACCAATGAAACTACCATAATGGCCCAGGACAGAACTACAACGACCCAGGACAGAGTTGTTTTGTTCACATTCCCTATATATGGTGTCCACAATTATTGCCAGTCATAGCATGCCTACTAGCTGAGGGAGGACACCAGTCAGAGCAGTAGGTAAGAGATCAAGCTGGGGAAAGTAGAATGTTTAAACTTTTGTCACTATTATTACTTTAACTTTAGCACTGACTTGACCTTTTAATTCAGTAAGTGCTACTTGTTGGGGTAGTTGTAATTGACCAGTGCACATGATAAGTCATGTTTGATGAAAATAAACTCAATCTAACTCATTTAGTTTTAGCATAGAAGAATAGTTTTGTATTGACTCGTGCACATACAAAGAACACATGCTCAATGGAAGCAAACAAGCTCAGACTACCTCAAATGGAGGCAGTGATGATGTTTAAATTCATAAGTGCATCTCTTTGGGGTTGTCTTGGCTCTGTATTGTCATCTTCTATCATTTGTCACTATTATTACTTTAACTTTAGCACTGACTTGTCCTTTTAATTCAGTAAGTGCTACTTGTTGGGGTAGTTTTAATTGACTAGTGCACCCACCAAGAACTCAGCCATGAAGTGTAGAATCTCATTGCATTCTGTCACTATTATTACTTTAACTTTAGTACTGACTTGTCCTTTAAATTCAGTAAGTGCTACTTGTTGGGGTAGTTTTAACTGACACATAACAAGCACATAACAAGAGGGCTTGATGTAAACAAACTCAGATTACCTCTAATGTGGGCATTGATGATGTTTTAATTCATAAGTGCTTCCCTTTGGGGTTGTCTTGGTTCTGTTAGGTCATCTTTTACACTGTCACTGTTATTTAATTGATTAGTGTAAAAACAATAACTCAATCTTGATGGAAAGAGACTTTAGTATCTTCATTTGTGGTAAAAAAAAAAAAAAAAGAGAATAAAGAAAAGCACCAGCCAACTAATCAAATGCAAATGGCTTGAATTTAATGTGATGGTGAGCAATGTGTGAAGTACCAATGAAACTACCATAATGGCCCAGGACAGAACTACAACGACCCAGGACAGAGTTGTTTTGTTCACATTCCCTATATATGGTGTCCACAATTCTTGCCAGTCATAGCATGCCTACTAGCTGAGGGAGGACACCAGTCAGAGCAGTAGGTAAGAGATCAAGCTGGGGAAAGTAGAATGTTTAAACTTTTGTCACTATTATTACTTTAACTTTAGCACTGACTTGACCTTTTAATTCAGTAAGTGCTACTTGTTGGGGTAGTTGTAATTGACCAGTGCACATGATAAGTCATGTTTGATGAAAATAAACTCAATCTAACTCATTTAGTTTTAGCATAGAAGAGTAGTTTTGTATTGACTCGTGCACATACAAAGAACACATGCTCAATGGAAGCAAACACGCTCAGACTACCTCAAATGGAGGCAGTGATGATGTTTAAATTCATAAGTGCATCTATTTGGGGTTGTTTTGGCTCTGTATTGTCATCTTCTATCATTTGTCACTATTATTACTTTAACTTTAGCACTGACTTGTCCTTTTAATTCAGTAAGTGCTACTTGTTGGGGTAGTTTTAATTGACTAGTGCACCCACCAAGAACTCTGCCATGAAGTGTAGAATCTCATTGCATTCTGTCACTATTATTACTTTAACTTTAGTACTGACTTGTCCTTTAAATTCAGTAAGTGCTACTTGTTGGGGTAGTTTTAACTGACACATAACAAGCACATAACAAGAGGGCTTGATGTAAACAAACTCAGATTACCTCTAATGTGGGCATTGATGATGTTTTAATTCATAAGTGCTTCCCTTTGGGGTTGTCTTGGTTCTGTTAGGTCATCTTTTACACTGTCACTGTTATTTAATTGATTAGTGTAAAAACAATAACTCAATCTTGATGGAAAGAGACTTTAGTATCTTCATTTGTGGTAAAAAAAAAAAAAAAAGAGAATAAAGAAAAGCACCAGCCAACTAATCAAATGCAAATGGCTTGAATTTAATGTGATGGTGAGCAATGTGTGAAGTACCAATGAAACTACCATAATGGCCCAGGACAGAACTACAACGACCCAGGACAGAGTTGTTTTGTTCACATTCCCTATATATGGTGTCCACAATTCTTGCCAGTCATAGCATGCCTACTAGCTGAGGGAGGACACCAGTCAGAGCAGTAGTTAAGAGATCAAGCTGGGGAAAGTAGAATGTTTAAACTTTTGTCACTATTATTACTTTAACTTTAGCACTGACTTGACCTTTTAATTCAGTAAGTGCTACTTGTTGGGGTAGTTGTAATTGACCAGTGCACATGATAAGTCTTGTTTGATGAAAATAAACTCAATCTAACTCATTTAGTTTTAGCATAGAAGAATAGTTTTGTATTGACTCGTGCACATACAAAGAACACATGCTCAATGGAAGCAAACAAGCTCAGACTACCTCAAATGGAGGCAGTGATGATGTTTAAATTCATAAGTGCATCTCTTTGGGGTTGTCTTGGCTCTGTATTGTCATCTTCTATCATTTGTCACTATTATTACTTTAACTTTAGCACTGACTTGTCCTTTTAATTCAGTAAGTGCTACTTGTTGGGGTAGTTTTAATTGACTAGTGCACCTACCAAGAACTCAGCCATGAAGGGTAGAATCTCATTGCATTCTGTCACTATTATTACTTTAACTTTAGCACTGACTTGTCCTTTAAATTCAGTAAGTGCTACTTGTTGGGGTAGTTTTAACTGACACATAACAAGCACATAACAAGAAGGCTTGATGTAAACAAACTCAGATTACCTCTAATGGGGGCATTGATGATGTTTTAATTCATAAGTGCTTCCCTTTGGGGTTGTCTTGGTTCTGTTAGGTCATCTTTTACACTTTAGCACTGTCACTGTTATTTAATTGATTAGTGTAAAAACAATAACCCAATCTTGATGGAAAGAGACTTTGGTATCTTCATTTGTGGTAAAAAAAAAAAAAGAATAAAGAAAAGCACCAGCCAACTAATCAAATGCAAATGGCTTGAATTTAATGTGATGGTGAGCAATGTGTGAAGTACCAATGAAACTACCATAATGGCCCAGGACAGAACTACAACGACCCAGGACAGAGTTGTTTTGTTCACATTCCCTATATATGGTGTCCACAATTATTGCCAGTCATAGCATGCCTACTAGCTGAGGGAGGACACCAGTCAGAGCAGTAGGTAAGAGATCAAGCTGGGGAAAGTAGAATGTTTAAACTTTTGTCACTATTATTACTTTAACTTTAGCACTGACTTGACCTTTTAATTCAGTAAGTGCTACTTGTTGGGGTAGTTGTAATTGACCAGTGCACATGATAAGTCATGTTTGATGAAAATAAACTCAATCTAACTCATTTAGTTTTAGCATAGAAGAATAGTTTTGTATTGACTCGTGCACATACAAAGAACACATGCTCAATGGAAGCAAACAAGCTCAGACTACCTCAAATGGAGGCAGTGATGATGTTTAAATTCATAAGTGCATCTCTTTGGGGTTGTCTTGGCTCTGTATTGTCATCTTCTATCATTTGTCACTATTATTACTTTAACTTTAGCACTGACTTGTCCTTTTAATTCAGTAAGTGCTACTTGTTGGGGTAGTTTTAATTGACTAGTGCACCCACCAAGAACTCAGCCATGAAGTGTAGAATCTCATTGCATTCTGTCACTATTATTACTTTAACTTTAGTACTGACTTGTCCTTTAAATTCAGTAAGTGCTACTTGTTGGGGTAGTTTTAACTGACACATAACAAGCACATAACAAGAGGGCTTGATGTAAACAAACTCAGATTACCTCTAATGTGGGCATTGATGATGTTTTAATTCATAAGTGCTTCCCTTTGGGGTTGTCTTGGTTCTGTTAGGTCATCTTTTACACTGTCACTGTTATTTAATTGATTAGTGTAAAAACAATAACTCAATCTTGATGGAAAGAGACTTTAGTATCTTCATTTGTGGTAAAAAAAAAAAAAAAGAGAATAAAGAAAAGCACCAGCCAACTAATCAAATGCAAATGGCTTGAATTTAATGTGATGGTGAGCAATGTGTGAAGTACCAATGAAACTACCATAATGGCCCAGGACAGAACTACAACGACCCAGGACAGAGTTGTTTTGTTCACATTCCCTATATATGGTGTCCACAATTCTTGCCAGTCATAGCATGCCTACTAGCTGAGGGAGGACACCAGTCAGAGCAGTAGGTAAGAGATCAAGCTGGGGAAAGTAGAATGTTTAAACTTTTGTCACTATTATTACTTTAACTTTAGCACTGACTTGACCTTTTAATTCAGTAAGTGCTACTTGTTGGGGTAGTTGTAATTGACCAGTGCACATGATAAGTCATGTTTGATGAAAATAAACTCAATCTAACTCATTTAGTTTTAGCATAGAAGAGTAGTAGAACACATGCTCAATGGAAGCAAACACGCTCAGACTACCTCAAATGGAGGCAGTGATGATGTTTAAATTCATAAGTGCATCTCTTTGGGGTTGTCTTGGCTCTGTATTGTCATCTTCTATCATTTGTCACTATTATTACTTTAACTTTAGCACTGACTTGTCCTTTTAATTCAGTAAGTGCTACTTGTTGGGGTAGTTTTAATTGACTAGTGCACCCACCAAGAACTCAGCCATGAAGTGTAGAATCTCATTGCATTCTGTCACTATTATTACTTTAACTTTAGTACTGACTTGTCCTTTAAATTCAGTAAGTGCTACTTGTTGGGGTAGTTTTAACTGACACATAACAAGCACATAACAAGAAGGCTTGATGTAAACAAACTCAGATTACCTCTAATGTGGGCATTGATGATGTTTTAATTCATAAGTGCTTCCCTTTGGGGTTGTCTTGGTTCTGTTAGGTCATCTTTTACACTGTCACTGTTATTTAATTGATTAGTGTAAAAACAATAACTCAATCTTGATGGAAAGAGACTTTAGTATCTTCATTTGTGGTAAAAAAAAAAAAAAAAAAGAATAAAGAAAAGCACCAGCCAACTAATCAAATGCAAATGGCTTGAATTTAATGTGATGGTGAGCAATGTGTGAAGTACCAATGAAACTACCATAATGGCCCAGGACAGAACTACAACGACCCAGGAGAGAGTTGTTTTGTTCACATTCCCTATATATGGTGTCCACAATTCTTGCCAGTCATAGCATGCCTACTAGCTGAGGGAGGACACCAGTCAGAGCAGTAGGTAAGAGATCAAGCTGGGGAAAGTAGAATGTTTAAACTTTTGTCACTATTATTACTTTAACTTTAGCACTGACTTGACCTTTTAATTCAGTAAGTGCTACTTGTTGGGGTAGTTGTAATTGACCAGTGCACATGATAAGTCGTGTTTGATGAAAATAAACTCAATCTAACTCATTTAGTTTTAGCATAGAAGAGTAGTTTTGTATTGACTCGTGCACATACAAAGAACACATGCTCAATGGAAGCAAACACGCTCAGACTACCTCAAATGGAGGCAGTGATGATGTTTAAATTCATAAGTGCATCTATTTGGGGTTGTCTTGGCTCTGTATTGTCATCTTCTATCATTTGTCACTATTATTACTTTAACTTTAGCACTGACTTGTCCTTTTAATTCAGTAAGTGCTACTTGTTGGGGTAGTTTTAATTGACTAGTGCACCCACCAAGAACTCAGCCATGAAGTGTAGAATCTCATTGCATTCTGAGAATAAAGAAAAGCACCAGCCAACTAATCAAATGCAAATGGCTTGAATTTAATGTGATGGTGAGCAATGTGTGAAGTACCAATGAAACTACCATAATGGCCCAGGACAGAACTACAACGACCCATGACAGAGTTGTTTTGTTCACATTCCCTATATATGGTGTTCACAATTCTTGGCAGTCATAGCATGCCTACTAGCTGAGGGAGGACACCAGTCAGAGCAGTAGGTAAGAGATCAAGCTGGGGAAAGTAGAATGTTTACACTTTTGTCACTATTATTACTTTAGCACTGTTTTATTATTACTACTTTAGCACTGACTTGAGCGTTTAATTCAGTAAGTGCTACTTGTTAGGGTAGTTGTAATTGACCAGTGCACATGATAAGTCATGTTTGATGAAAATAAACTCAATCTAACTCATTTAGTTTTAGCATAGAAGAGTAGTAGAACACATGCTCAATGGAAGCAAACACGCTCAGACTACCTCAAATGGAGGCAGTGATGATGTTTAAATTCATAAGTGCATCTCTTTGGGGTTGTCTTGGCTCTGTATTGTCATCTTCTATCATTTGTCACTATTATTACTTTAACTTTAGCACTGACTTGTCCTTTTAATTCAGTAAGTGCTACTTGTTGGGGTAGTTTTAATTGACTAGTGCACCCACCAAGAACTCAGCCATGAAGTGTAGAATCTCATTGCATTCTGTCACTATTATTACTTTAACTTTAGTACTGACTTGTCCTTTAAATTCAGTAAGTGCTACTTGTTGGGGTAGTTTTAACTGACACATAACAAGCACATAACAAGAAGGCTTGATGTAAACAAACTCAGATTACCTCTAATGTGGGCATTGATGATGTTTTAATTCATAAGTGCTTCCCTTTGGGGTTGTCTTGGTTCTGTTATCATCATATCGGTCATCTTTTACACTGTCACTGTTATTTAATTGATTAGTGTAAAAACAATAACTCAATCTTGATGGAAAGAGACTTTAGTATCTTCATTTGTGGTAAAAAAAGAATAAAGAAAAGCACCAGCCAACTAATCAAATGCAAATGGCTTGAATTTAATGTGATGGTGAGCAATGTGTGAAGTACCAATGAAACTACCATAATGGCCCAGGACAGAACTACAACGACCCAGGAGAGAGTTGTTTTGTTCACATTCCCTATATATGGTGTCCACAATTCTTGCCAGTCATAGCATGCCTACTAGCTGAGGGAGGACACCAGTCAGAGCAGTAGGTAAGAGATCAAGCTGGGGAAAGTAGAATGTTTAAACTTTTGTCACTATTATTACTTTAACTTTAGCACTGACTTGACCTTTTAATTCAGTAAGTGCTACTTGTTGGGGTAGTTGTAATTGACCAGTGCACATGATAAGTCATGTTTGATGAAAATAAACTCAATCTAACTAATTTAGTTTTAGCATAGAAGATTAGTTTTGTATTGACTCGTGCACATACAAAGAACACATGCTCAATGGAAGCAAACACGCTCAGACTACCTCAAATGGAGGCAGTGATGATGTTTAAATTCATAAGTGCATCTATTTGGGGTTGTCTTGGCTCTGTATTGTCATCTTCTATCATTTGTCACTATTATTACTTTAACTTTAGCACTGACTTGTCCTTTTAATTCAGTAAGTGCTACTTGTTGGGGTCGTTTTAATTGACTAGTGCAACCACCAAGAACTCAGCCATGAAGTGTAGAATCTCATTGCATTCTGTCACTATTATTACTTTAACTTTAGTACTGACTTGTCCTTTAAATTCAGTAAGTGCTACTTGTTGGGGTAGTTTTAACTGACACATAACAAGCACATAACAAGAGGGCTTGATGTAAACAAACTCAGATCACCTCTAATGTGGGCATTGATGATGTTTTAATTCATAAGTGCTTCCCTTTGGGGTTGTCTTGGTTCTGTTAGGTCATCTTTTACACTGTCACTGTTATTTAATTGATTAGTGTAAAAACAATAACTCAATCTTGATGGAAAGAGACTTTAGTATCTTCATTTGTGGTAAAAAAAAAAAAAAAGAGAGAATAAAGAAAAGCACCAGCCAACTAATCAAATGCAAATGGCTTGAATTTAATGTGATGGTGAGCAATGTGTGAAGTACCAATGAAACTACCAGAATGGCCCAGGACAGAACTACAACGACCCAGGACAGAGTTGTTTTGTTCACATTCCCTATATATGGTGTCCACAATTATTGCCAGTCATAGCATGCCTACTAGCTGAGGGAGGACACCAGTCAGAGCAGTAGGTAAGAGATCAAGCTGGGGAAAGTAGAATGTTTAAACTTTTGTCACTATTATTACTTTAACTTTAGCACTGACTTGACCTTTTAATTCAGTAAGTGCTACTTGTTGGGGTAGTTGTAATTGACCAGTGCACATGATAAGTCATGTTTGATGAAAATAAACTCAATCTAACTCATTTAGTTTTAGCATAGAAGAATAGTTTTGTATTGACTCGTGCACATACAAAGAACACATGCTCAATGGAAGCAAACAAGCTCAGACTACCTCAAATGGAGGCAGTGATGATGTTTAAATTCATAAGTGCATCTCTTTGGGGTTGTCTTGGCTCTGCATTGTCATCTTCTATCATTTGTCACTATTATTACTTTAACTTTAGCACTGACTTGTCCTTTTAATTCAGTAAGTGCTACTTGTTGGGGTAGTTTTAATTGACTAGTGCACCTACCAAGAACTCAGCCATGAAGGGTAGAATCTCATTGCATTCTGTCACTATTATTGCAAATGGCTTGAATTTAATGTGATGGTGAGCAATGTGTGAAGTACCAATGAAACTACCATAATGGCCCAGGACAGAACTACAACGACCCATGACAGAGTTGTTTTGTTCACATTCCCTATATATGGTGTTCACAATTCTTGGCAGTCATAGCATGCCTACTAGCTGAGGGAGGACACCAGTCAGAGCAGTAGGTAAGAGATCAAGCTGGGGAAAGTAGAATGTTTACACTTTTGTCACTATTATTACTTTAGCACTGTTTTATTATTACTACTTTAGCACTGACTTGAGCGTTTAATTCAGTAAGTGCTACTTGTTAGGGTAGTTGTAATTGACCAGTGCACATGATAAGTCATGTTTGATGAAAATAAACTCAATCTAACTCATTTAGTTTTAGCATAGAAGAGTAGTAGAACACATGCTCAATGGAAGCAAACACGCTCAGACTACCTCAAATGGAGGCAGTGATGATGTTTAAATTCATAAGTGCATCTCTTTGGGGTTGTCTTGGCTCTGTATTGTCATCTTCTATCATTTGTCACTATTATTACTTTAACTTTAGCACTGACTTGTCCTTTTAATTCAGTAAGTGCTACTTGTTGGGGTAGTTTTAATTGACTAGTGCACCCACCAAGAACTCAGCCATGAAGTGTAGAATCTCATTGCATTCTGTCACTATTATTACTTTAACTTTAGTACTGACTTGTCCTTTAAATTCAGTAAGTGCTACTTGTTGGGGTAGTTTTAACTGACACATAACAAGCACATAACAAGAAGGCTTGATGTAAACAAACTCAGATTACCTCTAATGTGGGCATTGATGATGTTTTAATTCATAAGTGCTTCCCTTTGGGGTTGTCTTGGTTCTGTTATCATCATATCGGTCATCTTTTACACTGTCACTGTTATTTAATTGATTAGTGTAAAAACAATAACTCAATCTTGATGGAAAGAGACTTTAGTATCTTCATTTGTGGTAAAAAAAGAATAAAGAAAAGCACCAGCCAACTAATCAAATGCAAATGGCTTGAATTTAATGTGATGGTGAGCAATGTGTGAAGTACCAATGAAACTACCATAATGGCCCAGGACAGAACTACAACGACCCAGGAGAGAGTTGTTTTGTTCACATTCCCTATATATGGTGTCCACAATTCTTGCCAGTCATAGCATGCCTACTAGCTGAGGGAGGACACCAGTCAGAGCAGTAGGTAAGAGATCAAGCTGGGGAAAGTAGAATGTTTAAACTTTTGTCACTATTATTACTTTAACTTTAGCACTGACTTGACCTTTTAATTCAGTAAGTGCTACTTGTTGGGGTAGTTGTAATTGACCAGTGCACATGATAAGTCATGTTTGATGAAAATAAACTCAATCTAACTAATTTAGTTTTAGCATAGAAGATTAGTTTTGTATTGACTCGTGCACATACAAAGAACACATGCTCAATGGAAGCAAACACGCTCAGACTACCTCAAATGGAGGCAGTGATGATGTTTAAATTCATAAGTGCATCTATTTGGGGTTGTCTTGGCTCTGTATTGTCATCTTCTATCATTTGTCACTATTATTACTTTAACTTTAGCACTGACTTGTCCTTTTAATTCAGTAAGTGCTACTTGTTGGGGTCGTTTTAATTGACTAGTGCAACCACCAAGAACTCAGCCATGAAGTGTAGAATCTCATTGCATTCTGTCACTATTATTACTTTAACTTTAGTACTGACTTGTCCTTTAAATTCAGTAAGTGCTACTTGTTGGGGTAGTTTTAACTGACACATAACAAGCACATAACAAGAGGGCTTGATGTAAACAAACTCAGATTACCTCTAATGTGGGCATTGATGATGTTTTAATTCATAAGTGCTTCCCTTTGGGGTTGTCTTGGTTCTGTTAGGTCATCTTTTACACTGTCACTGTTATTTAATTGATTAGTGTAAAAACAATAACTCAATCTTGATGGAAAGAGACTTTAGTATCTTCATTTGTGGTAAAAAAAAAAAAAAAGAGAGAATAAAGAAAAGCACCAGCCAACTAATCAAATGCAAATGGCTTGAATTTAATGTGATGGTGAGCAATGTGTGAAGTACCAATGAAACTACCATAATGGCCCAGGACAGAACTACAACGACCCAGGACAGAGTTGTTTTGTTCACATTCCCTATATATGGTGTCCACAATTATTGCCAGTCATAGCATGCCTACTAGCTGAGGGAGGACACCAGTCAGAGCAGTAGGTAAGAGATCAAGCTGGGGAAAGTAGAATGTTTAAACTTTTGTCACTATTATTACTTTAACTTTAGCACTGACTTGACCTTTTAATTCAGTAAGTGCTACTTGTTGGGGTAGTTGTAATTGACCAGTGCACATGATAAGTCATGTTTGATGAAAATAAACTCAATCTAACTCATTTAGTTTTAGCATAGAAGAATAGTTTTGTATTGACTCGTGCACATACAAAGAACACATGCTCAATGGAAGCAAACAAGCTCAGACTACCTCAAATGGAGGCAGTGATGATGTTTAAATTCATAAGTGCATCTCTTTGGGGTTGTCTTGGCTCTGTATTGTCATCTTCTATCATTTGTCACTATTATTACTTTAACTTTAGCACTGACTTGTCCTTTTAATTCAGTAAGTGCTACTTGTTGGGGTAGTTTTAATTGACTAGTGCACCTACCAAGAACTCAGCCATGAAGGGTAGAATCTCATTGCATTCTGTCACTATTATTACTTTAACTTTAGCACTGACTTGTCCTTTAAATTCAGTAAGTGCTACTTGTTGGGGTAGTTTTAACTGACACATAACAAGCACATAACAAGAAGGCTTGATGTAAACAAACTCAGATTACCTCTAATGGGGGCATTGATGATGTTTTAATTCATAAGTGCTTCCCTTTGGGGTTGTCTTGGTTCTGTTAGGTCATCTTTTACACTTTAGCACTGTCACTGTTATTTAATTGATTAGTGTAAAAACAATAACCCAATCTTGATGGAAAGAGACTTTGGTATCTTCATTTGTGGTAAAAAAAAAAAAAAGAATAAAGAAAAGCACCAGCCAACTAATCAAATGCAAATGGCTTGAATTTAATGTGATGGTGAGCAATGTGTGAAGTACCAATGAAACTACCATAATGGCCCAGGACAGAACTACAACGACCCATGACAGAGTTGTTTTGTTCACATTCCCTATATATGGTGTTCACAATTCTTGGCAGTCATAGCATGCCTACTAGCTGAGGGAGGACACCAGTCAGAGCAGTAGGTAAGAGATCAAGCTGGGGAAAGTAGAATGTTTACACTTTTGTCACTATTATTACTTTAACTTTAGCACTGACTTGAGCTTTTAATTCAGTAAGTGCTACTTGTTGGGGTAGTTGTAATTGACCAGTGCACATGATAAGTCATGTTTGATGAAAATAAACTCAATCTAACTCATTTAGTTTTAGCATAGAAGAGTAGTAGAACACATGCTCAATGGAAGCAAACACGCTCAGACTACCTCAAATGGAGGCAGTGATGATGTTTAAATTCATAAGTGCATCTCTTTGGGGTTGTCTTGGCTCTGTATTGTCATCTTCTATCATTTGTCACTATTATTACTTTAACTTTAGCACTGACTTGTCCTTTTAATTCAGTAAGTGCTACTTGTTGGGGTAGTTTTAATTGACTAGTGCACCCACCAAGAACTCATCCATGAAGTGTAGAATCTCATTGCATTCTGTCACTATTATTACTTTAACTTTAGTACTGACTTGTCCTTTAAATTCAGTAAGTGCTACTTGTTGGGGTAGTTTTAACTGACACATAACAAGCACATAACAAGAAGGCTTGATGTAAACAAACTCAGATTACCTCTAATGTGGGCATTGATGATGTTTTAATTCATAAGTGCTTCCCTTTGGGGTTGTCTTGGTTCTGTTAGGTCATCTTTTACACTGTCACTGTTATTTAATTGATTAGTGTAAAAACAATAACTCAATCTTGATGGAAAGAGACTTTAGTATCTTCATTTGTGGTAAAAAAAAAAAAAAAAAGAATAAAGAAAAGCACCAGCCAACTAATCAAATGCAAATGGCTTGAATTTAATGTGATGGTGAGCAATGTGTGAAGTACCAATGAAACTACCATAATGGCCCAGGACAGAACTACAACGACCCAGGACAGAGTTGTTTTGTTCACATTCCCTATATATGGTGTCCACAATTCTTGCCAGTCATAGCATGCCTACTAGCTGAGGGAGGACACCAGTCAGAGCAGTAGGTAAGAGATCAAGCTGGGGAGAGTAGAATGTTTAAACTTTTGTCACTATTATTACTTTAACTTTAGCACTGACTTGACCTTTTAATTCAGTAAGTGCTACTTGTTGGGGTAGTTGTAATTGACCAGTGCACATGATAAGTCATGTTTGATGAAAATAAACTCAATCTAACTCATTTAGTTTTAGCATAGAAGAATAGTTTTGTATTGACTCGTGCACATACAAAGAACACATGCTCAATGGAAGCAAACAAGCTCAGACTACCTCAAATGGAGGCAGTGATGATGTTTAAATTCATAAGTGCATCTATTTGGGGTTGTCTTGGCTCTGTATTGTCATCTTCTATCATTTGTCACTATTATTACTTTAACTTTAGCACTGACTTGTCCTTTTAATTCAGTAAGTGCTACTTGTTGGGGTAGTTTTAATTGACTAGTGCACCCACCAAGAACTCAGCCATGAAGAGTAGAATCTCATTGCATTCTGTCACTATTATTACTTTAACTTTAGTACTGACTTGTCCTTTAAATTCAGTAAGTGCTACTTGTTGGGGTAGTTTTAACTGACACATAACAAGCACATAACAAGAGGGCTTGATGTAAACAAACTCAGATTACCTCTAATGTGGGCATTGATGATGTTTTAATTCATAAGTGCTTCCCTTTGGGGTTGTCTTGGTTCTGTTAGGTCATCTTTTACACTGTCACTGTTATTTAATTGATTAGTGTAAAAACAATAACTCAATCTTGATGGAAAGAGACTTTAGTATCTTCATTTGTGGTAAAAAAAAAAAAAAAAAGAATAAAGAAAAGCACCAGCCAACTAATCAAATGCAAATGGCTTGAATTTAATGTGATGGTGAGCAATGTGTGAAGTACCAATGAAACTACCATAATGGCCCAGGACAGAACTACAACGACCCAGGACAGAGTTGTTTTGTTCACATTCCCTATATATGGTGTCCACAATTCTTGCCAGTCATAGCATGCCTACTAGCTGAGGGAGGACACCAGTCAGAGCAGTAGGTAAGAGATCAAGCTGGGGAGAGTAGAATGTTTAAACTTTTGTCACTATTATTACTTTAACTTTAGCACTGACTTGACCTTTTAATTCAGTAAGTGCTACTTGTTGGGGTAGTTGTAATTGACCAGTGCACATGATAAGTCATGTTTGATGAAAATAAACTCAATCTAACTCATTTAGTTTTAGCATAGAAGAATAGTTTTGTATTGACTCGTGCACATACAAAGAACACATGCTCAATGGAAGCAAACAAGCTCAGACTACCTCAAATGGAGGCAGTGATGATGTTTAAATTCATAAGTGCATCTATTTGGGGTTGTCTTGGCTCTGTATTGTCATCTTCTATCATTTGTCACTATTATTACTTTAACTTTAGCACTGACTTGTCCTTTTAATTCAGTAAGTGCTACTTGTTGGGGTAGTTTTAATTGACTAGTGCACCCACCAAGAACTCAGCCATGAAGAGTAGAATCTCATTGCATTCTGTCACTATTATTACTTTAACTTTAGTACTGACTTGTCCTTTAAATTCAGTAAGTGCTACTTGTTGGGGTAGTTTTAACTGACACATAACAAGCACATAACAAGAGGGCTTGATGTAAACAAACTCAGATTACCTCTAATGTGGGCATTGATGATGTTTTAATTCATAAGTGCTTCCCTTTGGGGTTGTCTTGGTTCTGTTAGGTCATCTTTTACACTGTCACTGTTATTTAATTGATTAGTGTAAAAACAATAACTCAATCTTGATGGAAAGAGACTTTAGTATCTTCATTTGTGGTAAAAAAAAAAAAGAGAATAAAGAAAAGCACCAGCCAACTAATCTAATTTGGGGTTGTCTTGGCTCTGTATTGTCATCTTCTATCATTTGTCACTATTATTACTTTAACTTTAGCACTGACTTGTCCTTTTAATTCAGTAAGTGCTACTTGTTGGGGTAGTTTTAATTGACTAGTGCACCCACCAAGAACTCAGCCATGAAGTGTAGAATCTCATTGCATTCTGTCACTATTATTACTTTAACTTTAGTACTGACTTGTCCTTTAAATTCAGTAAGTGCTACTTGTTGGGGTAGTTTTAACTGACACATAACAAGCACATAACAAGAGGGCTTGATGTAAACAAACTCAGATTACCTCTAATGTGGGCATTGATGATGTTTTAATTCATAAGTGCTTCCCTTTGGGGTTGTCTTGGTTCTGTTAGGTCATCTTTTACACTGTCACTGTTATTTAATTGATTAGTGTAAAAACAATAACTCAATCTTGATGGAAAGAGACTTTAGTATCTTCATTTGTGGTAAAAAAAAAAAAGAGAGAATAAAGAAAAGCACCAGCCAACTAATCAAATGCAAATGGCTTGAATTTAATGTGATGGTGAGCAATGTGTGAAGTACCAATGAAACTACCATAATGGCCCAGGACAGAACTACAACGACCCAGGACAGAGTTGTTTTGTTCACATTCCCTATATATGGTGTCCACAATTCTTGCCAGTCATAGCATGCCTACTAGCTGAGGGAGGACACCAGTCAGAGCAGTAGGTAAGAGATCAAGCTGGGGAAAGTAGAATGTTTAAACTTTTGTCACTATTATTACTTTAACTTTAGCACTGACTTGACCTTTTAATTCAGTAAGTGCTACTTGTTGGGGTAGTTGTAATTGACCAGTGCACATGATAAGTCATGTTTGATGAAAATAAACTCAATCTAACTCATTTCGTTTTAGCATAGAAGAATAGTTTTGTATTGACTCGTGCACATACAAAGAACACATGCTCAATGGAAGCAAATAAGCTCAGACTACCTCAAATGGAGGCAGTGATGATGTTTAAATTCATAAGTGCATCTCTTTGGGGTTGTCTTGGCTCTGTATTGTCATCTTCTATCATTTGTCACTATTATTACTTTAACTTTAGCACTGACTTGTCCTTTTAATTCAGTAAGTGCTACTTGTTGGGGTAGTTTTAATTGACTAGTGCACCTACCAAGAACTCAGCCATGAAGGGTAGAATCTCATTGCATTCTGTCACTATTATTACTTTAACTTTAGCACTGACTTGTCCTTTAAATTCAGTAAGTGCTACTTGTTGGGGTAGTTTTAACTGACACATAACAAGCACATAACAAGAAGGCTTGATGTAAACAAACTCAGATTACCTCTCATGGGGGCATTGATGATGTTTTAATTCATAAGTGCTTCCCTTTGGGGTTGTCTTGGTTCTGTTAGGCCATCTTTTACACTTTAGCACTGTCACTGTTATTTAATTGATTAGTGTAAAAACAATAACCCAATCTTGATGGAAAGAGACTTTGGTATCTTCATTTGTGGTAAAAAAAAAAAAAAAAGAATAAAGAAAAGCACCAGCCAACTAATCAAATGCAAATGGCTTGAATTTAATGTGATGGTGAGCAATGTGTGAAGTACCAATGAAACTACCATAATGGCCCAGGACAGAACTACAACGACCCATGACAGAGTTGTTTTGTTCACATTCCCTATATATGGTGTTCACAATTCTTGGCAGTCATAGCATGCCTACTAGCTGAGGGAGGACACCAGTCAGAGCAGTAGGTAAGAGATCAAGCTGGGGAAAGTAGAATGTTTACACTTTTGTCACTATTATTACTTTAACTTTAGCACTGACTTGAGCTTTTAATTCAGTAAGTGCTACTTGTTGGGGTAGTTGTAATTGACCAGTGCACATGATAAGTCATGTTTGATGAAAATAAACTCAATCTAACTCATTTAGTTTTAGCATAGAAGAGTAGTAGAACACATGCTCAATGGAAGCAAACACGCTCAGACTACCTCAAATGGAGGCAGTGATGATGTTTAAATTCATAAGTGCATCTCTTTGGGGTTGTCTTGGCTCTGTATTGTCATCTTCTATCATTTGTCACTATTATTACTTTAACTTTAGCACTGACTTGTCCTTTTAATTCAGTAAGTGCTACTTGTTGGGGTAGTTTTAATTGACTAGTGCACCCACCAAGAACTCAGCCATGAAGTGTAGAATCTCATTGCATTCTGTCACTATTATTACTTTAACTTTAGTACTGACTTGTCCTTTAAATTCAGTAAGTGCTACTTGTTGGGGTAGTTTTAACTGACACATAACAAGCACATAACAAGAAGGCTTGATGTAAACAAACTCAGATTACCTCTAATGTGGGCATTGATGATGTTTTAATTCATAAGTGCTTCCCTTTGGGGTTGTCTTGGTTCTGTTAGGTCATCTTTTACACTGTCACTGTTATTTAATTGATTAGTGTAAAAACAATAACTCAATCTTGATGGAAAGAGACTTTAGTATCTTCATTTGTGGTAAAAAAAAAAAAAAAAGAATAAAGAAAAGCACCAGCCAACTAATCAAATGCAAATGGCTTGAATTTAATGTGATGGTGAGCAATGTGTGAAGTACCAATGAAACTACCATAATGGCCCAGGACAGAACTACAACGACCCAGGAGAGAGTTGTTTTGTTCACATTCCCTATATATGGTGTCCACAATTCTTGCCAGTCATAGCATGCCTACTAGCTGAGGGAGGACACCAGTCAGAGCAGTAGGTAAGAGATCAAGCTGGGGAAAGTAGAATGTTTAAACTTTTGTCACTATTATTACTTTAGCACTGACTTGACCTTTTAATTCAGTAAGTGCTACTTGTTGGGGTAGTTGTAATTGACCAGTGCACATGATAAGTCATGTTTGATGAAAATAAACTCAATCTAACTCATTTAGTTTTAGCATAGAAGAGTAGTTTTGTATTGACTCGTGCACATACAAAGAACACATGCTCAATGGAAGCAAACACGCTCAGAATACCTCAAATGGAGGCAGTGATGATGTTTAAATTCATAAGTGCATCTATTTGGGGTTGTCTTGGCTCTGTATTGTCATCTTCTATCATTTGTCACTATTATTACTTTAACTTTAGCACTGACTTGTCCTTTTAATTCAGTAAGTGCTACTTGTTGGGGTAGTTTTAATTGACTAGTGCACCCACCAAGAACTCAGCCATGAAGTGTAGAATCTCATTGCATTCTGTCACTATTATTACTTTAACTTTAGTACTGACTTGTCCTTTAAATTCAGTAAGTGCTACTTGTTGGGGTAGTTTTAACTGACACATAACAAGCACATAACAAGAGGGCTTGATGTAAACAAACTCAGATTACCTCTAATGTGGGCATTGATGATGTTTTAATTCATAAGTGCTTCCCTTTGGGGTTGTCTTGGTTCTGTTAGGTCATCTTTTACACTGTCACTGTTATTTAATTGATTAGTGTAAAAACAATAACTCAATCTTGATGGAAAGAGACTTTAGTATCTTCATTTGTGGTAAAAAAAAAAAAAAAAAAGAGAATATAGAAAAGCACCAGCCAACTAATCAAATGCAAATGGCTTGAATTTAATGTGATGGTGAGCAATGTGTGAAGTACCAATGAAACTACCATAATGGCCCAGGACAGAACTACAACGACCCAGGACAGAGTTGTTTTGTTCACATTCCCTATATATGGTGTCCACAATTCTTGCCAGTCATAGCATGCCTACTAGCTGAGGGAGGACACCAGTCAGAGCAGTAGGTAAGAGATCAAGCTGGGGAAAGTAGAATGTTTAAACTTTTGTCACTATTATTACTTTAACTTTAGCACTGACTTGACCTTTTAATTCAGTAAGTGCTACTTGTTGGGGTAGTTGTAATTGACCAGTGCACATGATAAGTCTTGTTTGATGAAAATAAACTCAATCTAACTCATTTAGTTTTAGCATAGAAGAATAGTTTTGTATTGACTCGTGCACATACAAAGAACACATGCTCAATGGAAGCAAACAAGCTCAGACTACCTCAAATGGAGGCAGTGATGATGTTTAAATACATAAGTGCATCTCTTTGGGGTTGTCTTGGCTCTGTATTGTCATCTTCTATCATTTGTCACTATTATTACTTTAACTTTAGCACTGACTTGTCCTTTTAATTCAGTAAGTGCTACTTGTTGGGGTAGTTTTAATTGACTAGTGCACCTACCAAGAACTCAGCCATGAAGGGTAGAATCTCATTGCATTCTGTCACTATTATTACTTTAACTTTAGCACTGACTTGTCCTTTAAATTCAGTAAGTGCTACTTGTTGGGGTAGTTTTAACTGACACATAACAAGCACATAACAAGAAGGCTTGATGTAAACAAACTCAGATTACCTCTAATGGGGGCATTGATGATGTTTTAATTCATAAGTGCTTCCCTTTGGGGTTGTCTTGGTTCTGTTAGGTCATCTTTTACACTTTAGCACTGTCACTGTTATTTAATTGATTAGTGTAAAAACAATAACCCAATCTTGATGGAAAGAGACTTTGGTATCTTCATTTGTGGTAAAAAAAAAAAAAAAGAATAAAGAAAAGCACCAGCCAACTAATCAAATGCAAATGGCTTGAATTTAATGTGATGGTGAGCAATGTGTGAAGTACCAATGAAACTACCATAATGGCCCAGGACAGAACTACAACGACCCAGGACAGAGTTGTTTTGTTCACATTCCCTATATATGGTGTCCACAATTATTGCCAGTCATAGCATGCCTACTAGCTGAGGGAGGACACCAGTCAGAGCAGTAGGTAAGAGATCAAGCTGGGGAAAGTAGAATGTTTAAACTTTTGTCACTATTATTACTTTAACTTTAGCACTGACTTGACCTTTTAATTCAGTAAGTGCTACTTGTTGGGGTAGTTGTAATTGACCAGTGCACATGATAAGTCATGTTTGATGAAAATAAACTCAATCTAACTCATTTAGTTTTAGCATAGAAGAGTAGTAGAACACATGCTCAATGGAAGCAAACACGCTCAGACTACCTCAAATGGAGGCAGTGATGATGTTTAAATTCATAAGTGCATCTCTTTGGGGTTGTCTTGGCTCTGTATTGTCATCTTCTATCATTTGTCACTATTATTACTTTAACTTTAGCACTGACTTGTCCTTTTAATTCAGTAAGTGCTACTTGTTGGGGTAGTTTTAATTGACTAGTGCACCCACCAAGAACTCAGCCATGAAGTGTAGAATCTCATTGCATTCTGTCACTATTATTACTTTAACTTTAGTACTGACTTGTCCTTTAAATTCAGTAAGTGCTACTTGTTGGGGTAGTTTTAACTGACACATAACAAGCACATAACAAGAAGGCTTGATGTAAACAAACTCAGATTACCTCTAATGTGGGCATTGATGATGTTTTAATTCATAAGTGCTTCCCTTTGGGGTTGTCTTGGTTCTGTTAGGTCATCTTTTACACTGTCACTGTTATTTAATTGATTAGTGTAAAAACAATAACTCAATCTTGATGGAAAGAGACTTTAGTATCTTCATTTGTGGTAAAAAAAAAAAAAAAAGAATAAAGAAAAGCACCAGCCAACTAATCAAATGCAAATGGCTTGAATTTAATGTGATGGTGAGCAATGTGTGAAGTACCAATGAAACTACCATAATGGCCCAGGACAGAACTACAACGACCCAGGAGAGAGTTGTTTTGTTCACATTCCCTATATATGGTGTCCACAATTCTTGCCAGTCATAGCATGCCTACTAGCTGAGGGAGGACACCAGTCAGAGCAGTAGGTAAGAGATCAAGCTGGGGAAAGTAGAATGTTTAAACTTTTGTCACTATTATTACTTTAACTTTAGCACTGACTTGACCTTTTAATTCAGTAAGTGCTACTTGTTGGGGTAGTTGTAATTGACCAGTGCACATGATAAGTCTTGTTTGATGAAAATAAACTCAATCTAACTCATTTAGTTTTAGCATAGAAGAATAGTTTTGTATTGACTCGTGCACATACAAAGAACACATGCTCAATGGAAGCAAACAAGCTCAGACTACCTCAAATGGAGGCAGTGATGATGTTTAAATTCATAAGTGCATCTCTTTGGGGTTGTCTTGGCTCTGTATTGTCATCTTCTATCATTTGTCACTATTATTACTTTAACTTTAGCACTGACTTGTCCTTTTAATTCAGTAAGTGCTACTTGTTGGGGTAGTTTTAATTGACTAGTGCACCTACCAAGAACTCAGCCATGAAGGGTAGAATCTCATTGCATTCTGTCACTATTATTACTTTAACTTTAGCACTGACTTGTCCTTTAAATTCAGTAAGTGCTACTTGTTGGGGTAGTTTTAACTGACACATAACAAGCACATAACAAGAAGGCTTGATGTAAACAAACTCAGATTACCTCTAATGGGGGCATTGATGATGTTTTAATTCATAAGTGCTTCCCTTTGGGGTTGTCTTGGTTCTGTTAGGTCATCTTTTACACTTTAGCACTGTCACTGTTATTTAATTGATTAGTGTAAAAACAATAACCCAATCTTGATGGAAAGAGACTTTGGTATCTTCATTTGTGGTAAAAAAAAAAAAAGAATAAAGAAAAGCACCAGCCAACTAATCAAATGCAAATGGCTTGAATTTAATGTGATGGTGAGCAATGTGTGAAGTACCAATGAAACTACCATAATGGCCCAGGACAGAACTACAACGACCCAGGACAGAGTTGTTTTGTTCACATTCCCTATATATGGTGTCCACAATTATTGCCAGTCATAGCATGCCTACTAGCTGAGGGAGGACACCAGTCAGAGCAGTAGGTAAGAGATCAAGCTGGGGAAAGTAGAATGTTTAAACTTTTGTCACTATTATTACTTTAACTTTAGCACTGACTTGACCTTTTAATTCAGTAAGTGCTACTTGTTGGGGTAGTTGTAATTGACCAGTGCACATGATAAGACATGTTTGATGAAAATAAACTCAATCTAACTCATTTAGTTTTAGCATAGAAGAATAGTTTTGTATTGACTCGTGCACATACAAAGAACACATGCTCAATGGAAGCAAACAAGCTCAGACTACCTCAAATGGAGGCAGTGATGATGTTTAAATTCATAAGTGCATCTCTTTGGGGTTGTCTTGGCTCTGTATTGTCATCTTCTATCATTTGTCACTATTATTACTTTAACTTTAGCACTGACTTGTCCTTTTAATTCAGTAAGTGCTACTTGTTGGGGTAGTTTTAATTGACTAGTGCACCCACCAAGAACTCAGCCATGAAGTGTAGAATCTCATTGCATTCTGTCACTATTATTACTTTAACTTTAGTACTGACTTGTCCTTTAAATTCAGTAAGTGCTACTTGTTGGGGTAGTTTTAACTGACACATAACAAGCACATAACAAGAGGGCTTGATGTAAACAAACTCAGATTACCTCTAATGTGGGCATTGATGATGTTTTAATTCATAAGTGCTTCCCTTTGGGGTTGTCTTGGTTCTGTTAGGTCATCTTTTACACTGTCACTGTTATTTAATTGATTAGTGTAAAAACAATAACTCAATCTTGATGGAAAGAGACTTTAGTATCTTCATTTGTGGTAAAAAAAAAAAAAAAAAGAGAATAAAGAAAAGCACCAGCCAACTAATCAAATGCAAATGGCTTGAATTTAATGTGATGGTGAGCAATGTGTGAAGTACCAATGAAACTACCATAATGGCCCAGGACAGAACTACAACGACCCAGGACAGAGTTGTTTTGTTCACATTCCCTATATATGGTGTCCACAATTCTTGCCAGTCATAGCATGCCTACTAGCTGAGGGAGGACACCAGTCAGAGCAGTAGGTAAGAGATCAAGCTGGGGAAAGTAGAATGTTTAAACTTTTGTCACTATTATTACTTTAACTTTAGCACTGACTTGACCTTTTAATTCAGTAAGTGCTACTTGTTGGGGTAGTTGTAATTGACCAGTGCACATGATAAGTCATGTTTGATGAAAATAAACTCAATCTAACTCATTTAGTTTTAGCATAGAAGAATAGTTTTGTATTGACTCGTGCACATACAAAGAACACATGCTCAATGGAAGCAAACAAGCTCAGACTACCTCAAATGGAGGCAGTGATGATGTTTAAATTCATAAGTGCATCTCTTTGGGGTTGTCTTGGCTCTGTATTGTCATCTTCTATCATTTGTCACTATTATTACTTTAACTTTAGCACTGACTTGTCCTTTTAATTCAGTAAGTGCTACTTGTTGGGGTAGTTTTAATTGACTAGTGCACCTACCAAGAACTCAGCCATGAAGGGTAGAATCTCATTGCATTCTGTCACTATTATTACTTTAACTTTAGCACTGACTTGTCCTTTAAATTCAGTAAGTGCTACTTGTTGGGGTAGTTTTAACTGACACATAACAAGCACATAACAAGAAGGCTTGATGTAAACAAACTCAGATTACCTCTAATGGGGGCATTGATGATGTTTTAATTCATAAGTGCTTCCCTTTGGGGTTGTCTTGGTTCTGTTAGGTCATCTTTTACACTTTAGCACTGTCACTGTTATTTAATTGATTAGTGTAAAAACAATAACCCAATCTTGATGGAAAGAGACTTTGGTATCTTCATTTGTGGTAAAAAAAAAAAAAAAGAATAAAGAAAAGCACCAGCCAACTAATCAAATGCAAATGGCTTGAATTTAATGTGATGGTGAGCAATGTGTGAAGTACCAATGAAACTACCATAATGGCCCAGGACAGAACTACAACGACCCAGGACAGAGTTGTTTTGTTCACATTCCCTATATATGGTGTCCACAATTATTGCCAGTCATAGCATGCCTACTAGCTGAGGGAGGACACCAGTCAGAGCAGTAGGTAAGAGATCAAGCTGGGGAAAGTAGAATGTTTAAACTTTTGTCACTATTATTACTTTAACTTTAGCACTGACTTGACCTTTTAATTCAGTAAGTGCTACTTGTTGGGGTAGTTGTAATTGACCAGTGCACATGATAAGTCATGTTTGATGAAAATAAACTCAATCTAACTCATTTAGTTTTAGCATAGAAGAATAGTTTTGTATTGACTCGTGCACATACAAAGAACACATGCTCAATGGAAGCAAACAAGCTCAGACTACCTCAAATGGAGGCAGTGATGATGTTTAAATTCATAAGTGCATCTCTTTGGGGTTGTCTTGGCTCTGTATTGTCATCTTCTATCATTTGTCACTATTATTACTTTAACTTTAGCACTGACTTGTCCTTTTAATTCAGTAAGTGCTACTTGTTGGGGTAGTTTTAATTGACTAGTGCACCCACCAAGAACTCAGCCATGAAGTGTAGAATCTCATTGCATTCTGTCACTATTATTACTTTAACTTTAGTACTGACTTGTCCTTTAAATTCAGTAAGTGCTACTTGTTGGGGTAGTTTTAACTGACACATAACAAGCACATAACAAGAGGGCTTGATGTAAACAAACTCAGATTACCTCTAATGTGGGCATTGATGATGTTTTAATTCATAAGTGCTTCCCTTTGGGGTTGTCTTGGTTCTGTTAGGTCATCTTTTACACTGTCACTGTTATTTAATTGATTAGTGTAAAAACAATAACTCAATCTTGATGGAAAGAGACTTTAGTATCTTCATTTGTGGTAAAAAAAAAAAAAAAAAAGAGAATAAAGAAAAGCACCAGCCAACTAATCAAATGCAAATGGCTTGAATTTAATGTGATGGTGAGCAATGTGTGAAGTACCAATGAAACTACCATAATGGCCCAGGACAGAACTACAACGACCCAGGACAGAGTTGTTTTGTTCACATTCCCTATATATGGTGTCCACAATTCTTGCCAGTCATAGCATGCCTACTAGCTGAGGGAGGACACCAGTCAGAGCAGTAGGTAAGAGATCAAGCTGGGGAAAGTAGAATGTTTAAACTTTTGTCACTATTATTACTTTAACTTTAGCACTGACTTGACCTTTTAATTCAGTAAGTGCTACTTGTTGGGGTAGTTGTAATTGACCAGTGCACATGATAAGTCTTGTTTGATGAAAATAAACTCAATCTAACTCATTTAGTTTTAGCATAGAAGAATAGTTTTGTATTGACTCGTGCACATACAAAGAACACATGCTCAATGGAAGCAAACAAGCTCAGACTACCTCAAATGGAGGCAGTGATGATGTTTAAATTCATAAGTGCATCTCTTTGGGGTTGTCTTGGCTCTGTATTGTCATCTTCTATCATTTGTCACTATTATTACTTTAACTTTAGCACTGACTTGTCCTTTTAATTCAGTAAGTGCTACTTGTTGGGGTAGTTTTAATTGACTAGTGCACCTACCAAGAACTCAGCCATGAAGGGTAGAATCTCATTGCATTCTGTCACTATTATTACTTTAACTTTAGCACTGACTTGTCCTTTAAATTCAGTAAGTGCTACTTGTTGGGGTAGTTTTAACTGACACATAACAAGCACATAACAAGAAGGCTTGATGTAAACAAACTCAGATTACCTCTAATGGGGGCATTGATGATGTTTTAATTCATAAGTGCTTCCCTTTGGGGTTGTCTTGGTTCTGTTAGGTCATCTTTTACACTTTAGCACTGTCACTGTTATTTAATTGATTAGTGTAAAAACAATAACCCAATCTTGATGGAAAGAGACTTTGGTATCTTCATTTGTGGTAAAAAAAAAAAAAGAATAAAGAAAAGCACCAGCCAACTAATCAAATGCAAATGGCTTGAATTTAATGTGATGGTGAGCAATGTGTGAAGTACCAATGAAACTACCATAATGGCCCAGGACAGAACTACAACGACCCAGGACAGAGTTGTTTTGTTCACATTCCCTATATATGGTGTCCACAATTATTGCCAGTCATAGCATGCCTACTAGCTGAGGGAGGACACCAGTCAGAGCAGTAGGTAAGAGATCAAGCTGGGGAAAGTAGAATGTTTAAACTTTTGTCACTATTATTACTTTAACTTTAGCACTGACTTGACCTTTTAATTCAGTAAGTGCTACTTGTTGGGGTAGTTGTAATTGACCAGTGCACATGATAAGTCATGTTTGATGAAAATAAACTCAATCTAACTCATTTAGTTTTAGCATAGAAGAATAGTTTTGTATTGACTCGTGCACATACAAAGAACACATGCTCAATGGAAGCAAACAAGCTCAGACTACCTCAAATGGAGGCAGTGATGATGTTTAAATTCATAAGTGCATCTCTTTGGGGTTGTCTTGGCTCTGTATTGTCATCTTCTATCATTTGTCACTATTATTACTTTAACTTTAGCACTGACTTGTCCTTTTAATTCAGTAAGTGCTACTTGTTGGGGTAGTTTTAATTGACTAGTGCACCCACCAAGAACTCAGCCATGAAGTGTAGAATCTCATTGCATTCTGTCACTATTATTACTTTAACTTTAGTACTGACTTGTCCTTTAAATTCAGTAAGTGCTACTTGTTGGGGTAGTTTTAACTGACACATAGAAAGCACATAACAAGAGGGCTTGATGTAAACAAACTCAGATTACCTCTAATGTGGGCATTGATGATGTTTTAATTCATAAGTGCTTCCCTTTGGGGTTGTCTTGGTTCTGTTAGGTCATCTTTTACACTGTCACTGTTATTTAATTGATTAGTGTAAAAACAATAACTCAATCTTGATGGAAAGAGACTTTAGTATCTTCATTTGTGGTAAAAAAAAAAAAAAAAAGAGAATAAAGAAAAGCACCAGCCAACTAATCAAATGCAAATGGCTTGAATTTAATGTGATGGTGAGCAATGTGTGAAGTACCAATGAAACTACCATAATGGCCCAGGACAGAACTACAACGACCCAGGACAGAGTTGTTTTGTTCACATTCCCTATATATGGTGTCCACAATTCTTGCCAGTCATAGCATGCCTACTAGCTGAGGGAGGACACCAGTCAGAGCAGTAGGTAAGAGATCAAGCTGGGGAAAGTAGAATGTTTAAACTTTTGTCACTATTATTACTTTAACTTTAGCACTGACTTGACCTTTTAATTCAGTAAGTGCTACTTGTTGGGGTAGTTGTAATTGACCAGTGCACATGATAAGTCATGTTTGATGAAAATAAACTCAATCTAACTCATTTAGTTTTAGCATAGAAGAGTAGTTTTGTATTGACTCGTGCACATACAAAGAACACATGCTCAATGGAAGCAAACACGCTCAGACTACCTCAAATGGAGGCAGTGATGATGTTTAAATTCATAAGTGCATCTATTTGGGGTTGTTTTGGCTCTGTATTGTCATCTTCTATCATTTGTCACTATTATTACTTTAACTTTAGCACTGACTTGTCCTTTTAATTCAGTAAGTGCTACTTGTTGGGGTAGTTTTAATTGACTAGTGCACCCACCAAGAACTCTGCCATGAAGTGTAGAATCTCATTGCATTCTGTCACTATTATTACTTTAACTTTAGTACTGACTTGTCCTTTAAATTCAGTAAGTGCTACTTGTTGGGGTAGTTTTAACTGACACATAACAAGCACATAACAAGAGGGCTTGATGTAAACAAACTCAGATTACCTCTAATGTGGGCATTGATGATGTTTTAATTCATAAGTGCTTCCCTTTGGGGTTGTCTTGGTTCTGTTAGGTCATCTTTTACACTGTCACTGTTATTTAATTGATTAGTGTAAAAACAATAACTCAATCTTGATGGAAAGAGACTTTAGTATCTTCATTTGTGGTAAAAAAAAAAAAAAAAGAGAATAAAGAAAAGCACCAGCCAACTAATCAAATGCAAATGGCTTGAATTTAATGTGATGGTGAGCAATGTGTGAAGTACCAATGAAACTACCATAATGGCCCAGGACAGAACTACAACGACCCAGGACAGAGTTGTTTTGTTCACATTCCCTATATATGGTGTCCACAATTCTTGCCAGTCATAGCATGCCTACTAGCTGAGGGAGGACACCAGTCAGAGCAGTAGTTAAGAGATCAAGCTGGGGAAAGTAGAATGTTTAAACTTTTGTCACTATTATTACTTTAACTTTAGCACTGACTTGACCTTTTAATTCAGTAAGTGCTACTTGTTGGGGTAGTTGTAATTGACCAGTGCACATGATAAGTCTTGTTTGATGAAAATAAACTCAATCTAACTCATTTAGTTTTAGCATAGAAGAATAGTTTTGTATTGACTCGTGCACATACAAAGAACACATGCTCAATGGAAGCAAACAAGCTCAGACTACCTCAAATGGAGGCAGTGATGATGTTTAAATTCATAAGTGCATCTCTTTGGGGTTGTCTTGGCTCTGTATTGTCATCTTCTATCATTTGTCACTATTATTACTTTAACTTTAGCACTGACTTGTCCTTTTAATTCAGTAAGTGCTACTTGTTGGGGTAGTTTTAATTGACTAGTGCACCTACCAAGAACTCAGCCATGAAGGGTAGAATCTCATTGCATTCTGTCACTATTATTACTTTAACTTTAGCACTGACTTGTCCTTTAAATTCAGTAAGTGCTACTTGTTGGGGTAGTTTTAACTGACACATAACAAGCACATAACAAGAAGGCTTGATGTAAACAAACTCAGATTACCTCTAATGGGGGCATTGATGATGTTTTAATTCATAAGTGCTTCCCTTTGGGGTTGTCTTGGTTCTGTTAGGTCATCTTTTACACTTTAGCACTGTCACTGTTATTTAATTGATTAGTGTAAAAACAATAACCCAATCTTGATGGAAAGAGACTTTGGTATCTTCATTTGTGGTAAAAAAAAAAAAAGAATAAAGAAAAGCACCAGCCAACTAATCAAATGCAAATGGCTTGAATTTAATGTGATGGTGAGCAATGTGTGAAGTACCAATGAAACTACCATAATGGCCCAGGACAGAACTACAACGACCCAGGACAGAGTTGTTTTGTTCACATTCCCTATATATGGTGTCCACAATTATTGCCAGTCATAGCATGCCTACTAGCTGAGGGAGGACACCAGTCAGAGCAGTAGGTAAGAGATCAAGCTGGGGAAAGTAGAATGTTTAAACTTTTGTCACTATTATTACTTTAACTTTAGCACTGACTTGACCTTTTAATTCAGTAAGTGCTACTTGTTGGGGTAGTTGTAATTGACCAGTGCACATGATAAGACATGTTTGATGAAAATAAACTCAATCTAACTCATTTAGTTTTAGCATAGAAGAATAGTTTTGTATTGACTCGTGCACATACAAAGAACACATGCTCAATGGAAGCAAACAAGCTCAGACTACCTCAAATGGAGGCAGTGATGATGTTTAAATTCATAAGTGCATCTCTTTGGGGTTGTCTTGGCTCTGTATTGTCATCTTCTATCATTTGTCACTATTATTACTTTAACTTTAGCACTGACTTGTCCTTTTAATTCAGTAAGTGCTACTTGTTGGGGTAGTTTTAATTGACTAGTGCACCCACCAAGAACTCAGCCATGAAGTGTAGAATCTCATTGCATTCTGTCACTATTATTACTTTAACTTTAGTACTGACTTGTCCTTTAAATTCAGTAAGTGCTACTTGTTGGGGTAGTTTTAACTGACACATAACAAGCACATAACAAGAGGGCTTGATGTAAACAAACTCAGATTACCTCTAATGTGGGCATTGATGATGTTTTAATTCATAAGTGCTTCCCTTTGGGGTTGTCTTGGTTCTGTTAGGTCATCTTTTACACTGTCACTGTTATTTAATTGATTAGTGTAAAAACAATAACTCAATCTTGATGGAAAGAGACTTTAGTATCTTCATTTGTGGTAAAAAAAAAAAAAAAAAGAGAATAAAGAAAAGCACCAGCCAACTAATCAAATGCAAATGGCTTGAATTTAATGTGATGGTGAGCAATGTGTGAAGTACCAATGAAACTACCATAATGGCCCAGGACAGAACTACAACGACCCAGGACAGAGTTGTTTTGTTCACATTCCCTATATATGGTGTCCACAATTCTTGCCAGTCATAGCATGCCTACTAGCTGAGGGAGGACACCAGTCAGAGCAGTAGGTAAGAGATCAAGCTGGGGAAAGTAGAATGTTTAAACTTTTGTCACTATTATTACTTTAACTTTAGCACTGACTTGACCTTTTAATTCAGTAAGTGCTACTTGTTGGGGTAGTTGTAATTGACCAGTGCACATGATAAGTCATGTTTGATGAAAATAAACTCAATCTAACTCATTTAGTTTTAGCATAGAAGAATAGTTTTGTATTGACTCGTGCACATACAAAGAACACATGCTCAATGGAAGCAAACAAGCTCAGACTACCTCAAATGGAGGCAGTGATGATGTTTAAATTCATAAGTGCATCTCTTTGGGGTTGTCTTGGCTCTGTATTGTCATCTTCTATCATTTGTCACTATTATTACTTTAACTTTAGCACTGACTTGTCCTTTTAATTCAGTAAGTGCTACTTGTTGGGGTAGTTTTAATTGACTAGTGCACCTACCAAGAACTCAGCCATGAAGGGTAGAATCTCATTGCATTCTGTCACTATTATTACTTTAACTTTAGCACTGACTTGTCCTTTAAATTCAGTAAGTGCTACTTGTTGGGGTAGTTTTAACTGACACATAACAAGCACATAACAAGAAGGCTTGATGTAAACAAACTCAGATTACCTCTAATGGGGGCATTGATGATGTTTTAATTCATAAGTGCTTCCCTTTGGGGTTGTCTTGGTTCTGTTAGGTCATCTTTTACACTTTAGCACTGTCACTGTTATTTAATTGATTAGTGTAAAAACAATAACCCAATCTTGATGGAAAGAGACTTTGGTATCTTCATTTGTGGTAAAAAAAAAAAAAAAGAATAAAGAAAAGCACCAGCCAACTAATCAAATGCAAATGGCTTGAATTTAATGTGATGGTGAGCAATGTGTGAAGTACCAATGAAACTACCATAATGGCCCAGGACAGAACTACAACGACCCAGGACAGAGTTGTTTTGTTCACATTCCCTATATATGGTGTCCACAATTATTGCCAGTCATAGCATGCCTACTAGCTGAGGGAGGACACCAGTCAGAGCAGTAGGTAAGAGATCAAGCTGGGGAAAGTAGAATGTTTAAACTTTTGTCACTATTATTACTTTAACTTTAGCACTGACTTGACCTTTTAATTCAGTAAGTGCTACTTGTTGGGGTAGTTGTAATTGACCAGTGCACATGATAAGTCATGTTTGATGAAAATAAACTCAATCTAACTCATTTAGTTTTAGCATAGAAGAATAGTTTTGTATTGACTCGTGCACATACAAAGAACACATGCTCAATGGAAGCAAACAAGCTCAGACTACCTCAAATGGAGGCAGTGATGATGTTTAAATTCATAAGTGCATCTCTTTGGGGTTGTCTTGGCTCTGTATTGTCATCTTCTATCATTTGTCACTATTATTACTTTAACTTTAGCACTGACTTGTCCTTTTAATTCAGTAAGTGCTACTTGTTGGGGTAGTTTTAATTGACTAGTGCACCCACCAAGAACTCAGCCATGAAGTGTAGAATCTCATTGCATTCTGTCACTATTATTACTTTAACTTTAGTACTGACTTGTCCTTTAAATTCAGTAAGTGCTACTTGTTGGGGTAGTTTTAACTGACACATAACAAGCACATAACAAGAGGGCTTGATGTAAACAAACTCAGATTACCTCTAATGTGGGCATTGATGATGTTTTAATTCATAAGTGCTTCCCTTTGGGGTTGTCTTGGTTCTGTTAGGTCATCTTTTACACTGTCACTGTTATTTAATTGATTAGTGTAAAAACAATAACTCAATCTTGATGGAAAGAGACTTTAGTATCTTCATTTGTGGTAAAAAAAAAAAAAAAAGAGAATAAAGAAAAGCACCAGCCAACTAATCAAATGCAAATGGCTTGAATTTAATGTGATGGTGAGCAATGTGTGAAGTGCCAATGAAACTACCATAATGGCCCAGGACAGAACTACAACGACCCAGGACAGAGTTGTTTTGTTCACATTCCCTATATATGGTGTCCACAATTCTTGCCAGTCATAGCATGCCTACTAGCTGAGGGAGGACACCAGTCAGAGCAGTAGGTAAGAGATCAAGCTGGGGAAAGTAGAATGTTTAAACTTTTGTCACTATTATTACTTTAACTTTAGCACTGACTTGACCTTTTAATTCAGTAAGTGCTACTTGTTGGGGTAGTTGTAATTGACCAGTGCACATGATAAGTCATGTTTGATGAAAATAAACTCAATCTAACTCATTTAGTTTTAGCATAGAAGAGTAGTTTTGTATTGACTCGTGCACATACAAAGAACACATGCTCAATGGAAGCAAACACGCTCAGACTACCTCAAATGGAGGCAGTGATGATGTTTAAATTCATAAGTGCATCTATTTGGGGTTGTCTTGGCTCTGTATTGTCATCTTCTATCATTTGTCACTATTATTACTTTAACTTTAGCACTGACTTGTCCTTTTAATTCAGTAAGTGCTACTTGTTGGGGTAGTTTTAATTGACTAGTGCACCCACCAAGAACTCAGCCATGAAGTGTAGAATCTCATTGCATTCTGTCACTATTATTACTTTAACTTTAGTACTGACTTGTCCTTTAAATTCAGCAAGTGCTACTTGTTGGGGTAGTTTTAACTGACACATAACAAGCACATAACAAGAGGGCTTGATGTAAACAAACTCAGATTACCTCTAATGTGGGCATTGATGATGTTTTAATTCATAAGTGCTTCCCTTTGGGGTTGTCTTGGTTCTGTTAGGTCATCTTTTACACTGTCACTGTTATTTAATTGATTAGTGTAAAAACAATAACTCAATCTTGATGGAAAGAGACTTTAATATCTTCATTTGTGGTAAAAAAAAAAAAAAAAAAGAGAATAAAGAAAAGCACCAGCCAACTAATCAAATGCAAATGGCTTGAATTTAATGTGATGGTGAGCAATGTGTGAAGTACCAATGAAACTACCATAATGGCCCAGGACAGAACTACAACGACCCAGGACAGAGTTGTTTTGTTCACATTCCCTATATATGGTGTCCACAATTCTTGCCAGTCATAGCATGCCTACTAGCTGAGGGAGGACACCAGTCAGAGCAGTAGGTAAGAGATCAAGCTGGGGAAAGTAGAATGTTTAAACTTTTGTCACTATTATTACTTTAACTTTAGCACTGACTTGACCTTTTAATTCAGTAAGTGCTACTTGTTGGGGTAGTTGTAATTGACCAGTGCACATGATAAGTCTTGTTTGATGAAAATAAACTCAATCTAACTCATTTAGTTTTAGCATAGAAGAATAGTTTTGTATTGACTCGTGCACATACAAAGAACACATGCTCAATGGAAGCAAACAAGCTCAGACTACCTCAAATGGAGGCAGTGATGATGTTTAAATTCATAAGTGCATCTCTTTGGGGTTGTCTTGGCTCTGTATTGTCATCTTCTATCATTTGTCACTATTATTACTTTAACTTTAGCACTGACTTGTCCTTTTAATTCAGTAAGTGCTACTTGTTGGGGTAGTTTTAATTGACTAGTGCACCTACCAAGAACTCAGCCATGAAGGGTAGAATCTCATTGCATTCTGTCACTATTATTACTTTAACTTTAGCACTGACTTGTCCTTTAAATTCAGTAAGTGCTACTTGTTGGGGTAGTTTTAACTGACACATAACAAGCACATAACAAGAAGGCTTGATGTAAACAAACTCAGATTACCTCTAATGGGGGCATTGATGATGTTTTAATTCATAAGTGCTTCCCTTTGGGGTTGTCTTGGTTCTGTTAGGTCATCTTTTACACTTTAGCACTGTCACTGTTATTTAATTGATTAGTGTAAAAACAATAACCCAATCTTGATGGAAAGAGACTTTGGTATCTTCATTTGTGGTAAAAAAAAAAAAAAGAATAAAGAAAAGCACCAGCCAACTAATCAAATGCAAATGGCTTGAATTTAATGTGATGGTGAGCAATGTGTGAAGTACCAATGAAACTACCATAATGGCCCAGGACAGAACTACAACGACCCAGGACAGAGTTGTTTTGTTCACATTCCCTATATATGGTGTCCACAATTATTGCCAGTCATAGCATGCCTACTAGCTGAGGGAGGACACCAGTCAGAGCAGTAGGTAAGAGATCAAGCTGGGGAAAGTAGAATGTTTAAACTTTTGTCACTATTATTACTTTAACTTTAGCACTGACTTGACCTTTTAATTCAGTAAGTGCTACTTGTTGGGGTAGTTGTAATTGACCAGTGCACATGATAAGTCATGTTTGATGAAAATAAACTCAATCTAACTCATTTAGTTTTAGCATAGAAGAATAGTTTTGTATTGACTCGTGCACATACAAAGAACACATGCTCAATGGAAGCAAACAAGCTCAGACTACCTCAAATGGAGGCAGTGATGATGTTTAAATTCATAAGTGCATCTCTTTGGGGTTGTCTTGGCTCTGTATTGTCATCTTCTATCATTTGTCACTATTATTACTTTAACTTTAGCACTGACTTGTCCTTTTAATTCAGTAAGTGCTACTTGTTGGGGTAGTTTTAATTGACTAGTGCACCCACCAAGAACTCAGCCATGAAGTGTAGAATCTCATTGCATTCTGTCACTATTATTACTTTAACTTTAGTACTGACTTGTCCTTTAAATTCAGTAAGTGCTACTTGTTGGGGTAGTTTTAACTGACACATAACAAGCACATAACAAGAGGGCTTGATGTAAACAAACTCAGATTACCTCTAATGTGGGCATTGATGATGTTTTAATTCATAAGTGCTTCCCTTTGGGGTTGTCTTGGTTCTGTTAGGTCATCTTTTACACTGTCACTGTTATTTAATTGATTAGTGTAAAAACAATAACTCAATCTTGATGGAAAGAGACTTTAGTATCTTCATTTGTGGTAAAAAAAAAAAAAGAGAGAATAAAGAAAAGCACCAGCCAACTAATCAAATGCAAATGGCTTGAATTTAATGTGATGGTGAGCAATGTGTGAAGTGCCAATGAAACTACCATAATGGCCCAGGACATAACTACAACGACCCAGGACAGAGTTGTTTTGTTCACATTCCCTATATATGGTGTCCACAATTATTGCCAGTCATAGCATGCCTACTAGCTGAGGGAGGACACCAGTCAGAGCAGTAGGTAAGAGATCAAGCTGGGGAAAGTAGAATGTCTAGTATCTTCATTTGTGGTAAAAAAAAAAAAAAAAAAAAGAGAATAAAGAAAAGCACCAGCCAACTAATCTAATTTGGGGTTGTCTTGGCTCTGTATTGTCATCTTCTATCATTTGTCACTATTATTACTTTAACTTTAGCACTGACTTGTCCTTTTAATTCAGTAAGTGCTACTTGTTGGGGTAGTTTTAATTGACTAGTGCACCTACCAAAAACTCAGCCATGAAGGGTAGAATCTCATTGCATTCTGTCACTATTATTACTTTAACTTTAGCACTGACTTGTCCTTTAAATTCAGTAAGTGCTACTTGTTGGGGTAGTTTTAACTGACACATAACAAGCACATAACAAGAAGGCTTGATGTAAACAAACTCAGATTACCTCTAATGGGGGCATTGATGATGTTTTAATTCATAAGTGCTTCCCTTTGGGGTTGTCTTGGTTCTGTTAGGTCATCTTTTACACTTTAGCACTGTCACTGTTATTTAATCGATTAGTGTAAAAACAATAACCCAATATTGATGGAAAGAGGCTTTGGTATCTTCATTTGTGGTAAAAAAAAAAAGAATAAAGAAACGCACCAGCCAACTAATCAAATGCAAATGGCTTGAATTTAATGTGATGGTGAGCAATGTGTGAAGTACCAATGAAACTACCATAATGGCCCAGGACAGAACTACAACGACCCATGACAGAGTTGTTTTGTTCACATTCCCTATATATGGTGTTCACAATTCTTGGCAGTCATAGCATGCCTACTAGCTGAGGGAGGACACCAGTCAGAGCAGTAGGTAAGAGATCAAGCTGGGGAAAGTAGAATGTTTACACTTTTGTCACTATTATTACTTTAACTTTAGCACTGACTTGAGCTTTTAATTCAGTAAGTGCTACTTGTTGGGGTAGTTGTAATTGACCAGTGCACATGATAAGTCATGTTTGATGAAAATAAACTCAATCTAACTCATTTAGTTTTAGCATAGAAGAGTAGTAGAACACATGCTCAATGGAAGCAAACACGCTCAGACTACCTCAAATGGAGGCAGTGATGATGTTTAAATTCATAAGTGCATCTCTTTGGGGTTGTCTTGGCTCTGTATTGTCATCTTCTATCATTTGTCACTATTATTACTTTAACTTTAGCACTGACTTGTCCTTTTAATTCAGTAAGTGCTACTTGTTGGGGTAGTTTTAATTGACTAGTGCACCCACCAAGAACTCAGCCATGAAGTGTAGAATCTCATTGCATTCTGTCACTATTATTACTTTAACTTTAGTACTGACTTGTCCTTTAAATTCAGTAAGTGCTACTTGTTGGGGTAGTTTTAACTGACACATAACAAGCACATAACAAGAGGGCTTGATGTAAACAAACTCAGATTACCTCTAATGTGGGCATTGATGATGTTTTAATTCATAAGTGCTTCCCTTTGGGGTTGTCTTGGTTCTGTTAGGTCATCTTTTACACTGTCACTGTTATTTAATTGATTAGTGTAAAAACAATAACTCAATCTTGATGGAAAGAGACTTTAGTATCTTCATTTGTGGTAAAAAAAAAAAAAAAAGAGAATAAAGAAAAGCACCAGCCAACTAATCAAATGCAAATGGCTTGAATTTAATGTGATGGTGAGCAATGTGTGAAGTGCCAATGAAACTACCATAATGGCCCAGGACAGAACTACAACGACCCAGGACAGAGTTGTTTTGTTCACATTCCCTATATATGGTGTCCACAATTCTTGCCAGTCATAGCATGCCTACTAGCTGAGGGAGGACACCAGTCAGAGCAGTAGGTAAGAGATCAAGCTGGGGAAAGTAGAATGTTTAAACTTTTGTCACTATTATTACTTTAACTTTAGCACTGACTTGACCTTTTAATTCAGTAAGTGCTACTTGTTGGGGTAGTTGTAATTGACCAGTGCACATGATAAGTCATGTTTGATGAAAATAAACTCAATCTAACTCATTTAGTTTTAGCATAGAAGAGTAGTTTTGTATTGACTCGTGCACATACAAAGAACACATGCTCAATGGAAGCAAACACGCTCAGACTACCTCAAATGGAGGCAGTGATGATGTTTAAATTCATAAGTGCATCTATTTGGGGTTGTCTTGGCTCTGTATTGTCATCTTCTATCATTTGTCACTATTATTACTTTAACTTTAGCACTGACTTGTCCTTTTAATTCAGTAAGTGCTACTTGTTGGGGTAGTTTTAATTGACTAGTGCACCCACCAAGAACTCAGCCATGAAGTGTAGAATCTCATTGCATTCTGTCACTATTATTACTTTAACTTTAGTACTGACTTGTCCTTTAAATTCAGCAAGTGCTACTTGTTGGGGTAGTTTTAACTGACACATAACAAGCACATAACAAGAGGGCTTGATGTAAACAAACTCAGATTACCTCTAATGTGGGCATTGATGATGTTTTAATTCATAAGTGCTTCCCTTTGGGGTTGTCTTGGTTCTGTTAGGTCATCTTTTACACTGTCACTGTTATTTAATTGATTAGTGTAAAAACAATAACTCAATCTTGATGGAAAGAGACTTTAATATCTTCATTTGTGGTAAAAAAAAAAAAAAAAAAGAGAATAAAGAAAAGCACCAGCCAACTAATCAAATGCAAATGGCTTGAATTTAATGTGATGGTGAGCAATGTGTGAAGTACCAATGAAACTACCATAATGGCCCAGGACAGAACTACAACGACCCAGGACAGAGTTGTTTTGTTCACATTCCCTATATATGGTGTCCACAATTCTTGCCAGTCATAGCATGCCTACTAGCTGAGGGAGGACACCAGTCAGAGCAGTAGGTAAGAGATCAAGCTGGGGAAAGTAGAATGTTTAAACTTTTGTCACTATTATTACTTTAACTTTAGCACTGACTTGACCTTTTAATTCAGTAAGTGCTACTTGTTGGGGTAGTTGTAATTGACCAGTGCACATGATAAGTCTTGTTTGATGAAAATAAACTCAATCTAACTCATTTAGTTTTAGCATAGAAGAATAGTTTTGTATTGACTCGTGCACATACAAAGAACACATGCTCAATGGAAGCAAACAAGCTCAGACTACCTCAAATGGAGGCAGTGATGATGTTTAAATTCATAAGTGCATCTCTTTGGGGTTGTCTTGGCTCTGTATTGTCATCTTCTATCATTTGTCACTATTATTACTTTAACTTTAGCACTGACTTGTCCTTTTAATTCAGTAAGTGCTACTTGTTGGGGTAGTTTTAATTGACTAGTGCACCTACCAAGAACTCAGCCATGAAGGGTAGAATCTCATTGCATTCTGTCACTATTATTACTTTAACTTTAGCACTGACTTGTCCTTTAAATTCAGTAAGTGCTACTTGTTGGGGTAGTTTTAACTGACACATAACAAGCACATAACAAGAAGGCTTGATGTAAACAAACTCAGATTACCTCTAATGGGGGCATTGATGATGTTTTAATTCATAAGTGCTTCCCTTTGGGGTTGTCTTGGTTCTGTTAGGTCATCTTTTACACTTTAGCACTGTCACTGTTATTTAATTGATTAGTGTAAAAACAATAACCCAATCTTGATGGAAAGAGACTTTGGTATCTTCATTTGTGGTAAAAAAAAAAAAAAAGAATAAAGAAAAGCACCAGCCAACTAATCAAATGCAAATGGCTTGAATTTAATGTGATGGTGAGCAATGTGTGAAGTACCAATGAAACTACCATAATGGCCCAGGACAGAACTACAACGACCCAGGACAGAGTTGTTTTGTTCACATTCCCTATATATGGTGTCCACAATTATTGCCAGTCATAGCATGCCTACTAGCTGAGGGAGGACACCAGTCAGAGCAGTAGGTAAGAGATCAAGCTGGGGAAAGTAGAATGTTTAAACTTTTGTCACTATTATTACTTTAACTTTAGCACTGACTTGACCTTTTAATTCAGTAAGTGCTACTTGTTGGGGTAGTTGTAATTGACCAGTGCACATGATAAGTCATGTTTGATGAAAATAAACTCAATCTAACTCATTTAGTTTTAGCATAGAAGAATAGTTTTGTATTGACTCGTGCACATACAAAGAACACATGCTCAATGGAAGCAAACAAGCTCAGACTACCTCAAATGGAGGCAGTGATGATGTTTAAATTCATAAGTGCATCTCTTTGGGGTTGTCTTGGCTCTGTATTGTCATCTTCTATCATTTGTCACTATTATTACTTTAACTTTAGCACTGACTTGTCCTTTTAATTCAGTAAGTGCTACTTGTTGGGGTAGTTTTAATTGACTAGTGCACCCACCAAGAACTCAGCCATGAAGTGTAGAATCTCATTGCATTCTGTCACTATTATTACTTTAACTTTAGTACTGACTTGTCCTTTAAATTCAGTAAGTGCTACTTGTTGGGGTAGTTTTAACTGACACATAACAAGCACATAACAAGAGGGCTTGATGTAAACAAACTCAGATTACCTCTAATGTGGGCATTGATGATGTTTTAATTCATAAGTGCTTCCCTTTGGGGTTGTCTTGGTTCTGTTAGGTCATCTTTTACACTGTCACTGTTATTTAATTGATTAGTGTAAAAACAATAACTCAATCTTGATGGAAAGAGACTTTAGTATCTTCATTTGTGGTAAAAAAAAAAAAAAAAGAGAATAAAGAAAAGCACCAGCCAACTAATCAAATGCAAATGGCTTGAATTTAATGTGATGGTGAGCAATGTGTGAAGTGCCAATGAAACTACCATAATGGCCCAGGACATAACTACAACGACCCAGGACAGAGTTGTTTTGTTCACATTCCCTATATATGGTGTCCACAATTATTGCCAGTCATAGCATGCCTACTAGCTGAGGGAGGACACCAGTCAGAGCAGTAGGTAAGAGATCAAGCTGGGGAAAGTAGAATGTCTAGTATCTTCATTTGTGGTAAAAAAAAAAAAAAAAAAAAAAGAGAATAAAGAAAAGCACCAGCCAACTAATCTAATTTGGGGTTGTCTTGGCTCTGTATTGTCATCTTCTATCATTTGTCACTATTATTACTTTAACTTTAGCACTGACTTGTCCTTTTAATTCAGTAAGTGCTACTTGTTGGGGTAGTTTTAATTGACTAGTGCACCTACCAAAAACTCAGCCATGAAGGGTAGAATCTCATTGCATTCTGTCACTATTATTACTTTAACTTTAGCACTGACTTGTCCTTTAAATTCAGTAAGTGCTACTTGTTGGGGTAGTTTTAACTGACACATAACAAGCACATAACAAGAAGGCTTGATGTAAACAAACTCAGATTACCTCTAATGGGGGCATTGATGATGTTTTAATTCATAAGTGCTTCCCTTTGGGGTTGTCTTGGTTCTGTTAGGTCATCTTTTACACTTTAGCACTGTCACTGTTATTTAATCGATTAGTGTAAAAACAATAACCCAATATTGATGGAAAGAGGCTTTGGTATCTTCATTTGTGGTAAAAAAAAAAAAGAATAAAGAAACGCACCAGCCAACTAATCAAATGCAAATGGCTTGAATTTAATGTGATGGTGAGCAATGTGTGAAGTACCAATGAAACTACCATAATGGCCCAGGACAGAACTACAACGACCCATGACAGAGTTGTTTTGTTCACATTCCCTATATATGGTGTTCACAATTCTTGGCAGTCATAGCATGCCTACTAGCTGAGGGAGGACACCAGTCAGAGCAGTAGGTAAGAGATCAAGCTGGGGAAAGTAGAATGTTTACACTTTTGTCACTATTATTACTTTAACTTTAGCACTGACTTGAGCTTTTAATTCAGTAAGTGCTACTTGTTGGGGTAGTTGTAATTGACCAGTGCACATGATAAGTCATGTTTGATGAAAATAAACTCAATCTAACTCATTTAGTTTTAGCATAGAAGAGTAGTAGAACACATGCTCAATGGAAGCAAACACGCTCAGACTACCTCAAATGGAGGCAGTGATGATGTTTAAATTCATAAGTGCATCTCTTTGGGGTTGTCTTGGCTCTGTATTGTCATCTTCTATCATTTGTCACTATTATTACTTTAACTTTAGCACTGACTTGTCCTTTTAATTCAGTAAGTGCTACTTGTTGGGGTAGTTTTAATTGACTAGTGCACCCACCAAGAACTCAGCCATGAAGTGTAGAATCTCATTGTATTCTGTCACTATTATTACTTTAACTTTAGTACTGACTTGTCCTTTAAATTCAGTAAGTGCTACTTGTTGGGGTAGTTTTAACTGACACATAACAAGCACATAACAAGAAGGCTTGATGTAAACAAACTCAGATTACCTCTAATGTGGGCATTGATGATGTTTTAATTCATAAGTGCTTCCCTTTGGGGTTGTCTTGGTTCTGTTAGGTCATCTTTTACACTGTCACTGTTATTTAATTGATTAGTGTAAAAACAATAACCCAATCTTGATGGAAAGAGACTTTGGTATCTTCATTTGTGGTAAAAAAAAAAAAAAAAAGAATAAAGAAAAGCACCAGCCAACTAATCAAATGCAAATGGCTTGAATTTAATGTGATGGTGAGCAATGTGTGAAGTACCAATGAAACTACCATAATGGCCCAGGGCAGAACTACAACGACCCAGGAGAGAGTTGTTTTGTTCACATTCCCTATATATGGTGTCCACAATTCTTGCCAGTCATAGCATGCCTACTAGCTGAGGGAGGACACCAGTCAGAGCAGTAGGTAAGAGATCAAGCTGGGGAAAGTAGAATGTTTAAACTTTTGTCACTATTATTACTTTAACTTTAGCACTGACTTGACCTTTTAATTCAGTAAGTGCTACTTGTTGGGGTAGTTGTAATTGACCAGTGCACATGATAAGTCATGTTTGATGAAAATAAACTCAATCTAACTCATTTAGTTTTAGCATAGAAGAATAGTTTTGTATTGACTCGTGCACATACAAAGAACACATGCTCAATGGAAGCAAACAAGCTCAGACTACCTCAAATGGAGGCAGTGATGATGTTTAAATTCATAAGTGCATCTCTTTGGGGTTGTCTTGGCTCTGTATTGTCATCTTCTATCATTTGTCACTATTATTACTTTAACTTTAGCACTGACTTGTCCTTTTAATTCAGTAAGTGCTACTTGTTGGGGTAGTTTTAATTGACTAGTGCACCTACCAAGAACTCAGCCATGAAGGGTAGAATCTCATTGCATTCTGTCACTATTATTACTTACTTAACTTGTCCTTGACTTGTCTGACTTGTCCTTTAAATATGGCCCAGGACAGAACTACAACGACCCATGACAGAGTTGTTTTGTTCACATTCCCTATATATGGTGTTCACAATTCTTGGCAGTCATAGCATGCCTACTAGCTGAGGGAGGACACCAGTCAGAGCAGTAGGTAAGAGATCAAGCTGGGGAAAGTAGAATGTTTACACTTTTGTCACTATTATTACTTTAACTTTAGCACTGACTTGAGCTTTTAATTCAGTAAGTGCTACTTGTTGGGGTAGTTGTAATTGACCAGTGCACATGATAAGTCATGTTTGATGAAAATAAACTCAATCTAACTCATTTAGTTTTAGCATAGAAGAGTAGTAGAACACATGCTCAATGGAAGCAAACACGCTCAGACTACCTCAAATGGAGGCAGTGATGATGTTTAAATTCATAAGTGCATCTCTTTGGGGTTGTCTTGGCTCTGTATTGGCATCTTCTATCATTTGTCACTATTATTACTTTAACTTTAGCACTGACTTGTCCTTTTAATTCAGTAAGTGCTACTTGTTGGGGTAGTTTTAATTGACTAGTGCACCCACCAAGAACTCAGCCATGAAGTGTAGAATCTCATTGCATTCTGTCACTATTATTACTTTAACTTTAGTACTGACTTGTCCTTTAAATTCAGTAAGTGCTACTTGTTGGGGTAGTTTTAACTGACACATAACAAGCACATAACAAGAAGGCTTGATGTAAACAAACTCAGATTACCTCTAATGTGGGCATTTATGATGTTTTAATTCATAAGTGCTTCCCTTTGGGGTTGTCTTGGTTCTGTTAGGTCATCTTTTACACTGTCACTGTTATTTAATTGATTAGTGTAAAAACAATAACTCAATCTTGATGGAAAGAGACTTTAGTATCTTCATTTGTGGTAAAAAAAAAAAAAAAAGAATAAAGAAAAGCACCAGCCAACTAATCAAATGCAAATGGCTTGAATTTAATGTGATGGTGAGCAATGTGTGAAGTACCAATGGAACTACCATAATGGCCCAGGACAGAACTACAACGACCCAGGAGAGAGTTGTTTTGTTCACATTCCCTATATATGGTGTCCACAATTCTTGCCAGTCATAGCATGCCTACTAGCTGAGGGAGGACACCAGTCAGAGCAGTAGGTAAGAGATCAAGCTGGGGAAAGTAGAATGTTTAAACTTTTGTCACTATTATTACTTTAACTTTAGCACTGACTTGACCTTTTAATTCAGTAAGTGCTACTTGTTGGGGTAGTTGTAATTGACCAGTGCACATGATAAGTCATGTTTGATGAAAATAAACTCAATCTAACTCATTTAGTTTTAGCATAGAAGAGTAGTTTTGTATTGACTCGTGCACATACAAAGAACACATGCTCAATGGAAGCAAACACGCTCAGACTACCTCAAATGGAGGCAGTGATGATGTTTAAATTCATAAGTGCATCTATTTGGGGTTGTCTTGGCTCTGTATTGTCATCTTCTATCATTTGTCACTATTATTACTTTAACTTTAGCACTGACTTGTCCTTTTAATTCAGTAAGTGCTACTTGTTGGGGTAGTTTTAATTGACTAGTGCACCCACCAAGAACTCAGCCATGAAGTGTAGAATCTCATTGCATTCTGTCACTATTATTACTTTAACTTTAGTACTGACTTGTCCTTTAAATTCAGTAAGTGCTACTTGTTGGGGTAGTTTTAACTGACACATAACAAGCACATAACAAGAGGGCTTGATGTAAACAAACTCAGATTACCTCTAATGTGGGCATTGATGATGTTTTAATTCATAAGTGCTTCCCTTTGGGGTTGTCTTGGTTCTGTTAGGTCATCTTTTACACTGTCACTGTTATTTAATTGATTAGTGTAAAAACAATAACTCAATCTTGATGGAAAGAGACTTTAGTATCTTCATTTGTGGTAAAAAAAAAAAAAAAAGAGAATAAAGAAAAGCACCAGCCAACTAATCAAATGCAAATGGCTTGAATTTAATGTGATGGTGAGCAATGTGTGAAGTACCAATGAAACTACCATAATGGCCCAGGACAGAACTACAACGACCCAGGACAGAGTTGTTTTGTTCACATTCCCTATATATGGTGTCCACAATTCTTGCCAGTCATAGCATGCCTACTAGCTGAGGGAGGACACCAGTCAGAGCAGTAGGTAAGAGATCAAGCTGGGGAAAGTAGAATGTTTAAACTTTTGTCACTATTATTACTTTAACTTTAGCACTGACTTGACCATTTAATTCAGTAAGTGCTACTTGTTGGGGTAGTTGTAATTGACCAGTGCACATGATAAGTCATGTTTGATGAAAATAAACTCAATCTAACTCATTTAGTTTTAGCATAGAAGAATAGTTTTGTATTGACTCGTGCACATACAAAGAACACATGCTCAATGGAAGCAAACAAGCTCAGACTACCTCAAATGGAGGCAGTGATGATGTTTAAATTCATAAGTGCATCTCTTTGGGATTGTCTTGGCTCTGTATTGTCATCTTCTATCATTTGTCACTATTATTACTTTAACTTTAGCACTGACTTGTCCTTTTAATTCAGTAAGTGCTACTTGTTGGGGTAGTTTTAATTGACTAGTGCACCTACCAAGAACTCAGCCATGAAGGGTAGAATCTCATTGCATTCTGTCACTATTATTACTTTAACTTTAGCACTGACTTGTCCTTTAAATTCAGTAAGTGCTACTTGTTGGGGTAGTTTTAACTGACACATAACAAGCACATAACAAGAAGGCTTGATGTAAACAAACTCAGATTACCTCTAATGGGGGCATTGATGATGTTTTAATTCATAAGTGCTTCCCTTTGGGGTTGTCTTGGTTCTGTTAGGTCATCTTTTACACTTTAGCACTGTCACTGTTATTTAATTGATTAGTGTAAAAACAATAACCCAATCTTGATGGAAAGAGACTTTGGTATCTTCATTTGTGGTAAAAAAAAAAAAAAAGAATAAAGAAAAGCACCAGCCAACTAATCAAATGCAAATGGCTTGAATTTAATGTGATGGTGAGCAATGTGTGAAGTACCAATGAAACTACCATAATGGCCCAGGACAGAACTACAACGACCCATGACAGAGTTGTTTTGTTCACATTCCCTATATATGGTGTTCACAATTCTTGGCAGTCATAGCATGCCTACTAGCTGAGGGAGGACACCAGTCAGAGCAGTAGGTAAGAGATCAAGCTGGGGAAAGTAGAATGTTTACACCTTTGTCACTATTATTACTTTAACTTTAGCACTGACTTGACCTTTTAATTCAGTAAGTGCTACTTGTTGGGGTAGTTGTAATTGACCAGTGCACATGATAAGTCATGTTTGATGAAAATAAACTCAATCTAACTCATTTAGTTTTAGCATAGAAGAGTAGTTTTGTATTGACTCGTGCACATACAAAGAACACATGCTCAATGGAAGCAAACACGCTCAGACTACCTCAAATGGAGGCAGTGATGATGTTTAAATTCATAAGTGCATCTATTTGGGGTTGTCTTGGCTCTGTATTGTCATCTTCTATCATTTGTCACTATTATTACTTTAACTTTAGCACTGACTTGTCCTTTTAATTCAGTAAGTGCTACTTGTTGGGGTAGTTTTAATTGACTAGTGCACCCACCAAGAACTCAGCCATGAAGTGTAGAATCTCATTGCATTCTGTCGCTATTATTACTTTAACTTTAGTACTGACTTGTCCTTTAAATTCAGTAAGTGCTACTTGTTGGGGTAGTTTTAACTGACACATAACAAGCACATAACAAGAGGGCTTGATGTAAACAAACTCAGATTACCTCTAATGTGGGCATTGATGATGTTTTACTTCATAAGTGCTTCCCTTTGGGGTTGTCTTGGTTCTGTTAGGTCATCTTTTACACTGTCACTGTTATTTAATTGATTAGTGTAAAAACAATAACTCAATCTTGATGGAAAGAGACTTTAGTATCTTCATGTGTGGTAAAAAAAAAAAAAAAAGAGAATAAAGAAAAGCACCAGCCAACTAATCAAATGCAAATGGCTTGAATTTAATGTGATGGTGAGCAATGTGTGAAGTGCCAATGAAACTACCATAATGGCCCAGGACAGAACTACAACGACCCAGGACAGAGTTGTTTTGTTCACATTCCCTATATATGGTGTCCACAATTCTTGCCAGTCATAGCATGCCTACTAGCTGAGGGAGGACACCAGCCAGAGCAGTAGGTAAGAGATCAAGCTGGGGAAAGTAGAATGTTTAAACTTTTGTCACTATTATTACTTTAACTTTAGCACTGACTTGACCTTTTAATTCAGTAAGTGCTACTTGTTGGGGTAGTTGTAATTGACCAGTGCACATGATAAGTCATGTTTGATGAAAATAAACTCAATCTAACTCATTTAGTTTTAGCATAGAAGAGTAGTTTTGTATTGACTCGTGCACATACAAAGAACACATGCTCAATGGAAGCAAACACGCTCAGACTACCTCAAATGGAGGCAGTGATGATGTTTAAATTCATAAGTGCATCTATTTGGGGTTGTCTTGGCTCTGTATTGTCATCTTCTATCATTTGTCACTATTATTACTTTAACTTTAGCACTGACTTGTCCTTTTAATTCAGTAAGTGCTACTTGTTGGGGTAGTTTTAATTGACTAGTGCACCCACCAAGAACTCAGCCATGAAGTGTAGAATCTCATTGCATTCTGTCGCTATTATTACTTTAACTTTAGTACTGACTTGTCCTTTAAATTCAGTAAGTGCTACTTGTTGGGGTAGTTTTAACTGACACATAACAAGCACATAACAAGAGGGCTTGATGTAAACAAACTCAGATTACCTCTAATGTGGGCATTGATGATGTTTTACTTCATAAGTGCTTCCCTTTGGGGTTGTCTTGGTTCTGTTAGGTCATCTTTTACACTGTCACTGTTATTTAATTGATTAGTGTAAAAACAATAACTCAATCTTGATGGAAAGAGACTTTAGTATCTTCATGTGTGGTAAAAAAAAAAAAAAAAGAGAATAAAGAAAAGCACCAGCCAACTAATCAAATGCAAATGGCTTGAATTTAATGTGATGGTGAGCAATGTGTGAAGTGCCAATGAAACTACCATAATGGCCCAGGACAGAACTACAACGACCCAGGACAGAGTTGTTTTGTTCACATTCCCTATATATGGTGTCCACAATTCTTGCCAGTCATAGCATGCCTACTAGCTGAGGGAGGACACCAGTCAGAGCAGTAGGTAAGAGATCAAGCTGGGGAAAGTAGAATGTTTAAACTTTTGTCACTATTATTACTTTAACTTTAGCACTGACTTGACCTTTTAATTCAGTAAGTGCTACTTGTTGGGGTAGTTGTAGTTGACCAGTGCACATGATAAGTAATGTTTGATGAAAATAAACTCAATCTAACTCATTTAGTTTTAGCATAGAAGAATAGTTTTGTATTGACTCGTGCACATACAAAGAACACATGCTCAATGGAAGCAAACAAGCTCAGACTACCTCAAATGGAGGCAGTGATGATGTTTAAATTCATAAGTGCATCTCTTTGGGGTTGTCTTGGCTCTGTATTGTCATCTTCTATCATTTGTCACTATTATTACTTTAACTTTAGCACTGACTTGTCCTTTTAATTCAGTAAGTGCTACTTAGTTTTAATTGACTAGTGCACCTACCAAGAACTCAGCCATGAAGGGTAGAATCTCATTGCATTCTGTCACTATTATTACTTTAACTTTAGTACTGACATGTCCTTTAAATTCAGTAAGTGCTACTTGTTGGGGTAGTTTTAACTGACACATAACAAGCACATAACAAGAGGGCTTGATGTAAACAAACTCAGATTACCTCTAATGTGGGCATTGATGATGTTTTAATTCATAAGTGCTTCCCTTTGGGGTTGTCTTGGTTCTGTTAGGTCATCTTTTACACTGTCACTGTTATTTAATTGATTAGTGTAAAAACAATAACTCAATCTTGATGGAAAGAGACTTTAGTATCTTCATTTGTGGAAAAAAAAAAAAAAGAGAATAAAGAAAAGCACCAGCCAACTAATCAAATGCAAATGGCTTGAATTTAATGTGATGGTGAGCAATGTGTGAAGTGCCAATGAAACTACCATAATGGCCCAGGACAGAACTACAACGACCCAGGACAGAGTTGTTTTGTTCACATTCCCTATATATGGTGTCCACAATTCTTGCCAGTCATAGCATGCCTACTAGCTGAGGGAGGACACCAGTCAGAGCAGTAGGTAAGAGATCAAGCTGGGGAAAGTAGAATGTTTAAACTTTTGTCACTATTATTACTTTAACTTTAGCACTGACTTGACCTTTTAATTCAGTAAGTGCTACTTGTTGGGGTAGTTGTAATTGACCAGTGCACATGATAAGTCATGTTTGATGAAAATAAACTCAATCTAACTCATTTAGTTTTAGCATAGAAGAATAGTTTTGTATTGACTCGTGCACATACAAAGAACACATGCTCAATGGAAGCAAACACGCTCAGACTACCTCAAATGGAGGCAGTGATGATGTTTAAATTCATAAGTGCATCTCTTTGGGGTTGTCTTGGCTCTGTATTGTCATCTTCTATCATTTGTCACTATTATTACTTTAACTTTAGCACTGACTTGTCCTTTTAATTCAGTAAGTGCTACTTGTTGGGGTAGTTTTAATTGACTAGTGCACCCACCAAGAACTCAGCCATGAAGTGTAGAATCTCATTGCATTCTGTCACTATTATTACTTTAACTTTAGTACTGACTTGTCCTTTAAATTCAGTAAGTGCTACTTGTTGGGGTAGTTTTAACTGACACATAACAAGCACATAACAAGAGGGCTTGATGTAAACAAACTCAGATTACCTCTAATGTGGGCATTGATGATGTTTTAATTCATAAGTGCTTCCCTTTGGGGTTGTCTTGGTTCTGTTAGGTCATCTTTTACACTGTCACTGTTATTTAATTGATTAGTGTAAAAACAATAACTCAATCTTGATGGAAAGAGACTTTAGTATCTTCATTTGTGGTAAAAAAAAAAAAAAAAAGAGAATAAAGAAAAGCACCAGCCAACTAATCAAATGCAAATGGCTTGAATTTAATGTGATGGTGAGCAATGTGTGAAGTACCAATGAAACTACCATAATGGCCCAGGACAGAACTACAACGACCCAGGACAGAGTTGTTTTGTTCACATTCCCTATATATGGTGTCCACAATTCTTGCCAGTCATAGCATGCCTACTAGCTGAGGGAGGACACCAGTCAGAGCAGTAGGTAAGAGATCAAGCTGGGGAAAGTAGAATGTTTAAACTTTTGTCACTATTATTACTTTAACTTTAGCACTGACTTGACCTTTTAATTCAGTAAGTGCTACTTGTTGGGGTAGTTGTAATTGACCAGTGCACATGATAAGTCATGTTTGATGAAAATAAACTCAATCTAACTCATTTAGTTTTAGCATAGAAGAATAGTTTTGTATTGACTCGTGCACATACAAAGAACACATGCTCAATGGAAGCAAACAAGCTCAGACTACCTCAAATGGAGGCAGTGATGATGTTTAAATTCATAAGTGCATCTCTTTGGGGTTGTCTTGGCTCTGTATTGTCATCTTCTATCATTTGTCACTATTATTACTTTAACTTTAGCACTGACTTGTCCTTTTAATTCAGTAAGTGCTACTTGTTGGGGTAGTTTTAATTGACTAGTGCACCTACCAAGAACTCAGCCATGAAGGGTAGAATCTCATTGCATTCTGTCACTATTATTACTTTAACTTTAGCACTGACTTGTCCTTTAAATTCAGTAAGTGCTACTTGTTGGGGTAGTTTTAACTGACACATAACAAGCACATAACAAGAAGGCTTGATGTAAACAAACTCAGATTACCTCTAATGGGGGCATTGATGATGTTTTAATTCATAAGTGCTTCCCTTTGGGGTTGTCTTGGTTCTGTTAGGTCATCTTTTACACTTTAGCACTGTCACTGTTATTTAATTGATTAGTGTAAAAACAATAACCCAATCTTGATGGAAAGAGACTTTGGTATCTTCATTTGTGGTAAAAAAAAAAAAAAAGAATAAAGAAAAGCACCAGCCAACTAATCAAATGCAAATGGCTTGAATTTAATGTGATGGTGAGCAATGTGTGAAGTACCAATGAAACTACCATAATGGCCCAGGACAGAACTACAACGACCCATGACAGAGTTGTTTTGTTCACATTCCCTATATATGGTGTTCACAATTCTTGGCAGTCATAGCATGCCTACTAGCTGAGGGAGGACACCAGTCAGAGCAGTAGGTAAGAGATCAAGCTGGGGAAAGTAGAATGTTTACACCTTTGTCACTATTATTACTTTAACTTTAGCACTGACTTGACCTTTTAATTCAGTAAGTGCTACTTGTTGGGGTAGTTGTAATTGACCAGTGCACATGATAAGTCATGTTTGATGAAAATAAACTCAATCTAACTCATTTAGTTTTAGCATAGAAGAGTAGTTTTGTATTGACTCGTGCACATACAAAGAACACATGCTCAATGGAAGCAAACACGCTCAGACTACCTCAAATGGAGGCAGTGATGATGTTTAAATTCATAAGTGCATCTATTTGGGGTTGTCTTGGCTCTGTATTGTCATCTTCTATCATTTGTCACTATTATTACTTTAACTTTAGCACTGACTTGTCCTTTTAATTCAGTAAGTGCTACTTGTTGGGGTAGTTTTAATTGACTAGTGCACCCACCAAGAACTCAGCCATGAAGTGTAGAATCTCATTGCATTCTGTCGCTATTATTACTTTAACTTTAGTACTGACTTGTCCTTTAAATTCAGTAAGTGCTACTTGTTGGGGTAGTTTTAACTGACACATAACAAGCACATAACAAGAGGGCTTGATGTAAACAAACTCAGATTACCTCTAATGTGGGCATTGATGATGTTTTAATTCATAAGTGCTTCCCTTTGGGGTTGTCTTGGTTCTGTTAGGTCATCTTTTACACTGTCACTGTTATTTAATTGATTAGTGTAAAAACAATAACTCAATCTTGATGGAAAGAGACTTTAGTATCTTCATGTGTGGTAAAAAAAAAAAAAAAAGAGAATAAAGAAAAGCACCAGCCAACTAATCAAATGCAAATGGCTTGAATTTAATGTGATGGTGAGCAATGTGTGAAGTGCCAATGAAACTACCATAATGGCCCAGGACAGAACTACAACGACCCAGGACAGAGTTGTTTTGTTCACATTCCCTATATATGGTGTCCACAATTCTTGCCAGTCATAGCATGCCTACTAGCTGAGGGAGGACACCAGTCAGAGCAGTAGGTAAGAGATCAAGCTGGGGAAAGTAGAATGTTTAAACTTTTGTCACTATTATTACTTTAACTTTAGCACTGACTTGACCTTTTAATTCAGTAAGTGCTACTTGTTGGGGTAGTTGTAATTGACCAGTGCACATGATAAGTCATGTTTGATGAAAATAAACTCAATCTAACTCATTTAGTTTTAGCATAGAAGAGTAGTTTTGTATTGACTCGTGCACATACAAAGAACACATGCTCAATGGAAGCAAACACGCTCAGACTACCTCAAATGGAGGCAGTGATGATGTTTAAATTCATAAGTGCATCTATTTGGGGTTGTCTTGGCTCTGTATTGTCATCTTCTATCATTTGTCACTATTATTACTTTAACTTTAGCACTGACTTGTCCTTTTAATTCAGTAAGTGCTACTTGTTGGGGTAGTTTTAATTGACTAGTGCACCCACCAAGAACTCAGCCATGAAGTGTAGAATCTCATTGCATTCTGTCGCTATTATTACTTTAACTTTAGTACTGACTTGTCCTTTAAATTCAGTAAGTGCTACTTGTTGGGGTAGTTTTAACTGACACATAACAAGCACATAACAAGAGGGCTTGATGTAAACAAACTCAGATTACCTCTAATGTGGGCATTGATGATGTTTTAATTCATAAGTGCTTCCCTTTGGGGTTGTCTTGGTTCTGTTAGGTCATCTTTTACACTGTCACTGTTATTTAATTGATTAGTGTAAAAACAATAACTCAATCTTGATGGAAAGAGACTTTAGTATCTTCATGTGTGGTAAAAAAAAAAAAAAAGAGAGAATAAAGAAAAGCACCAGCCAACTAATCAAATGCAAATGGCTTGAATTTAATGTGATGGTGAGCAATGTGTGAAGTGCCAATGAAACTACCATAATGGCCCAGGACAGAACTACAACGACCCAGGACAGAGTTGTTTTGTTCACATTCCCTATATATGGTGTCCACAATTCTTGCCAGTCATAGCATGCCTACTAGCTGAGGGAGGACACCAGTCAGAGCAGTAGGTAAGAGATCAAGCTGGGGAAAGTAGAATGTTTAAACTTTTGTCACTATTATTACTTTAACTTTAGCACTGACTTGACCTTTTAATTCAGTAAGTGCTACTTGTTGGGGTAGTTGTAATTGACCAGTGCACATGATAAGTCATGTTTGATGAAAATAAACTCAATCTAACTCATTTAGTTTTAGCATAGAAGAGTAGTTTTGTATTGACTCGTGCACATACAAAGAACACATGCTCAATGGAAGCAAACACGCTCAGACTACCTCAAATGGAGGCAGTGATGATGTTTAAATTCATAAGTGCATCTATTTGGGGTTGTCTTGGCTCTGTATTGTCATCTTCTATCATTTGTCACTATTATTACTTTAACTTTAGCACTGACTTGTCCTTTTAATTCAGTAAGTGCTACTTGTTGGGGTAGTTTTAATTGACTAATGCACCTACCAAAAACTCAGCCATGTGTCCTACTAGCTGAGGGAGGACACCAGTCAGAGCAGTAGGTAAGAGATCAAGCTGGGGAAAGTAGAATGTTTAAACTTTTGTCACTATTATTACTTTAACTTTAGCACTGACTTGACCTTTTAATTCAGTAAGTGCTACTTGTTGGGGTAGTTGTAGTTGACCAGTGCACATGATAAGTAATGTTTGATGAAAATAAACTCAATCTAACTCATTTAGTTTTAGCATAGAAGAATAGTTTTGTATTGACTCGTGCACATACAAAGAACACATGCTCAATGGAAGCAAACAAGCTCAGACTACCTCAAATGGAGGCAGTGATGATGTTTAAATTCATAAGTGCATCTCTTTGGGGTTGTCTTGGCTCTGTATTGTCATCTTCTATCATTTGTCACTATTATTACTTTAACTTTAGCACTGACTTGTCCTTTTAATTCAGTAAGTGCTACTTGTTGGGGTAGTTTTAATTGACTAGTGCACCCACCAAGAACTCAGCCATGAAGTGTAGAATCTCATTGCATTCTGTCACTATTATTACTTTAACTTTAGTACTGACTTGTCCTTTAAATTCAGTAAGTGCTACTTGTTGGGGTAGTTTTAACTGACACATAACAAGCACATAACAAGAGGGCTTGATGTAAACAAACTCAGATTACCTCTAATGTGGGCATTGATGATGTTTTAATTCATAAGTGCTTCCCTTTGGGGTTGTCTTGGTTCTGTTAGGTCATCTTTTACACTGTCACTGTTATTTAATTGATTAGTGTAAAAACAATAACTCAATCTTGATGGAAAGAGACTTTAGTATCTTCATTTGTGGTAAAAAAAAAAAAAAAAGAGAATAAAGAAAAGCACCAGCCAACTAATCAAATGCAAATGGCTTGAATTTAATGTGATGGTGAGCAATGTGTGAAGTACCAATGAAACTACCATAATGGCCCAGGACAGAACTAGAACGACCCAGGACAGAGTTGTTTTGTTCACATTCCCTATATATGGTGTCCACAATTCTTGCCAGTCATAGCATGCCTACTAGCTGAGGGAGGACACCAGTCAGAGCAGTAGGTAAGAGATCAAGCTGGGGAAAGTAGAATGTTTAAACTTTTGTCACTATTATTACTTTAACTTTAGCACTGACTTGACCTTTTAATTCAGTAAGTGCTACTTGTTGGGGTAGTTTTAATTGACTAGTGCACCTACCAAAAACTCAGCCATGAAGGGTAGAATCTCATTGCATTCTGTCACTATTATTACTTTAACTTTAGCACTGACTTGTCCTTTAAATTCAGTAAGTGCTACATGTTGGGGTAGTTTTAACTGACACATAACAAGCACATAACAAGAAGGCTTGATGTAAACACACTCAGATTACCTCTAATGGGGGCATTGATGATGTTTTAATTCATAAGTGCTTCCCTTTGGGGTTGTCTTGGTTCGGTTAGGTCATCTTTTACACTTTAGCACTGTCACTGTTATTTAATTGATTAGTGTAAAAACAATAACCCAATCTTGATGGAAAGAGACTTTGGTATCTTAATTTGTGGTAAAAAAAAAGAATAAAGAAAAGCACCAGCCAACTAATCAAATGCAAATGGCTTGAATTTAATGTGATGGTGAGCAATGTGTGAAGTACCAATGAAACTACCATAATGGCCCAGGACAGAACTACAACGACCCAGGACAGAGTTGTTTTGTTCACATTCCCTATATATGGTGTTCACAATTCTTGGCAGTCATAGCATGCCTACTAGCTGAGGGAGGACACCAGTCAGAGCAGTAGGTAAGAGATCAAGCTGGGGAAAGTAGAATGTTTAAACTTTTGTCACTATTATTACTTTAACTTTAGCACTGACTTGACCTTTTAATTCAGTAAGTGCTACTTGTTGGGGTAGTTGTAATTGACCAGTGCACATGATAAGTCATGTTTGATGAAAATAAACTCAATCTAACTCATTTAGTTTTAGCATAGAAGAGTAGTAGAACACATGCTCAATGGAAGCAAACACGCTCAGACTACCTCAAATGGAGGCAGTGATGATGTTTAAATTCATAAGTGCATCTCTTTGGGGTTGTCTTGGCTCTGTATTGTCATCTTCTATCATTTGTCACTATTATTACTTTAACTTTAGCACTGACTTGTCCTTTTAATTCAGTAAGTGCTATTTGTTGGGGTAGTTTTAATTGACTAGTGCACCCACCAAGAACTCAGCCATGAAGTGTAGAATCTCATTGCATTCTGTCACTATTATTACTTTAACTTTAGTACTGACTTGTCCTTTAAATTCAGTAAGTGCTACTTGTTGGGGTAGTTTTAACTGACACATAACAAGCACATAACAAGAGGGCTTGATGTAAACAAACTCAGATTACCTCTAATGTGGGCATTGATGATGTTTTAATTCATAAGTGCTTCCCTTTGGGGTTGTCTTGGTTCTGTTAGGTCATCTTTTACACTGTCACTGTTATTTAATTGATTAGTGTAAAAACAATAACTCAATCTTGATGGAAAGAGACTTTAGTATCTTCATGTGTGGTAAAAAAAAAAAAAAGAGAGAATAAAGAAAAGCACCAGCCAACTAATCAAATGCAAATGGCTTGAATTTAATGTGATGGTGAGCAATGTGTGAAGTGCCAATGAAACTACCATAATGGCCCAGGACAGAACTACAACGACCCAGGACAGAGTTGTTTTGTTCACATTCCCTATATATGGTGTCCACAATTCTTGCCAGTCATAGCATGCCTACTAGCTGAGGGAGGACACCAGTCAGAGCAGTAGGTAAGAGATCAAGCTGGGGAAAGTAGAATGTTTAAACTTTTGTCACTATTATTACTTTAACTTTAGCACTGACTTGACCTTTTAATTCAGTAAGTGCTACTTGTTGGGGTAGTTGTAATTGACCAGTGCACATGATAAGTCATGTTTGATGAAAATAAACTCAATCTAACTCATTTAGTTTTAGCATAGAAGAGTAGTTTTGTATTGACTCGTGCACATACAAAGAACACATGCTCAATGGAAGCAAACACGCTCAGACTACCTCAAATGGAGGCAGTGATGATGTTTAAATTCATAAGTGCATCTATTTGGGGTTGTCTTGGCTCTGTATTGTCATCTTCTATCATTTGTCACTATTATTACTTTAACTTTAGCACTGACTTGTCCTTTTAATTCAGTAAGTGCTACTTGTTGGGGTAGTTTTAATTGACTAATGCACCTACCAAAAACTCAGCCATGTGTCCTACTAGCTGAGGGAGGACACCAGTCAGAGCAGTAGGTAAGAGATCAAGCTGGGGAAAGTAGAATGTTTAAACTTTTGTCACTATTATTACTTTAACTTTAGCACTGACTTGACCTTTTAATTCAGTAAGTGCTACTTGTTGGGGTAGTTGTAGTTGACCAGTGCACATGATAAGTAATGTTTGATGAAAATAAACTCAATCTAACTCATTTAGTTTTAGCATAGAAGAATAGTTTTGTATTGACTCGTGCACATACAAAGAACACATGCTCAATGGAAGCAAACAAGCTCAGACTACCTCAAATGGAGGCAGTGATGATGTTTAAATTCATAAGTGCATCTCTTTGGGGTTGTCTTGGCTCTGTATTGTCATCTTCTATCATTTGTCACTATTATTACTTTAACTTTAGCACTGACTTGTCCTTTTAATTCAGTAAGTGCTACTTGTTGGGGTAGTTTTAATTGACTAGTGCACCCACCAAGAACTCAGCCATGAAGTGTAGAATCTCATTGCATTCTGTCACTATTATTACTTTAACTTTAGTACTGACTTGTCCTTTAAATTCAGTAAGTGCTACTTGTTGGGGTAGTTTTAACTGACACATAACAAGCACATAACAAGAGGGCTTGATGTAAACAAACTCAGATTACCTCTAATGTGGGCATTGATGATGTTTTAATTCATAAGTGCTTCCCTTTGGGGTTGTCTTGGTTCTGTTAGGTCATCTTTTACACTGTCACTGTTATTTAATTGATTAGTGTAAAAACAATAACTCAATCTTGATGGAAAGAGACTTTAGTATCTTCATTTGTGGTAAAAAAAAAAAAAAAAGAGAATAAAGAAAAGCACCAGCCAACTAATCAAATGCAAATGGCTTGAATTTAATGTGATGGTGAGCAATGTGTGAAGTACCAATGAAACTACCATAATGGCCCAGGACAGAACTAGAACGACCCAGGACAGAGTTGTTTTGTTCACATTCCCTATATATGGTGTCCACAATTCTTGCCAGTCATAGCATGCCTACTAGCTGAGGGAGGACACCAGTCAGAGCAGTAGGTAAGAGATCAAGCTGGGGAAAGTAGAATGTTTAAACTTTTGTCACTATTATTACTTTAACTTTAGCACTGACTTGACCTTTTAATTCAGTAAGTGCTACTTGTTGGGGTAGTTGTAATTGACCAGTGCACATGATAAGTCATGTTTGATGAAAATAAACTCAATCTAACTCATTTAGTTTTAGCATAGAAGAATAGTTTTGTATTGACTCGTGCACATACAAAGAACACATGCTCAATGGAAGCAAACAAGCTCAGACTACCTCAAATGGAGGCAGTGATGATGTTTAAATTCATAAGTGCATCTCTTTGGGGTTGTCTTGGCTCTGTATTGTCATCTTCTATCATTTGTCACTATTATTACTTTAACTTTAGCACTGACTTGTCTTTTTAATTCAGTAAGTGCTACTTGTTGGGGTAGTTTTAATTGACTAGTGCACCTACCAAAAACTCAGCCATGAAGGGTAGAATCTCATTGCATTCTGTCACTATTATTACTTTAACTTTAGCACTGACTTGTCCTTTAAATTCAGTAAGTGCTACATGTTGGGGTAGTTTTAACTGACACATAACAAGCACATAACAAGAAGGCTTGATGTAAACAAACTCAGATTACCTCTAATGGGGGCATTGATGATGTTTTAATTCATAAGTGCTTCCCTTTGGGGTTGTCTTGGTTCGGTTAGGTCATCTTTTACACTTTAGCACTGTCACTGTTATTTAATTGATTAGTGTAAAAACAATAACCCAATCTTGATGGAAAGAGACTTTGGTATCTTAATTTGTGGTAAAAAAAAAGAATAAAGAAAAGCACCAGCCAACTAATCAAATGCAAATGGCTTGAATTTAATGTGATGGTGAGCAATGTGTGAAGTACCAATGAAACTACCATAATGGCCCAGGACAGAACTACAACGACCCAGGACAGAGTTGTTTTGTTCACATTCCCTATATATGGTGTTCACAATTCTTGGCAGTCATAGCATGCCTACTAGCTGAGGGAGGACACCAGTCAGAGCAGTAGGTAAGAGATCAAGCTGGGGAAAGTAGAATGTTTAAACTTTTGTCACTATTATTACTTTAACTTTAGCACTGACTTGACCTTTTAATTCAGTAAGTGCTACTTGTTGGGGTAGTTGTAATTGACCAGTGCACATGATAAGTCATGTTTGATGAAAATAAACTCAATCTAACTCATTTAGTTTTAGCATAGAAGAGTAGTAGAACACATGCTCAATGGAAGCAAACACGCTCAGACTACCTCAAATGGAGGCAGTGATGATGTTTAAATTCATAAGTGCATCTCTTTGGGGTTGTCTTGGCTCTGTATTGTCATCTTCTATCATTTGTCACTATTATTACTTTAACTTTAGCACTGACTTGTCCTTTTAATTCAGTAAGTGCTATTTGTTGGGGTAGTTTTAATTGACTAGTGCACCCACCAAGAACTCAGCCATGAAGTGTAGAATCTCATTGCATTCTGTCACTATTATTACTTTAACTTTAGTACTGACTTGTCCTTTAAATTCAGTAAGTGCTACTTGTTGGGGTAGTTTTAACTGACACATAACAAGCACATAACAAGAGGGCTTGATGTAAACAAACTCAGATTACCTCTAATGTGGGCATTGATGATGTTTTAATTCATAAGTGCTTCCCTTTGGGGTTGTCTTGGTTCTGTTAGGTCATCTTTTACACTGTCACTGTTATTTAATTGATTAGTGTAAAAACAATAACTCAATCTTGATGGAAAGAGACTTTAGTATCTTCATGTGTGGTAAAAAAAAAAAAAAAGAGAGAATAAAGAAAAGCACCAGCCAACTAATCAAATGCAAATGGCTTGAATTTAATGTGATGGTGAGCAATGTGTGAAGTGCCAATGAAACTACCATAATGGCCCAGGACAGAACTACAACGACCCAGGACAGAGTTGTTTTGTTCACATTCCCTATATATGGTGTCCACAATTCTTGCCAGTCATAGCATGCCTACTAGCTGAGGGAGGACACCAGTCAGAGCAGTAGGTAAGAGATCAAGCTGGGGAAAGTAGAATGTTTAAACTTTTGTCACTATTATTACTTTAACTTTAGCACTGACTTGACCTTTTAATTCAGTAAGTGCTACTTGTTGGGGTAGTTGTAATTGACCAGTGCACATGATAAGTCATGTTTGATGAAAATAAACTCAATCTAACTCATTTAGTTTTAGCATAGAAGAGTAGTTTTGTATTGACTCGTGCACATACAAAGAACACATGCTCAATGGAAGCAAACACGCTCAGACTACCTCAAATGGAGGCAGTGATGATGTTTAAATTCATAAGTGCATCTATTTGGGGTTGTCTTGGCTCTGTATTGTCATCTTCTATCATTTGTCACTATTATTACTTTAACTTTAGCACTGACTTGTCCTTTTAATTCAGTAAGTGCTACTTGTTGGGGTAGTTTTAATTGACTAATGCACCTACCAAAAACTCAGCCATGTGTCCTACTAGCTGAGGGAGGACACCAGTCAGAGCAGTAGGTAAGAGATCAAGCTGGGGAAAGTAGAATGTTTAAACTTTTGTCACTATTATTACTTTAACTTTAGCACTGACTTGACCTTTTAATTCAGTAAGTGCTACTTGTTGGGGTAGTTGTAGTTGACCAGTGCACATGATAAGTAATGTTTGATGAAAATAAACTCAATCTAACTCATTTAGTTTTAGCATAGAAGAATAGTTTTGTATTGACTCGTGCACATACAAAGAACACATGCTCAATGGAAGCAAACAAGCTCAGACTACCTCAAATGGAGGCAGTGATGATGTTTAAATTCATAAGTGCATCTCTTTGGGGTTGTCTTGGCTCTGTATTGTCATCTTCTATCATTTGTCACTATTATTACTTTAACTTTAGCACTGACTTGTCCTTTTAATTCAGTAAGTGCTACTTGTTGGGGTAGTTTTAATTGACTAGTGCACCCACCAAGAACTCAGCCATGAAGTGTAGAATCTCATTGCATTCTGTCACTATTATTACTTTAACTTTAGTACTGACTTGTCCTTTAAATTCAGTAAGTGCTACTTGTTGGGGTAGTTTTAACTGACACATAACAAGCACATAACAAGAGGGCTTGATGTAAACAAACTCAGATTACCTCTAATGTGGGCATTGATGATGTTTTAATTCATAAGTGCTTCCCTTTGGGGTTGTCTTGGTTCTGTTAGGTCATCTTTTACACTGTCACTGTTATTTAATTGATTAGTGTAAAAACAATAACTCAATCTTGATGGAAAGAGACTTTAGTATCTTCATTTGTGGTAAAAAAAAAAAAAAAAGAGAATAAAGAAAAGCACCAGCCAACTAATCAAATGCAAATGGCTTGAATTTAATGTGATGGTGAGCAATGTGTGAAGTACCAATGAAACTACCATAATGGCCCAGGACAGAACTAGAACGACCCAGGACAGAGTTGTTTTGTTCACATTCCCTATATATGGTGTCCACAATTCTTGCCAGTCATAGCATGCCTACTAGCTGAGGGAGGACACCAGTCAGAGCAGTAGGTAAGAGATCAAGCTGGGGAAAGTAGAATGTTTAAACTTTTGTCACTATTATTACTTTAACTTTAGCACTGACTTGACCTTTTAATTCAGTAAGTGCTACTTGTTGGGGTAGTTGTAATTGACCAGTGCACATGATAAGTCATGTTTGATGAAAATAAACTCAATCTAACTCATTTAGTTTTAGCATAGAAGAATAGTTTTGTATTGACTCGTGCACATACAAAGAACACATGCTCAATGGAAGCAAACAAGCTCAGACTACCTCAAATGGAGGCAGTGATGATGTTTAAATTCATAAGTGCATCTCTTTGGGGTTGTCTTGGCTCTGTATTGTCATCTTCTATCATTTGTCACTATTATTACTTTAACTTTAGCACTGACTTGTCTTTTTAATTCAGTAAGTGCTACTTGTTGGGGTAGTTTTAATTGACTAGTGCACCTACCAAAAACTCAGCCATGAAGGGTAGAATCTCATTGCATTCTGTCACTATTATTACTTTAACTTTAGCACTGACTTGTCCTTTAAATTCAGTAAGTGCTACATGTTGGGGTAGTTTTAACTGACACATAACAAGCACATAACAAGAAGGCTTGATGTAAACAAACTCAGATTACCTCTAATGGGGGCATTGATGATGTTTTAATTCATAAGTGCTTCCCTTTGGGGTTGTCTTGGTTCGGTTAGGTCATCTTTTACACTTTAGCACTGTCACTGTTATTTAATTGATTAGTGTAAAAACAATAACCCAATCTTGATGGAAAGAGACTTTGGTATCTTAATTTGTGGTAAAAAAAAAGAATAAAGAAAAGCACCAGCCAACTAATCAAATGCAAATGGCTTGAATTTAATGTGATGGTGAGCAATGTGTGAAGTACCAATGAAACTACCATAATGGCCCAGGACAGAACTACAACGACCCAGGACAGAGTTGTTTTGTTCACATTCCCTATATATGGTGTTCACAATTCTTGGCAGTCATAGCATGCCTACTAGCTGAGGGAGGACACCAGTCAGAGCAGTAGGTAAGAGATCAAGCTGGGGAAAGTAGAATGTTTAAACTTTTGTCACTATTATTACTTTAACTTTAGCACTGACTTGACCTTTTAATTCAGTAAGTGCTACTTGTTGGGGTAGTTGTAATTGACCAGTGCACATGATAAGTCATGTTTGATGAAAATAAACTCAATCTAACTCATTTAGTTTTAGCATAGAAGAGTAGTAGAACACATGCTCAATGGAAGCAAACACGCTCAGACTACCTCAAATGGAGGCAGTGATGATGTTTAAATTCATAAGTGCATCTCTTTGGGGTTGTCTTGGCTCTGTATTGTCATCTTCTATCATTTGTCACTATTATTACTTTAACTTTAGCACTGACTTGTCCTTTTAATTCAGTAAGTGCTATTTGTTGGGGTAGTTTTAATTGACTAGTGCACCCACCAAGAACTCAGCCATGAAGTGTAGAATCTCATTGCATTCTGTCACTATTATTACTTTAACTTTAGTACTGACTTGTCCTTTAAATTCAGTAAGTGCTACTTGTTGGGGTAGTTTTAACTGACACATAACAAGCACATAACAAGAGGGCTTGATGTAAACAAACTCAGATTACCTCTAATGTGGGCATTGATGATGTTTTAATTCATAAGTGCTTCCCTTTGGGGTTGTCTTGGTTCTGTTAGGTCATCTTTTACACTGTCACTGTTATTTAATTGATTAGTGTAAAAACAATAACTCAATCTTGATGGAAAGAGACTTTAGTATCTTCATTTGTGGTAAAAAAAAAAAGAGAATAAAGAAAAGCACCAGCCAACTAATCAAATGCAAATGGCTTGAATTTAATGTGATGGTGAGCAATGTGTGAAGTGCCAATGAAACTACCATAATGGCCCAGGACAGAACTACAACGACCCAGGACAGAGTTGTTTTGTTCACATTCCCTATATATGGTGTCCACAATTCTTGCCAGTCATAGCATGCCTACTAGCTGAGGGAGGACACCAGTCAGAGCAGTAGGTAAGAGATCAAGCTGGGGAAAGTAGAATGTTTAAACTTTTGTCACTATTATTACTTTAACTTTAGCACTGACTTGACCTTTTAATTCAGTAAGTGCTACTTGTTGGGGTAGTTGTAATTGACCAGTGCACATGATAAGTCATGTTTGATGAAAATAAACTCAATCTAACTCATTTAGTTTTAGCATAGAAGAATAGTTTTGTATTGACTCGTGCACATACAAAGAACACATGCTCAATGGAAGCAAACACGCTCAGACTACCTCAAATGGAGGCAGTGATGATGTTTAAATTCATAAGTGCATCTCCTTGGGGTTGTCTTGGCTCTGTATTGTCATCTTCTATCATTTGTCACTATTATTACTTTAACTTTAGCACTGACTTGTCCTTTTAATTCAGTAAGTGCTACTTGTTGGGGTAGTTTTAATTGACTAGTGCACCTACCAAAAACTCAGCCATGAAGGGTAGAATCTCATTGCATTCTGTCACTATTATTACTTTAACTTTAGCACTGACTTGTCCTTTAAATTCAGTAAGTGCTACTTGTTGGGGTAGTTTTAACTGACACATAACAAGCACATAACAAGAAGGCTTGATGTAAACAAACTCAGATTACCTCTAATGGGGGCATTGATGATGTTTTAATTCATAAGTGCTTCCCTTTGGGGTTGTCTTGGTTCTGTTAGGTCATCTTTTACACTTTAGCACTGTCACTGTTATTTAATTGATTAGTGTAAAAACAATAACCCAATCTTGATGGAAAGAGACTTTAGTATCTTCATTTGTGGTAAAAAAAAAAACGCACCAGCCAACTAATCAAATGCAAATGGCTTGAATTTAATGTGATGGTGAGCAATGTGTGAAGTACCAATGAAACTACCATAATGGCCCAGGACAGAACTACAACGACCCAGGACAGAGTTGTTTTGTTCACATTCCCTATATATGGTGTTCACAATTCTTGGCAGTCATAGCATGCCTACTAGCTGAGGGAGGACACCAGTCAGAGCAGTAGGTAAGAGATCAAGCTGGGGAAAGTAGAATGTTTACACTTTTGTCACTATTATTACTTTAACTTTAGCACTGACTTGACCTTTTAATTCAGTAAGTGCTACTTGTTGGGGTAGTTGTAATTGACCAGTGCACATGATAAGTCATGTTTGATGAAAATAAACTCAATCTAACTCATTTAGTTTTAGCATAGAAGAGTAGTAGAACACATGCTCAATGGAAGCAAACACGCTCAGACTACCTCAAATGGAGGCAGTGATGATGTTTAAATTCATAAGTGCATCTCTTTGGGGTTGTCTTGGCTCTGTATTGTCATCTTGTCACTATTATTACTTTAACTTTAGCACTGACTTGTCCTTTTAATTCAGTAAGTGCTACTTGTTGGGGTAGTTTTAATTGACTAGTGCACCTACCAAAAACTCAGCCATGAAGGGTAGAATCTCATTGCATTCTGTCACTATTATTACTTTAACTTTAGCACTGACTTGTCCTTTAAATTCAGTAAGTGCTACTTGTTGGGGTAGTTTTAACTGACACATAACAAGCACATAACAAGAAGGCTTGATGTAAACAAACTCAGATTACCTCTAATGGGGGCATTGATGATGTTTTAATTCATAAGTGTCTTGGTTGTGTATTCTTCTATCATCTTCTATCATTTGTCACTATTATTACTTTAACTTTAGCACTGACTTGTCCTTTTAATTCAGTAAGTGCTACTTGTTGGGGTAGTTTTAATTGACTAGTGCACCCACCAAGAACTCAGCCATGAAGTGTAGAATCTCATTGCATTCTGTCACTATTATTACTTTAACTTTAGTACTGACTTGTCCTTTAAATTCAGTAAGTGCTACTTGTTGGGGTAGTTTTAACTGACACATAACAAGCACATAACAAGAAGGCTTGATGTAAACAAACTCAGATTACCTCTAATGTGGGCATTGATGATGTTTAATTCATAAGTGCTTCCCTTTGGGGTTGTCTTGGTTCTGTTAGGTCATCTTTTACACTGTCACTGTTATTTAATTGATTAGTGTAAAAATAATAACCCAATCTTGATGGAAAGAGACTTTAGTATCTTCATTTGTGGTAAAAAAAAAAAAAAAAAAGAATAAAGAAACGCACCAGCCAACTAATCAAATGCAAATGGCTTGAATTTAATGTGATGGTGTGCAATGTGTGAAGTACCAATGAAACTACCATAATGGCCCAGGACAGACAAGTAACTTTAGCACTGACTTGTCCTTTAAATTCAGTAAGTGCTACTTTTTGGGGTAGTTTTAACTGACACATAACAGGCACATAACAAGAAGGCTTGATGTAAACAAACTCAGATTACCTCTAATGGGGGCATTGATGATGTTTTAATTCATAAGTGCTTCCCTTTGGGGTTGTCTTGGTTCTGTTAGGTCATCTTTTACACTGTCACTGTTATTTAATTGATTAGTGTAAAAACAATAACCCAATCTTGATGGAAAGAGACTTTGGTATCTTCATTTGTGGTAAAAAAAAAAAAAGAATAAAGAAAAGCACCAGCCAACTAATCAAATGCAAATGGCTTGAATTTAATGTGATGGTGAGCAATGTGTGAAGTACCAATGAAACTACCATAATGGCCCAGGACAGAACTACAACGACCCAGGACAGAGTTGTTTTGTTCACATTCCCTATATATGGTGTTCACAATTCTTGGCAGTCATAGCATGCCTACTAGCTGAGGGAGGACACCAGTCAGAGCAGTAGGTAAGAGATCAAGCTGGGGAAAGTAGAATGTTTACACTTTTGTCACTATTATTACTTTAACTTTAGCACTGACTTGACCTTTTAATTCAGTAAGTGCTACTTGTTGGGGTAGTTGTAATTGACCAGTGCACATGATAAGTCATGTTTTATGAAAATAAACTCAATCTAACTCATTTAGTTTTAGCATAGAAGAGTAGTAGAACACATGCTCAATGGAAGCAAACACGCTCAGACTACCTCAAATGGAGGCAGTGATGATGTTTAAATTCATAAGTGCATCTCTTTGGGGTTGTCTTGGCTCTGTATTGTCATCTTCTATCATTTGTCACTATTATTACTTTAACTTTAGCACTGACTTGTCCTTTTAATTCAGTAAGTGCTACTTGTTGGGGTAGTTTTAATTGACTAGTGCACCCACCAAGAACTCAGCCATGAAGTGTAGAATCTCATTGCATTCTGTCACTATTATTACTTTAACTTTAGTACTGACTTGTCCTTTAAATTCAGTAAGTGCTACTTGTTGGGGTAGTTTTAACTGACACATAACAAGCACATAACAAGAAGGCTTGATGTAAACAAACTCAGATTACCTCTAATGTGGGCATTGATGATGTTTTAATTCATAAGTGCTTCCCTTTGGGGTTGTCTTGGTTCTGTTAGGTCATCTTTTACACTGTCACTGTTATTTAATTGATTAGTGTAAAAACAATAACTCAATCTTGATGGAAAGACACTTTAGTATCTTCATTTGTGGTAAAAAAAAAAAAAAAAAAAGAATAAAGAAAAGCACCAGCCAACTAATCGAATGCAAATGGCTTGAATTTAATGTGATGGTGAGCAATGTGTGAAGTACCAATGAAACTACCATAATGGCCCGGGACAGACAAGTAACTTTAGCACTGACTTGTCCTTTAAATTCAGTAAGTGCTACTTTTTGGGGTAGTTTTAACTGACACATAACAAGCACATAACAAGAAGGCTTGATGTAAACAAACTCAGATTACCTCTAATGGGGGCATTGATGATGTTTTAATTCATAAGTGCTTCCCTTTGGGGTTGTCTTGGTTCTGTTAGGTCATCTTTTACACTGTCACTGTTATTTAATTGATTAGTGTAAAAACAATAACCCAATCTTGATGGAAAGAGACTTTGGTATCTTCATTTGTGGTAAAAAAAAAAAAAGAATAAAGAAAAGCACCAGCCAACTAATCAAATGCAAATGGCTTGAATTTAATGTGATGGTGAGCAATGTGTGAAGTACCAATGAAACTACCATAATGGCCCAGGACAGAACTACAACGACCCAGGACAGAGTTGTTTTGTTCACATTCCCTATATATGGTGTTCACAATTCTTGGCAGTCATAGCATGCCTACTAGCTGAGGGAGGACACCAGTCAGAGCAGTAGGTAAGAGATCAAGCTGGGGAAAGTAGAATGTTTAAACTTTTGTCACTATTATTACTTTAACTTTAGCACTGACTTGACCTTATAATTCAGTAAGTGCTACTTGTTGGGGTAGTTGTAATTGACCAGTGCACATGATAAGTCATGTTGATGAAAATATACTCAATCTAACTCATTTAGTTTTAGCATAGAAGAGTAGTTTTTTATTGACTCGTGCACATACAAAGAACACATGCTCAATGGAAGCAAACACGCTCAGACTACCTCAAATGGAGGCAGTGCTAAAGTTAAAGTAATTCTGCATTCTGTCACTATTATTACTTTAACTTTAGCACTGACTTGTCCTTTAAATTCAGTAAGTGCTACTTGTTGGGGTAGTTTTAACTGACACATAACAAGCACATAACAAGAAGGCTTGATGTAAACAAACTCAGATTACCTCTAATGGGGGCATTGATGATGTTTTAATTCATAAGTGCTTCCCTTTGGGGTTGTCTTGGTTCTGTTAGGTCATCTTTTACACTGTCACTGTTATTTAATTGATTAGTGTAAAAACAATAACCCAATCTTGATGGAAAGAGACTTTAGTATCTTCATTTGTGGTAAAAAAAAAAAAAAAAGAATAAAGAAACGCACCAGCCAACTAATCAAATGCAAATGGCTTGAATTTAATGTGATGGTGAGCAATGTGTGAAGTACCAATGAAACTACCATAATGGCCCAGGACAGAACTACAACGACCCAGGACAGAGTTGTTTTGTTCACATTCCCTATATATGGTGTTCACAATTCTTGGCAGTCATAGCATGCCTACTAGCTGAGGGAGGACACCAGTCAGAGCAGTAGGTAAGAGATCAAGCTGGGGAAAGTAGAATGTTTACACTTTTGTCACTATTATTAACTTTAATTAACTTTAGCACTGACTTGACCTTTTAATTCAGTAAGTGCTACTTGTTGGGGTAGTTGTAATTGACCAGTGCACATGATAAGTCATGTTTGATGAAAATAAACTCAATCTAACTCATTTAGTTTTAGCATAGAAGAGTAGTAGAACACATGCTCAATGGAAGCAAACACGCTCAGACTACCTCAAATGGAGGCAGTGATGATGTTTAAATTCATAAGCGCATCTCTTTGGGGTTGTCTTGGCTCTGTATTGTCATCTTGTCACTATTATTACTTTAACTTTAGCACTGACTTGTCCTTTTAATTCAGTAAGTGCTACTTGTTGGGGTAGTTTTAATTGACTAGTGCACCTACCAAAAACTCAGCCATGAAGGGTAGAATCTCATTGCATTCTGTCACTATTATTACTTTAACTTTCATTGATGATGTTTTAATTCATAAGTGTCTTGGCTGTGTATTCTTCTATCATCTTCTATCATTTGTCACTATTATTACTTTAACTTTAGCACTGACTTGTCCTTTTAATTCAGTAAGTGCTACTTGTTGGGGTAGTTTTAATTGACTAGTGCACCCACCAAGAACTCAGCCATGAAGTGTAGAATCTCATTGCATTCTGTCACTATTATTACTTTAACTTTAGTACTGACTTGTCCTTTAAATTCAGTAAGTGCTACTTGTTGGGGTAGTTTTAACTGACACATAACAAGCACATAACAAGAAGGCTTGATGTAAACAAACTCAGATTACCTCTAATGTGGGCATTGATGATGTTTTAATTCATAAGTGCTTCCCTTTGGGGTTGTCTTGGTTCTGTTAGGTCATCTTTTACACTGTCACTGTTATTTAATTGATTAGTGTAAAAACAATAACCCAATCTTGATGGAAAGAGACTTTAGTATCTTCATTTGTGGTAAAAAAAAAAAAAAAGAATAAAGAAACGCACCAGCCAACTAATCAAATGCAAATGGCTTGAATTTAATGTGATGGTGAGCAATGTGTGAAGTACCAATGAAACTACCATAATGGCCCAGGACAGAACTACAACGACCCAGGACAGAGTTGTTTTGTTCACATTCCCTATATATGGTGTTCACAATTCTTGGCAGTCATAGCATGCCTACTAGCTGAGGGAGGACACCAGTCAGAGCAGTAGGTAAGAGATCAAGCTGTGGAAAGTAGAATGTTTACACTTTTGTCACTATTATTACTTTAACTTTAGCACTGACTTGACCTTTTAATTCAGTAAGTGCTACTTGTTGGGGTAGTTGTAATTGACCAGTGCACATGATAAGTCATGATGAAAATAAACTCAATCTAACTCATTTAGTTTTAGCATAGAAGAGTAGTAGAACACATGCTCAATGGAAGCAAACACGCTCAGACTACCTCAAATGGAGGCAGTGATGATGTTTAAATTCATAAGCGCATCTCTTTGGGGTTGTCTTGGCTCTGTATTGTCATCTTGTCACTATTATTACTTTAACTTTAGCACTGACTTGTCCTTTTAATTCAGTAAGTGCTACTTGTTGGGGTAGTTTTAATTGACTAGTGCACCTACCAAAAACTCAGCCATGAAGGGTAGAATCTCATTGCATTCTGTCACTATTATTACTTTAACTTTAGCACTGACTTGTCCTTTAAATTCAGTAAGTGCTACTTGTTAAGGTAGTTTTAACTGACACATAACAAGCACATAACAAGAAGGCTTGATGTAAACAAACTCAGATTACCTCTAATGGGGGCATTGATGATGTTTTAATTCATAAGTGTCTTGGCTGTGTATTCTTCTATCATCTTATATCATTTGTCACTATTATTACTTTAACTTTAGCACTGACTTGTCCTTTTAATTCAGTAAGTGCTACTTGTTGGGGTAGTTTTAATTGACTAGTGCACCCACCAAGAACTCAGCCATGAAGTGTAGAATCTCATTGCATTCTGTCACTATTATTACTTTAACTTTAGTACTGACTTGTCCTTTAAATTCAGTAAGTGCTACTTGTTGGGGTAGTTTTAACTGACACATAACAAGCACATAACAAGAAGGCTTGATGTAAACAAACTCAGATTACCTCTAATGTGGGCATTGATGATGTTTTAATTCATAAGTGCTTCCCTTTGGGGTTGTCTTGGTTCTGTTAGGTCATCTTTTACACTGTCACTGTTATTTAATTGATTAGTGTAAAAACAATAACCCAATCTTGATGGAAAGAGACTTTAGTATCTTCATTTGTGGTAAAAAAAAAAAAAAAAGAATAAAGAAACGCACCAGCCAACTAATCAAATGCAAATGGCTTGAATTTAATGTGATGGTGAGCAATGTGTGAAGTACCAATGAAACTACCATAATGGCCCAGGACAGAACTACAACGACACAGGACAGAGTTGTTTTGTTCACATTCCCTATATATGGTGTTCACAATTCTTGGCAGTCATAGCATGCCTACTAGCTGAGGGAGGACACCAGTCAGAGCAGTAGGTAAGAGATCAAGCTGGGGAAAGTAGAATGTTTACACTTTTGTCACTATTATTACTTTAACTTTAGCACTGACTTGACCTTTTAATTCAGTAAGTGCTACTTGTTGGGGTAGTTGTAATTGTCCAGTGCACATGATAAGTCATGTTTTATGAAAATAAACTCAATCTAACTCATTTAGTTTTAGCATAGAAGAGTAGTAGAACACATGCTCAATGGAAGCAAACACGCTCAGACTACCTCAAATGGAGGCAGTGATGATGTTTAAATTCATAAGTGCATCTCTTTGGGGTTGTCTTGGCTCTGTATTGTCATCTTCTATCATTTGTCACTATTATTACTTTAACTTTAGCACTGACTTGTCCTTTTAATTCAGTAAGTGCTACTTGTTGGGGTAGTTTTAATTGACTAGTGCACCCACCAAGAACTCAGCCATGAAGTGTAGAATCTCATTGCATTCTGTCACTATCATTACTTTAACTTTAGTACTGACTTGTCCTTTAAATTCAGTAAGTGCTACTTGTTGGGGTAGTTTTAACTGACACATAACAAGCACATAACAAGAAGGCTTGATGTAAACAAACTCAGATTACCTCTAATGTGGGTATGATGATGTTTTAATTCATAAGTGCTTCCCTTTGGGGTTGTCTTGGTTCTGTTAGGTCATCTTTTACACTGTCACTGTTATTTAATTGATTAGTGTAAAAACAATAACTCAATCTTGATGGAAAGACACTTTAGTATCTTCATTTGTGGTAAAAAAAAAAAAAAAAAAAGAATAAAGAAAAGCACCAGCCAACTAATCGAATGCAAATGGCTTGAATTTAATGTGATGGTGAGCAATGTGTGAAGTACCAATGAAACTACCATAATGGCCCGGGACAGACAAGTAACTTTAGCACTGACTTGTCCTTTAAATTCAGTAAGTGCTACTTTTTGGGGTAGTTTTAACTGACACATAACAAGCACATAACAAGAAGGCTTGATGTAAACAAACTCAGATTACCTCTAATGGGGGCATTGATGATGTTTTAATTCATAAGTGCTTCCCTTTGGGGTTGTCTTGGTTCTGTTAGGTCATCTTTTACACTGTCACTGTTATTTAATTGATTAGTGTAAAAACAATAACCCAATCTTGATGGAAAGAGACTTTGGTATCTTCATTTGTGGTAAAAAAAAAAAAAAGAATAAAGAAAAGCACCAGCCAACTAATCAAATGCAAATGGCTTGAATTTAATGTGATGGTGAGCAATGTGTGAAGTACCAATGAAACTACCATAATGGCCCAGGACAGAACTACAACGACCCAGGACAGAGTTGTTTTGTTCACATTCCCTATATATGGTGTTCACAATTCTTGGCAGTCATAGCATGCCTACTAGCTGAGGGAGGACACCAGTCAGAGCAGTAGGTAAGAGATCAAGCTGGGGAAAGTAGAATGTTTAAACTTTTGTCACTATTATTACTTTAACTTTAGCACTGACTTGACCTTATAATTCAGTAAGTGCTACTTGTTGGGGTAGTTGTAATTGACCAGTGCACATGATAAGTCATGTTGATGAAAATATACTCAATCTAACTCATTTAGTTTTAGCATAGAAGAGTAGTTTTTTATTGACTCGTGCACATACAAAGAACACATGCTCAATGGAAGCAAACACGCTCAGACTACCTCAAATGGAGGCAGTGCTAAAGTTAAAGTAATTCTGCATTCTGTCACTATTATTACTTTAACTTTAGCACTGACTTGTCCTTTAAATTCAGTAAGTGCTACTTGTTGGGGTAGTTTTAACTGACACATAACAAGCACATAACAAGAAGGCTTGATGTAAACAAACTCAGATTACCTCTAATGGGGGCATTGATGATGTTTTAATTCATAAGTGCTTCCCTTTGGGGTTGTCTTGGTTCTGTTAGGTCATCTTTTACACTGTCACTGTTATTTAATTGATTAGTGTAAAAACAATAACCCAATCTTGATGGAAAGAGACTTTGGTATCTTCATTTGTGGTAAAAAAAAAAAAAAAGAATAAAGAAAAGCACCAGCCAACTAATCAAATGCAAATGGCTTGAATTTAATGTGATGGTGAGCAATGTGTGAAGTACCAATGAAACTACCATAATGGCCCAGGACAGAACTACAACGACCCAGGACAGAGTTGTTTTGTTCACATTCCCTATATATGGTGTTCACAATTCTTGGCAGTCATAGCATGCCTACTAGCTGAGGGAGGACACCAGTCAGAGCAGTAGGTAAGAGATCAAGCTGGGGAAAGTAGAATGTTTACACTTTTGTCACTATTATTACTTTAACTTTAGCACTGACTTGACCTTTTAATTCAGTAAGTGCTACTTGTTGGGGTAGTTGTAATTGACCAGTGCACATGATAAGTCATGTTTTATGAAAATAAACTCAATCTAACTCATTTAGTTTTAGCATAGAAGAGTAGTAGAACACATGCTCAATGGAAGCAAACACGCTCAGACTACCTCAAATGGAGGCAGTGATGATGTTTAAATTCATAAGTGCATCTCTTTGGGGTTGTCTTGGCTCTGTATTGTCATCTTCTATCATTTGTCACTATTATTACTTTAACTTTAGCACTGACTTGTCCTTTTAATTCAGTAAGTGCTACTTGTTGGGGTAGTTTTAATTGACTAGTGCACCCACCAAGAACTCAGCCATGAAGTGTAGAATCTCATTGCATTCTGTCACTATTATTACTTTAACTTTAGTACTGACTTGTCCTTTAAATTCAGTAAGTGCTACTTGTTGGGGTAGTTTTAACTGACACATAACAAGCACATAACAAGAAGGCTTGATGTAAACAAACTCAGATTACCTCTAATGTGGGCATTGATGATGTTTTAATTCATAAGTGCTTCCCTTTGGGGTTGTCTTGGTTCTGTTAGGTCATCTTTTACACTGTCACTGTTATTTAATTGATTAGTGTAAAAACAATAACTCAATCTTGATGGAAAGACACTTTAGTATCTTCATTTGTGGTAAAAAAAAAAAAAAAAAAGAATAAAGAAAAGCACCAGCCAACTAATCGAATGCAAATGGCTTGAATTTAATGTGATGGTGAGCAATGTGTGAAGTACCAATGAAACTACCATAATGGCCCGGGACAGACAAGTAACTTTAGCACTGACTTGTCCTTTAAATTCAGTAAGTGCTACTTTTTGGGGTAGTTTTAACTGACACATAACAAGCACATAACAAGAAGGCTTGATGTAAACAAACTCAGATTACCTCTAATGGGGGCATTGATGATGTTTTAATTCATAAGTGCTTCCCTTTGGGGTTGTCTTGGTTCTGTTAGGTCATCTTTTACACTGTCACTGTTATTTAATTGATTAGTGTAAAAACAATAACCCAATCTTGATGGAAAGAGACTTTGGTATCTTCATTTGTGGTAAAAAAAAAAAAAAGAATAAAGAAAAGCACCAGCCAACTAATCAAATGCAAATGGCTTGAATTTAATGTGATGGTGAGCAATGTGTGAAGTACCAATGAAACTACCATAATGGCCCAGGACAGAACTACAACGACCCAGGACAGAGTTGTTTTGTTCACATTCCCTATATATGGTGTTCACAATTCTTGGCAGTCATAGCATGCCTACTAGCTGAGGGAGGACACCAGTCAGAGCAGTAGGTAAGAGATCAAGCTGGGGAAAGTAGAATGTTTACACTTTTGTCACTATTATTACTTTAACTTTAGCACTGACTTGACCTTTTAATTCAGTAAGTGCTACTTGTTTGGGTAGTTGTAATTGACCAGTGCACATGATAAGTCATGTTTGATGAAAATAAACTCAATCTAACTCATTTAGTTTTAGCATAGAAGAGTAGTAGAACACATGCTCAATGGAAGCAAACACGCTCAGACTACCTCAAATGGAGGCAGTGATGATGTTTAAATTCATAAGTGCATCTCTTTGGGGTTGTCTTGGCTCTGTATTGTCATCTTCTATCATTTGTCACTATTATTACTTTAACTTTAGCACTGACTTGTCCTTTTAATTCAGTAAGTGCTACTTGTTGGGGTAGTTTTAATTGACTAGTGCACCCACCAAGAACTCAGCCATGAAGTGTAGAATCTCATTGCATTCTGTCACTATTATTACTTTAACTTTAGTACTGACTTGTCCTTTAAATTCAGTAAGTGCTACTTGTTGGGGTAGTTTTAACTGACACATAACAAGCACATAACAAGAAGGCTTGATGTAAACAAACTCAGATTACCTCTAATGTGGGCATTGATGATGTTTTAATTCATAAGTGCTTCCCTTTGGGGTTGTCTTGGTTCTGTTAGGTCATCTTTTACACTTTCACTGTTATTTAATTGATTAGTGTAAAAACAATAACTCAATCTTGATGGAAATAGACTTTAGTATCGTCATCTGTGGTAAAAAAAAAGAAAGAATAAAGAAAAGCACCAGCCAACTAATCAAATGCAAATGGCTTGAATTTAATGTGATGGCTTGAATTTAATGTGTGAAGTACCAATGAAACTACCATAATGGCCCAGGACAGAACTACAACGACCCAGGACAGAGTTGTTTTGTTCACATTCCCTATATATGGTGTTCACAATTCTTGGCAGTCATAGCATGCCTACTAGCTGAGGGAGGACACCAGTCAGAGCAGTAGGTAAGAGATCAAGCTGGGGAAAGTAGAATGTTTAAACTTTTGTCACTATTATTACTTTACCTTTAGCACTGACTTGACCTTATAATTCAGTAAGTGCTACTTGTTGGGGTAGTTGTAATTGACCAGTGCACATGATAAGTCATGTTGATGAAAATATACTCAATCTAACTCATTTAGTTTTAGCATAGAAGAGTAGTTTTTTATTGACTCGTGCACATACAAAGAATACATGCTCAATGGAAGCAAACACGCTCAGACTACCTCAAATGGAGGCAGTGCTAAAGTTAAAGTAATTCTGCATTCTGTCACTATTATTACTTTAACTTTAGCACTGACTTGTCCTTTAAATTCAGTAAGTGCTACTTGTTGGGGTAGTTTTAACTGACACATAACAAGCACATAACAAGAAGGCTTGATGTAAACAAACTCAGATTACCTCTAATGGGGGCATTGATGATGTTTTAATTCATAAGTGCTTCCCTTTGGGGTTGTCTTGGTTCTGTTAGGTCATCTTTTACACTTTAGCACTGTCACTGTTATTTAATTGATTAGTGTAAAAACAATAACCCAATCTTGATGGAAAGAGACTTTGGTATCTTCATTTGTGGTAAAAAAAAAAAAGAATAAAGAAAAGCACCAGCCAACTAATCAAATGCAAATGGCTTGAATTTAATGTGATGGTGAGCAATGTGTGAAGTACCAATGAAACTACCATAATGGCCCAGGACAGAACTACAACGACCCAGGACAGAGTTGTTTTGTTCACATTCCCTATATATGGTGTTCACAATTCTTGGCAGTCATAGCATGCCTACTAGCTGAGGGAGGACACCAGTCAGAGCAGTAGGTAGGAGATCAAGCTGGGGAAAGTAGAATGTTTACACTTTTGTCACTATTATTACTTTAACTTTAGCACTGACTTGACCTTTTAATTCAGTAAGTGCTACTTGTTGGGGTAGTTGTAATTGACCAGTGCACATGATAAGTCATGTTTGATGAAAATAAACTCAATCTAACTCATTTAGTTTTAGCATAGAAGAGTAGTAGAACACATGCTCAATGGAAGCAAACACGCTCAGACTACCTCAAATGGAGGCAGTGATGATGTTTAAATTCATAAGTGCATCTCTTTGGGGTTGTCTTGGCTCTGTATTGTCATCTTCTATCATTTGTCACTATTATTACTTTAACTTTAGCACTGACTTGTCCTTTTAATTCAGTAAGTGCTACTTGTTGGGGTAGTTTTAATTGACTAGTGCACCCACCAAGAACTCAGCCATGAAGTGTAGAATCTCATTGTATTCTGTCACTATTATTACTTTAACTTTAGTACTGACTTGTCCTTTAAATTCAGTAAGTGCTACTTGTTGGGGTAGTTTTAACTGACACATAACAAGCACATAACAAGAAGGCTTGATGTAAACAAACTCAGATTACCTCTAATGTGGGCATTGATGATGTTTTAATTCATAAGTGCTTCCCTTTGGGGTTGTCTTGGTTCTGTTAGGTCATCTTTTACACTTTCACTGTTATTTAATTGATTAGTGTAAAAACAATAACTCAATCTTGATGGAAATAGACTTCAGTATCTTCATCTGTGGTAAAAAAAAAAAGAAAGAAAAAAGAATAAAGAAAAGCACCAGCCAACTAATCAAATGCAAATGGCTTGAATTTAATGTGATGGCTTGAATTTAATGTGTGAAGTACCAATGAAACTACCATAATGGCCCAGGACAGAACTACAACGACCCAGGACAGAGTTGTTTTGTTCACATTCCCTATATATGGTGTTCACAATTCTTGGCAGTCATAGCATGCCTACTAGCTGAGGGAGGACACCAGTCAGAGCAGTAGGTAAGAGATCAAGCTGGGGAAAGTAGAATGTTTAAACTTTTGTCACTATTATTACTTTAACTTTAGCACTGACTTGACCTTATAATTCAGTAAGTGCTACTTGTTGGGGTAGTTGTAATTGACCAGTGCACATGATAAGTCATGTTTGATGAAAATAAACTCAATCTAACTCATTTAGTTTTAGCATAGAAGAGTAGTAGAACACATGCTCAATGGAAGCAAACACGCTCAGACTACCTCAAATGGAGGCAGTGATGATGTTTAAATTCATAAGTGCATCTATTTGGGGTTGTCTTGGCTCTGTATTGTCATCTTCTATCATTTGTCACTATTATTACTTTAACTTTAGCACTGACTTGTCCTTTTAATTCAGTAAGTGCTACTTGTTGGGGTAGTTTTAATTGACTAGTGCACCTACCAAGAACTCAGCCATGAAGGGTAGAATCTCATTGCATTCTGTCACTATTATTACTTTAACTTTAGCACTGACTTGTCCTTTAAATTCAGTAAGTGCTACTTGTTGGGGTAGTTTTAACTGACACATAACAAGCACATAACAAGAAGGCTTGATGTAAACAAACTCAGATTACCTCTAATGGGGGCATTGATGATGTTTTAATTCATAAGTGCTTCCCTTTGGGGTTGTCTTGGTTCTGTTAGGTCATCTTTTACACTTTCACTGTTATTTAATTGATTAGTGTAAAAACAATAACTCAATCTTGATGGAAAGAGATTTTAGTGTCTTCATTTGTGGTAAAAAAAAAAAAGAAAAGCACCAGCCAACTAATCAAATGCAAATGGCTTGAATTTAATGGTGAGCAATGTGTGAAGTACCAATGAAACTACCATAATGGCCCAGGACAGAACTACAACGACCCAGGACAGAGTTGTTTTGTTCACATTCCCTATATATGGTGTTCACAATTCTTGGCAGTCATAGCATGCCTACTAGCTGAGGGAAGACACCAGTCAGAGCAGTAGGTAAGAGATCAAGCTGGGGAAAGTAGAATGTTTAAACTTTTGTCACTATTATTACTTTAACTTTAGCACTGACTTGACCTTATAATTCAGTAAGTGCTACTTGTTGGGGTAGTTGTAATTGACCAGTGCACATGATAAGTCATGTTTGATGAAAATAAACTCAATCTAACTCATTTAGTTTTAGCATAGAAGAGTAGTAGAACACATGCTCAATGGAAGCAAACACGCTCAGACTACCTCAAATGGAGGCAGTGATGATGTTTAAATTCATAAGTGCATCTATTTGGGGTTGTCTTGGCTCTGTATTGTCATCTTCTATCATTTGTCACTATTATTACTTTAACTTTAGCACTGACTTGTCCTTTTAATTCAGTAAGTGCTACTTGTTGGGGTAGTTTTAATTGACTAGTGCACCTACCAAGAACTCAGCCATGAAGGGTAGAATCTCATTGCATTCTGTTAGGTCATCTTTTACACTTTCACTGTTATTTAATTGATTAGTGTAAAAACAATAACTCAATCTTGATGGAAAGAGATTTTAGTGTCTTCATTTGTGGTAAAAAAAAAAAGAAGAAAAGCACCAGCCAACTAATCAAATGCAAATGGCTTGAATTTAATGTGATGGTGAGCAATGTGTGAAGTACCAATGAAACTACCATAATGGCCCAGGACAGAACTACAACGACCCAGGACAGAGTTGTTTTGTTCACATTCCCTATATATGGTGTCCACAATTCTTGCCAGTCATAGCATGCCTACTAGCTGAGGGAGGACACCAGTCAGAGCAGTAGGTAAGAGATCAAGCTGGGGAAAGTAGAATGTTTAAACTTTTGTCACTATTATTACTTTAACTTTAGCACTGACTTGACCTTTTAATTCAGTAAGTGCTACTTGTTGGGGTAGTTGTAATTGACCAGTGCACATGATAAGTCATGTTTGATGAAAATAAACTCAATCTAACTCATTTAGTTTTAGCATAGAAGAATAGTTTTGTATTGACTCGTGCACATACAAAGAACACATGCTCAATGGAAGCAAACAAGCTCAGACTACCTCAAATGGAGGCAGTGATGATGTTTAAATTCATAAGTGCATCTCTTTGGGGTTGTCTTGGCTCTGTATTGTCATCTTCTATCATTTGTCACTATTATTACTTTAACTTTAGCACTGACTTGTCCTTTTAATTCAGTAAGTGCTACTTGTTGGGGTAGTTTTAATTGACTAGTGCACCTACCAAGAACTCAGCCATGAAGGGTAGAATCTCATTGCATTCTGTCACTATTATTACTTTAGCACTGACTTGTCCTTTAAATTCAGTAAGTGCTACTTGTTGGGGTAGTTTTAACTGACACATAACAAGCACATAACAAGAAGGCTTGATGTAAACAAACTCAGATTACCTCTAATGGGGGCATTGATGATGTTTTAATTCATAAGTGCTTCCCTTTGGGGTTGTCTTGGTTCTGTTAGGTCATCTTTTACACTTTCACTGTTATTTAATTGATTAGTGTAAAAACAATAACTCAATCTTGATGGAAAGAGACTTTAGTGTCTTCATTTGTGGTAAAAAAAAAGAAAAGCACCAGCCAACTAATCAAATGCAAATGGCTTGAATTTAATGTGATGGTGAGCAATGTGTGAAGTACCAATGGCCCCGATTCATAAAGAGAGTCGTATATCTGGTGTAAATAAAGTTCCTAAAGGAGTTCGTATTTTTGGTACTCACAAACGAACGTGCAATGCAAAAAGGGGTTCGTATATGACAGAGACGTGCGTATGACCAGTGCGTATGACCAGGTGTGATGATTACTCTGGAAGGCTGCATCCAACAGCATCCAACTTCAACGTCACCGGGCTGAACCGTGCTAAACAGTGTTGTCATGTCCGCTCATTATAAGCGAATTTGGGCTTATTTTTCTGTAAAGTTGCTTGTAAATATTGGTAGCTAAGGGATAAGGTTTTTGGGGCTTGTTTCTAAAGTGTAGTTGGTTATTTGGGCTTGTTTCACAATTGTTTAATTGTTTTAACCGGTGGTTCTCAAATATTTTTATATTATATATATTTTTTATATTATATACCCTAAGTTAATGCTAATATATCCCTATAAGCCCCATCTGAAAATGTTTTGTGCCAGCTGGAGGCAGATTTGTGTTGTTAGAATGATTAAAAAATCCTCCAAATCTTCCACATTTTATTACACGATTCTTTTTTTAAATCTTTTAGATCTACAAGCTCACAACGGTTTAATTAAAGTGCTTATAATGGCAAGTGCCAGTTGCTTCTTTTGGGCTTGTTTTCCTAGACCTGGTTGCTTATTTCTCTCACAACATCTGGCAACGCTGATGCAAGTTTGAAGTTCAACTCCGCCTCGTCTAAAGATACCAGATGCGTTGTCGCATCGCCTTGACAACTGTTCTGTGTGGAAGCGGATCACGTAATAAATGCTCTCATGTGTAATGAGAATAAAGAAGTTTACAAGGTTTAACCCCATTACCAAATAAAAGGCTAATAAAACGTGGAAAGGATATTATAAGAGGCAAAAAGATTATGTTGAAAATAAATCCGCAGGGCATAGTGGAGCGCTTTTATCCGATAATGGACCAGAGCTTATTGATTAAATTAGTTAATTTGGGATATCACTGTCCGTCGGAATGGGGAATAGTTCTGGACACAGCTTTCATCCACTTCATTTTTCCTCATCAGATGGTAATATTTATTAGGCTGTTGTGTGTGGCGTTCACGTGATCAATATACAGTAGCCTGCAGTAGGCTTTACAAATTAATACCGCGCACGGACACTGATGCAAGTCAGTCCCTCCGCAGTTTCATTAAGGCATCATAGCCTATTTTCATTATTACGTGACACTTTGGCTGAGATGGCCCGCGAGGGAACTATAATAATTCAGCTCTAAATGCGACTCATAGCCTAGAAAATAAATAAAAAGCGGTGGAATCTACATCATGTCTATATTATGCATAGGCTACACGCAATACATCGTTTGACATTTATTTTTAATTGTTTAGATATGTGTTGACAAATGTTGGGCACATATATATTTTATTTTAGGTTTGCCACTGTTGTAATTGATTTTGGCATGAAGAATAAAGCATTCTAAAGACATACGCACATTTCAGCCCTGGTACGCCAGCCTCGGGGCTGACCTGAGAACGTGCGCACCTGACGCACAAAACACAGACCAAAAAATCTTTATGCATCAGGTGGATATGTACGACTTGTCCTAAATGCCGGTACGTACAAAATATGGTCGCAAATCCCTTTATGAATCGGGGCCAATGAAACTACCATAATGGCCCAGGACAGAACTACAACGACCCAGGACGGAGTTGTTTTGTTCACATTCCCTATATATGGTGTTCACAATTCTTGGCAGTCATAGCATGCCTACTAGCTGAGGGAGGACACCAGTCAGAGCAGTAGGTAAGAGATCAAGCTGGGGAAAGTAGAATGTTTAAACTTTTGTCACTATTATTACTTTAACTTTAGCACTGACTTGACCTTTTAATTCAGTAAGTGCTACTTGTTGGGGTAGTTGTAATTGACCAGTGCACATGATAAGTCATGTTTGATGAAAATAAACTCAATCTAACTCATTTAGTTTTAGCATAGAAGAGTAGTTTTGTATTGACTCGTGCACATACAAAGAACACATGCTTAATGGAAGAAAACACGCTCAGACTACCTCAAATGGAGGCAGTGATGATGTTTAAATTCATAAGTGCATCTATTTGGGGTTGTCTTGGCTCTGTATTGTCATCTTCTATCATTTGTCACTATTATTACTTTAACTTTAGCACTGACTTGTCCTTTTAATTCAGTAAGTGCTACTTGTTGGGGTAGTTTTAATTGACTAGTGCACCTACCAAGAACTCAGCCATGAAGGGTAGAATCTCATTGCATTCTGTCACTATTATTACTTTAACTTTAGCACTGACTTGTCCTTTAAATTCAGTAAGTGCTACTTGTTGGGGTAGTTTTAACTGACACATAACAAGCACATAACAAGAACTGTTAATCATATTCTACACTTTAGCACTGTCACTGTTATTTAATTGATTAGTGTAAAAACAATAACTCAATCTTGATGGAAAGAGACTTTAGTATCTTCATTTGTGGTAAAAAAAATAAAAATAAATAAAGAAAAGCACCAGTCAAATAATCAAATGCAAATGGCTTGAATTTAATGTGATGGTGAGCAATGTGTGAAGTACCAATGAAACTACCATAATGGCCCAGGACAGAACTACTACTAGCTGAGGGAGGACACCAGTCAGAGCAATAGGTAAGAGATCAAGCTGGGGAAAGTAGAATGTTTAAACTTTTTTCACTATTATTACTTTAACTTTAGCACTGACTTGACCTTTTAATTCAGTAAGTGCTACTTGTTGGGGTAGTTGTAATTGACCAGTGCACATGATAAGTCATGTTTGATGAAAATAAACTCAGTCTAACTCATTTAGTTTAAGCATAGAAGAGTGGAGTAGTTTTGTATTGACTCGTGCACATACAAAGAACACATGCTCAATGGAAGCAAACAAGCCCAGACTACCTCAAATGGAGGCAGTGATGATGTTTAAATTCATAAGTGCATCTCTTTGGGGTTGGCTTCCATCATTTGTCACTATTATTACTTTAACTTTAGCACTGACTTGTCCTTTTAATTCAGTAAGTGCTACTTGTTGGGGTAGTTTTAACTGACACATAACAGGAACTGTTAGGTCATATTTTACACTTTAGCACTGTCACTGTTATTTAATTGATTTGTGTAAAAACAATAACTCAATCTTGATGGAAAGAGACTTTAGTATCTTCATTTGTGGTAAAAAAAAAAGAATAAAGAAAAGCACCAGCCAACTAATCAAATACAAATGGCTTGAATTTAATGTGATGGTGAGCAATGTGTGAAGTACCAATGAAACTACCATAATGGCCCAGGACAGAACTACAACGACACAGGACAGAGTTGTTGTGTTCACATTCCCTATATATGGTGTTCACAATTCTTGACAGTCATAGCATGCCTACTAGCTGAGGGAGGACACCAGTCAGAGCAGTAGGTAAGAGATCAAGCTGGGGAAAGTAGAATGTTTAAACTTTTGTCACTATTATTACTTTAACTTTAGCACTGACTTGACCTTTTAATTCAGTAAGTGCTACTTGTTGGCGTAGTTGTAATTGACCAGTGCACATGATAAGTCATGTTTGATGAAAATAAACTCAATCTAACTCATTTAGTTTTAGCATAGAAGAGTGGAGTAGTTTTGTATTGACTCACATACAAAGCACATACAAAGAACACATGCTCAATGGAAGCAAACAAGCCCAGACTACCTCAAATGGAGGCAGTGATGATGTTTAAATTCATAAGTGCATCTCTTTGGGGTTGTCTTGGCTCTGTATTGTCATCTTCTATCATTTGTCACTATTATTACTTTAACTTTAGCACTGACTTGACCTTTAAATTCAGTAAGTGCTACTTGTTGGGGTAGTTTTAACTGACACATAACAAGAAGGCTTGATGTAAACAAACTCAGATTACCTCTGATGGGGGCATTGATGATGTTTTAATTCATAAGTGCTTCCCTTTGGGGTTGTCTTGGTTCTGTTAGGTCATCTTTTACACTTTAGCACTGTCACTGTTATTTAATTGATAACAGTGATTGAGTTTAAATAACTCAATCTTGATGGAAAGAGACTTTAGTATCTTCATTTGTGGTAAAAAAAAAAAAAAAAAAAAAAAAGAATAAAGAAAAGCACCAGCCAACTAATCAAATGCAAATGGCTTGAATTTAATGTGATGGTGAGCAATGTGTGAAGTACCAATGAAACTACCATAATGGCCCAGGACAGAACTACAACGACCCAGGACAGAGTTGTTTTGTTCACATTCCCTATATAAGGTGTTCACAATTCTTGGCAGTCATAGCATACCTACTAGCTGAAGGAGGACACCAGCCAGATCAGTAGGTAAGAGATCATTCTTGGGAAAGTATAGAATGTTTAAACTTGTGTTAAGGCTTGATGTAAACAAACTCAGATTACCTCTAATGGCGGCATTGATGATGTTTTAATTCATAAGTGCTTCCCTTTGGGGTTGTCTTGGTTCTGTTAGGTCATTTTATACACTTATAAGATGACCCTGTCACTGTTATTTAATTGATTAGTGTAAAAGCAATAACTCAATCGTGATGAAAAGAGACTTTAGTATCTTCATTTGTGGTAAAAAATAAAGAAAAGCACCAGCCAACTAATGAAATGCAAATGGCCTGAATGTAATGTGATGGTGAGCAATATGTGAAATACCAATGAAACTACCATAATGGCCCAGGACAGAGCTACAACGACCCAGGACATAATTGTTTTGTTCACATTCCCTATATAAGGTGTTCACAATTCTTGGCAGTCATAGCATACCTACTAGCTGAAGGAGGACACCAGTCAGAGCAGTAGGTAAGAGATCATTCTTGGGAAAGTATAGAATGTTTAAACTTTTGTCACTATTATTACTTTAACTTTAGCACTGACTTGTCCTTTTAATTCAGTAAGTGCTACTTGTTGGGGTAGTTGTAATTGACCAGTGAACATGATAAGTCATGTTTGATGGAAATAAACTCAATTTAACTCATTTAGTTTTAGCATAGAAGAGTAGTTTTGTACTGACTCGTGCACCTACAAAGAACACATGCTCAATGGAAGCAAACAATCTCAGACTACCTCAAATGGAGGCAGTGATGATGTTTAAATTCATAAGTGCATCTCTTTGGGGTTGTCTTGGCTCTGTATTGTCATCTTCTATCATTTGTCACTGTTATTACTTTATCTTTAGCACTTGTCCTTTTAATTCAGTAAGTGCTACTTGTTGGGGTAGTTTTAACTGACACATAACAAGCACATAGCAAGAAGGCTTGATGTAAACAAACTCAGATTACCTCTAATGGCGGCATTGATGATGTTTTAATTCATAAGTGCTTCCCTTTGGGGTTGTCTTGGTTCTGTTAGGTCATCGTTTACACTTTGTCACTGTTATTTAATATATTAGTGTAAAAACAAGAACTCAATCTTGATGGAAAGAGACTTTACTATCTTCCTTTGTGGTAAAAAAAAAAAACAGCCAACTAATCAAATTCAAATGGCTTGATTGTAATGTGATGGTGAGCAATGTGTGAAATACCAATGAAACTACCATAATGGCCCAGGACAGAGCTACAACGACCTGATTGGTCTCCAATCATGTTACGGCAATAGGCGAGTTAGTTTAACATTTTTAACCACAGCATCATGGTGTTTTAACTAAATGCCACATGAATTACAAATTATGCATAATGCACAAAATACAGAAATTTAGAAACTAAAACATGAAAAACTTACAAGCAAAGGCTCTCCAAGGCACAATTGCAGGTAAAGGAATGAGGAGCTCTGTCCAAGTGAAGAAACTCCCTTTCTACAAACAAATTAGGATTCAGGTGTGCTGAAATTTAATGCGATGGTGAGCAATGTGTGAAGTACCAATGAAACTACCATAATGGCCCAGGACAGAACTACAACGACCCAGGACAGAGTTGTTTTGTTCACATTCCCTATATATGGTGTTCACAATTCTTGGCAGTCATAGCATGCCTACTAGCTGAGGGAGGACACCAGTCAGAGCAGTAGGTAAGAGATCAAGCTGGCTTTTGTCCCTATTATTACTTTAACTTTAGCACTGACTTGACCTTATAATTCAGTAAGTGCTACTTGTTGAGGTAGTTGTAATTGACCAGTGCACATGATAAGTCATGTTTGATGACTCAATCTAACTCAATCTAACTCATTTAGTTTTAGCATAGAAGAGTAGTTTTGTATTGACTTGTGCACATACAAAGAACACATGCTCAATGGAAGCAAACAAGCTCAGACTACCTCAAATGGATGCAGTGATGATGTTTAAAGTGCATTTCTTTGGGGTTGTCTTGGCTCTGTATTGTCATCTTCTATCATTTGTCACCATTATTACTTTAACTTTAGCACTGACTTGACCTTTAAATTCAGTAAGTGCTACTTGTTGGGGTAGTTTTAACTGACACATAACAAGCACATAACAAGAACTGTTAGGTCTTATTTTACACTTTAGCACTGTCACTGTTATTTAATTGATTAGTGTAAAAACAATAACCCAATCTTGATGGAAAGAGACTTTAGTATCTTCATTTGTGGTAAAAAAAAAAAAAATAAATAAAGAAAAGCACCAGCCAACTAATGAAATGCAAATGGCTTGAATTTAATGTGATGGTGAGCAATGTGTGAAGTACCAATGCAACTACCATAATGGCCCAGGACAGAACTACAACGACACAGGACAGAGTTGTTTTGTTCACATTCCCGATATATGGTGTTCACAATTCTTGGCAGTCATAGCATGCCTACTAGCTGAGGGAGGACACCAGTCAGAGCAGTAGGTAAGAGATCAAGCTGGGGAAAGTAGAATGTTTAAACTTTTGTCACTATTATTACTTTAACTTTAGCACTGACTTGACCTTTTAATTCAGTAAGTGCTACTTGTTGGGGTAGTTGTAATTGACCAGTGCACATGATAAGTCATGTTTGATGAAAATAAACTCAATATAACTCACTTAGTTTTAGCATAGAAGAGTAGAGTAGTTTTGTATTGACTCGTGCACATACAAAGAACACATGCTCAATGGAAGCAAACAAGCCCAGACTACCTCAAATGGAGGCAGTGATGATGTTTAAATTCATAAGTGCATCTCTTTGGGGTTGTCTTGGCTCTGTATTGTCATCTTCTATCATTTGTCACTATTATTACTTTAACTTGAGCACTGACTTGTCCTTTTAATTCAGTAAGTGCTACTTGTTGGGGTAGTTTTAATTGACTAGTGCACCTACCAAGAACTCAGCCATGAAGGGTAGAATCTAATTGCATTCTGTCACTATTATACTTTAACTTTAGCACTGACTTGACCTTTAAATTCAGTAAGTGCTACTTGTTGGGGTAGTTTTAACTGACACATAACAGGCACATAACAAGAAGGCTTGATGTAAACAAACTCAGATTACCTCTAATGGGGGCATTGATGATGTTTTAATTCATAAGTGCTTCCCTTTGGGGTTGTCTTGGTTCTGTTATGTCATCTTTTACACTTTAGCAGTGTCACTGTTATTTAATTGATTAGTGTAAAAACAATAACTCAATCTTGATGGAAAGAGACTTTAGTATCTTCATCTGTGGTAAAAAAAATAAATAAAAAAAAATAAAGAAAAGCACCAGCCAACTAATCAAATGCAAATGGCTTGAATTTAATGTGATGGTGAGCAATGTGTGAAGTACCAATGAAACTACCATAATGGCCCAGGACATAACTACAACGACCCAGGACAGAGTTGTTTTGTTCACATTCTCTATATATTGTGTTCACAATTCTTGGCAATCATAGCATGCCTACTAGCTGAGGGAGGACACCAGTCAGAGCAGTAGGTAAGAGATCATTCTTGGGAAAGTATAGAATGTTTAAACTTGTGTTAAGGCTTGATGTAAACAAACTCAGATTACCTCTAATGGGGGCATTGATGATATTTTAATTCATAAGTGCTTCCCTTTGGGGTTGTCTTGGTTCTGTTAGGTCATCTTATACACTTATAAGATGACCCTGTCACTGTTATTTAATTGATTAGTGTAAAAGCAATAACTCAATCGTGATGAAAAGAGACTTTAGTATCTTCATTTGTGGTAAAAAATAAAGAAAAGCACCAGCCAACTAATGACATGCAAATGGCTTGAATTTAATGTGATGGTGAGCAATGTGTGAAGTACCAATGAAACTACCATAATGGCCCAGGACAGAACTACAACGACCCAGGACAGAGTTGTTTTGTTCACATTCTCTATATATGGTGTTCACAATTCTTGGCAATCATAGCCAACTAGCTGAGGGAGGACACCAGTCAGAGCAGTAGGTAAGAGATCAAGCTGGCTTTTGTCACTATTATTACTTTAACTTTAGCACTGACTTGACCTTATAATTCAGTAAGTGCTACTTGTTGGGGTAGTTGTAATTGACCAGTGCACATGATAAGTCATGTTTGATGAAAATAAACTCAATCTAACTCATTTAGTTTTAGCATAGAAGAGTAATTTTGTATTGACTCGTGCACATACAAAGAACACATGCTCAATGGAAGCAAACAAGCTCAGACTACCTCAAATGGAGGCAATGATGATGTTTAAATTCATAAGTGCATCTCTTTGGGGTTGTCTTGGCTCTGTATTGTCATCTTCTATCATTTGTCACTATTATTACTTTAACTTTAGCACTGACTTGTCCTTTTAATTCAGTAAGTGCTACTTGTTGGGGTAGTTTTAACTGACACATAACAAGCACATAACAAGAACTGTTAGGTCATATTTTACACTTTAGCACTGTCACTGTTATTTAATTGATTTGTGTAAAAACAATAACTCAATCTTGATGGAAAGAGACTTTAGTATCTTCTTTTGTGGTAAAAAAAAAAAAAAAATTATAAAGAAAAGCACCAGCCAACTAATCAAATACAAATGGCTTGAATTTAATGTGATGGTGAGCAATGTGTGAAGTACCAATGAAACTACCATAATGGCCCAGGACAGAACTACAACGACACAGGACAGAGTTGTTTTGTTCACATTCCCTATATATGGTGTTCACAATTCTTGGCAGTCATAGCATGCCTACTAGCTGAGGGAGGACACCAGTCAGAGCAGTAGGTAAGAGATCAAGCTGGGGAAAGTAGAATGTTTAAACTTTTGTCACTATTATTACTTTAGCACTGACTTGACCTTTTAATTCAGTAAGTGCTACTTGTTGGGGTAGTTGTAATTGACCAATGCACATGATAAGTCATGTTTGATGAAAATAAACTCAATCTAACTCATTTAGTTTTAGCATAGAAGAGTGGAGTAGTTTTGTATTGACTCGTGCACATACAAAGAACACATGCTCAATGGAAGCAAACAAGCCCAGACTACCTCAAATGGAGGCAGTGATGATGTTTAAATTCATAAGTGCATCTCTTTGGGGTTGTCTTGGCTCTGTATTGTCATCTTCTATCATTTGTCACTATTATTACTTTAACTTGAGCACTGACTTGTCCTTTTAATTCAGTAAGTGCTACTTGTTGGGGTAGTTTGAATTGACTAGTGCACCTACCAAAAACTCAGCCATGAAGGGTAGAATCTCATTGCATTCTGTCACTATTATTACTTTAACTTTAGCACTGACTTGTCCTTTAAATTCAGTAAGTGCTACTTGTTGGGGTAGTTTTAACTGACATATAACAAGCACATAACAAGAAGGCTTGATGTAAACAAACTCAGATTACCTCTAATGGGGTTATTGATGATAAGTGCTCATAAGTGCTTCCCTTTGGGGTTGTCTTGGTTCTGTTAGGTCATCTTTTACACTGTCATCTTTTGCACTGTCACTGTTATTTAATTGATTAGTGTAAAAACAATAACCCAATCTTGATGGAAAGAGACTTTAGTATCTTCATTTGTGGTAAAAAAAATAAAAAAAGAATAAAGAAAAGCACCAGCCAACTAATCAAATGCAAATGGCTTGAATTTAATGTGATGGTGAGCAATGTGTGAAGTACCAATGAAACTACCATAATGGCCCAGGACATAACTACAACGACCCAGGACAGAGTTGTTTTGTTCACATTCTCTATATATTGTGTTCACAATTCTTGGCAATCATAGCATGCCTACTAGCTGAGGGAGGACACCAGTCAGAGCAGTAGGTAAGAGATCATTCTTGGGAAAGTATAGAAAGTTTAAACTTGTGTTAAGGCTTGATGTAAACAAACTCAGATTACCTCTAATGGGGGCATTGATGATATTTTAATTCATAAGTGCTTCCCTTTGGGGTTGTCTTGGTTCTGTTAGGTCATCTTATACACTGTTATTTAATTGATTAGTGTAAAAGCAAAAGCACCAAAGTATAGAATGTATTATGTATTGTATTATCACTATTATTACTTTAACTTTAGCACTGACTTGTCCTTTTAATTCAGTAAGTGCTACTTGTTGGGGTAGTTGTAATTGACCAGTGCACATGATAAGTCATGTTTGATGGAAATAAACTCAATTTAACTCATAGTTTTAGCATAGAAGAGTAGTTTTGTATTGACTCGTGCACCTACAAAGAACACATGCTCAATGGAAGCAAACAAGCTCAGACTACCTCAAATGGAGGCAGTGATGATGTTTAAATTCATAAGTGCATCTCTTTGGGGTTGTCTTGGCTCTGTATTGTCATCTAATATCATTTGTCACTGTTATTACTTTATCTTTAGCACTGACTTGTCCTTTTAATTCAGTAAGTGCTACTTGTTGGGGTAGTTTTAACTGACACATAACAAGCACATAGCAAGAAGGCTTGATGTAAACAAACTCAGATTACCTCTAATGGCGGCATTGATGATGTTTTAATTCATAAGTGCTTCCCTTTGGGGTTGTCTTGGTTCTGTTAGGTCATCGTTTACACTTTGTCACTGTTATTTAATATATTAGTGTAAAAACAAGAACTCAATCTTGATGGAAAGAGACTTTACTATCTTCCTTTGTGGTAAAAAAAAAAGCCAACTAATCAAATTCAAATGGCTTGATTGTAATGTGATGGTGAGCAATGTGTGAAATACCAATGAAACTACCATAATGGCCCAGGACAGAGCTACAACGACCTGATTGGTCTCCAATCATGTTACGGCAATAGGCGAGTTAGTTTAACATTTTTAACCACAGCATCATGGTGTTTTAACTAAATGCCACATGAATTACAAATTATGCATAATGCACAAAATACAGAAATTTAGAAACTAAAACATGAAAAACTTACAAGCAAAGGCTCTCCAAGGCACAATTGCAGGTAAAGGAATGAGGAGCTCTGTCCAAGTGAAGAAACTCCCTTTCTACAAACAAATTAGGATTCAGGTGTGCTGAAATCAATGAGCTCAGCACAGCTGAAATGGCTTAATGCCAATCACTGGGCTTTTTTTTTGCGGCAAGCGCCTCTAGGGGGTGCCAAATAGTAGTTTTGATGAAGGCCACATGATGTCAGTGCAGTAGGTAAGAGATCATTGTTTCTTGGGAAAGTAGAATGTTTAAACTTTTGTCACTATTATTACTTTAACTTTAGCACTGACTTGTCCTTTTAATTCAGTAAGTGCTACTTGTTGGGGTAGTTTTAATTGACTAGTGCACCTACCAAGAACTCAGCCATGAAGGGTAGAATCTCATTGCATTCTGTCACTATCATTACTTTAACTTTAGCACTGACTTGACCTTTAAATTCAGTAAGTGCTACTTGTTGGGGTAGTTTTAACTGACACATAACAGGCACATAACAAGAAGGCTTGATGTAAACAAACTCAGATTACCTCTAATGGGGGCATTGATGATGTTTTAATTCATAAGTACTTCCCTTTGGGGTTGTCTTGGTTCTGTTAGGTCATCTTTTACACTTTAGTACTGTCACTGTTATTTAATTGATTAGTGTAAAAACAATAACTCAATCTTGATGGAAAGAGACTTTAGTATCTTCATTTGTGGTAAAAAACAAAAAAAAGAATAAAGAAAAGCACCAGCCAACTAATCAAATGCAAATGGCTTGAATTTAATGTGATGGTGAGCAATGTGAAACTACCATAGTACCAATGAAACTACCATAATGGCCCAGGACAGAACTACAACGACCCAGGACAGAGTTGTTTTGTTCACATTCCCTATATAAGGTGTTCACAATTCTTGGCAGTCATAGCATACCTACTAGCTGAAGGAGGACACCAGTCAGAGCAGTAGGTAAGAGATCATTCTTGGGAAAGTATAGAATGTTTAAACTTGTGTTAAGGCTTGATGTAAACAAACTCAGATTACCTCTAATGGGGGCATTGATGATATTTTAATTCATAAGTGCTTCCCTTTGGGGTTGTCTTGGTTCTGTTAGGTCATCTTATACACTTATAAGATGACCCTGTCACTGTTATTTAATTGATTAGTGTAAAAGCAATAACTCAATCGTGATGAAAAGAGACTTTAGTATCTTCATTTGTGGTAAAAAAAATAAAGAAAAGCACCAGCCAACTAATCAAATACAAATGGCTTGAATTTAATGTGATGGTGAGCAATGTGTGAAGTACCAATGGAACTACCATAATGGCCCAGGACAGAACTACAACGACACAGGACAGAGTTGTTTTGTTCACATTCCCTATATATGGTGTTCACAATTCTTGGCAGTCATAGCATGCCTACTAGCTGAGGGAGGACACCAGTCAGAGCAATAGGTAAGAGATCAAGCTGGGGAAAGTAGAATGTTTAAACTTTTGTCACTATTATTACTTTAACTTTAGCACTGACTTGACCTTTTAATTCAGTAAGTGCTACTTGTTGGGGTAGTTGTAATTGACCAGTGCACATGATAAGTCATGTTTGATGAAAATAAACTCAATCTAACTCATTTAGTTTTAGCATAGAAGAGTGGAGTAGTTTTGTATTGACTCGTGCACATACAAAGAACACATGCTCAATGGAAGCAAACAAGCTCAGACTACCTCAAATGGAGGCAGTGATGATGTTTAAATTCATAAGTGCATCTCTTTGGGGTTGTCTTGGCTCTGTATTGTCATCTTCTATCATTTGTCACTATTATTACTTTAACTTCACACAGCATCATGCACATGATGCTTTACACAGCTTCATGTTGTTTTAACTAAATGCCACATGAATTACAAATTATGCATAATGCACAAAATACAGAAATTTAGAAACTAAAACATGAAAAACTTACAAGCAAAGGCTCTCCAAGGCACAATTGCAGGTAAAGGAATGAGGAGCTCTGTCCAAGTGAAGAAACTCCCTTTCTACAAACAAATTAGGATTCAGGTGTGCTGAAATCAATGAGCTCAGCACAGCTGAAATGGCTTAATGCCAATCACTGGGCTTTTTTTTGCTGCAAGCGCCTCTAGGGGGTGCCAAATAGTAGTTTTGATGAAGGCCACATGATGTCAGTGCAGTAGGTAAGAGATCATTCTTTCTTGGGAAAGTAGAATGTTGTCACTATTATTACTTTAACTTGACTTGTCTGAGCACTGACTTGTCCTTTTAATTCAGTAAGTGCTACTTGTTGGGGTAGTTGTAATTGACCAGTGCACATATGTCATGTTTGATGGAAATAAACTCAATTTAACTCATTTAGTTTTAGCATAGAAGAGTAGTTTTGATTTGTGCACATACAAAGAACACATGCTCAATGGAAGCAAACAAGCTCAGACTAACTCAAATGGAGGAAGTGATGATGTTTAAATTCATAAGTGCTTCCCTTTGGGGCTGTCTTGGTTCTGTTAGGTCATCTTATACACATTGTCACTGTAATTTAATCGATCAGTGTAAAAACAAGAACTCAATCGTGATGGAAAGATACTTTAGTATCTTTTTTGGTAAAAAAAAATAAAGAAAAGCACCAGCCAACTAATCAAATGCAAATGTGTGAAATACCAATGAAACTACCATAATGGCTCAGGACAGAGCTACAACGACCTGATTGGTCTCCAATCAATGTTATGGGTTGATAATAGGTTATGGCAATAGGCGAGTTAGTTTAACATTTTTAACCACAGCATCATGAATGGTGTTTTAACTAAATGCCACATGAATTACAAATTATGCATAATGCACAAAATACAGAAATGTAGAAACTAAAACATGAAAAACTTACAAGCAAAGGCTCTCCAAGGCACAATTACAGGTAAAAGAATGAGGAGCTCTGTCCAAGTGAAGAAACTCCTTTTCTACAAACAAATTAGGATTCAGGTGTGCTGAAATCAATGAGCTCAGCACAGCTGAAATGGCTTAATGCCAATCACTGGGCTTTTTTTTTGCGGCAAGCGCCTCTAGGGGGTGCCAAATAGTAGTTTTGATGAAGGCCACATAATGTGTGCCATGACAAAGATATATATATTCTGAAAATGTTTTGATTAAGTCATTCATTTTGTGATCTTTTGAAATAATAATAGAAAGCCCATAAAAATTAGTGTTTGGCCCAAAAAGCTCACAACAAATATGTTCGGCGAAGAGATTTGGTGTTGAGGGGGGCAAAAAGAGCAGACAAAGTATAGGGTCGAAGGTCAAGTTTACTAAGCACTGAGGGTTTAAAAGAGTTGTTCACCCAAAAACTTACTTATTTTACTTCTCTCTCTCAGCTAAGGAGTCCTTGGCCTGAAAAACATTGAACGCCCCTGGTCTAGACACACTGAGGAGACTCTTTATTTTCATCTTTTATTTCTCAAGGTTCAAAGAAAAAACAAACATTAGGCTACATGTGATTAATGTAATTAATTCAACTGTTAGAAACTAAGAATAGAAGTTTAATCAAACTGTTTATTTTGAATGGTCTTATAATGTACCATATGAATCATAATGGACCATATGCATGGTTTCATAATGGACCATGTGAATGGTTTCGTAATGGACTCATAAATCATCTTAAACAATGGACTCATAAATCATCTTAAACACTAATATGCTTATGTACACTAAGAGCTTACTGCTCATAACCCATCTTGTACATAAACATAAACAATACATAAACATAATGAAAATGCTATTTATTGACAATAACATGATAATGTGAACTTATTACTATTAAAGTACTCTCAAAAGCAATGCTTATAAATCATCTTAAACAATACCACACTATGTACACTATAGCTTACTGCACATAACTTAAAGCATAAAATAATTTATCAACAAATCTGTGAGTTCTATTTTCCCAATAGAAACAGATCGTACAACCCGACCAGATCCATACAACAGATCAATAGATCTCTAGTTAACTAATTAACAATCACATATCATCAACAGCCAATTTACTCAGTATTAGACCTACTGTAGCCTAGCTGGCTAGCTAGCTAAGACCTCCTACATCACTGATGTTACACTGATGATGTAACAACATGTTAGCGTGATATTCACACCTGCACACATATGGACTGTCAACACATCTAGTAAGTTCACAACATAACGATTCCCAAGCAAGCTTAGCCAAGACCTGCTGTGATTGGCTAACTTCTTCCTTACACTTTTGCAATGTCCCTAAACCTAACCTTAACGGCTTAACCTAACAAAACTGTGCCTAAACCTAACCTTAAATAAATAGTTCACCCAAAAAATGACTTATTTTCTATCAATTACACACCACATGAAGCCTTGAATTCATGGAGATTGTTTTGTTTTTGTGGCATTTCTAAGCCAATAATTTGATGACAGTGTGTATTTCCGGTAGGAGACACCAGATACACTAGCCGGTAGGAGACGGTAATCAAATGATTGGCTTAGGAATGCGACAAAAAAAAATCCACACATTCAAGGCTTCATGGGGTGTGTATTTGGTAGAAAATAAGATTTTTTGGGGGGTGAACTACTCCTTTAACCTCATAAAAACTATGCCTAAACCTACCTTTAGACCTAACCATAACTTCACAAAAACTATGCCAACACCTAACCTTAACCTCACAAAAACTATGCCTAAACCTAAACTTAGACCTAACTTTTACCTCACAAAAACTATGCCAACACCTAACCTTAGACCTAACTTTAACCTCACAAAAACTATACCTAAACTTACATTTATTCAGAAGCGGGTAGGGCAGGTTTAAAAGTGGGTCTTGGCTAAACTCTCATTACATGGGGTTTCTGAAGGCCAGCAGCAGGGGCAGGAGGTTTTGGAGGGTTAGTGGTAAGTGCTACTTGTTGGGGTAGTTTTAATTGACTAGTGCACCTACCAAGAACTCAGCCATGAAGGGTAGAATCTCATTGCATTCTGTCACTATCATTACTTTAACTTTAGCACTGACTTGACCTTTAAATTCAGTAAGTGCTACTTGTTGGGGTAGTTTTAACTGACACATAACAGGCACATAACAAGAAGGCTTGATGTAAACAAACTCAGATTACCTCTAATGGGGGCATTGATGATGTTTTAATTCATAAGTGCTTCCCTTTGGGGTTGTCTTGGTTCTGTTAGGTCATCTTTTACACTTTAGTACTGTCACTGTTATTTAATTGATTAGTGTAAAAACAATAACTCAATCTTGATGGAAAGAGACTTTAGTATCTTCATTTGTGGTAAAAAACAAAAAAAAGAATAAAGAAAAGCACCTGCCAACTAATCAAATGCAAATGGCTTGAATTTAATGTGATGGTGAGCAATGTGAAACTACCATAGTACCAATGAAACTACCATAATGGCCCAGGACAGAACTACAACGACCCAGGACAGAGTTGTTTTGTTCACATTCCCTATATAAGGTGTTCACAATTCTTGGCAGTCATAGCATACCTACTAGCTGAAGGAGGACACCAGTCAGAGCAGTAGGTAAGAGATCATTCTTGGGAAAGTATAGAATGTTTAAACTTGTGTTAAGGCTTGATGTAAACAAACTCAGATTACCTCTAATGGGGGCATTGATGATATTTTAATTCATAAGTGCTTCCCTTTGGGGTTGTCTTGGTTCTGTTAGGTCATCTTACACACTTATAAGATGACCCTGTCACTGTTATTTAATTGATTAGTGTAAAAGCAATAACTCAATCGTGATGAAAAGAGACTTTAGTATCTTCATTTGTGGTAAAAAAAATAAAGAAAAGCACCAGCCAACTAATCAAATACAAATGGCTTGAATTTAATGTGATGGTGAGCAATGTGTGAAGTACCAATGGAACTACCATAATGGCCCAGGACAGAACTACAACGACACAGGACAGAGTTGTTTTGTTCACATTCCCTATATATGGTGTTCACAATTCTTGGCAGTCATAGCATGCCTACTAGCTGAGGGAGGACACCAGTCAGAGCAATAGGTAAGAGATCAAGCTGGGGAAAGTAGAATGTTTAAACTTTTGTCACTATTATTACTTTAACTTTAGCACTGACTTGACCTTTTAATTCAGTAAGTGCTACTTGTTGGGGTAGTTGTAATTGACCAGTGCACATGATAAGTCATGTTTGATGAAAATAAACTCAATCTAACTCATTTAGTTTTAGCATAGAAGAGTGGAGTAGTTTTGTATTGACTCGTGCACATACAAAGAACACATGCTCAATGGAAGCAAACAAGCTCAGACTACCTCAAATGGAGGCAGTGATGATGTTTAAATTCATAAGTGCATCTCTTTGGGGTTGTCTTGGCTCTGTATTGTCATCTTCTATCATTTGTCACTATTATTACTTTAACTTCACACAGCATCATGCACATGATGCTTTACACAGCTTCATGTTGTTTTAACTAAATGCCACATGAATTACAAATTATGCATAATGCACAAAATACAGAAATTTAGAAACTAAAACATGAAAAACTTACAAGCAAAGGCTCTCCAAGGCACAATTGCAGGTAAAGGAATGAGGAGCTCTGTCCAAGTGAAGAAACTCCCTTTCTACAAACAAATTAGGATTCAGGTGTGCTGAAATCAATGAGCTCAGCACAGCTGAAATGGCTTAATGCCAATCACTGGGCTTTTTTTTGCTGCAAGCGCCTCTAGGGGGTGCCAAATAGTAGTTTTGATGAAGGCCACATGATGTCAGTGCAGTAGGTAAGAGATCATTCTTTCTTGGGAAAGTAGAATGTTGTCACTATTATTACTTTAACTTGACTTGTCTGAGCACTGACTTGTCCTTTTAATTCAGTAAGTGCTACTTGTTGGGGTAGTTGTAATTGACCAGTGCACATATGTCATGTTTGATGGAAATAAACTCAATTTAACTCATTTAGTTTTAGCATAGAAGAGTAGTTTTGATTTGTGCACATACAAAGAACACATGCTCAATGGAAGCAAACAAGCTCAGACTAACTCAAATGGAGGAAGTGATGATGTTTAAATTCATAAGTGCTTCCCTTTGGGGCTGTCTTGGTTCTGTTAGGTCATCTTATACACATTGTCACTGTAATTTAATCGATCAGTGTAAAAACAAGAACTCAATCGTGATGGAAAGATACTTTAGTATCTTTTTTGGTAAAAAAAAATAAAGAAAAGCACCAGCCAACTAATCAAATGCAAATGTGTGAAATACCAATGAAACTACCATAATGGCTCAGGACAGAGCTACAACGACCTGATTGGTCTCCAATCAATGTTATGGGTTGATAATAGGTTATGGCAATAGGCGAGTTAGTTTAACATTTTTAACCACAGCATCATGGTGTTTTAACTAAATGCCACATGAATTACAAATTATGCATAATGCACAAAATACAGAAATGTAGAAACTAAAACATGAAAAACTTACAAGCAAAGGCTCTCCAAGGCACAATTACAGGTAAAAGAATGAGGAGCTCTGTCCAAGTGAAGAAACTCCTTTTCTACAAACAAATTAGGATTCAGGTGTGCTGAAATCAATGAGCTCAGCACAGCTGAAATGGCTTAATGCCAATCACTGGGCTTTTTTTTTGCGGCAAGCGCCTCTAGGGGGTGCCAAATAGTAGTTTTGATGAAGGCCACATAATGTGTGCCATGACAAAGATATATATATTCTGAAAATGTTTTGATTAAGTCATTCATTTTGTGATCTTTTGAAATAATAATAGAAAGCCCATAAAAATTAGTGTTTGGCCCAAAAAGCTCACAACAAATATGTTCGGCGAAGAGATTTGGTGTTGAGGGGGGCAAAAAGAGCAGACAAAGTATAGGGTCGAAGGTCAAGTTTACTAAGCACTGAGGGTTTAAAATAGTTGTTCACCCAAAAACTTACTTATTTTACTTCTCTCTCTCAGCTAAGGAGTCCTTGGCCTGAAAAACATTGAACGCCCCTGGTCTAGACACACTGAGGAGACTCTTTATTTTCATCTTTTATTTCTCAAGGTTCAAAGAAAAAACAAACATTAGGCTACATGTGATTAATGTAATTAATTCAACTGTTAGAAACTAAGAATAGAAGTTTAATCAAACTGTTTATTTTGAATGGTCTTATAATGTACCATATGAATCATAATGGACCATATGCATGGTTTCATAATGGACCATGTGAATGGTTTCGTAATGGACTCATAAATCATCTTAAACAATGGACTCATAAATCATCTTAAACACTAATATGCTTATGTACACTAAGAGCTTACTGCTCATAACCCATCTTGTACATAAACAATACATAAACATAATGAAAATGCTATTTATTGACAATAACATGATAATGTGAACTTATTACTATTAAAGTACTCTCAAAAGCAATGCTTATAAATCATCTTAAACAATACCACACTATGTACACTATAGCTTACTGCACATAACTTAAAGCATAAAATAATTTATCAACAAATCTGTGAGTTCTATTTTCCCAATAGAAACAGATCGTACAACCCGACCAGATCCATACAACAGATCAATAGATCTCTAGTTAACTAATTAACAATCACATATCATCAACAGCCAATTTACTCAGTATTAGACCTACTGTAGCCTAGCTGGCTAGCTAGCTAAGACCTCCTACATCACTGATGTTACACTGATGATGTAACAACATGTTAGCGTGATATTCACACCTGCACACATATGGACTGTCAACACATCTAGTAAGTTCACAACATAACGATTCCCAAGCAAGCTTAGCCAAGACCTGCTGTGATTGGCTAACTTCTTCCTTACACTTTTGCAATGTCCCTAAACCTAACCTTAACGGCTTAACCTAACAAAACTGTGCCTAAACCTAACCTTAAATAAATAGTTCACCCAAAAAATGACTTATTTTCTATCAATTACACACCACATGAAGCCTTGAATTCATGGAGATTGTTTTGTTTTTGTGGCATTTCTAAGCCAATAATTTGATGACAGTGTGTATTTCCGGTAGGAGACACCAGATACACTAGCCGGTAGGAGACGGTAATCAAATGATTGGCTTAGGAATGCGACAAAAAAAAATCCACACATTCAAGGCTTCATGGGGTGTGTATTTGGTAGAAAATAAGATTTTTTGGGGGGTGAACTACTCCTTTAACCTCATAAAAACTATGCCTAAACCTACCTTTAGACCTAACCATAACTTCACAAAAACTATGCCAACACCTAACCTTAACCTCACAAAAACTATGCCTAAACCTAAACTTAGACCTAACTTTTACCTCACAAAAACTATGCCAACACCTAACCTTAGACCTAACTTTAACCTCACAAAAACTATACCTAAACTTACATTTATTCAGAAGCGGGTAGGGCAGGTTTAAAAGTGGGTCTTGGCTAAACTCTCTTCCAGGTCTTGGATAAGCTCAGTTGGGAGTATTTATTACTCAGTAAGATCAACTAGATCTATTTGTTGAACCTAACTGGAGTTGTGGCCCCAACGTGGCTGAATGTAGTCTTCAGTATCAAGTCAGTTTACATGAGTGATGTCACCTGGGTAGAATGTGAAAAGCTCCAGGGAAATCCTTCTTCTGTGTCCTGGATTCCCTTTGGCTTAGCGGTTAAGATGTTGGCTTTCCACGTGTGAGACCCGGGTTAGAATCCCGGGCATTACAATGGTGACGTGACACGGATCGTGTTTCCCCGTGGGAGGAGGTCGAAATGGGGGGTTGAGTGTAACGGAGTGGTTCACAACCTCAGCCTGATGGCCTGAAAGTCTAATATCTCCCCAGAGCTATAGGGAATTCCCTTTAGCTTAGCGGTTAAGATGTTGGCTTTACACTTTAAACATCCACCTCTTCATACTGGTGGTATTCTGTCTCTTCACTTGGTCCAGCTTCATAACCTCCTTGGATATCTATCTCTGTGTGCTGGTGGTATTCTGTCTCTTCGCTAGGTCCAGCTTCAGAAACACCTTGGAGATCTATCTCTTCATACTGGTGGTATTCTTCTTCTTCTTCAGCTTCAGCAGCGGAACCAGCCACGTTATAGTAAACTATCTCAACGTTCTCCCGTCTGACATTATAATAAACCAACTCGACGTTCTCCGCTCCTGCCCTCTGCCTTCTGGTGGCCTGGAGAAACACAGCAGCATCCAACTTTATCTTACTGGATCAGATCAGGTTCTATTACAGTGAGTACAAACAGTGTAACTACTTCATTTACGTTGCAGTCTTGTAATGAAAAATACCTTCCAGATGACACTGATTATCACCAGCAGAAACAGCATCATGGCTGTAACTCTGAAGATGTTAGATGTCAGATGAGAAGCTGTGAGAGAAATACGAGCGTTAGAACATCACCACACACCACACATCATGTAAGGAACAGCTGTAATGAAAAAAAAGCATTTATTTTGTAATTTGATATACATCATACAGTTGGTGAAATTATCTTTCTAAATTCATGTCATTTCTGAGTGTGCTTCTTTGAGATTCATGTTGTGACTAGAAAAGTCAATTTCATTCAGGTTACCTGTGACTGTGAGAGAGAGGAGCTTGCTCTCAGAGGAGAAGTTATGAGAAGAAACATCGGTGTGATTTAGAACAACATTGACGTGATAAACACAGCAGTAATTTCCTTGGTGGGTGTGGTTTGCTGTAGGAAACAGGAAGTTGGCAAACAGGAAGTTGGCAGAATGATTGATAACTCGCTGGGTGTGGGTGTGTGTTGTGTTGGATCCAGTGAAGGTGAGGTGGAAGGAGCCTCCTTGGTACTGTGGCTGGATGGAGCAGCTGATCGAGAAGTCAGAACCCTCCAAAACCTCCTGCCCCTGCTGCTGGCCTTCAGAAACCCCATGTATGGAGGGGAAGAGGGTGATGGTTGGCTTAAACAGCAGATCTGTAACAAGACAGAAGTGATTGGCTGAAGCAGCAGATTGATGTTTTATTATATAGTTTGGAAACAGTGGTATAGTCTGCGTTTAAACTGCAGAAACGCGGGAGGAGGGGCTGGGGGGAGCAAGATGTTCACTTCGATACTCTGTTGAAACATCAGGAGCCTACTTAACACATTGTAAGGACTCAGTCATTCACACCTGCTATGTTCTATTCAGAATGAAGATAAGAATCCATCAACACATCTATGAACAATATAATGCAAGACGACAACAAAGTTGCTATGCCATTTTGTTGTAATTACTACCTTTGGAAATGTTGGAGATGTCCTGAAAATTGAACGTTTTTTTTTGATCCGGGAGAGAGACAGAACTAACGTAACATCATGTCCCTCCCAGTTTAATTAATATCAACGAGGAGCAGGCTGTGCTTTTGCTTTGTTTTGGAATAAATGCATTCCAATTGAAGACATTATCTGTGTGCTAAACCTGGTTATTAGCATTGCTTTGTGCCCACTGTTTTGGAATGGCTCAGAGTGAGATGAAAGGCATTCAGTTCCATGCATAGATAATGTCAGTTTCAGGACTACAATATCAAATATCCTCATTCAATATGCAAATATAAAGATGATGCAAAAAAGCATTTATTATAAGCTTATTATTCATATTATTATTATGGTGTGTTATTATATGGAGGGTAAAATTAAATTTATATTGTGGGTTACTAAATAATAGGTCTATACTCTATAGAGGTTATTTAATTTGCGTATTAGTGTGTGCATGTGCACATGGCAGAATACTCACAGTCTATGCTCTGTAAAAAGTAGACTACACCACTGTTTGGAAGGGTGTGTGGTATGGGTGTCTGTCTGCCTGTCTGTCTGTCTGTCTGTCTGTCTGTCTGTCTGTCTGCTTGACTGTATGCAAATGGCCCTGTGCGGCTCCCCAGAGATGATTGGTGGGGTAACTTCCTGCTCAAGCAGGACTAGCATTAGCCAATCACTGAGGCAGTTCACAATAAAGAGAGACCTAAACGCACAGATATAGAAACCTAGATACCTCATTGGCCTCTGCAGTTCATTGGAGCGACGTGCTTGGGGGGGGGGGGGGGGGGGGGGGGGGGGGGCACTGGCCAATCACAGCGCGTTGACTACTGGCCAATCACAGCACGTCTTTTCCAGGACTTGTCAGAATGTACTTGTCCCGCCCCCACCTGCCTCTCATTGGCCTACTGAACGCCCCCTTCTGTGACATACTCGGACATTTCCAGCTGCCCCCCAGAAGCGGAAGTGCGTCCGCCATACACACGCTTTAGAGCCAGAGGAGGCGTCTACCTTTATATGTCTATGCCTAAACGCAGGGGAACACGCCCGTCTTCCTCCTCTCTCACCTGGCCAGCAGTGTGTTTGTTAGCTTAGTTAGATTATTTGATATACTGTGAGATTGGTTAAGTTATTCTACTTTATAGATACTTTGGATTGTATGTTTATGTTAGGGAGTTAAGTTGTTGTATTTTGGTTTCTTTATTTTGAATAGGTAAGTGTTATTTTTTGTTCTCTTTTTTGTTTGAGAAAAAAGTCATCTTCGTCAGTTATTAAGTTCTCTATTTTGGAGTCTGCTTTGTTAATTGTTTGATTATTACTCTTATGTTACTATATGATGTTTTAACTTTCTAAATAAATGTTTTATCTTAAAGTTAAACTTGTCAAAGTTGTTGTCATTGTGTCTGCTCGAGACCTGGGGAAGATGTGCACTTTGATGTTCTGTGTTTTCACAAAACATTTACAATCAGTAAGATGTCCATGCAAGATGGAATGAAATTAAAGGTATAATTATGCCTTCCATCAATTACATTACATTACATTACAGTCATTTAGCAGACGCTTTTATCCAAAGCGACTTACAATAAGTGCATTCAACATAGGTAGGGAACGAAACTACTAATCACCAGAGGTCTTAAGTGCATTTCCTGTAAAAACAAGCAACCAAGAGTATACCTAGCGCTAAGGTAAAAGTGCAATATATCAGCTATCTACTTTCATAAACACATGAGATAAGATAGCCAAATCAAATGAGCACGAGCTAATAGATCCAATACAACAATACAACAATAGTTCCTACAACTAGTTAACAACAAGTAGGCTAGGCAAAGAGGAAGGGTAGTGTTTCCTGAAGAGGTGGGTTTTCAGCCTGCGGCGAAAGATGGGCAGTGACTCTGCTGTCCTGACATCAGTGGGAAGTTCATTCCACCACTGTGGGGCCAGAACAGAAAAAAGTCGTGACCGTGTCGATCGACCAGAAGGACCGTTGAGTGGGGAGGGAGTCAGGGTTTTAAACTGAATGCGAGCCGCTACGGGGAGCCAGTGCAGAGAACGGAGAAGGATAGTTGTGTGAGAGAACTTGGGGCGGTTGAACACCAGACGAGCCGCAGCTTTCTGAACAAGCTCCAGAGGTCTGATGGCAGATGCCGGAGCACCAGCCAGGAGGGAGTTGCAGTAGTCCAGGCGGGAGATGACCAGAGCCTGGATGAGCACCTGGGCTGCCTTCTCCGTGAGGAAGGGGCGAATTCTCCTGATGTTGTAGAGGAGGAATCTGCAGGACCGTGTCACTGATGCGATGTTAGCCGAGAACGACAGTTGATCGTCCAGGGTCACACCCAGATTCTTCGCAGTCCGAGTTGACGTCACCACAGCGTTCTCAATGGTGATGGCCATGTCTCGGTGAAGACAGCCCTTCCCTGGGATGAACATCAGCTCGGTCTTGTCCAGGTTGAGCTTCAGGTGGTTCGTCGACATCCACTCCGAGATGTCAGCCAGACAAGCAGCAATGCGTGCCTCCACTTGTGTGTCAGAGGGGGGGAATGAGAGGATCAGCTGGGTGTCATCGGCATAGCAGTGGTAGGAAAAGCCATGGGAGCGGATGACAGCACCAAGAGATGTAGTGTAGAGAGAGAAGAGAAGAGGACCCAGAACCGAGCCTTGGGGAACCCCAGTAGTGAGCCTGTGTGGTTCTGACACAGACCCTCCCAGCATCACCTGGTAGGAGCGACCCGTCAGGTAGGATGCAAACAGGGAGAGTGCAGAGCCTGAGACACCCATCCCCTCGAGGGTGGAGAGGAGGATCTGATGGTTCACTGTGTCGAACGCTGCAGACAGGTCCAGGAGTATCAGGACAGAGGAGAGAGAGTTCGCTCTAGCGGCATCTAACTGCCAGGAGGGCAGTCTCTGTCGAGTGACCCACTTTGAACCCAGACTGGTTGGAGTCCAGGAGGTTGTTCTGGTGGAGATACGAGGACAGTTGTTTGAACACAGCACGTTCGAGAGTTTTAGATAGGAAGGATAGAAGGGAAACCGGTCTGTAGTTCTTGACTTCAGAGGGGTCAAGTGTCGGTTTCTTGAGGAGGGGGGTGACTCTGGCAGTCTTGAAAATAGAGGGAAAGTAACCAGATGTCAGAGAGGTGTTAATAAGGTGGGTTAAGAAGGGAAGAAGTTCAGGTGCAGTGGACTGCAGCAGAGGGGATGGGACAGGGTCCAGAGAGCATGAGGTGGGGCGGCTAGAGGTAACAAGGAGAAGGACCTCGTTAGGGGAAAGGGGAGAAAAGTGGGATAGAGAGGTGGAGGGGGGGGGAGAGGAGTAGATGAAGCTAGAGAGGGGAGGGTGGAAGACGAACGGGTGTGGGTAGTGCGCAGGGCACCAGCCGGGGGAGGAGGGAATGAGGATCGGATATCGTTCACCTTCTTGTCAAAGAAGTTGGCGAAATCGACAGGGACGAGGGACGAGGAGGGAGGAGGGGGAGGTGGTTGCAGGAGAGAGGAGAAAGTTTCAAAGAGTTTTTTAGGGTTGGAAGCAGAAGCCTGAATTTTAGTGCAGAAGAAAGCAGCTTTAGCAGCTGATAGAGAGGAGGAAAAGGTAGAAAGGAGGGATTGGAAGGTAAGAAGGTCCTCCGGGAGGTTGCCATTTCTCCATTTACGCTCAGCTGCTCTTAGGCTCCGTCTCTCAGTACGCACTGAGTCCGACAACCAGGGTGCAGGTGGAGTTTGGCGTGCAGGCCTGGTGGTGAGGGGACAGAGATGGTCCAGGGAAGAGGATAGAGTAGAGAAAAGAAGATCAGTGGCAGTATCAGGGGATAGAAGAGCAAAGGATTCGGGGGTAGGGAGAGCAGAGAGGACAGAGGAGGAAAGATCAGAGGAGGATAGTGAGCGAAGGTTGCGACGTGAGGAAATCATGTGGGTAGGGAGGGGCTGTGAGGAGGGAGAGGAGAGAGAGAGAGAGAGAGTAAGACATGAAGTAGTGATCAGAGAGTTTCTTACCCTTTTCACTGGAAAGAGGAGTGACGGACAGGTTAGCAGTAGAGCAGCCTCTGGTGAAGATCAGGTCCAGTTGGTTGCCCTTCTCGTGGGTAGGGGGAGATGGGGAAAGGACTAGGTCGAAGGCGGCGAGAAACGACAGTAGTGGGTCTAGCTGCTTCTCGGTCGGGAGGTTGAAGTCACCCAGAAGGATGATTCCAGAGCCGTCGACCGGGAAGTGAGAGACTAGATGGTCCAGTTCTTCCAGGAAGCCACCAGCAGGGCCCGGTGGGCGATAAACAACTGCAATGGTGAGCTTGACTGGATGAGAAACCGTGACCATGTGATATTCAAAAGAGTTAGGAGAGAATTGTGACAGTGACACAGGAGAGTATTTCCATTTTCTGGAAATTAGCAGACCAGCACCACCACCTATCCGCACGGCTCTGGGAGTGTGAGAGAAAGAGAACACATCTGACAGAGCCGCGGGTGTAGCAGTGTTTTCTGGTGGTATCCAAGTCTCAGTCAGGGCAAGGAAGTTAAGGGAGAGCACGGAGGCGTAGCCTGTGATGAAAGCAGCTTTGCCTTCCACCACAGCCGAGTGGCAATTCCAGAGCCCCCCTTTTACCACTTGCTCGACGTGAGTTGAAATAGTAGGATAGATTAGCGGTCTCGCGACATCTGGGTGTAACCCAGTGTTTTTGCGACCGCCAGGAAGAGGAGAGGACAGGAATAGGAAGAAAACACATTGTAGACCAGTAAGACTCCCTAATCGGGAGATAAGCGACCGTAGGTCACATGTATACAGAAGAGGGCTGTAACGGCGATTGGTTCCTAGTTGTGTGGGCAATGTATAGTTTTGTTTGGTGGTCTAAGAAATGTGGTGGCAGGCATGTTGATGACATGAGTGTACACATACTGTGTAGTGTGTAGCAATTTGCGTGTTTTTAGGGGCAAAACTGTAGGAGTAGTGGGCAAAAATGTGTTGTGAAAAGCGGCCTGAAGGTGGCGCTAGAAGAGGGCCATGTGAGAAATTAGGGGTGGGGTGTCCGCGTTGCCTTGGCGGACGAATAGGTACCGGCCGCGGCTCTCCCGGACGCTCCTAGCCCGAGTTACGGCATTTTATGTGAGCTGCAGTGGCAGGGGGTCCTCCACTGGGGGCGCCACCACTTTTGCATCCGTTCTGGAGCACCAGGAGTGGGTGGTCCCCGGGAATTCCCCGTGAGCAGCCCCGTTGGGGTGGTCATTTGGTAATTTGTCCACATGTGCTCATTTTTTACACTTGGGGGTCCCCGAGGCAGCTGGGGGTCCCTGGAGCTCCGGGGGTCCTTGGAGGGTGTAGTTTGGCAGGTAAGGAGTGTGTGTGCAAAATCTGGCATGGATCGGGGCAACGGGTGCGGAGATATGAGCAGGGCAAAAGTGTGACGGGACGTGTGTGACGGAGGGACGGGACGTGTGTGACGGAGGGACGGGACGTGTGTGACGGAGGGACGCACGGACACCTGGAGCAGGTTTCTATAGTAAATGCGACCTACGGTCGCAATCACTAAACATATACACACTACTATATCTATCACACTCCTAAATATGTCACGAAACACTGATGCTGCACCTGATTCGGATGCTATCAATGCATAGAATGGGAGATTATCACGTTCTATCAGACCATTGAATGGGCGAAGTAGGCGACCTACCGTCTACCCCGCGATTTATCAGACCATTCAGTGGGCGTAATCAGGAGCTACTGACCTACCGACGGAGATGACTTAAATACTTTAGTTTCGGTTTTGGTTTTGGTTGTTTCGGTTTCGGACCATGACGGAGGCGCGCAGTCTCAGGCGAGGTGGAGCCCCGCGACGGGCCACCGAAGGAGCTAAGGCGACTGAGTTGCCGTCCGGAGCGGTGCGACCCTCGCCTGTGCCTACTCAGCGCCGTTCGAGTTATGTACCGATATGGACAGAATCGTAAATATTGTTGTGGGGACTGCTCCGCCTCCGTCGGTAGGTCAGTAGCTCCTGATTACGCCCAATGAATGGTCTGACAAATCACGGGGTAGACGGTAGCTCGCCTACTTCGCCCATTCAATGGTCTGATAAAACGTGATAATCTCCCATTCAATGCATTGATAGCATTCGAAGCCGGTGGATGCTGCTCCTGAAGAGAAGAAGCACTCAATGGCCCAGGTCGTACATTGACTAAGTCGCGCTTTGACAAAGTCGCCTGCTGCTGCCTTTGTTCGTCTAGCCTTAGTTCGACTGGCCGCTTGAAAGCTGCCGCAATGATAAGCAATGGGATTATTGGTAAAACCATGTATGTATATACGTATGTACATACATACATACATACATACATACATACATACATATCAGAGAAACTGAAATGTCTCTTTCAACATGACATTTTTTCATTTGCTTCATTTCTTGACAAGGCCTGGTCAGTGAGGAGGGGGGCCATTTACATGTAAAATGGAATTGTCTTTTTTTGTTCTTATTTTGTTCATATAAGTACTGTACGCATGTTTTATTTAAGTGGTATGTTATAAGGAAGGACGTAATATGAACAGGAAGGACTGTTAATGTCTTGTTTTCTTTTTGTGTAATGTGTCATATAATCCCATATGGGATGGGCCAAAATGGTGGCATGACACGAAAATAAAAATGTCATTCATTCATTCATTCATTCATTCATACATACATACATACATGCATACATGCATACATGCATACATGCATGCATGCATGCATGCATACATTCATTCATACATACTATGCATACATATGTCTGTACATAATAGTCAAAGTGTGCTACCTGAACAGATCACCTCCAGTGTCTCATTAGAAAATAAAGACCTATGTTTTCCACACTCCTTCAGTGAAGACCCAACACAGGTAGATGTAATCTTCCATACATATTGTTCTGTAAAACGGGAACTCTTTTTTGTTGAAATAGCAGAGCCACAGTCCAGCTGTCTACACACTACAGCTGATGAGTTCTGGTTCCAGTCAGATCCACCAGTCACTGGTCTCCACTCTAGCTGGTGTTTCATCTCCAGTCTACCAGTACAGTGACTGGCTCCTCCCACCAATCTGACATCATCAGACTCTGTAGAGAGACAAGAGAGTAACCAGTGAAATATGAATATTTTCACTAGAAAATAATAATCCACAAGTGTCATTTGTCTTTTACCTGAGCAGGTGAGTCCAACAGTCTTGTCAGGTGAGCAGGTGTTTCTAGTTGAGTCTGAGGTTCCACAGTCCAGGAGAAAAGACTCATTGCCTTCACACTGGAACTCTTTGGTCCACATTGATGCATTCACTTCTCCATAGAGCGCCCCCTGGAGGACTGAAGGAGCCCCACAGTCAAGCTCCCTACAGACCACCTCTGCATCCTGCTGGTCAAAGTCACCTTCACACACTGAGACCCACGACTGATTAGACTTCACCTCCACTCTGCCTGAACACACACTAGTCCCATTCACCAACCTCACTGACTCTGAAAAGAGAGAGAGAGAGAGAGAGAGAGAGAGAGAGAGAGAGAGAGAGAGAGAGAGAGAGAGAGAGAGAGAGAGAGAGAGAGAGAGAGAGAGAGAGAGAGAGAGAGAGAAACTAGGTGATGAATTAATCCATTATAGCAGGGGTCTTCAATGTTTTTCATGCTAAGGACCCCTTAGCTGAGAGAGAGATGAATCATGGACCCAAACATATTATATAAAATGATGTTGCAGATTGAACTTTTCCATAGATTTCATAGATATCAGTAGATATCATAGATTTCAACTATCATTAGTTTAATGTAAATTTGTGTCTTTTAACATGATGTTTACTATCAATATGTTGGATTCATGTTGATGTGTATTTTCAGACATTCAACCACTTAAACCCTCAATACTTAGTAAACTTGACCGTTGGCTCTGTTCTTGGCCCGCTCTTTTTTCCCTGTACACCAAACCTCTTTGACAAAAATAGCAGATCTACAAGCTGACAATGCATCAGCAGCATGTAGATCTTATATTTTCGGTGAATGTTCCTCCCAGAATAGAGATAATATAGGGTTCAAGTGTTCATGTAAAAAATTAAATAAAACAATCACAAAGATGTGGTGGCCCCCCTGTAGTGACACTAAGGACCCCCAAAGGATCCTGGACCCCCTGTTGGAGACCATTATATTATAGTGTATACTGAACTCTGAACACAACAGAGACAAGTACTTGTACAGAGATGAACTCAAATAACATACAATTAACCCATTAAGACCGGGAACGGATCTGTCATTTTTTGATTTATTTGGCTATTCACAAATAGCAGATATACAAGCTCATAGTGCGGCACCGAGTGCCACACTATGAGCTTTTAGATCTGCTATTTTGAAGGAAAAAAAATGAAAATGTGTGAAAATCTTTGAATATATGTTACAGGGAGATTGGCATTCCAAGGAGATTGAAAAAGGGGCGCTTGTTTTTACCACCAACCCAGGCAATTCTGTAGAACCAACGCTAGAGGGCAATTAAGCCACACGCATGCACATGCGTGTGTGCGTGTGCATGTGTGCGCATGAACACATGCACACGCACACACGCACACTTGTGTGTCGTCGTGGATAGTAACCCATATAAAGATCTATTCTCCCCCTATCGGGTTACAACTCGGACAGCGCTGATTCGACTAGCAGAGCATCGGCCGGTCGGCGCGGGCACTCGCGCCTGTTGGCGCTCGGGCGCGTCTCCTCGGCCTCAAGCTCTGCTGAGTCGGTGCGCCTCCGTCATGGACAATAACTATTATCACGTGTGCGTGTGAACGCGTGTTCAGCGTTCCCCTAGCGTAGCTTCCTGGTTGCTGTGAGGGGGGGAACAACAAAAGCCAGGTCCGCGCGTCGCATCAAAGCCCCGCCTAGCGCCTCCTCTTCCTCGTCCTCCTCGCGCCGCCTCATATCAAAGCCCTGCCTAGCGCCTCCTCCTCCTCCTCGCGCCGCCTCGTATCAAAGCCCTACCTCGCGCCTCCTCCTCCTCCTCGCGAGCTTCGCGTAAAAAAAAGGAAAACAGAAAAGCCCCGCCTCGCGCCGAAGCCCCGCGCCTAAAAGCAAGCGCTCCCCTTTCAATTTCCCTGGAATGCCAATCTCCCTGTGACATATATATATTTAAAGCGAACATTTTTAACTAAAATCTTTGCTTCTGGCGGATTCTACAAATGTCTTCTAAATCACAGTTTTTTTTTTGTTTTAAATGTATGTTGCTATATACTGAATATCAGTGATTCTTAAACTTTTTCATTTCAAGGACCCCCAAAACTATATATATTTTGCCACGGCCCCCCATCTAAAAATATATTCTGGTCCACGGACCCCCCGGAAGCAAAGATTTGAGTTAAAATGTATAAATAATTATATTCAGAGATTTGCACACATTTTCACAACTTTTTTTTCCAAAAATAGCATATATACAAGCTCATAGCGCGGCACCGAGTGCCACGCTATGAGCTTGTAGATCTGCTATTTTTGAATAGCCAAAGAAATCTAAAGTGACACAGATGCATTCCCGGTCTTAATAGGTTAACTGCAACATTTTTAAAACAACATAAATAACAGAACAAATAACAGACAACCATGATGATGATGATGATCATCATCATCATCATCATCATCATCATCATCATCAGACCAAGTCATAACAATAAAGTCTTAGACAGACGGACGGACGGACAAACAGATGTTTACAGACGTACAGAAGTGGGTGAAATTATTTTTCTCTAGTGTTCTCCATCATTTGTAGTTTTCATGAGAAAACAGAGGATAGATGTAGAGTAGAGCAGGAGAGATAAGAAGAAAAAATAAAATAACACAGGTCAAATATCAACAATACAGATTGTGTATGTAGTAGCATGCACACAGACGGATAGACAGACAGACAGACACACAGACAGACAGATAGATAATAGATAAATAGATGGTTAATAAATGACTGTAAAGATAATTGTCATTGTTGAAGTCATTGTTTGTTACCTGAACAGATCACCTCCAGTCTCTCAGTGGAAGTAACAGACTCATGTGTTCCACACTCCATCAGTGAAGACTCAGAACCAACACAGGTAGATGTAATCATCCATACAATTTGAAGTGTAAACCCTAAACTCCTATTCATTGAAACAGCAGAGCCACAGTCCATCTGTCTACACACTACAGCTGATGATTTCTGGTTCCACTTAGAATAACCATCCACTGGTCTCCACTCTCCCTGGTGTCTCATCTCGAGTCTACCAGTACAGTGACTGGCTCCTCCCACCAATCTGACATCATCAGACTCTGTAGAGAGACAAGAGAGTAACCAGTGAAACATTAATATTTTCACTATAAAATAATAATCCAACAATGTAGTTAGTCTTTTACCTGAGCAGGTGAGTCCAACAGTCTTGTCAGGTGAGCAGGTGTTTCTAGTTGAGTCTGAGGTTCCACAGTCCAGGAGAACAGACTCGTTGCCTTCACACTGGAACTCTTTGGTCCACATTGATGCATTCACTTCTCCATAGAGCGCCCCCTGGAGGACTGAAGGAGCCCCACAGTCAAGCTCCCTACAGACCACCTCTGCATCCTGCTGGTCAAAGTCACCTTCACACACTGAGACCCACGACTGATTAGACTTCACCTCCACTCTGCCTGAACACACACTAGTCCCATTCACCAACCTCACTGACTCTGAAGAGAGAGAGAGAGAGAGAGAGAGAGAGAGAGAGAGAGAGAGAGAGAGAGAGAGAGAGAGAGAGAGAGAGAGAGAGAGAGAGAGAGAGAGAGAGAGAGAGAGATTAACTAGGTGATGAATTAATCCATTATAGTAGGGGTCTTCAACATTTTTTCATGCTAAGGACCCCTTAGCTGAGAGAGAGATGAATCATGGACCCAAACATATTATATAAAATGATGTTGCAGATTGAACTTTTCCATAGATTTCATAGATATCAGTAGATATCATAGATTTCACTATCATTAGTTTAATGTAAATTCATGTTTTTTAACATGATGTTTACTATCAATATGTTGGATTCATGTTAATGTGTATTTTCAGACATTCAACCACTTAAACCCTCAATACTTAGTAAACTTTACCTTTGGCTCTGTTCTTGGCCCGCTCTTTTTTCCCTGTACACCAAACCTCTTTGACAAAAATAGCAGATCTACAAGCTGACAATGCTTCAGCAGCTTGTAGATCTTATATTTTCGGTGAATGTTCCTCCCAGAATAGAGATAATATAGGGTTCAAGTGTTCATGTAAAAAATAAAAAAAACAAAACAATCACAAAGATGTGGTGGCCCCCCTGTAGTGACACTAAGGACCCCCAAAGGATCCTGGACCCCCTGTTGAAGACCATTATATTATAGTGTATAATGAACTCTGAACACAACAGAGACAAGTACTTGTACAGAGATGAACTCAAATAACATACAATTAACCCATTAAGACCGGGAACGCATCTGTCATTTTTTGATTTCTTTGGCTATTCAAAAATAGCAGATCTACAAGCTCATAGTGCGGCACTGAGTGCCACACTATGAGCTTGTAGATCTGCTATTTAGAAATAAAATGAAAATGTGTGAAAATCTTTGAATATATATACGTATATATATATATATATATATATATATATATATATATATATTTAAAGCTAACATTTTAACTCAAATCTTTGCTTCTGGGGGATTCTACAAATGTCTTCTAAATCCTGACGTTTTTTTTTGTTTTAAACGTATGTTGCTATATATATCAGTGATTCTTAAACTTTTTCATTTCAAGGACCGCCAAAACTATATGTATTTTGCCACGGCCCCCCATCTGAAAATATATTCTGGTCCACGGACCCCCCAGAAGCAAAGATTTGAGTTAAAATGTATAAATAATTATATTCAGAGATTTGCACACATTTTCACAACTTTTTTTTTTCAAAAATAGCAGATATACAAGCTCATAGCGCAGCACCGAGTGCCACGCTATGAGCACACATGTTTACCGACGTACAGAAGTGGGTGAAATTATTTTTCTCTAGTGTTCTCCATCATTTGTAGTTTTCATGAGAAGACAAAGGATAGATGTAGAGTAGAGCAGGAGAGATAAGAAGAAAAAAGAAAATAACACAGGTCAAATAATCAACAATATATACAGATTGTGTATGTAGTAGCATGCAGACAGACGGATAGACAGGCAGACAGACAGACGGACGGACGGACGGACGGACGGACGGACAGACAGACAGACAGACAGACAGACAGACAGACAGACAGACAGACAGACAGACAGATATATAATAGATAAATTAAATGGTTAATACATGACTGTAAAGATAATTGTCATTGTTGAAGTCATTGTTTGTTACCTGAACAGATTACTTCCAGTCTCTGAGTGGAAGTAACAGACTCATGTGTTCCACACTCCACCAGTGAAGACTCAGATCCAACACAGGTAGATGTAATCGACAATACTATTTGACGTGTAAACCCCACACTCCTATTCATTGAAACAGCAGAGCCACAGTCCAGCTGTCTACACACTACAGCTGATGAGTTCTGGTTCCACTCAGATCCAACACCCACTGGTCTCCACTGTCCCTGGTGTTTCATCTCCAGTCCACCAGTACAGTGACTGGCTCCTCCCACCAATCTGACATCATCAGACTCTGTAGAGAGACAAGAGAGTAACCAGTGAAATATGAACATTTTCACTATAAAATAATAATCCAAAAATATAGTTTGTCTTTTACCTGAGCAGGTGAGTCCAACAGTCTTGTCAGGTGAGCAGGTGTTTCTAGTTGAGTCTGAGGTTCCACAGTTCAGGAGAAAAGACTCATTGCCTTCACACTGGAACTCTTTGGTCCACATTGGAGCATTCACTTCTCCATAGAGCGCCCCCTGGAGGACTGGAGATGCCCCACAGTCAAGCTCCCTACAGACCACCTCTGCATCCTGCTGGTCAAAGTCACCTTCACACACTGAGACCCACAACTGATTATACTTCACCTCCACTCTGCCTGAACACACACTAGTCCCATTCACCAACCTCACTGACTCTAAAGAGAGAGAGAGACACACACACAGAGAGAGAGAGAGAGAGAGAGAGAGAGAGAGAGAGAGAGAGAGAGAGAGAGAGAGAGAGAGAGAGAGAGAGAGAGAGAGAGAGAGAGAGAGAGAGAGAGAGAGAGAGAGATCAACCAGATGACGAGTTAATCCATTATAGCAGGGGTCTTCAACGTTTTTTCCTGCTAAGGACCCCTTAGCTGAGAAAGAGATGAAGCAGTTACCCCAATATATTATATAAAATGATGTTGCAGATGAAGCTGTTTTCCATAGATGTCATAGATATCAGTAGGTATCATAGATTTCACAATTAGTGACCAAATTTGACTGTGAGACAGTCATCTAGCAAAATAATGATACATTGGTTAATAAGATTGAGTGAATAGTTTTGAAACTACAGCTTATAGAACTGAAGTCAAGTTAAAACTCTTCAGAGAAAAGACCAGTTGAATGGATCTCATGCAAAGATAGTAAACAGGGCTATCAATTCCATCATGCATAGCGGGATTTACATATCCTTTGTTTACAGGGTTTGGCTCTCTTTGTTATGTATTCTCTCTGAGACCAAGTGTTTGCCACTGCCCCCTGCTGGAACCCGCTGGTTCCAGTGACCAGGAGGACTTAACAAAGATAAATTTTCACAACAGTTTTAACAAAATATGATTGTTTATACATCTTTATTTGACCTTCTCATTAGACACAAGCCAACAGACTAGTGATACCTTTCAAAACGATCGGGTAGAAATAGCGGATTTTACCGAGATTTCACGATGTTTGGATGGAAACTGAGGATTTGGTTAGCAATGCCTGAAATGCTAGCTCTAACCTTATATTTTAATACGTGTTTATGCATTTATTTCATATTTACATGTCGAATTAAGCTCTGAAATTTCTGTAAGACATACTCTGGTATGTGAAGAGTCTAACTGGGCTATAAACTTAAAAAGAAAATGGGCACCAGCGAGATGACTGTCCTCCAGTCAAAAATGGTAAAAAAAAAAGCAAATAAAAAAAAAGTAAAGAATTCACACTAAACTAAATTATTTAGTTTAGTGTGAATTCTTTACCTTTTTTAACATGATGTTTTCTATCAATATGTTGGATTCATGTTAATGTGTATTTTCAGACATTCAACCACTTAAACCCTCTATACTTAGTAAACTTGACCTTTGGCTCTGTATTGGCCCGCTCATTTTTCCCTGTACACCAAACCTTTTTTGCCAAAAATTAGGGATGTCCGATATTATCGGCCTCCCGATATTATCGGCCGATATTAGCATAAAAATTGATATCGGGAAAATATCGGTATCGGTTTTTGAAAAAAAATAAATGTTTTTTTGGTTTTTTTGTTTTTTGCTTTATAAATAAGTTACAGGAGTTCTTACTGTATTGTGTGTGATATGAAATTTGAGCTTACCCTAATCACAATAATCCCCGCATATATCGGTATCGGTTGATATCGGTATCGGTAATTAAGAGTTGGACAATATCGGTATATCGGTTATCGGTAAAAAAGCCAATATCGGACAACCCTACCAAAAATACTAGATCTACAAGCTGACAACGCGTCAGCAGCCTGTAGATCTTCTATTTTTGATGAATGTTCCTCCCAGAATAGGGATAATATAGGGTTCAAGTGATTAATGTAAAAAATAAAGAAAGAAAACAATCACAACTAGAAAAAGTGCTCCTCGGAGCACAGGTCTCCGCCAGGTCAGGTAGGCTATTGTGGCCTCCTGGTGGTGCTATAATAGGCCAATGTGAAAAGGGTGCCATTTCTTCTTAGGCCTTGCACGACAATCGGACACTGACTGCATTCATGATTTGAGGCATTTTGTTAAAAACATTTGTTTTGCTAAATTAGACCTGCTGGTGGCGCTATAACAGGCCAATGTTAAAAGGGTGGCATTTGTTCCTCAACATAATGTGAATGTGCGTGCAAAGTTTGACCGCAATCGGGCGGTGCGTTCATGATTTGCGGAATTTTGTTCAAAACAAGCCAATAATGCAAACTTTAGATGTCAATCTTAGCCAATCAGGATGAAATATGAAAAATCAAACATATCCGTCTTGATCACATGACTATAGAGATCATGTGTACCGATTTGTGTGAAATTTGGATAAAATTGTAAGGAGTAGTATAAAATAATGTGTTTTACTTAAGTCGGCCTCCTGGTGGCGCTATAAAAGGCAGATGTGAAAAATGCAGGGAAAAGGTTTTTCCTTGACCTCTAGGGAGTGTGCATACAAAGTTTTACACAGATCGGTGCAGTTATAGGTAAAAACACAAATCGGCCTGTTATAGCGCCACCATGAGGCTGATTTGAAAATGTTCAAATGGTATTTCTTCCTCGGCCTAATGGGAATGTGCGTGCAAAATGTCACGGAAATTGCATGCTGTGTTCATGATTTGAGGCATTTTGTTCAAAACAGAGCACTCCTGTAAACTTTGGAAGACAGTTTTAGTCAATCAGGATGGAATATGAAAAATCTGAAAGACCCGTTTCGTTTATTGACTATAGAGATACTGTGTACTGATTTGCGTGATTTTTTTGGACAAAATCTGTAGGAGTACTGTAAAAAAATATGTTTTGCCCAAATCGGCCTCCTGGTGGTGCTATAAAAGGCCCATGAGAAAAATGTGGGCCAGCGGTTCTGAATTGGCATCCTGTGTGTGCACAGTTTCGCTGCGATCAAGCCAACAGTGCCGGAGATTAGCTGGTCACAGACGGACGGACGGACACACGGACACACGGACGCGTTATTACCAGTAAGACTCCCTAATCGGGAGATAAGCGACCGTAGGTCACATGTATACAGAAGAGGGCTGTAACGGCGATTGGTTCCTAGTTGTGTGGGCAATGTATAGTTTTGTTTGGTGGTCTAAGAAATGTGGTGGCAGGCATGTTGATGACATGAGTGTACACATACTGTGTAGTGTGTAGCAATTTGCGTGTTTTTAGGGGCAAAACTGTAGGAGTAGTGGGCAAAAATGTGTTGTGAAAAGCGGCCTGAAGGTGGCGCTAGAAGAGGGCCATGTGAGAAATTAGGGGTGGGGTGTCCGCGTTGCCTTGGCGGACGAATAGGTACCGGCCGCGGCTCTCCCGGACGCTCCTAGCCCGAGTTACGGCATTTTATGTGAGCTGCAGTGGCAGGGGGTCCTCCACTGGGGGCGCCACCACTTTTGCATCCGTTCTGGAGCACCAGGAGTGGGTGGTCCCCGGGAATTCCCCGTGAGCAGCCCCGTTGGGGTGGTCATTTGGTAATTTGTCCACATGTGCTCATTTTTTACACTTGGGGGTCCCCGAGGCAGCTGGGGGTCCCTGGAGCTCCGGGGGTCCTTGGAGGGTGTAGTTTGGCAGGTAAGGAGTGTGTGTGCAAAATCTGGCATGGATCGGGGCAACGGGTGCGGAGATATGAGCAGGGCAAAAGTGTGACGGGACGTGTGTGACGGAGGGACGGGACGTGTGTGACGGAGGGACGGGACGTGTGTGACGGAGGGACGCACGGACACCTGGAGCAGGTTTCTATAGTAAATGCGACCTACGGTCGCAATGATTCCCACACCGCGTCGTGGCAAACCCGCTGAGCGGGCGCTGTGATTGGTCAGTAGTCGCTGTGATTGACAGTTCTCGTTTTTGCTACTATGCCTATACCTAACCTAACCCTAACCTCAGTAAAACTATGCCTAAACCTAACCCTAACCCTAACCCTAACCTCAGTAAGACTATGCCTAAACCTAACCCTAACCCTAACCCTAACCTCAGTAAAACTATGCCTGCCGGGGAGCCAATCAGACACGTAAGGCGGGTCTAAATCCAGGACGCGGCGTGGGATTCATAATAACGCCACACGGACACACGGACGGACGGACAGACAGGGGGAAAAACATACTCTCTCGCCATGCCTTTTGGCCTGGCGGAGACAATTATTTGGTGAACCCCCCGTAGTGACACTAAGGACCCCCAAGGGATCCCGGACCCCCTGTTGAAGACCATTATATTATAGTGTATACTGAACTCTGAACACAACAGAGACAAGTACTTGTACAGAGATGCACTCAAATAACATACAATTAAACCCATTAAGACCGGGAACGCATCTGTGTCATTTTTAGATTTATTTGTCTATTCAAAAATAGCAGATCTACAAGTTCATAGCGGCACTGAGTGCCACACAATGAGCTTGTAGATCTGCTATTTTTGAAAAATTGTGAACATTTCCGCAAATCTTTGAATATATATGTATATATATATATATATATATATATTTAAAGCGAACATTTTTAACTCCAATATTTGCCTCTGGGGATTCGACAAATGTCTTCTAAATCCTGACAGTTTTTTTTTTGTTTTAAACGTATGTTGCTATATATATCATTGATTCTTAAAATGTTTCAAGTCATAGACCATCAAAACTATATGTATTTTGCCTCAGACTGCCATCGAAAAATATTTTTTTCCCACGGACCCCCCAGAAGCAAAGATTTGAGTTAAAAATGTATATATATATTCAGAGATTTGCAAACATTTTCATGATTTAAAAAAAAAAAAATAGCAGATCTACAAGCTCAGAGCACGGCAATCGGTGCCGCGCTATGAGCTTGTATATCTGCTATTTTTGAATAGCCAAATAAATCTAAAGTGACACAGATGCATTACCGGTCTTAATGCGGGTTAACTCTAACATTTTTAAAACAACATAAAACATAACAACAGACAACCAAGATGATGATGATCATCATCATCATCATCAGACCATGTCATAACAATAAAGTCGTAGACAGACAGAGAGACAGACAGACAGACAGACAGAGAGACAGATAGACAGAGAGACAGACAGACAGACAGACAGACAGACAGACAGACAGACATGTAGAAAGATAGATGATAGATAGATAGATAGATAAATAGATAAATATATCTACTTATATAATCGGCAAGTCACTTCCGCGCGCTGCTGACGCTATAGCCACAGCTCTGTAATCGAGTAAACACAACGCCGACACACCACATCTCGCCAACACAGTAGCCACGGCGCCCGCGCTGAATTTACGGGTGACGTAGGGCACCTCTCATTGCTCACGACACAGTTTCCACGTCGCAACATAATTAATTCTACTCACCACATTTCGGACAAAACGGAAGGGGAAACAGCTTCGTACCGCCATTGGGATGCCAGGTTGGCATGCCAGGTTTTCTAAAAACAAGCACCAGAAACAAGCAACCACCTTCATGAAAAAAAAAACACCACCGAAGGGGTCCGTCATCTTCCACGGGGGTCCCCGCGCGTCCCGACACTCCACAGGGGGTCCGTGGACCATCAGGGGGTCGGCAGACCCCCAGCAACATAAAATATATCATTTCTTGATTTTTTTTTTTTTTTTTTTTTTTACTTTTGCACATTGTTTTTTTTTTTTTTTTTATAATTTTTGTCCCACGATTTTGTAACCCACATTTTTTTCACCCAGTGCCAATTGCCTATGTAATCCTGGGCACTACCTACCCTCTGCCAGCCTAGGGAGAGCCCAAGCTGAAGCTCATGCCTCCTTCAATGCATGAGGAGCAAGCAGGCCGCTTCTTATCACCCGACAGGGGGGAGTTTCCCTGGTAGGACGTAGCGCGTGGAAGGAACACGTTATTCCAACCAGTTCCCTTCTCCTCCATCAGGCGCCCCGGCTGACCAGGGGGAGGCAGTATAGTGACCAGGATTACTACATGTTTTTGTGAGGGTATTAACTACCCTAGGAGACACGGGGAGAACATGCAAACTCCACACAGAGTAGGCCCTTTCACCAACCCCACCTAGGGTATGGGCGCCGATGACGTGGAGGAGAGAACACGCCCACAGCGTCCCTGGCGGTGCTACTTTTGCACATTTTAATCCGACGATTTGGGTACCCCAATATACACGCGCCCACGCTGGGCCCCGTGCGCGGCGGGGGTCTCGGGGGGCGTAGCCCCCCGAGACTCTAGTGGTTAATAAATGGCTGTAAAGAATATTGTCATTGTTGAAGTCATTGTGTTTGTTACCTGAACAGATCACCTCCAGTCTCTCAGTGGAAATAACAGACCCATGTGTTCCACACTCCGTCAGTGAAGACTCAGATCCAACACAGGTAGATGTAATCTTCCATACATATTGAGGTGTAAAAGCAAAACTCTTAGTTATTGAAACAGTAGAGCCACAGTCCAGCTGTCTACACATTACAGCTGATGAGTTCTGGTTCCACTCAAATTTACCACCCACTGGTCTCCACTGTCCCTGGTGTTTCATCTCCAGTCTACCAGTACAGTGACTGGCTCCTCCCACCAATCTGACATCATCAGACTCTGTGTAGAGACAAGAGAGTAACCAGTGAAATATGAATATTTAAACAATAAAATAATAATCCAAAAATTGAGTTTGTCTTTTACCTGAGCAGGTGAGTACAACAGTCTTCTCAGGTGAGCAGGTGGTTCCAGTTGAGTCTGAGGTTCCACAGTCCAGGAGAACAGACTCGTTGCCTTCACACTGGAACTCTTTGTTCCACATTGGAGCATTCACTTCTCCATAGAGCGCCCCCTGGAGGACTGAAGAAGCCCCACAGTCAAGCTCCCTACAGACCACCTCTGCATCCTGCTGGTCAAAGTCATCTTCACACACTGAGACCCACGACTGATTAGACTTCACCTCCACTCTGCCTGAACACACACTAGTCCCATTCACCAACCTCACTGACTCTGAAGAGAGAGAGAGAGAGAGAGAGAGAGAGAGAGAGAGAGAGAGAGAGAGATTATGAATGAATCCATTATAGCACGGGTCTTCAACGTTTTTCATGCTAAGGACCCCTTAGCTGAGAGGGAGATGGAGCAGTGACCCCCAATGTATTATATAAAATGATGTTGCGGATTAAACATTTCCATAGATTTCACTATCATTAGTTTAGTGTAAATTCTGTTTTTATTTTTGGGCGGTGTAGCCGCCCGTATAAGTGGGGTTGGGACATTGACATTTGCTGCACTGTGATTGGCCACCCATTGTACACCCCTTCCACCCTAGTACACCCCTAGCTGTACTGTGATTGGCTGACTCTATTGGCTGACTCTATTCAGCACTGTGATTGGCTAGCGAGACACATGATGTAATTCATAATCTATAAATAGGACTATGCACTTAAAAAAAAGTAAGCGAGCTTCCATCACTGTGATGACCACTGTGATGACCACACCGCCCACTTCACACTGGGTGTGATTTTTTTTATTTTTGGGCGGTGTAGCCGCCCCTATAAGTGGGGTTGGGACACCTCATTAGTACACCCTTCGCTGTACTGTGATTGGCTCATAATTAGTACACCCGTAGCATTAGTTCACCCCTAGCTGTACTGTGATTGAATGACTCTATTGGCTGACTCTATTCAGCACTGTTATTGGCTAGCGAGACACATGATGAAATTACTGGGTGTTGGATTCATATTAATGTGTATTTTTAGACATTCGACCACTTAAACCCTCAAAAATTAAGCTGGCCTTACACTGCAAGACTTTTTCAGTCTTAAACAATTTCATCACACACTACAAGATAATCTTTCAATATTCTCTTATCAGATTATCTTAAACATGCACATAGGCCTACTACACGATTTTAAAAATCGGGGCTATCTCACACTACAAGATTCTTCTATCCAGATTCTCGGGCTTACGCCACACTTGCCATTTCTCACGCTTTTTTCCCCCTCTCAGAGAAGAAAAAAAAAAAAAAGCGGCAACCGGGTGGAAAACGTAACGCTCGTCCTTAAACACACTGCCCCATTTTTTTCGCGGACCGTGGACGCCGTATTAGACCGGAGTGAGGGTGTTTTAGAACGACGGTTGAACCGTCGTCCTTAAACACCCTCGCATTGACCACACGCAGCCCCAAAACACACTCACCCCCAGTTTTTTCATAATAATAATGAGAGGATACAAAAGCTATCTGTGCAAAAGCTGCAAAGTGTGCAGATTCAAATAAGTATTTTAAAACAGTGAAAGCTACCGAGGAAAAAGAAACAAAAAGTGTTTAGACGACTCAAACTAGCGCGATCACGGGAGTTATCATCAAATCCAAAGATACGTTGTGAATAATTATAAACAAACAACCTCCTTGCTTCCAAGTTGGGCCGGGGGTTTGACCAAAACCGAAGGCATTGAAGAGGAGGACACAGAGAATGTTTCGGCCATCAGAGATCAAAGGATTTAGTTGCTGCCATTCTGATAATAATGTCAGGAGCAACCAGACAACACTATGACCAGGTAGGGGGTCCAAGTGTTTCTGCAGACTGCAGTCTGGACAGAACCCTATCCATCAGATCCAAAGTAGACTAGTTTTTTTGCAGTGGTGTGTTCTAGATTTTTTTGGAGGGTATACTATAACTATTCCCCTCCTAGTTCCTCCCACATACACGTATAATTAATTAATGTAAAAAAAAAAAAAAAAGCGCTCACTCCGTGCGCGTTTCTGCTATTTTAGAATATCATCATCCTCATCATCATCATCAGACCATGTCATAACATTAAAGTCCTAGACAGACAGACAGACAGACAGACAGACAGACAGACACACATGTTTACAGACATACAGAAGTGGGTGAAATTATTTTTTTCTAGTGTTCTCCATCATTTGTAGTTTTCATGAGAAGACAGAGGATAGATGTAGAGTAGAGCAGGAGAGATAAGAAGAAAAAAGAAAATAACACAGGTCAAACTAGAAAAAGTGCTCCTCGGAGCACAGGTCTCCGCCAGGTCAGGTAGGTTATTGCGGGCCAGCAATGTTCGGAATTCGCCAATCAGGATGGAATATAAGAAATTGGACGGAACCATCTTGATCACTTGACTATAGAGATAATGTGTACTGATTTGCATGAGGTTTGGACAAAATAAAAAAGAGTAATATAAAAAAGATAAATCAGCCTCCTGGTGGTACTATAATGGCACTATAATGGGCAATGTTAAAAGGGTGGCGTTTGTTCTTCAACGTAGTGCGAATGTGCGTGCAAAGTTCCACCGCAATCAGACGCTGCGTTCATGATTTGCGGAATTTTGTTCAAAACGGGCCACTCCTGCAAACTTTAGATGTCAATGTTAGCCAATCAGGTTGGAATATGAAAACTCAAACAGATCCATCTTGATCACATGACTACAGAGATCATGTGTACTGATTTGCGTAAAATTTGGATGAAATCTGAAGGCTTCATCTAAAAAAAAATCACACCCAGTGTGAGTATGCGGTGCCTACTCTGTTTGATGAGTGTGTGCTGTCATTCAGGTGGTACACATCTATTTGATGTGTGGGCGCTGGCATTCAGACGGTACCACTCTATTTGATGTGTGGGTGCTGGTATTGAGGCGGTACTAAAAGAGTATTTGTACAGTTTTTATCAACTTTTAAGTATTTTTTACTCATTTTATTTACTTTAAAGTATTTTTTACTCATTTACAACTTTTAAGTATTTTTACTCTTTTTATCAACTTTTAAGTATTTTTAATCATTTTAACTACCTTTAAGTATTTTTACTCAATATAAGTACTCTTAAGTATTTTTAATCAAGGTATTTACTTTTAATACTTTTTACTCACATTGCAGATCAGTCGTTTTAGTGTGTGTGTGTGTGTGTGTGTGTGTGTGTGTGTGTGTGTGTGTGTGTGTGTGTGTGTGTGTGTGAGTGTGTGTGCGTGCGTGCGTGCGTGCGTGCGTGCGTGCGTGCGTGCGTGCGTGCGTGCGTGCGTGTGTACACGTGCGCACCAGCCTGTGTGTGTGTGCATGTCTTTAAGTGGCGCTTGTGTTGCACTGTGTCCTATTTGTGTTTAATCAGCTGCTTATGCCGTGCTCGGATGGACGGACGGACGGACGGACGGACACGCAAACACACACGGTCAAATGTAGAGCGGCTGGCACCGCTAAAAAACGTTTTACATAAGTCGGCCTCCTGGTGGCGTTATAAAAGGCTAATGTAAAAAAAGCAGGGCAGATGTTTTTCCTTGGCCTCTAGGGAGTACGCGTGCAAAGTTTCACGCAGATCGGTGCAGTTATAGTTAATAGCGCAAATTGGCCTTTTATGGCACCACCATGAGGCTGATTTGAAAATGTTCAAGTGGCATTTGTTCCTCTGTCTAGTGGGAATGTGCGTGTGAAATTTCACGGAAATCGCAAGCTGCCTTCATGATTTGAGGCTTTATGTTCAAAGCGGACCAATCCTGCAATCTTTGGAAGCCAACCTTAGCCAATCAGGATGGAATATGGAAAATTAGACGAATCCGTCTTCATCACATGACTATAGAGATACTGTGTACTAACGCAATAACGCAATAACGCAAATTGGCCTTTTATGGCACCACCATGAGGCTGATTTGAAAATGTTCAAGTGGCATTTGTTCCTCTGTCTAGTGGGAATGTGCGTGTGAAATTTCACGGAAATCGCAAGCTGCCTTCATGATTTGAGGCTTTATGTTCAAAGCGGACCAATCCTGCAATCTTTGGAAGCCAACCTTAGCCAATCAGGATGGAATATGGAAAATTAGACGAATCCGTCTTCATCACATGACTATAGAGATACTGTGTACTAATGCAATAACGCAAATTGGCCTTTTATGGCACCACCATGAGGCTGATTTGAAAATGTTCAAGTGGCATTTGTTCCTCTGTCTAGTGGGAATGTGCGTGTGAAATTTCACGGAAATCGCAAGCTGCCTTCATGATTTGAGGCTTTATGTTCAAAGCGGACCAATCCTGCAATCTTTGGAAGCCAACCTTAGCCAATCAGGATGGAATATGGAAAATTAGACGAATCCGTCTTCATCACATGACTATAGAGATACTGTGTACTGATTTGCGTGATGTTTGGATAAAATCTATAGGAGTGATATCAAAAAATGTGTTTTGCACAAATTGGCCTCCTGGTGGCGCTAGAACAGGCCCATGTAAAAGAATTGGGGCAGAGGTTCTGAATTGGCATCCAGGGACTGTGTGTGCACAGTTTTGCAGCGACCGGGCCAACGGTGCCGGAGATTAGCTGTTCACAGACAGATGGACACACGGACGGACGGACGGACGGACAGACACACGGACGGACGGACAGGGGGTAAAACATACTCTCTCGGCATGCCTTTCGGCCTGGCGGAGACAATAATAAACAATATATACAGATTGTGTATGTCATAGCATCCCACTGAGCATTTTTTGGTCTATTAGACGTCTAAAATACGTATACGTAGGGGTAGGCTATATTATAGACGTCAACGTCTATAATATAGACGGTCTATAAATAGACGTTTAAAAAACAGCTAATCAACGTCTAGGCTAAGCCTAGACCGCTAAAAAACTTTCACCAGTAGACCAATCATAACCCTGTTTTAGACGGACGTCTAATAGACGACTATTGCTCAGTGGGATGCAGACAGACAGATGGAAAGACAGGCATGTAGAAAGATAGATGAT